>NC_141025.1:42507500-43186250 GCF_052040795.2 Danio rerio
TGTAATTCAAAAGATAGATTTTTTTTACTCAGTATGATGAGCAAACATTAATGATAAAACAGTACAATTTAATTTGTTGCCTAAATCGCACATCTTAAAATTAAATCTGGTGTTCTTGTATTTTCAGTGAGCTGTTGCTTACAGTGAATTGTTAATCATTCTGTTTCGCACAATTCCTCAAATAAAAAAGCACAGAAATGGCAACAGATCAGAAGAACATGAGTAATTCCAGCATTATGGATGTGACATTTGCAGTAAAAACTCAAAACATACATTCTCTGAGAAAGTCTATGTTTACATTATATTGAGACATCTGTTTATATTTTCCTAAAAAATTCACCACAGAGTTGAGAGATCAGAAAAATATCAATCTCTAAACATTTTTTGTAGTTTAAATGAGGGAAATAAACATGAGTTATGGATGTGACCAAAAAAAGTTTGCAAGTTTACGGTTTACAACATACTTTGTAGAAATTCTGTGAATTAAACTGCACAGCCCAAAAAACAATGCTAATCAAAAGGATAAGAGTTCACAAAAATTATTGATTGTATTTTATTTGACATTTTTGCATTTATGAGGAAAAAGTTTCATTATGGATGTGACATCTTTTCGTTATGGATGTGACAGATGTGAATTTGCCAATTGTGTGACTTTGGTAAATCAAATATAATTGTTTAAACCCATTGACAGAGACATGTTTGAGTATTTTAAAAGTCCTGTAAAATAATTTTTTACACAAAAATATAGAAAAGATTTCGATATTTTGGTGGAAACTTATTTTTTCATGGCAAGGTTGACATTTGCATGGAATTGCTCACTCATATACTTTTAATAATAAATGTTAAAAAAGGCTAAAAAAAAAAAAAAAAGCTTAATTAATTACATTTTCCACAGTCTATATCATCACATATTTATATAGAAACTGTCTTGTCCAGAAACACGTATATATTAAGTTGGCTATAAATGTAAGCATGCATTTGTTTTGAGGGGCAGATTATTATTTGGATTAAATTTTGCATAGGGTATACAGTAGGCAATAGCCTACTTTATCATTTGCGTTTTACGCACAAAAAGCTCAAATTAATCTCAGACATATATCTTTCTACATATAAACAATTTGAACTGTTAAGCTGAGAGTTTTTGGTCTAAGTTAAAACGAAAACATTGTCAAAACGTTGAGCTTGAAATAAAGTTTAAAGCGGCGCGTTTGAAGAGGAGCGCGCGCAGGAAGCGGCTCAGCTGTATTTCTGTTGGCTGAGTGCAGACCCTGCCCTGATTGCCTTATATCCATGTCTATTGACGTGTAGAGAGCAGATGGAGGCAGAGGGACTGATCTGATCTCTAGTCCTCAGAGGTCATTCTCGCTACAGTTACAGCCACTTGTTGCCAAATCGCTCCGAGAGCGCGAGCGCGTCGCGAAACCGTTTTCGAAAAGAGCGATTTCTTTGCGTTCGCGGCACACTTCTAGATGTTAAGACTGGACTACAACCACTTCTGACTTTGTTTGGGGAAAAAAGGTCACTTTTGAGCACATTCGTCGCATTTGACGGGAGAAGCATGGTTGACAACACAAGCATAGCGACTAAATCTGCACTGGTAAGCACTCGCTTTTGCTCCTTGGGTAGAACTGAGGGAACGTTATGTTTATTGTGTTACATTAGTTTATGTACTGTATTTCATTGTTTAGTGCACTTATCTGCTGTTTTAGCCTAGCGAATGTTGTGTTGGGCTACAATGCACACGCTGCCCTTCGACCTACAGCTACAGTAGCAACGCAGCGAATATATATAGGCTACATACATACATGCATACACACACACAACTGTCATATTTCTGTCACTAAATTATTCGAGGTCGGTTCTGAAATGTTAGCTTGCATTTATTTACAGCTTCATTGATGATGACCGCCAGGTAGTTTGTGTAATTGAACTTTTTTGTGGAATCCTTTTCCCTGAGAAATCACTATTCTAGCCCGGAGACAGACCTGCAAAGTTAATTTATCCTGTCAATTGTGATTAAATTATTATTTGATCGGTGTAGGCTAATATTAGAAACAATATTTTAACAGTTCACCAATGTTTAATTGCTGCATTACATGTAATACATTGGCGCCGAGCTGGCAGATTAGCTCACTTTTGCCGACTAATTTGTAAGTGATAAAAAAAGCAAAAAAAATATAAAAAAATAAAATCAAGTAAACAAAACCGGCAAGTTAGTGACAAATGAATAGATGAAAACAAAGTTATGACAGCTAAGGTTATGGAAATATTTTTATTGACACTCAGTCTTGTGTTTTTCCTTTTCGATCTTTAAATAAGCCACAATTTTTAGGCCTATAGGTTAGTTAACTATTATAATATTAATAGGCCTATTGCAATATTAAAAAGACTATTCTCGACTAAAGATTCGACAAGAACTTGATTTGCATTACATATTATGCAAACATTTTAAAGAAAATATTGCTGAACCATAAAATGTATGTAATTGTGTGTGTGTGTGTGTGTGTGTGTGTGTGTGTGTGTGTGTGTATACTGCCTAGGCACGTCGATGCTCTCTCAAAATGTCATTTGGCGCCACTAGATTAGCATTAGCTAAACAACAATTAGGCCTATCGAAAATTATTTTTAAACCAATTAATACATATTCTGTTTCTGTTAAACATGTTAAACTACAATAAAGTAGCCTAAAATATTAAGTTTTTATTCTTATTGTACCGCCTGAAGTAGAAATTAACATCGCGCGAGAAACGTCAATACTAGCTAACGTTAACTAACTTTACCTTGAGTTTTTAGCCTACTGCTTTAGGATGACAGGAATTCTGGCTAACTTAAAATAAACTTTTGTACTTGGTAAATGTGCCATCTATTTTTATGACGATTGACACTCTGTACTTCAATGTGAAAAACAATATGTAACAGCTACTTTTCTCCCCCATCCCCCACAATTTTTGGCGGGGGGGTCAAGGTATTCAAAAATGCTCTCCGACTCTCCATAACGTCTCATAATTCGCACACTTCCCTCAAAACTCGCCATAATTCAGCCAAAAAACTATAGTAACTTTAGCTTTGTGTCGCCCACAGCAAGCCGCTTTCTCGTCGGCGAGCAGCCTTCCTCTGCTGGTCAGCTCCCCCGGCGCGCACGGTCAGTCGGGCGGCGGCGGCGGGATGAAGCTGGAGGCGGTCATGGAGAACCTGCAGCGGCAGCAGGCGGCTCGACTCGCCCTGGAGGAGAAGCTCCGCCAAGCCGAAAAGGAGAAAGACATCAGGTCTATGGTAGAGTCACAGATTCAACAGCAAGCTCTGGCTTTTCGCCACTACCAAGCAGCCGTCAGGGGAGCGTTCGCCGCGGGAGTCCCGAACTCGAGCTCCGGGCACCCGCTTGAGCGCAGAGCCGAGTCCGATATCGATGATGAAGATGATGAGGATGACGACCCGGAGCTGGACCGCGGCATGGATGATGAAGAGCGCGACATGGACGAAGATGACAGTATGAACGAGGGTGGAGGGGATGAAGACTTGGAAGGACCCCTTGCTCATTACCCACCTCGCCACGCTGTTTATCCAGGTGCCGGTCAAAGTCCAAAAAGTACCCCGATACATCTGTCCAGAGTCCAACCTCCGTATCCAGCTCCCAGACAGGCGGAATCGCCGAGTGCTTTGGCTCCACAAGCGCAGTCGCAGCACCACGAATGGACTTATGAGGAACAGTTCAAACAGGTATGTCCATCACTGAGACCTGTAGTTTAGTAATGTCCTCTCATAACCATTGAATGTGCACCCTGGTGAACTGTTTGGTGATTACTAATGTGCGAAGTTTAAAAGCATGAAGTGAGATTGGGTTCAGTTCTATGAGAAACTCTGTGCTGAAGTTCCAGCATCTTTCAGAACTAATGTTACACGTTTAGTCATCATCATTAGGGAAAAAATGGAAGCAGCTCAATTCTTCCTTCGCTGAACATCATTGCTTTATCATAATATGATATTTAGTGTCGAGACACTTTCATTATGCATTTACATTATATTACATCAACACACAATATTAGCAGTCTGCATTGCAAAAGTTTAATTGCTGCTTATACTTTAATTAAAAAATGTAACTTACAACCTGTAACAGCAACTTGCAAGCTAAACATCACATTTTTGCTTTACTGATCATTTCAGAAATGTCCTAAAATATCTAAATGATTATAGCAATTTTATGATTTAGGTCTAAAATGTGCTTTGAAGTGTGCACAGAGAACAAATGCTTTCAGATTACTAACTGTTTGTGAACATTCAGGTTTATGTGCAAGAATGCTTCAGAGTTATGCTGCAGCAGTTTAGTTCCACTGTTTTCTCAGGGGATAATTTAGAGCGATATACTGAGAGTGAGGCTCTTAAGCAAACACAGATCTATACAGAATGAGCCTGGATGGACTTGTCATTCCTTATTTATGATAGATCATTCAGAGGCCAAATGAGACATGCACATTAGCGGCTGCATTAGTGTAAGCACTGGCTTAACGTAAGGTGTACTATGTAGTTTGAATAAGAACAGCTGCTTTGAGCGAAAGTCAAGAAAACTGAGAAAAATAATTCATTTAAAGTCTATTGAGGAAATTCAATGCAAAGGTATACTTTATAGTGCAGCTGTAGAGTTTTTGTTTTGATTTACAAAGGATAAAAGATACGGATTAGTGTATTCATTTTTATCATAAAAAAATGAATGTCAACTACAATGTTTGTGTTAAAAAAAGAAGAAACTCTGAGAACATTGTTACGCAACACAATTAATGTTGTTTTGCAGAAGTCTAGGACATGCATTTTGTAATCGCTCTTGAGCTATTTAGACAAATCAAGTGAAATGCAGAAACAATGAAAGGATGCCGATGGCATTTGGTAGACTGACTGGAGCCAGTGTACTGCCTGTTTTCAACACTTTAAAAAAATGTCTAAATGCTATAAATGCCTTCTTGAAGTAAGAAAGGCTGTTTAGAGGAATGTAAAAATAGACATTAAACTCCCTTTTGACCAAATTCCTGGTGTCTGTATTTAGGAAAGTAATTAAACGCTAAATACAGACTACTGGTTAGCTTTGAAAGAGCTTTATAAGCCAGCTCGTTATGTTTCATTTTTGTTTCTGTTTGAAATTCTTTAATCAAAACTAAAGCCAAAATAAATAAACGACTCTTAATGATGAAAAGCTGTTGTGCAACTTGCAGTGCATTTCTTTTTTTAGTCAAGCCTGCGCTGGATGTGTGTAGTTCTTCTATTTACACTGATATTACAAATGAGTCATTCATCAAAGGAAAACAGAATAGATAGGACAGAGCCAGCCAGACAGGGAAGGGTCGGAAGAGACAAAGTTAAACCTGTTGCCATATGGCCATTTATTGTCAAAGAAACAGCAAGGGGAGAGAAAAAAAGCAAGTAGTTGCGTAGAGTTTTGGCAGGAATGCAGGAAACTAGACCTGGTGGCATTCCAACCTGGCTCCCTCCCAATAATGCTGGGATATCCCTCTCAGGCTGCGTATGGGTCGGCTTGAAGCCAAGCCATTACGAAATAGGAACAAACTGCATACTTCAGTACAGTCTAGCCAGGCAAATATATCTAAGCGCGTGCGCATGTGTCTAGAGAATTACATCTTACACCGACATTGTTTTACACTGAAATATTTATTGCAGTTTTATATTTATGTAGTGTTTAAATGTGTGCACATGCATTGAAATAGCTGATTTTTTTATTTATTTTTTTGCATTGCACAATATGTGTTATTAGCAATATTGCAGGAATGTTTTACTGAGGTTTTTCCGAGTTTGAAAACAAGATGAGAATAGTAAACTGTGTTGTTTTTAATCAGTAAGTAAGTACAATTTTTAAATATAAATTTTTTATATTAATATGATTTAAAATCCAAATAATTTTGGCTATTGCAAAACTGATCATTACTCAAATCTTTATGGTTAAACCATACTTTAAAATGTATTTTAATATAATTTGTTGCTCAAGAAACCACTATTGCTGCTTGATATTTTTTGTGTGTGCGTGTAAACCATGATATAAAGGATTATCTGAATAGATTGTTTAAAATTCTGTTATTCATTATTTTACAGTATAACATTACAGTATAAAATTTTGATGGTATGATAACCATGCATAAAAATATCATGGTATCACTTTATTGTGATTACTGCTCTAAAATATATTCTTTTTAAATGTCTGGTAAAAACTAAAACATTTTTCTCCTTTGAAGCCAATAGATTTTATTTTGAGAAACATTTATAATATTTTGGAGTATGAAACATGTCAGGCTAAATAATTAAAATAAATCATTGACTTCTGCTGTCATCATTACTTACAAAAACACAGATTTCTTTACAATTTAAAACAGCATCTTTAGAGATCTTATCTGCTGGAGATACTGTTGTCATAAAAACTAAAAAGCCTTACACATACCTTAGGAATGGTATAGCAGAAAATGTTGGCAGTTTTAAAACCTTGACTTTTCCAAACCGTGTTAAACCTTGAAAATGGTTATTGTCTCATGCTTCAATTAATCAATTAATTCATCAATTAAGCATGCTTATTAAATAAAACAATATTATTAAATGATTAATATTAATACTAGTTAATATTTAGCAGGCTTTATCTCAACCTATTTGAAGCATCAAATGTTCGCTAAAATACAGAGTGTACTTTTCCCTCAGCAAATATCGCTCTTTTGATTACTCAGTATGACCTCCACTTTAGTTTCTGGGCGTATGTTTGATCCCCCTTCTCTTTTCCTCTGCCATGTTTTGCAAACATAAAAAACTCACAGAATGGCTTTTTCCCATAACAAGGCTTTTACAGGGCTATAGAGGGGGCTGGGGAGGGCTGAACGGGGTGGAGGAAACCCGGTGGTGGTGTTTGGTTTCACCACATAAGCTTGTGGAAAAGAAGGTTTCTCTTTCCTTCTCCAGCCCGTTTTAGTAAAATTAGTCTAATGTATTGTTTTTTGACACTGAGCGTATTAACACTGAACTCTGTTTGTTCTCAGAAGAGGCAGATCAGCACTAAATCCTGCACAATGAACAGCTCCAAACCCTCTTTTACATTTTAAAAAAGGAGTTCAGGGCTGTTTATTCAGCACCTAATGGTGACCTAATTTACTCGAAGTCACTCACATTTAAGCAAAACATCTCTTGGAGAAAATAGGAAATGAGGCAATTGTGAAATCACTGAAAGGAAGACAAAGTTCCCCCCCAGCCAGGAAGGTGAAGCAGTCTTTGTGGTTAAACAAACGTTGTCATTGGGAAGGGGTTTAAAGATATGCACCTCTTTGTTTTGCTGAACACACACACACACACAAAACGTGTGGAAGTGAGAGACAGAGAGCCTACATGAAATAGCCTCTACAGTTAGTCTGTTGATATACTTGTATGTCCTGTCCTGAATTCTTCTCAAGTAACACACCTCAATTTAAGCCCATTATTACCATCATAAAAATGCTCGGAGCCCCTTCTTTGAAATAGACACGCATGCGCACACTCTCTCTCACACACAGCACACACAGTAACTCCAGTGTCAACATAAGACATTCCTTAACTTTACAGGCCTGCTCCACCCCTATGGTCTCCCGTTCTGTTTGATTGCACTGCTTTGCTCATATGTTTTGGGGTCTGGAGAGCCATTAAGTTCCACAGCATGCAGTCTCAAGCTAAAACACATGCATGGAGCCAGTTCTCCATATGGCACAAACGTTGTGATTTTTTATTTTTTTTATCCAGCAGCACTGTCATTAGCCTTGTGCGGTAGAAGCTAAGGCAGGCCTTCTGACAGGTGTGGCGGGTTCATTTTGGACGTGTGCTGTCAGTGGAAATATTTAATAGAATTCCAGTCTTCTCAGTTTTAGATCACCTGCTTTATCTGTGTCCACTTGGTGAGCTGTTATAAAGTCCATGTTGAACATGTCATCAGCTGCCAGTTTTGAAGAGATCTGATAATCCTCCTGTGAGCATTAAACATACTGAACATTCAGAACGGGTCACAGACCCACAGCTAGAGCTACATCAACATCTTGCTCACTGACTGCACTAACAGAAACGGTGACACATTTTTTCTCACCTTAATCCTGTGTTTGTTTCTGCCTCAGTCATTACTCATACTCTGATAGTGAGTGATTGCAGGTTGTTGTTGTTTTTTCAAGCTGGAGATGTTCATAAATTTGTGCATTCAAAATCAGATTCAGATAATACCATATTAACCAGAATACAAACAATAACATTGCATTAGCTGATGTTAGTTAATTTATTTACATTTATTACAGTAGTTATTCATCTTTATGAACCTTATTTAATGAAAAATTAACTAACGTTAACAAGCATGAATTCAGATTTTAATATTGCATTAGTAAATGTTAGTTAATTAATATACTGTATGCGACACGAGTATTGTTCATTCTTAGTAGTGGAGTAACGGATCTCAAAACTCACGGTTCGGATCACATTATGGGTTTTTTAGTTACAGATAAGACCATTTTTCGGATCAGCCAAAAAGAGAAGGAGACAAATGTAATTCGCTTTCCATTTATTACAAAAACAGTACTGCAAGACACTTGTGGTTTAAACAAACAGAACTTAGAACCTGTAATTTAATGATAATAATCAGCTAAATAAAAGTACATAGTAAAATGTTTAGTGCCCTGAAAAATCCCTGTTACTACTACTGTTGCTGATAGCGCTAATTGTATAAATATAACATTATAATTTGTATGACCCATTTTTTTTTTTGTTTAATTTTCAATAAATGATTCAGTTATTTACTCATGACACTTCATGTTTCATTGCTAGATGTGTCATTTTTGAAGAATTATTCAGTGGCTTATTTTTGATGGCTAGTTGATGGCCACCTATTGGTCAAATAATGTAATTGCTGCCTACAACTTTAATTTTTGAACATCAAGTTAAATGCTTATGATGGTAATTTTAATCTTTACCGGTCTTTATCAGTGGTTTTATCTGTTTTTCAAACTGTAAACTGCTATCCCAGTACTTCTATGTTATTTGACTGTAACTTCATAACTAAAAGACTAAAGACTGAATCTCTTTCTTCATTTTTGTGTTTTTTAGATTCAAATGCATTGTTTCGAAAGATTAATTAACATATGCAAATCACCATCATTTATTATTAGTAGTATTATATTTCTGAGAAATCGGCTGTTTTAAGGAGTCAGAGTGACAGATTGTGTCTTTTTGTTGGATGTCTCTGACATTATATCCTTTAATGTATGTTCACCAGGGAACAGCTATCAGTAGTGTGTTAAAATCATTTTTTGAATGCATGCATACTTTTCACTTTCGCTTTAAAAATCACAATTATTATATAATTAATGCTAAATGAAGCGATATTATGCATAGTTGCATACTATACTATATGTACAGTTGAAGTCAGAATTATTAGCCCCAGAATTATTAGCCCCTTTTTGAATTTTGAATGTTTAACAGGGCAACGCATTTTCACAGTCTGTTAATATATTTTCTTCTAGAGAAAGTCTTATTTGTTTTATTTCGGCTAGAATAAAAGCAGTTATTAATTTTTTTAAACCTGTTTAAGGGTAAAAATTATTAGCTCCTTTAAGCTATATTTTTTTCAGTAGTCTACAGAACAAACCATCATTATACAATAACTTGCCTAATTACCCTAACCTGGCTAGTTAACCTAATTAACCTAGGTAACCCTTTAAATGTCGCTTTAAGCTGTATAGAAGTGTCTTGAAAAATATCTAGTTTAAAATATTATTTACTGTCATCATGGCAAAGATGAAATAAATCAGTTATTAGAGATGACTTATTAAAACTATTATGTTTAGAAATGTGTTGAAAAAAATCTTCACTCCCTTAAAAAGAAATTGGGGAAGAAAATAAATGGGGCTAATAATTCAGGGGGGCTAATAATTCTGACTTCAACCTTCAACCTTCACATATATGTATAGTGGGATTGTCAAAAGTAACAACTTTGGTACCAATAAATATTGACATTAAAAAACATCTGTTTCCCGCCAACATTTGAGCACTGCACTGATAAGCATATTCTTAAACACTGCTGATTGGCCATTGTGTTCACATTTAACAGATATAGTGTTCAAGAACATGCTCAACAGAGCTCAAATGCTTTCAGGGAATAAACATTACTTTATTTATACATTTATATTCCATTACTATGGCATTCTTTGTGTTTAGCTCATTCTAACTTAACACATCACAATTGTGTTTCAGTTTTGATTAATCATTCAGCCCAGGCACAGATTCACAAATTCAGAAGCAGATGTATTAGTTTTTGAATTATAGAGTCTGCTGTTAAACTGAGCTAAATGTTTATCTTTCTACGGTGGGCAAGTAATATTATATTATCAGTGCACTGCTGAACACTGTTGATTACAACAACAAGCTTTTTACTTTATTTGACATTTTACTATCACTGCATTGCAAATATTCATGTAAAGTTGGTCATATTGCCTCATTCTATTATGTAAAGTTTACAACCTGAAGCACATTTTTATGTTATCTGACTACATTTTTACAATGCATAATAAAGAATATGTTTGCCTTGCTGCTTTAATGTATATGCCACATTTAAGAGCAGAAGTCACAACACAATGAACAAACTCAGCAAATACTAGAACCTCCTGCTCAACACACACACACTCACTTCCGTTGTGTTTATAAGAGCTTAGAGTAAGAGCATACTATTACTGTTTTGTAGTGGACTGTAATACATACCATTACCCTGTTAATGGTCTCCATAGCTTTTCAACACTTTGCCCTTAATCTGAAGAATGAGGTGTGATTTCAAGCAGTTGTGTTCAGACCACATGGCATCATTTAGACACACAATTTAGAGTGCGTGATTTCCTGAACGCCAGAGTCAAGTGATCAGAAGGTGGCCCATATGATTCGGATTTTGGAATATTGGAATAACAACTAGTCCGAATAGTAAAAAGTGTGTTTTTTTATACACTTTGAATTAAAGATTAGTTGAAAACAGCATCACGCATAGCTTCACGAAGTTTAAGAAATGCTCATTCACATGTTATCTTAAACATGAGAATATAGTTTATTAGTAGTGAGTCATTGTAGATTGATTTCACAATACACTTTGTGATCATGGTTACCAGACATAGTCTATGCAAACATTATGTCCAGGATATAAACAAAACATTCTGTTCCCTTCTAGTCTATATACATTACCTGAGCCAATAAAAACATTTTGTGATTGTGCGGTGACTGAACTTTGACATCCATGAAAATGGTGCGATAATCATGCAGGGTTTTTCTTCATATCGAGTGCAGAAATGTCATATAGGATCATTAGCTGTGCATGTGATGTATTGTTTTAGGGTCATTCACTGCACACACTGTGCAAGGTTCATCATACATTTCTCATGGTAGTTGAAGTAAATGAGCTATTAATGGACGCACAGAGACGTTTTACCCTCAGTCCGAGAGTAATTGCCAGTGAAGGAATGCGTAATCTTTTGCAGTGCGTTTAGGCTAATCTGAAGCTCAGCAGTTTAGATCATATTGCAGCAGCGGCTTGATGTTTTGGTTTTCGGTGCTACTTAGAGTGTTGTAATTTCTGCTTGTGTCAGTGTCAGTGCAGTGAGTGTTAGATGGCAGCAGGCAGCAGCTGAGGTCTCATGTCATCAGTCCTGGCCCATATGGCCTCACGTGTCAGCGTTCATTAAGGTGAAGAGTTGTAATGAAAGATAGCAAGGAATCAAGCATTGAGTGACTTGGGCTTACGGTCAGAATCAGATACTCTCTTTACAGGATTAGCTGCTTCTGCACATCCCCCCCATCCTAATGATCGCCCACACACACAAACTCACACACGCGTTCTTTGTGTTTATATGAGTTTATTACTGCATGGTTGGTTTGGTCAAGAATTTAGACACATCTATATAATACACAATCATATATCTTGGTGTGATGCAACAAGTTTGCAATGACACAGTTTGTCTGACCACACCGAGCATGAAACTGCTGCGTAATGTAACACAATCATATCCTGAAGATGTGTTTAATGTTAGGGATGTGCAAAGCGGACTACTTGGTGGCTTGGCTCAATGTCTAGCTCGCTGTATAATTAGGCCATGCTTATAATGAAGTGGTTACAAACTGGCCATTGCCAACAAATGAAAAGGTTTAAGGGGTCTTAGTGGTTTTCTTCTAGAATAAAAGTTCAGTATATGACATGTGATAATATATATATATATATATATATATATATATATATATATATATATATATATATATATATATATATATACCATTTTAGGGACAAAATTATTAGCCCCTTGAAGCTAAAATTTTTTTCGATAGTCTACTGTACAAACCATCGTTATACAATAACTTGCCTAATTACCCTTACCTGCCTAGTTACCCTAATTAACCTAGTCAAGCCTTTAAATGTTACTTTAAGCTGTATAGAAGTGTCTTGAAAAATATCTAGTCAAATATTATTTACTGTCATCATGACAAAGATAAAATAAATCAGTTATTAGAAATAAGTTTTTAAAACTATTGTGTCTAGAAATGTGTTGAAAAAAAATTAAACAGAAATTGGGGACAAAAATAAACAGGGGGTCTAATAATTCAGGAGGGCTAATAATTTGAATATATATATATATATATATATATATATATATATATATATATATATATATATATATTTTTTTTTTTTTTTTTTTTTGTACAGTAATAAATAAATTAATAATATTTATAGTACATTGTAATCATAAAATTAATTCAATAATATAAATCATATAAAGTTTTAGTCAAAATATTTGGCCAAATTTTTCATTTCTACAGCAAATCTTTTTTTTTAAATAATTATTGCATTTATTTATTTATCTATTGTATATTTATTCATTTATCACAGATGGTTGTAGGAGTTGTAGTTGTAGGCCTTGTAGGAGCAGAAGATAAATACAATTTGATAAAAGGTGTTATCATATGTTGTGGCCATAGCTGCTTAGAACAACAAAACAGATTTATTTTTGCTTTTACTGTTTTTTGCATTACACCTGATTGGGATCTACTGTCGGATGTTCATTTTTGAATTTGTGGAAAATGTCAAAATCTGATTTTAAATGGAAGATAAGATTTTGTCTTTTGGAGATATCTTTATGTTAGTTGTGTATGTCTTTGTAAAAGTGTAATGCTAGTAGTAACACCCTTTTCCTCGGCTGTTGAACCATTTATGAGATGGAGGGCAATCTCAGCCTGACCCATTGAGTCGGATTCAAAAATACACACGGGGCTAAAGATCACATGTAACATTAGTAAATTAGCTTGTTGCTTAATCCCACAGGAGACTTTTGGATAATGGAGCACAGAGGGGAGCTTTTTGGGGTTGAAAAACTAGACGTATTAAGAGAATAGAAATGGAGAAGAATGCAAGAGCAAAATTAGGGGTGGAAAGAAAAAAAATGAAAGGCTTGTTGTCTGTGAATGTGAATGCAAATATCAAAATTTTTATACCTAATCCAACTCACTTGCCTGTTAGTGCATCGTCTGCTACTAAAGCAACTAACACTAGAATGCTTTGTGTTGTGAACTTTACTTTGTTTAAAACAAATGCTGTCTTTTTTTGCCAGCTTCATTAGCATGAGTCAAATGTAGTTGTTTGTACGTCTCAGTCTGTGATTTGAGTTGTGCCCTTGACATGTGTTCAGTCAGGCCAAGGCAGCGGGCCAGGGAGGAAGCTGAAAGATTCGAGTGTTGCTTTCGGTGGCGGTGGCTCTTCGTCTCTGATTCAGGAGGTCAGTAATCACCCCCACCCCCCTATTCTTCATTTCTGCTTCGTTCAGATTGCACTCACACCCCCTTTTACTGGCCCCGGGCCTCTCTGTAACAACCCTTTCACCCAAACAGTAGTGACAGTCTGGAGAACTTATGCCTGTCCTGATGACAACATTATAAAAACAAAGACCTTTTTTTTTTTCTTCTCGCTGTAGATGAAATAATAGTGTGCAATCTTTGTTCATACTACAGTGTTTTAAAGGGACTCAAACCAGAAAGTGTATTATTTTTTTAATTCAGTGGTATCCAAAAGGGCTGCACGATTAATGGAGAAGATTGTGTGCGTATTTTATCTGTAAAGCTGGTTCTTATCTCATCGGTAAATCCCCAGCATGTGCTTTCAGGGTACACAGAGCTGTAGTTTACTGACAAGCTATGCAAAAACAAATTCATATTCACATTTAATAATTTAATGAAAAATGTAATAATTTAATTTAATTGGTCAATGATGAAAATGAAGGTAATCGTTCTGTGCTGTTTGCGCATAGCTTCTCAATGAACAATGGCTGTCTTTCTGCTACATCTGAAAGCATGTGGAAATACCACATTTAAAAATGTTTTTTTCTCCAAACTCACTTCAAAATGTCAGTCGGGTGTTTAAAATAAATCCTTCTGTGAAATGATTCTGTAGTCGTCCGATGATTAGTCATGCTAAAACAACGAAAGCAGTTAAATCTTCTGTTTATAATGCAACACTATGGGGATTTCCTGAGTTTTTATTTCGTGGATGTTTGGAGTTTTTCATGTGAGAGTGCCCTCTGGCCTTCATGACAGTCGCAGTTTTTAATTAATCAAGATTCAGAATAGGGCTGCACAGAATTTTGTTTCAGCATCGATATCCCAATAGAATTCTTTGCAATTGTCACAACGCAGGATATGCAATGTTGAGTTAGTATTATAATTCATCATTTGCATGCGTTTTGGATGCCTGTGATTGTGTAATGACCTTAAAAGCATAAGAATTTAACCATTTAACATAAGAAATTGTACCATTTGTGACTTTAACAATGATTAATTTCATTGTTGTGCTTAAATACTGTTAGACTCGGAAAACGATAAAACAATACTCCAATTGTATCTTTTCCTTGATTGTATTCATAGATTGTTATGCATGAAAATACTCACAACACACGTAGATACAGAAATGCACTGCAAATAGCACAGACCACATCGAAAATGTTTTAAGGGACCCCCAAAAATTTATTAGGTTTTATGAAGATGCACTCCCACTACAGAATCAAATTGAAATTGTTTAACAGAGCAAGGAATTTTTCACAGTATGTCTGATAATATTTTTTCTTTTGGAAAAAGTCTAATTTGTTTTATTTCAGCTAGAATAAAAGCAGCTTTTAAATTTTTAAACAGCATTTTGGGGACAAAATTATCAGCCCCTTTAAGCTATATATTTTTTCTATAGTCTACAGAACAAACCATCATTATACCTTAACTTGCCTAATTACCCTAACCTGCCTAGTTAACCTAATTAACCTAGTTAAGCTTTTAAATGTCACTTTAAGCTGTACAGAAGTGTCTTGAAAAATATCTTGTAAATTTTATTTACTGTCATCATAGCAAAGATAAAAGAAATCAGTTATTAAAAATGAGTTATTAAAACTATTACGATTAGAAATGTGCTGAAAAAATATGCTCTCCGTTAAACAGAAATTGGGTAAAAAAAATAAATGGGGGCTAATAATTCTGACTTCAACTGTATATTGCAAAATATACAATGCTAGATTTTTCCAGTATCGTGCAGCACTAGTTCAGAATTCATTTTGATTCAGTTTTGATGATCGTGCGGCCCTAGTATCCAGTGTGGTTTTGAAGACCTTTGGCTTTTTGTTTTTAGGACAAAAAACCCAATAAGGGCATGTTGACACAAAATATTGTTTATTTATTCGACTACATAGACATCCCTTTGTTTTTCTATGGACACATTCTAGTCAGACACGATTGACTGTTAAATTTGTGTCTTTTGCAGCGTTTCTTGTTTGAAAGTTATTCTAAAACAATTAGATTTGATTGTATGTATTTAATTTTTTTAAATGAAAAGGTCATGATACACAAGTTTTAACTTTATCGCCACATTTTTAGGATGCTGTTGATGCAAATGATGTCAGACTCAAGTTTCACACTACATTTTCTTAATTATAAAAAACTCAAAACATTACAATTATAATTCATTTATAAAAGTAGAAAAATAAATTTTGGAAATCAAGATGAGTAAATAATGACCAAATGTTCATATTTGGGTGTGGTTTGTTAGCCTCTGGTTTTCACAAGTAGTTGTAAAACACATGCATGAACGCAAACACGATTCCTTCATTCCAGTCAAGTATGTATTCAGCAGCAAATACGTTAGCAAGCCACTCGTGAGACAATGTAATGTTTGTCTTAACTCCAAAGTGTGATACTATCAAGGTCCAATTTAATCCAGTTGCTGCATTCATGAATAAGTGCTACTCAACTGACCGGCCAGTGCCCTACATAGTTCACAACCCACATGCGGCATAGAAGGCCTGCTTTGTTTTTAATGGCCGGCAATGAATTCAAGGGTCAATTAGAGCCTGAATTCCACAGGCATGTGATACAGCATTCCCCACCTTCATGAAACAGAGCTCAATTACAGCGAACGCTTTAATGCAGATGACAGCTCGGTTTTCCAGCCGTTGATCATTTCACTCATTTAAGAAGAGCAATTTTGGTAGTTTTGCCATTGCTGTCATTGACTTCCAACTGGCGTCCACACCTACCTGCTAAAAGATTTGTAGGTCAGTAAAACAGATCCTTTTGCTGCTGGTGCCATGACAGAGGAGAAACAGGCAACAATTAATATAGGTGAAACGGCATCAGATGCCTCTGGATCCCAAGGATTGTTTATTTTACAGATTTTGCCCTGCACCCAGTCCCTTTCCGCCTGCTGTAAAGATGATTTATCAGGTCTGAAGGGAACTATGAAATATTTGAAATGAAAACAAGCTTGTGTTGCATTTTGCTCAGAGGGTTTGTGTTTTTTCGGTCTGGTTCAGTTGTTAAAGATGGCCGTAACCTAAAATATTTACACTCTGAAATAAAAAGCAACAGTGAACACCCACAGGGGGAAAACAGGCAGAGAAATGTGTTTTGCGAGGAAATGTGAAGAAAAATAGAGACATGAGGTATTTTTAAATTAATCTGAACTGTCCATTTTTTACTGTGGAGAGAATTTCTCAAGCACATATCCTCAGAAGCAGGAAGGTTAATTTCCTCCAGTTCGCTAGTTTGAGTGAATGCATTGTTTCACACGATGCTTAAAAAAGAAGGTCATTTGTTATGTTTTCTGACCAAAAATGCAGAAGTAGAATTGTTCTGATTGTCTTAGTTTGAAGAAATTAATTAATGGTATTATTATCTTTAGGTGTTTCTAACATTCACTGGTTATTTTAGTGTAAACTTCTAAAAGTCTTAAAAAAAAAGTAAGAAGAATCTAGTCTACAATTAGGGCTGGATGATTAATCGAAAAAGAAAGAAAGATTAACTGAAAATCGGAAACTGTAATAGATGAAATTTGTTCTATGGTCTACAATAAAATAAAAAAAAGGAATTGACTGAGCTTTTGTTAATTACATAGTTTTTATGATTTCAAACTGTATTAAATGAATGTATATAGTTTTGAAGAGAAGAACGTTTACTTTTTAAATTGCATTATGTAAATACGATTCATAGGATACAAGTTATTTGATCTTTTTCACATGCTGGTTATTTTTAAAATGGCAATATTTTTACAAAAATTACTCAAACCATAAACAGTTTATTTTATTCAGCTGTTTTAATATTACAAAGATGAGAAATGTAAAAAGTCCCATGTTAAATATTTGAGTATATTCACAGTACAAAGCTTATAATAAATTATAAGAGAAAAAAAGTAAAAAAAAAAAGTATTTAAAATAACATATTCATTTGATATTGTAATAGAGGAAAACTATTCAATCAATAAATGTTTTGATTTAAGTCAAATCTCTTAGCCTTACTCACTATATTGCTGTTATTATATAACTGTATAATACAGAGATGCCCAAAGTAGGGCCCGATGGCCAATATTGTCCCATTGTAACCTTTGATTTTGCCCACCATACCATCTGAGAAGAGAGTGAGAAAGATGGAGAGGGTTGGGGCGGATGCGTTTAAAAGAAATCGTCATTTATACTTTGACGTAACAATTTTTGTTCGCTTGTTTTATTGCTGAGCTGAAAACTGAAATGAAGTGTTTCAATTAAATGTTGTTTAATTAAAATGTTGTTTTTCAAATGTAAATACTTTCACTCGACAGATAGAGGACTATGCATCAGTGAGCAAATCAAGGCAAAAACTAGTGTAACTCCAATCTGTTATAAATGAGATTGCTTTTGTTTTTACTGTAATAAGTTCATTATAAAATGTAAAAAAAAAAAAAAAATTATAAGTTATTATAAAGCAATGTTCCTCAGTTTTTTTCTTATGTTATAAAATAAATTAGGAAATTACCCATGGCAACTTTATTTACTTTTGACCCACTAGCTTCAATCAAGTTTGGTTTTTGGCTATAATATAATATATAACAGTTTCATTTATGAATATATATCTAGCTTGTGCACATATTTTCAAAACAATTTTATTTTTAATTTTATTATTATTTTGCAACAGGTAAAAAACAAAGTGATAGGAAAAAAAGAGATGGTATAAACAACTTTTTTTTTTTTTTTAAATCTACCCAAAGAGTGTACGTAAGTGAAATATGGCCTTATAGGTAACATATATCATAATATCTCTTTTCATAGGGGCCATATGTCATATAATATAGCTGTATGAGTGCTTATGAAGACTTAAGCAGGAAATTGAGGAACATAGATTATTTCTAAGAATATAAAAATTTTAATGTGAGTTATGGTAACAACAGACCGTGTTGAACCAATCAAATCCCAACTGTCAGCAGAGCAAAAAGAAAGCGGACTCTGACCTTCAGTTCACAATAAAGTAAAGAGCAGACGCTGCTTTTGTCCACACCATTTGTGGAAGATTTCAATATTGTGTAAGAGTCTTAAGTAAGCGTGTCGGGATCCTGTGATTGCACCTATTGAATGTTTGTTGTAAATGCCTGTGTTTATCAATTGCACTTCTTTTTGTACCTCGTGCCATTTAGTATTCACGTGAAATAATGGCAATTCTGCATAGAAAGACACAGCTTGAAACAGGCTTATTGTGTAGAAGTAAATGTTTAGTTGAGTATGTAAAAAAAGTGCATATACATTAAATAAAAATAGTTATATTACAAGAAAACCATCAGCCTTAATTTCCTCTCAGATTTAATCTGTTAGTTAGCTTCATCGTCTCCATCTCTCTTTGTTTCACAGGTGAGAATTAATTCCTTCAAACAGTCTGGCAGTACAGCAAGTATCTAGGTTTATATATAGGTGAACACAATTGGAATAATAGAGCTAAAAGTCATATCCGTGTTATACTCTAGATCCTTTCTGGCCCCTTCCTCCCTCAGAGAGGTACAGGGAAGCAATCAGTAAATTCTGATTGAAGTCCTCGCTAAATCAATACAAACCAGATGTATCTCGTAATGCCATAGATCCACCGCTGACCTAGAGAGCTGTACATCCTCAGTGTGGTTTGTCCTGCCTATCTTTAACCAAACAGCGCATTAAATCAGGCGTCAGAGCGAGAATCTGTCCACAACACGTTTATCTAATAAACTAAAAGCAGCAAAAAGTTGCTGAAATTACAGATAATGTCTGATGATTTTTGTCCGTATACAAATAAAAGTGCAGCCATGCATAGTTTTTGCGTATTGATGAAGTCGTTTGGGTCGAAACATGTCCAATCATGATTGACCGCACTGTTAAAAAGCAGCCAATGTTATCAACGGAGGACATTATCCACTTCTCCTAGGATGAGGCCTAATGAAGTTAAATAGAATTTTGACAAGATAATGGATTTGTTTACCTTCCTTGATTCCATTCGCTCCCCCTCAGTGCTCATGATAAACTGTGTAGAAAAGAACTGAGAGGGAAAGGATTATTCAAGGCTGCTCGTGAGGGGGATGAAGGATCAATAATGAAGCTTTTTGAGAAATAAGGAAACATCCAGTAAAGGCCTCTATGGTTTGGGTTGAAGTTAGAAACTGGTTTCTCCTTGGCGTCAGAGAAAGCATAAGGCATGTGTGCTGGATCTGGCCTGTCCTTGGGGGGTGAACGCTGACCAATAAAAATTTACAGCACATAGCAGAGAGGAAGTAGCTTGTGCAGAGACCTTACTACACAATTACGCGTTAAGGCATACTACATTTTAAAAATGAAAATTTCACTTAAAATAAGTCTGTTTTAAAATGTTACAATTTAATTATTTTTGAGATGGCAAAAGCTGAACTTTAGCAGTCATTACTAGGCATGGGACGATAACCGGTTTCAAGGATTACCGCTGTTTGGAAAAGTCAAGGTTTTAAAATGATCTAAAATGATCTGTTATACCGTTCCTAAGGTATATGTAAGGTTTTTATGTGTTGTAAAGAAATCCATGGTTTTGAAACTAATGAAGAGAGCAGAAGTCAATAATTTATTTTAATTATTTAGCCTGACATGTTTACTGCTCCAAAGGATTTTAAATCTTTCCTAAAATAAAATATATCGTGTTCACTTTGTTGTTGTCTTTTACTCAGATTCAGAAATTTAAAAATAACTTATTTTAGAGCAGTAATCACATTACTGTGATACGGTAATATTTTTATCCAAAGTTATCATACCGCCAGAAACTTATACCAGCCCATGCCCAGTCATTACTTCAGTGTTAAGAGTCACACGATCCTTCAGATTTTGCTTTTGATATTAAAATATCAGTTTCGGAAACATTGATTGCTACTTAATACTTCTTTGGAACTTGGAACTCTTCAAACATCTGAAAAATCTTTAATGTTCCCTTGTTGTTGTTTATTGTCTTTGTTGTCCCCTCAATTTAATTTGTTCTTCGTACAATAATTTGAATTTTGCTTTAAGAGAAATATTACTGCCTTATGTTAATATTTAAAAGTGTTTAAAAATTACTTATTTTGCCTAAATATTTAAATATTTGGATTTTGTTGCATTTAAACCACCTTTTAATATTACTAACCTCTATTATTTTATGTTGTTTTGTTAATTAATGGATTGCAAAAAAAATTATATCATTCACCATTTATTTCCCATCAAGTGCTTCTAAAACTTTATGAGTTTCTTTTTTCTGTTGAACACCCACACTATAATTGACGTTTGTTCAAACTATTTAAAATAGGCTGAAACAACACAATTCTTTAGATTTTTTGGGACAAGTTCATTGTTTTATGTTAAATCTAGTTAAATTTGTAAAAACTAACAAGCTAACTTAATTCCTTCGTGTTGTCCCAACACAAATCGATTGCGCAGCATTTTTTACAGTGCAAACAAAGATATTTTAAAGAATATTGAGAAGTGGCATCCATTGATATCCATAGTAGGAAAACAAAAAAGTAAACGGCTGCCACTTTACAACATTGTTCAGGATATCTTTAATGTTCCACAGAAGTTTTAAACTCATGAAAGGTGAAAAAACATCAATAAATAATTTTTTGTGTGATCAGTGTCTTTAATTTTAAGTGTTAAACCAGACTCAGAAAAAAATAAACTGTTACTGTCACTTTAAGATGGCTCCCAGAGAAACATGATCCTCTCTAATCAGCATTTGCCTCTGTGAAATCTAACATGGGCTTGCTGACTCTTCGTTTCTGTTTAGCATAAGCAGAATCTGATGACCTTTGACCTATTTGTGGAGCTCGCCCCCTCTCATCGCCATAAAACCAGCCTTGCTGCGCATAGATTCCTCACTCGGTCATTGATCATTAAGGAGATCAAAGGGTTTAGGGAAACGATCAGCCCAACGTGGCACACACTGTCCCGTAAGGTGATCGGCAGAACAATCCTCGCCTTCTTCAATCCTACTAGTGTGCCATTTGACCATGAAAATATATCGAGTGTGTAATGTATGAATAATCCCACATGCCTTTCTGAGGAGGGTGTGATGTCTGTCGATGGCGTGTTGTGTGTGTGTGTGTGGACGTGTGTATATATAGTGCTCACCTTTCACCTCTCATCACTCACCGCTCAACTGCGTCTCCACGTTCTGACTAGCTCGTGTTTGTTCCACTTCTTTGTTGAATGCCGGAGAAATGTGCCGTATTGCTCAGAGCTGACCACGACTCATATTCCCTCTCTTTAATAATTCAGAGGCAGTGCCGTAAAGCTGTTACTTAAAGGCCTCTTCCGTCAGTGTCGTTTTGTTGGCTTATACGTTGCGCTCCTGCTGTGTATCATCTGCTTAGACAAATGTTTTATGATCAACAGTAAATTTGACAGGCCAATGCTGTGCAGCAGATCATTTCCAGATGGCCTTTACAAGCAGAAGCGAGCGTAACATGCATTCTGGAGATATATACATCTATTTATTTAAGATTATTACGAGTAAACACACCGCTGATGTTTTAGCTACTATTGTATGCCATGCTTAGAATTACTGCTACATGTACTGTTGTTTCAAAGAAGAAGATTTAATTTATTTTTTGAGAAATAAATAGTTATATTTGGCAAAGATGCATTTAATTGATAAAAAAAGGCCAGAGTAAAGACTTGTACATTTGTGTCCAATAAATGCAGTATTATTAACGATTTTCCATTACATGCAGGAATAACATCTTAGAATTACTTTTATATATATTGTTTCAAAGTTTGAAATTTGAATTTTTTTTAAAGAAAGAACAAGCTTTATTTACTGTAGCAAAGATGCATTAAATTGATAAGAAAAATGAGAGTAAAGACTTTTACATTTGTTTTCAATAAACTCTGTTATTAACGACTCTTAAAAAATTAGGATTTTCCATCACAGGAAGAACATCTAATGTTTTGAACTTTTACAATATATTAAAATATTAATTTACTAGTTTGTGTGCTAATAAATAAGCCAACAATGTATGAAAATTGCCTTTATAATACTTTATTTAAAAAAAATCTAGTTGATTCCTGGTGCACTAAAAAGAATGATTCGAAGATGATTCTTTGGATTTACAATTTGTTTTTTAAGTTCAGTGGTTGTAAACAATTTTTTTAAGTTGAATTTAAAAAAACTAACTCAAATGTGAGAACAGTCAACTTTTTATAAAGTAATAGCAAGCTTTATTTAGCAAAGATGCATTCGATTTATAAAAAATGACAGTAAATACTTTTACATTTGTTGCGAATAAATTTAATGCTGTTAATGATTTTCCATCACTGGAATAACATCTTAGAATTACTACTACGCGGTGCCAATAGCCTAGTGGTTAAGTGCGCCGACATATACTGTAGCACCGTGGTGCTCACAGCGACCCGAGTTTGATTCCCCACTCGAGGTCCTTTGCCGACCCTTCCCCTCTCTCTGCTCCCAGTGCATTCCTGTCTGTATCTTCCACTGTCCTTTCCAATTAAAGGTTAAAAAAAAACTAAAACAAATAATTACATAGAATTACTTCTATATGTAATATTTTAAAGTTTGAGGCAAGTATGATTTTTTAAAGAAATAACAAGCTTTATTTAGCATTTATCTCATCTCATTTTCTTGTCAGCTTAGTCCCTTTATTAATCCGGGGTCGCCACAGCGAAATAAACCGCCAACTTTTCCAGCAAGTTTTTACGCAGCGGATGCCCTTCCAGCCGCAAACCATCTCTGGGAATATTTAGCATTTAATTAATAAAAAATGAGAGTAAAGACTTTTAAATTTATTTTCTAATAAAGGCTGTTATTAATGACTCCTAAAAATTTGGATTTTCCAATAACATCTAATACTTTGAACTTTTACAATATATTATATATAGTGTTTTACTAGTTTGTGTGCTAATCAATGAATCGACAATGAATGAAAACTGCCTTTATATAACTTTATTTTAAAAATCTGGGTATTTCCTGGTAAACTGAAAAGAATAATTCAAAGATTATTCCTTGCATTTACAATTTTTTTAAAGTTAAGTGGTTGTAAACAATTTATTTGGGTTGAACAAATAAACTCAAAGTTTGAGGCCAGTAGAAATAAAAAAAAATAAAGAAATAACAAGCTTTAAATAGCATTTAAGTGATAAAAAAATGACAGTTAAGACTTTTTTGTTTTCAATAATTGCTGTTATTAATGACTCTTAAAAATCTGTATTTTCCATCACAGGAATAGCATCTAATATTTTGAACTTTTACAATATATTAAAATATCAAAGACAAATTTTGGATCAAGTAATTGCAGTCTTGATGAACATCAGAAGCTAATAAAAGAAGACAAAAATAAATAAACAAAGTGTACTGAAAAGCAATGATGGGTGTGGATCAGACCAGCAGCGATGGCTCTTGGCAATGTCTTCAAATAAGAACTATGGTTAATTACACTTCTCTATTTTTGCCGGAATAAGATATGCTAAAAAAGTTGTGATAATATTGGTTTTAACACAGAATATTTCAGTTTAGGCTGTGGTATCATGATTCCACTGATATCAGCATATTTACAGTATGAGAAATGGGTTTGGTTAACATTAAATTATGGCCATATTTTTGACATTTTCAACACACTAAATGCACATTTCCCAGCAATCTCTCTCCGATGGGTAGTGTGCAGACTGTCCTTTATTACATGTTTGGCATCTACATTATTCATAACTGTTATGTCATTACTTACGCAATTTTACTTAAAGAAACTTTCCCTGGGGTTGGAACAGTTTTTGACTTATATAATCTCATTAAAGTAACACTGTAACAATTAATGTTTTTATTACTTAAACATATATAGGAGCGGTGACAAATATATTATTGGTCACAATTATTTGTATTTCTCTTCTCCTAAATAAGAGCCTTGTTGTGTTGTCACAGGAGATAATATGCGAGTTGTGTTTGAAGGTATAAATTGTGGTGATATCTTCACCATCTGCTTTTGCAATGTTAGTTGGCCCCCCTCCTCTGGCAGGAAATGGCATCCCCCACTGATGATGTGGCACTTTGAGTCATAAATTTAATAGCCTGACCCCCTCCTCGTTTCCCCACTCCTGCCTCTCCATCCCTTCATAGTCCCCTTCCTCTCTCTCAGGAGTGACCTTATCCCTTTAATTATTTATCCATCTTACTTGTACAGCAAGAATTTGTTACAAAGGAGCCCATTGGATGTGTTGTTTCAAGCCCCGCCTCCTCCTGCCGCACGCTGTGATGTGACAGTGCAGTCCTCCCTTTGTGATCGCTGACAGGTGAAGAGAATTGATGAGAAGAAGCCAGTGATTTCCTGCCATTTAAAGACTTGCTCCATATGTCCGTTGATTTATAGCGCACTTCGTGATCATCTGTTATATAAATTAGGTTATTATAATGAAGTTAAACTATTGCCGAAGCAGGTTAAGTACAGATTTGGAAACTAGATAGCAATTAGATGAGATGCGTGCTTTTCTAATTGAGCTTGTATAGAATGATGGAACATACCTTAAAGGGACAGTTCAGACAAATATTGTCGCTCGTGCTTACTAGTATGCTGATAGCTTTCAAAAATCAGCTGATTCATTCCATAACCTGTTTTACTAGTTTGTGAGCTAATCAATAACACAACAATGTATGGAAACTCCCTTTATATAACTTTACAAAAAATCACGTTCATTTCTGGTGCACTAAAAAAAAAATATTCAAAGATGATTTCTTGGATTAAAGTTAAGTAGTTTCAAACTATTTGTTTGGGTTGAATGTAAACAAACTACAGTTGAAGTCAGAATTATTAACTCCCCTTTGATTTTTTTCTTTTTAAAATATTTCCCAAATGATGTTTAACAGAGCAAGCAAATGTTCACAGTATGTCTGATCATATTTTTTCTGCTGGGTAAAGTCTTATTTATTTTATTTTGGCCGAAATAAAAGCAGCTTTTAATTGTTTAAAAAATATTTTAAGGTCAAAATACTAAGCCCCCATTAAGCTATATATTTTTTCCAATAGTCAGAACAAACTATTATGCTTAGAAATGTGTTGAAAAAAAAAATTACTACTCTTTTGCTTCTTTTTCATTTTCACCCAAAATCATTTTTGGGTGAGAACATGTTTGGATGAGAATGTGTTGGACAAACATTTCGATGAAAACATGTTTTTGTAATTTCTTAGGTCAACGTTTTAAGATATATTTCTCTTTGAAAAATCATAATCGACATGATAGGGTAAAAACATGTATGTTAACACACTTGTTTACTCACCCTCATGTCTTTCAAAACCTGTTTGGCTTCTTTTTTCATGGAAATAAGAACTAAAGAACGTATTTTGAAAAATAACTTTTTTCCATTCTGCGGATATCAGTAAGTTCAGTTTTGTTTGGATTTTTTTTTTTTTTTAAGTTTGGATATGACCTGATAATTTATATATAAATAGAATAAGTGAACTATCCTGCAACAAATAAATAAATGAACAGATCTCAAAATAAAAAAGTGGAAATTTCATAAACAAAGAAAAAACTGCAAGTAGTAGATAATCTGAAATATGTATTTTTGAATTTAACTCATACTCCAATAGTCTTTGTTTTGTTTACATTCGACTGTGCGTGTCAGCACAATATAAGCTTCTGAAAACACTCAGTAAATTTACCTTGATACCCGGTATTAAAGCTACTGCTTTACAAATTAAACTTGCAGTTTAGTTTGGGATTTTGTAGGATTCAAATTGAGGAGTAGTCATTTTTAGACTAGACATGTAGACAGTCATGTGCCCCGTCATCTTTTACTCTACTAGTGCACTGTTAACGTCAGCATTATTGTATGAACTGCTGAGCTTCACCGAACACACACACACTGCCACATATTTCGCCCACTTATAAGGTCTGATAAACCAAACAAGACATGACCAAGGGATATACAATGTAACCTACGTGAAAAATGTGTCTGTCGGAGCTGACAATACAAACAATAAGCCTTGCGTGGAATGAAATGAAACTCCAAATCCTTTAAACCAAACATACTGGTTATTAGAAGGTTAGATAGCTCACAGAGCAGGGCAGTAACAGATTATAAGTACAGCAATCTAGATAATTAGGTCAGATTCCTAAAATCAAGTCCTTTTAATTAAAGTGAACTACTTTTTTAAATACTCAGAATCAGACTTGGAGTACAGGATTACATATTGTTTATACACTGCAATAGGTAGTTCACAAATCATTGATTCTCCTGATTTTTTTCTTTTTGTATAATGTTTAATGTGTTTATAATAAACTTTCTGCGTAAACAGTGCTCGTTTTTGATTGTAAAGTTGCTGAAGTACGTCTTTCATTGATTCAGTAATATACACTTTTATTTTTAGTAGTGCTTAATTTATTCATTTATTTTTAGATATTTTGTAATCAATTTCATGTTTTTTTAAATAGTTTATTGTATTGTCGTTGTTTTATAATTGTACTAAATTTTAGATAAATAATTTAAAGTCATTAGTTGTTATTTTAAACAATTACATGTTACTATCAGCATACAATAAGAACAAGGTGTTAGCATTTTGAAGTATTGTCTGTTCATACACTGATCTTTAAAAGACGCTGTTGTTGGTTATAAAGAATGGAATAAACATTTTTCTTTGTTCAAAATAGTACAGGATTATCCTACTATTATATGTGACATCAAATAAGGGTAAGCACAAAAGTAATCTAAATGCAATCCAAAAGTAGTTAGATTATGTTACCATAAATGTTTCGTCTAAGACATTGTAATACTGACTACAAATTTTGTTGTGCAAGTTGTTATCAGTAACTGATTACAATTCATAAGTGATATACCCAGCTCTGATGTATTGCAGACCTTGCTAAAGTTTGATTCATATGTGTGTAGTATCTAAATATAGTGCTAATACTGTCATGACTAGAGCATAAAATATCATTGTCTTGTGAGTAGGCATTGGACAGTACAAGATTCTGACGGTATGATAACCTTGGATAAAAATATCCGGGTTTCACAATGCTGTGAATACTGCTCTAAAATATATTTTCTTTTTAAATGTCTGAGTTAGAACCATTTAAAAAGTATTAAAGTATTAAAACATCATTTTTAAAGTATTAAAAATACTTTAAATGAGTTAACATTTAAAGTATTTTTAAGCAGTAAACATGTCAGGCTAAATAATAAAAATTAATCATTGGCATCTTTTGTCTTCCTTAGTTACAAAAACACAGATTTATTTACAATTTGATACAGCATCTTTAGATATATATTTCTGCTGGAGGTACTGTTGTCTAAAAATAATTTTTAAAGAATTGTACACATACTTTAATAACGGTATAACAGAAAATCTTGGCGGTTTTAAAACCTTGACTATTCCAAACAATGGTATACCTTGAAAGAAGTCCCATGTCTACTTGGTAGCTGAATTGTGTCTTGATGTTTGCTGGAATGGTTGTTTGGTATTTCGGCTAATGTAACATGGTCAGCTTTAGCATTTGGTTAATACAGACTGTGTGGTATGGGAGCCATCTTGAGCCTGACTGTCAAAGACCATAAAAGGTTTGCTCACACAGGAGCTGCACTGTTGATATGACAGAGCCCCTTGCCTTCAGTGCACACAAACTGTGGGAAACACCAGCCCCTCCTCACACACTTATACATACACAAAACACACACACACAAACACAGCAAATCTTATTGCACAGGGCAGTCAACACAAGCTCATCCATCACAGATCTATTCAGGGCTCTGGCTCCTTCTTTGTTTGCTAGTGTTGGCCAGCGTTACTGTGGGTGAAAGTGATATGAACTTACTGCTGGTGGTCTCGGGTAATAAACTCTACTGATGCTGTAATGCAGCTGCTCACTGGTACTTGTAAATGGTGACTTTCACTGTCCAAGTACTGGCATCATTCAGTTTCCCTGAGTATGTGTTAAAAGAAAAAAGATGACGTTGCAACCGATATTGAAGATTTGCATGTCTAGTCCCTCACAGTGATTACATTTGACACTACTAAATGGTTTTTCTAGCTAGTTAGTTAAACCCGGGCTTACAATACTGGAGTTTTTCATTTTGATATCTGGTTCCTTTTTAAATCGCAATAGAAGTCAATCTTTAATTTTAGAGCACATTTACAGTTTAGTAGAAGCTTAACATAGATAAAGAAAAGAATAAAAAGCCAAAACAATATTTCAGACAGTGGAACTTTTCAGCATGTCAGGCAGGCAGGAGAATAACGGTTGAATGCTGGTTCTAGTTAAATCAAAACAAATTCAGTTTAGTTTTGTATTAATGTCAATGTAGAAGTTCAGGTAACTGTCACCATCCTGCCATCAGAACACTTAAGTTTACACCACTTTGTTGCCATTAAATCCTAAACTATTTGTGAAAAACTATATTGCTGGAAAGGATGAAGATTGTTGTTGAATACATATTTTATCACAGTTTTTAGTTTTTTGTTACGTAAAAAAGTGTAATAGATTAAAACAAATTTAAAGCCTGTGGGACCATTAAGCATTCAGTTTTTAAACCATAATATCCTAGTCTAAACATAAAGCAATCAAGACAAACAATATATCATTCAAAAGTGTAAAATGTATAGACTCCACATCTGTTGAGGGATTTTTAATAGATAAAACTGAGCAACATCTATGTATTAATAGATTACGAGATTACAAGTCATACATTACTTTGCTACAGCAATCTACATGTAAAATTATGTTATAATACCATAATGCATTACTTTGGTACAGCAATCTACATGTAAAATTATGTTATTACTTTGCTACAGCAATCTACATGTAAAATTATGTTATTACTTTGCTACAGCAATTAACATGTAAAATTATGTTATAATACCATAATGCAATACTTTGGTACAGCAATATACATGTAAAATTATGTTATTACTTTGCTACAGCAATCTACATGTAAAATTATGTTATTACTTTGCTACAGCAATCTACATGTAAAATTATGTTGTAATGTAATAATGCATTATTTTGGTACAGCAACCTATATGTAAAATGATGTTATAATGCAATGCATTACTTTGCTACAGCAATCTACATGTACAATTATGTTGAGATATTTTTAGATGCAAAATTAAAATCAAGTAAACTACGCATAATACCTTATATATTTTATGTCTACTGTACAAATAATATTGTCAAAAATATGAAAGAAAATATATCCCTTCAAAACATATCAGGCACCTTTGAAAAACTGAGATGATTTTTTTTTCAGAAAGCAAGATTTTTCCTACACTTGTCCGAAGGGGAAAACTGGGATAAACATGGTCTAAAAGAATGTATTGTGCATGCAGCCTTAGATTAGTGCATGCACAAACCTACTAATGAAAGTGATTCACTGCTTTGGTCTTTTCCAGTGCAGTTTTCATTCTGATTGTGGACCCGAGTAAGGGTTAAATTGAAAAACTTTACAGAAAATAAAACATTGAGAAATATTGAGCAGCCATGCAGAGTTATTTTAATTTTTTGAACATGAATTCGTGTGTCTGAATTTCTTGCTTTTACTGCTTGGTCATGTTGCTTTGCATTATTTATTTGTACAGAGAGAACAGTTTCCAACTGCCTCACATTGGTTACCTATGATTTATTCACGCAGCTTTATATTGGTTTAGAGGCGGATATGTGCATTTCCATCTGTGGAGTCTGAGTTATACTACCGTTTTGATCAACTGTTCATGGACCCAGGAGTATTAGAGCCATATGCTGGTCAGGAAGAGGAAAATCTAATGACTAATCCACTCTGAGTGCTGAATTGAGAAATCAGTTTCTGCTAATAACCTACAGATCTCTGAGATATATTGTTTCAATAATGGATTTTAAAGACCACAGTTTCTTGTTAAGAATTAGGTTTTTACAGCATTCAAATGTGAAATATTTGGTAGCATCAGAACAAATGGGCTTTTATATATTTGAGAAGCTCTCAAGATGCATATGCATGTCCCAGGGTAAGACACTTTTTCTCTGTGCTTCCTAAATAACAAATAGTCAGGCATCTTTGTGCAATCCACAATCACGCATTTAAATGAAATAAACACTTGAAATACCGGTCATATTTAAATTTTGAAAAAAATGGTAAAGCCCTAATTAAAACTTAAATGTTTATAAACATTATAATTAAGTAATTTAGTTTCTCCTCACAGAACAATCAATTATTTTAATTTAAATGTTTTCAAAAAGAAAATGGAATAGATATATGAAATATGATAAAATTCAAAAAAAAAAAAAAAAATGAAAACAGACCATCAGGTCGGCGCCAATAGTCTAGTGGTAAAGTGCGCTGACATATAGCACAGATGTGTCAACGGTGACCTGCGTTCGATCCCTGGCTCAAGGTCCTTTGCCGCTACTTTCCCTCTCTGCTCCCAATGCTTTCCTGTTTGAAATCGCCACTGTCCTATATCAAAATAATGGTTAAAAAACAGAACATTAGTTTGAGTAAATAGTTAATATTTGTTTATATATTATATAATGGTCTGCTAAATTTTCTTCCAAAAATATTGTCAAATAGAGCACTTTTTGTAATTGGTTTTATTTGTTGTGATAAAAAATCAGGGGTTTTCCACCCTATATTGATTTTTTTTTATCTCTTCTGAATTTAAAACATTATTTTTATGTTGTCTAAAATGAATATAAGCATATTTCTCTGAAAACATGTCACATTTTTTGTTATTTTATATAAACCTTCTCAGTAGTCTGTTTCAGTAGTCTTTTAAAACATCCTCAATAGTCTCTAGAATAAGGCACAAATAATAATAATTGAATTAAATATAATTAAATTGTACATATACATTAATACTAATTTATAAATAAACACTTATGTTTGACACAAATGCCAAAAATAATGCTATCCAGTCTACACGTATAAGGAGTTAATGAAAAAATTATTCAAAATTTTTCAAGTGCTGTTGAACAGAGATTTTTTTTCCTCGCCACATTTTAAAATATAATAGATATAATAATATTAATAACAATAATATTATTGGCCTTAGCAGTTATTACATTTTAAAAATTATTAAACAAATAATTTTTAAATATATATTCAAATAACTTTTTTTTTATTCCAGCCAAACTAAAATAAGATTCTCTGCACTGTGAAAATATGCCATGTTATCACTTAGGAAATATAATAATAATAATAATTTCACTGGAAGGCTAATAATTTTGTCTTCGACTGTGTGTGCTCTTGTCATACACGTCTATATCGATCTGGTCTTAAGTAGTGTCCAACAGAGCGGTGAGATAACGGTAATTTTGCGCTCCTTGTTGTTTCAGGCTGTTATCTCGGCCCGTCCTCTTCAATAGTGTCATGTTTGCTCAGCTTCTCCAAAAGCAGCTGCAGCTGCCGTCGTATGAAGAAGCCATTCGTCATAATGGGGGAAATAAAGCAGGCTCATGTGCCGAGAGTCTCTGTCATCCCCCCCTCCCGCCCTTCAATCCCCCTCTTTTTCCAAGGTCTGCGTCACACAACACTTTCACTGACCTCTTCCCATACTGTTTGTTCACACGCGTGGCCTGCTGACTTTTCTGGCAGCGTTTACTTGGCCTGGCTCCAGCTGGCTGAGGGTGCTGCAGCAGCATGCAGACAATCTCTTACAGATGTCTGGAGCAAGATTCATGCTTTACAAATGAGCAAAGCAAGAATGGAGAGGAAGCAAACACAGCAGCACGAGCAAGGTGCACTGCTTCATTTGAGGACACAATCAGCAGATTCATTACCTTTATATTGTTTAGGTGCATTCAAATTATCTTGGCCATATCTATTTGAGACAGGTGAATGTATTTAATTACAAACTATCACTCTGATCTTTATGTAAAGTTGGAGATTTATTTATCCTCATATAAATAGTGTTCATGTGATGGCTGATACTCCATGTAGTAAACCTCTAAAAGTGCTTGATTGCTTGTATCATGATGTCTAATCTAAACTTGAAGACGTTATGGATGATATTAGAAACATTATTACCATGATTTTCGGTGTTGATTTGAAACATTGTGTATTGTGAAAAGCATTATACAAATAAATTTGAATTGACCTGAAATTTGACCTTTAGAAAGCACACCCCGAAAGTTATACATGAGCACATGTTTTGTAGATTTGCTTTGTCTTGTTCAAAACATTCAGTTGTTTTGACAGATATGCTTGACTCAGCTGTTTAATCTATCGAAATTATCTAAGTTTTGCAACTGTGCATATTATAATATGCATACCACAATGGTTTAAAATAAATATTTACACAGTATATTTGTGTGGCTGCCACTAGCACACCCTCTGAAAGACATTTCAGTAGGTAATCACCAAATTTTCGGCCAGCAAAAAATAATTAAAATGACATTTTCTCTTTATGGCTGAAACAGAGAAAAAGCTAAAAATATGAGCTGATAAAAGGTGGACCACACTGTACAACACACTGGTTTCACTCTCCTCCAGCCATAGTCACTCTCTTCATAGAATGAAGCAGCTTTCAAAGCACAAGGGGAGCGAAGAACATGTACTGTGTTCAAAGTTCACAATAGCTCAATATTCCGCTCTGTGGATATTCTGTTCATGAACTCCTATACTTATCTATATGCGAACCACACATTCTCAGTGGAAAAGCAAAGTCCACTCAAATAATGGGCTCACAGGACATTTCTATGTACACTACCTGACAAAAGTCTTGTCGCCTCTTTAAGTTTTAGGAACAACAAATAATAACTTGACTTTTAGTTGATCATTTGGTAACAGAAGTGGCTAAAATGAAAGGCAAAGGCCTCTAAATTACGCTTATTTGACCAAAATAAAATATGATCATGCCTTCATTTTTAATGATTTAATTAGGACAGTAAGTTCTGACTTTGCTGGGACAAAAGTCTTGTCACTTAACAGAAATAATGTACAGTATAGAATGTAGTTGTGGTGCATTGGAAAAAGAATTAATATTGTGTATGACCCCCATGAGCTTGGAGGACTCCTTCCATAGATCTCTGCAATGACTTAAAGAACTTATAAATAATGTCATCTGGAATGGCAAAGAAAGCGTTCTTGCAGGACTTCCAGAATGCATTGAGATTATTTGGATTTATCTTCAATCCCTCTTCCATTTTACCCCAGACATGCTCAATAATGTTTAGGTCTGGTGACTGGGCTGGCCAATCCTGGAGCACCTTGACCTTCTTTGCTTTCAGGAACTTTGTTGTGGAGGTTGAAGTATGAGAGGGAGTGGTATCTTGCTGAAGAATTTGCCCTCTCCTGTGGTTTGTAATGTAATGGGCAGCACAAATGTGTTGATACTCTTGATGTTGTCATCCACTCTGCAGATCTCTTTCATGCCCCCATACTGAATTAACCCCAAACCGAGATTTTTCCTTAACCAAACTCGACTGATGAGAATCTTCTGTGAGAATCTGGAGTTATTATTTGTTGCTCTTACAACTGGGATCGACGACTAGACTATTGTCAGGTAGTGTAGTTTACTTGATCTTGCTGTTTGCAATAATGCTACTATGCCATGGCAACGCTAGTAAAGTGACACTAGTAAATGTGGTTATTTTTTTAACATTTCACTGAAGATGGTCAAATATAAGGTATTAATTAAAGGGTCTTACAAAATTATATTACTTAATAAAATAAACAGTTATTACAAAGCGTTTTGGTTTTGGCCCAGATTTGTCTTTTTGGTGCATCTCTACTTTTCAGCACATTTCTTCAAGTAAGCAAGTAAAAGGTTTTTGGTAAAAAAAAAAATAAATAAATAAATAAATATATATATATATATATATATATATATATATATATATATATATATATAATATATAATATATAGAGAGAAGATACTGTGATGCTTTATTTACCCTTAAATAGTATGAAACACACACTCACCGGCCACTTTATTAGGTACACCTTACTAGTACCAGGTTGTACCCGCTTTTGAGAAACTTGTTGAGGAACACCTTTAGAACTGCCTTAATTTTTCATGGCATAGATTCAGCAAGGTACTGGAAATTCCTCAGAGATTTTAATTCATACTGACCTGATAGCATCATGCAGTTGCTGCAGATTTGTTGTGCCGCAGTTGCTGTTGTGCGTTCAAAGATGCTTCTGTGCATACCTTGGTTGTAACAAGTAGTTGTTTGAGTTACTGTTGCCTTTCTAACAGCTCGAACCAGTTTGGTCATTCTCTTCCGACTTCTAGCATTTGCGCCCACAGAACTACAGCTCACTGGATATTTTCCCTTTTTCGCACCATTCTCTGTAAACCCTAGAGAAGGTTGTGCGTGAAAATCCCAGTAGATCAGCAGTTTCTGAAATACTCAGACCATCTGGCATCAACAACCATGCCACAATCAAAGTCACTCAAATCACCGTTCTTCCCCATTCTGATGCTCAGTTTGAACTTCAGCAGATCGTCATGCATTGTGTTACTGCCATGTCATTGGCTAATTAGAAATTTGCGTCAACGAGCAGTTGGACAGGTGTACCTAATAAAGTGGCCAGTGAGTGTACAGTATGTTTGCTATAATTTATTTTTTTTTTAAATATCACATCATATATCAAATATCGCATTATTTAGTATGCTATCACAAATCAAATTTTTCCTCAATATCACACAGCCCTAGTTAAATATATAGATATTGAAATAGATATAAATAAATTTATCTAATGTTACTATTATTCAATATTGACCAACTCCTCTATTCAAATTCTTCTAAAGTCCTACAGCAGCTTACGAAAAACAGGCTCAAATTTAAATCCTGATTCACTGAGTGAAAATGTTCCCCTCCAGCTATTAACCGTATGACAGGATTAGCGAGTACGTAGAATCTGATTTGTAGAGGAATGTACAGGTAACAGCATGCGGGTGAGTAAATAATGATGGTTTTTGCTGACCTATTCATTAATTTAACATCCTGGCATTCCCTCCTGTCCTTTCCTTTCAATCAGTCTCTTTTCCTTTCACTTTAATATTTTTTTTTTGGCCAGCTCTAGCCATTTCATGTATTTTTTGGGGTTTTATTTCTTTCCCTTTCCTTCTCTGTTCCTGTCCCCGTGTAGCTGCTTAGCACGAGAGGGAAGGGTCTGGCTGACAGATTGAAGGGCCGTACGGGGTCAGAGGGGTTAAATTGAACAAATCTGCCCATTGACGTCCTGTCTCCTCCACCCTCCACTAATATCATTATTCCCGGGTGTCAGGGGGCGAGCGGACATGTCGCTAAGGCTGACAGCACAGAGGCAGGGGCAGCCACTTACCACAGTAGACCTCCCACCATGGCGGGCTCCTTTTGTCGAAGGACCTGTCAGCAGAGGCAGAAAAAGAAAAACATTGAGTCTTGGCTGTTCATCTGAGTAAATACATGCAGAGACACACAGAGGTGGAGGGTTATGGATTGCTGCTCTTTGTCTTTACGAGAAGCCTGTAAAGAGAGGTGCTTTGAAGGCGTGGCTTGCGAATGTGTGTCATCATTTCAAAGTTCACTTTTTCCTCAAAAACTTGGACTTTCCCTCTGACTCTTTTTGTTTGGTCTAGTATAGTATTCAGTGTAGTCGAGGCAAGCAAACAAATCAAAGATCGCACACAGATTACCCAAGCAGATTCTAACAAAATAGCCAAAAAAGTTTATTATTAAAGATAAATCTAAAAAAAAAAAAAGGGGGTTTGATACATTCATGTACTTTGAAGCCTGTTTGTTAAGAAATATGGCTTAAAGTCAGTCAAGTTTACATTATTTTGTAAATTGGTTTCCAGTTAAATGAAAATATATTAAACAAACCGTTTTCTGCAAAATGGTTACATTCAGGGCTTGACATTTACTTTTTTATCACCAGACACTGTGGCTTGTAGATTTCCAACATTACTAGCCACTCGCCATTTTTAACAAGCCACAATTTTGTTGTTGGGAAAATATATTTTATATGCATTAATTTGACTTTGACATGCTAAAATTACTTAATATAGATTTTGTGTTTTATCTACATGCCTTTTTGTGTGTGCATGAGCTTGCTCAATGTTCATGAGCAAATGGGTTGTGTTGAATTGCCATTAGTTTTTATTTCAAAATTAAGGATTTACCAAATTTATCTCTGACCACACCGAAAATATATAAATTATTATTTTTTAGCCACAAATTGTAAATAATGTGTCAAAACAAGCAACATATAGCTGTATATATGCACTTTTAATCCAACAAACTTTTTTTTTTTTAAATTGAAATTAAACAAAATAACTATTGTCATGTATCTAAAATATGGACAGTAATAGCTAATAGACCTAGCTAAAGGTTCCAGATCACCACATAAATTAATAATTAATCTTATATGAAATAAAGCAATGTTATTGTAAAAAAAAAAAGATAATTAAACCAAGAAACCATTTTACCAAGGTAAAAAACATACCGTGTGTGATGATGAAAGGATAATCACACACTCACGGTCAATGTTAGGCCTGTTAATAATCTGTTCAAAGAATGGTTAAAGTGAAAGCAGCAACTGCTGCTGCTTACAAAAAGTATTAAATATTTTTAATATGGTGCTCTTGAAAGCAGCAGGACCGTGGGTGCACCATCATCGCTTTTTGTCCAGTCTATTTCAAAGAGAACCAATTGTACCAGTTGCGTTTCCTCTAGGCATGGTTGCTTCACACACGTAAACGGGAGTATGCATGCTTTCTAAACAGTCGCATGCATCACATCACCTGTGAGCGCGAGTGTTCATCCTCTTATTCAATATTCACCTGCTTTCTTTTGCTTGCAAAAATACAATGATTTTTGTCCGGTGCTGCTTCTTGATTATAAGATTTGCACGAATATTGGTTCATCCATCCTTATTGTCGAACCCTGCTTTTAAGAAAACTACAATTGAAAAATTATTTTCAAAAAGCCAAAGTGGCTAGTGGGAGCAGCTGTCTACCCCCCACAGCTGAAATCTACACGCATTTGGGCGGGTTGGGGGGTGTTTATGTCAAGCCCTGGTTCCATTAATCAAGTTTGATTAATATGTTTTCATTAAAGTGGAAATCAGTTTACAAAATAGTGTAAACTTGACTGACTGCTTCACTTCCACTTTAATGTAATTGGTTATCAGAGTTTGTGGGCCACAACAGACAAGTGAGCTTGTTTGTTTTTTGGATTTGGTTTCGGTGTTTTGTGATTTGTTTGCATGCCTTTTGGTTTGCATTCCTGCTTCGCAGATTTGTTTGTCTGCTTTTGGATTTGGATGAGTTTTCTGATACGTTTGCATGCTTTGAACATCTCAGGCTCTTTACTAGAAAAAAAAAACAAAAAACGGATGACCAGTATAGGATTGCCGCGTAGAAAAGCCCTGGACATTTTCTTAATTACGACTCTGACATTTATTGGATTTACACACAAATTTTAAGGCCCCAACAGCACAGGTCTTAAAGTCACTCCTGAGGCCCTTAAATGGGATGCTGTGGGTTTATAATCTAATTCTACGCAGGAATTGCAGGATTTATTTTTATTTTCAACCTATTGAATCAACATTAAAATAGGCTTTAATTCAGGGAATGATCCACTCTCTGCCGTGTTTTGTTTTCTAGGAAACAGCAGTTGCTTGTGTTTTGTATCTCTGTACTTCTGAAGAAGTGGAGTGTTTGGTTAGTGGTAGCAGAAGTTGAGGGATGATGATGACACCATCTAAACCACAGAAGAAACATGGACTTCTTTAGCCTTTACATGCCAGAAGTTTTAGTGTCAGGCCCTCAACAGGATGCAGTTAAATGACCGTTCAATTTGTTGTTCTACCCTCGCTCTACTCCAACCAGCATTGCTCTGCCAACTTTTGTGTTACAAATGAGCCGGTAACTCACCTTTTGCCATGGTGGAGCATCAAAGACCAAGGCCTAATTATCTGGTCTCCATCTCCAGGGCTTTGAGTGCTCTTTTGGGTGAGGGGAGGCCTCCCATTCCATTCCTGTCTTTTATTGTGTTCTAATAAGGAGCAGCGAGAGCGTGTTCAAACAAGCAGACAGACAGGGGAGGAAGACCTGAGTGTTTCTGGGCTTCAAGTGGAACCTTGCGAGGTGTTCGGGAATCATTTTAAACTTCAGAAAGCTTTTTACGACGTGACAAGTAACTTTCATTATTGATAGGCTCTATTAATTTTAAAGCCACCAACTTACAAGCTTCTGTCAATGCATGTATAGTGCGCAGAGCATAGTTTTACAAGATCCAGACGTATATATATATATATTTTTTTATACAAGTCGGAGGTGGGTCGGAATGCCTGACATTTCTCAGCCGACATCATAAGACTTTATTATTGTGTTGAGCTTTACCAAAAACAGTCCAACCGTAAACATCAAAGCAATGAAATAAAAACCAGTGGTAGGCAATAGTCTGATAGGATTCTTTCTTTTTCTGCACACACACAAACACACATCCCCCGCTTGCACCTCCAGACTAGACACCTCCATTATCACTGCTAAGTTAAGTATTCACCGAGAAGCAATCAAGCATGTGGGGCATGTTTATGGTTGTAGCAGGCAGCATTTGACTCGCCTGTGTGTGGGTGTGGTTGCTGGAGGAATGGGAGAACTGACCAAATCAAGCCTCTGGATTGTTGCTTTGGGCTTTTATAGCAGCGCAATTAGCCACAGTCTCATCCTGTAGTCTCAATTTACATCCTCCATTTGCAGTTGTCCCCCATTCATGTGCGTGCGGCCGTTTGATTCCATTTGAGGAATTAAATCGCTTCAAATCTGCCCAAACACACAAGAGGGCTTGAAGAAAAGTCACTTGTGCTTTCCTGAACGCGAGTGTGTTAATCTTTAATGCGCTGAGCAATTCGCTCAGACGGATATTAAAGCTATTTTCTCTTTAGACGGCTCATTGTCTCTGTCTGGCTAAACGCATACACACACACACAAAGCTCAGTCTGCCTTGAGAAGCCCATAAAATTATGTGTATTGTGATAACAGAATTGCTTCATTATTATAGAGGCTGTTGGTGCTTTAGTTGTGGAAGTGCGTAGTTGTAGCTTTTTGCGCGCTAACATGGCCGATACGGTGCTAGACTGAAGTAAATTACTGTTACTCACATTCCAGCGCTGACAGAAAGATATTGACTGGTTTCCATCCTCTGCACAGCCACAGAAGACATTATCTAGGCTGCTGATAAGGAATTCGTATGTCCAGCTTTTCCTGTGTAGACATGAATGGTAAATAGTTTAAGAGTGCAAAGCGCCGATCAAAAACCACAGTTAAAACGTTCTTGGCCATAGAAATGATTCTTTAGCAACCTATCTGGGAGTATGTTAAAGGATAGAATTTTCTTGCACAATAAAAAAAAAATCAACTTGAATGCACAATGAATAAAAGAAAAAAGTTTATCAGAGTTTGTCAGGTAATTTCTGTTGAATAACACATTGATTAAGGTAAACAACTTAGTTATGTTAGTTATGTTTCCTAAATTCCATGTTTAGCTTTTTTTTTTATTTCAACATAGGCTCATTCTGAAATCGTAGCCCCACGGCCGGCTATCCGCGATCACCTTACAGTTCGGGTTGAGGGCAGCATGATAGTCATTTGGCTAAAGTGACAGTTCAGCTTGCTCCAGCCCTGCATAGCCCTATATACATTTCTGGAGATTGAGGCCCCGTTTACACTAATGCGTTTTAGTTTGAAAACGCCTAAGTTTTGCTACGGTTACGCCATCCGTCCACACTACGCCGGAGTTCTCGAGCGCCGAAAACGGAGCGTTTCGAAAACGCTGGAGAGGCCGTTTTCATTCTAAAACGCTGCTGCTCTGTCTCAGTGTGGATGGGGAAAGACGGAGACATCTGAAAACGGAGGCGGGGCTGCAGACATTCGCCTCTCTGATTGGGGCTTTTCCTCAATATTAAGTAGCCTAACACACAGTTCAGTCCTGAATCTTCTCCGTGTAAGTTCAGACTTCGCAAGTTTGATCAAGGCTGCATCTCTTCTTCTCAGTTTGATATGGAAAACATACCGAGGACACGCGTCAATCTTCACAGGGAACAGTGTACTTTATAACTTCATTCACATCACCTTGGCTACGTTGTTTCACTTTCTCAACAATAAAATGTAAACTTGATATAAGGAACTGCCTATTTTTATTTTAATATTAACAACTAAACAGACAGCAGAAATGTTGAGGCGTCGTGCTGCATGAGCGTCATCTTCACTGTGTGCATATTTATAACAAAACGGAGCCGATAACAACTGCCTCCTTTCAATTTCAGTGAAAATACGAAACCCTCTCTTTTGCTGAATATCAGTTTTAATAATCGATAATGGCCATTATAAAAGTATAACATACAATAAGTTTATACATTATAGGAAATAAAGGCAATCGATCAGTCAATATACAGAATGTAGGCTACGTGCTTACATTAATCATTAACTTATCTTTGCGCTCAGCCAAAACACGTTACCTGAGAACAAGTAATAGATTCCAATGACCAAAGTCAGGGAATATGTCGTTAGATAAAGACAACAAGATGAATGAAATATCACGTTTAATAAATATAGTGAGATTAGATCCAGCGGGAGATGCTTGATGAGAAGTCCGACTAGCAGAGCTCTCATCTGGGTGGGTAGACAGGCTCCAGCGATTGCCAAAGTGTGTGTGTGTGGTCACGTGATGTGCGTTTTCAGCGTTTTGGTGTGGACGGAGAGCAGTTCAGAAACGCTGGGTAAAACGCGAGTGTGGACGCGGATCGTTTTCATTCTAAAACACCGTTTTAAAACTAAAACGCACTAGTGTAAACGGGGCCTGAGAATTATGTAGCCAGAGGTACTTATGGCTGCATATAGTCTTTAAAAGGAACGCTATTCTTTTTTGCGTTAACCAGCTGACCACTTACCTCTGTATGGACAGCTTTCCCGCTGTTACCAGTTTGTCCGGTAGCTTGACATGTACGTCGGCAGACTTGAGTTTCAGATCGGAGTTGTCCGCAACAACAGTGTTTGAGTCCGGTAAAGAACGATTCCAGAAAGCAGGTAAGACAAAAACAAAAGCTAAAAAATTAAATAAACAAGTAAATAACAGGGTGAGAAATGTGGTAAAATCTGAAAACGTGGTAGAAATCTGAGGGCTTTTATTTTCTGGATTGCTTTTTAAAACACTGCTTATGGAAGTGGGTGGTGGGTCAATAGGTGCTTTTTAAAACACTATTGGTTGGGTTTAGGGAAGGGGGAGGGTGAGGGTGGGTGTATCAGTCGGTTGGTCAGTTAGTGAGTCAGTTAGTTGACAGCGGCCTCTGGTGAATTTGCGGAAACAAAAATTGCAACAACAAAAAAAGTAGCTCCTGGGATGTATTTTGCTCTCTCCAGAAACGTATATAGGGGTACGTAATCAGAATGAGTCTGGGTTGTAAAAATTTCTAATAATCAAATAAAATGTATTCAGACTCAATTTGAACAATTTCTTAAATGTTTTCATAATGTGTATGTGCACTAGACTTGGGCGGTATTCAAATTTGGATACCGTCAAACCTCCCTATTTTACATGATAAAAAAATGATGACGTAAGGCTCAGACAGCATCACCAAACTGTGCCTAAACTGCTTGTGCCTAAACCATTCAGAAACTGAATACCGTATATGCGACCTTAGGTTCGCTTTCACCTGTTGGTCTTGTTCGTATTAGAGATCTGCGTGGGACGCTCTCTCTCATTCACACACGCACGCACGTGCGCACGCACACAAACAAACACACACACACACAGACACACAGAGAGAAAGAAAGAGAGAGAGAGAGAGTACCAAGTGACGCACAGCACCACATTCTCTCTCTCTCTCATTCTCACACACACACACACATAGAGAGAGCGCGACACACAGCACCACGCGCTCTCTCATTCACACACACACACACACACACATAAACAGCATGCACGCGGTTGCGCGCATGCTCGTGAGCAATATCTTTAGATTGCGCGCCCGCTTCCTTTCAAATTACACCAGAGTTACCGACTGCTCCCGCGCTTTATTTGGAAAGTTATTCCCCCACTGCAAGAAATCTGGTCTGATCCCGCCGCTCCCGCAGTACAGCAGCGGGAATGCAGACCTCTCATTTTTACCACATCTCCCTTCTCGTTCGGTCAGAAATACTGCCAAACTGCAGGTCACTTGGTGCATGACTCTCCATCTTACCTCACCTCTCTCTCTCTCTCTCTCTCCTCCACATTGTCCCGTGATGACAATCACCATTCGGATTTGTAGGCATTAGATAAATAATATTTATTATTTAATACTTGTCTCCTATTTAAGTGCATTGTTTTTTATGACGGTATAACAGTATTAAAACTGACACCGTTGCTATTTTTAGATCCCGCGGTATACTATATTACCGTATTACCGCCCAAGCGTAATGTGCACATGGTTTGACATTCACTGCCAAAAGTCAAAATTGCAGTTCAAGCTTTTGATATATTCATCCACATAAAAATGTATATATTTGACAGTAAATTCCATTGATGTACAGTATTTTAGAAACTAAAAAACGTCAAAAGATTTGACTGAATGTTGTGATTGTGTGATAGAACTACATAATCTCTATGCCTCTTCAGTAGAGCAGGCCAGAACTTGACTGTTTGTTCGAAATTAAAGTGTAGTGAATGCACAAAGTTTGAGTTATGGAAAAACTTCACAGATGACTGAATGTGTATAAAGATGCAAAAACGCAATCAATCAAATACCCAATCCGATTAAGTCTTTTAATCTATAGGCTGGCAGAGATCAGATTATTAAGCAATTTAAAAATAATTTAAGAAATGGTCATTAGATTACTAAAAAGAAAACAATTAAAGACACGTCACCTATAGGTTTTTTTTTTTTGTGCATTTTTGTTTTTTTGACTGATTTTAGTAATCCATTCTGACCCGGTTTGTCCTGAAATACAAGTACTAGACTATTCATTCGTGCTACTTTGTAATCATTGTCAATTCAGTTTGTTTTTTCTTTTGAAATTTCACCTGTCAGACAAAATGAGAATTAATGTATATGTTTAAGTTCATTTGGAGTTCCTTTTTTGATAAAATTGTTGAGTGACAGGATAAGAAAATAGCCGTGTTTTGTTATCAGGTAATGATGTAAGGCTTGCCAGAGAACAACATGTATCATCAGAAGTTACTGTGATAGGAGTGGGGCATGTTTTATAATGATGTGATTCCCTATACAGCCGTTATAAAACTCAAACATCTGTCGCTGAAATGCAAAAAACAGCATGGAGCTTTACTATCCTACAACAACCTCAGCATATCCTATCAGATAACAATTTGTTTTGTCTTGTATAAAATGTGCGTAATCTAGATCAATTGTTATTAATCGCAGCAGTTGATCTCTCAAATCCATCAGAACGAGCCCATTTCCCTGATCATTTAGTTGAGTATTGAAATAAGAAAAAATCACTTTCTATTTGTTATTCAAAGGTCTGATTCACAAAACATATTGCGTTTGGCCATTGTTATCAACTGAAAGCCGTTCTGCTCGCCTCAGCATACATTTACATGAATTCATAGCATAATACGATGAAATTCTTCTTATTTCTGTTCAGCCAGGTTAATATTTGAGTATAAAGTATGGTTAGTATCAGGTGATGCAGAGGTCACTGTGTACTTTAGATAAAGACAAACCACGTTTTTTGTAGGTTTAATGATCTGTATAAGCACACGAATGAATATTTTATCACAGCACATTAAACCACCTTCTGGATTTAGGAGTTAAAACATTAGACATGTTTAAGTGGAGCCTGCTAAAGCAATGAACCCACTTATACACAATGAGCTGTTGACATTTATGCTAGGCTGGAGGGGGATAAAATAAATGTGTAATGTAAACTTAGAAGGTACTATTGTCTTTATATGTAAATCTTTAAAAAAATTTAAATGTATGCATTTCAAGGCTTTTGAGGGGTTGGGACAGGTTAGACTGAAAAATAAAGTCTAAAAAACGAAACAGTTTAATTATAATTATGTCTTTTTTGACAAAAAAAGGGATAGAGTTAGGGGGTGTGCTAAATGAATGCTTTAGCTATGCCGTCATGTTACTGGCCTCAAAAACACATGTATGTACAGAAAGCGGAAGGCTTTGATGTCACTAATCATCCCTAGAGTCTTTGGGTTTAAGCCGCAGCAAATTATCTGTGGCCTCTCATTAGCAAAAAAATTCATTAATACATTAGTGGAGTGCAACTTTTTTGCTCTTAGAGCATATTTTCATGGCGAGTATTTAATTTTAGAAAGTTTAATTTCTTTATGTTATGTTTCTATAAAGCAGTGTTGCATAAGAAACACTTGTAGATGAAAACATTGCATCACATTTTGACAATGCACTGTTTTAGGGCTTTATTTTAACTAGGCGCATAGTCTAAAGCACATAACACAAAAGCATTAAGGGCATGTCTGAATCCACTTTTGCTATTTTAGGGACAGAAAATTATGCCCTGCGCCCTGGCGTATCATCTTACAAGGTTGTGCTTATTTTTTATTTTATTTTATATTTAGTTATGGGTGTGTTTTGAGCATAATGTGCATTAAACCAATCAGCGTCTCATCTTTCATTCCCTTTAAGAGTCAGTTGCATTGCGCCATGGCACATTACTATTTACATTGGTGGACTTTGCAAGAAGAAAAACTGATGGCTACACTAGCAAGAAAACAGTGAAGCAGACCCTATGCAGCGGGAAGATAAAGAATGAGGCTCCTCTATTTGGCCTCTTTACTTTCTCTTTCTCTTTACTTTTATTCTTTACTCCTTTACGTTCTTGGAAAAGGAAACAGTGTTGTATACACTCCACTAAAGACATCCATTAGCTTACAAATTTAATTTGGTTTGTTAAGCACAAAGATTTGTTTAAAAACTATTTCCAAATTCAGTTCTAATTTCCAGCAAACAAATAAATGAACAATAATAGCGAAGTGTGGTCAAACAGCTGAGTTATATCCAAACACGTCCTATTGTCATGTCCTATATGGTGATGCAGACCTTTTCCAAAACCCACAGGTGGACAAATCTAAGCTTTTTTTTAATTAAAGCAAATATAAACATGCACATAATCAATAATACTGCTAATAATTACATTATAATAATGCTAATTGTCATGAATGAACTAAAAAAAAGCCCCCTGGACATGAAAAAGGCATAAAGGCAGTGTATTTTATATTTATGTAGACAATAATAGTTTTTGTAACATTTTAATCCTTTAGTTTTTTCATATGTAATTATATCTGTGTATTGCTGTACATCCTGTATGTCTTAAGCAATGTGTAAGCTTTTTAAACCTGCACAGGCGCATAATTAACACGCTCTACTGTGGATTTTAGAACACGTATTAGTTGGTAAATGGCGCAGACTATTTCAGTTTTTTAAAATATCAACGCGCCAACAATGTGCCTTGGCACACCTTCTTTTTAGAGCAGCATGCCTATGAGTCCGAAAAGTGGCGCAAATGGATTTACTATTTAAACAATGTGGCACACAACGTGAAAATTAGTGTTGCACTGTTCTGAAAATAGCAACTAATTGCACCAAACCTGTCTTGCGCTTTAGTGCGCTGGGTGTATGATAAGGCCCTTAGTGTTTTAGTTTTACTAAAGCAGCATTTTATTTAGATTTATAATGGATGGCTAAATATAAGCAACATAAGCAACTGCATTCCCAAATTCTGCAAACAGGGGCCCAATACACGTCTTCGCAGACCATTGAACTTCGTCTTATATTTATATTATATGAAAGGGGGCCAGTTGAAATGTTTGAGAGCTAAAACCTTATTTATCTGCTCTGTTGGTTGTGTATGATATATGACGTGCCACATCGCTCTGGTGGGGGAGGGGTGACATTTCAGGCTCCTGGTTTGTATATGGTATAAACTTGCTCACTGTCAGTTTGTTAAACTCCTCAAACGTTAGGTTTTTTTTATCTGTTGAACTGTGATGTTATGATACTGTGGAATTATGAGTCATATGGAAAGTTTTAGGATTAAAAAACTGAAGTAATGATTTGAAATTAAAGTATGCAAAAGCCACACTCCACTTTTGGATTTGTATTGGTATAATAAATATTGGCTTAGATGTTAATTAGGGTTTTATTTGCCTACTTATTTTAATCTGATTTTTTTTATCTATTTGTCAATTTGTCAAGTTGTATGTCATTCTTACTTTATTGTTATATTGAGTGATGATATATCATTACTTCACCCATATTTTAAGATATTATTTGAAACATTACATATAAAATTGTGTTTGTGATATCTTAATATTTCTCTGTGTGACATAAAATAAAGTTACATGAGACAACATATTCCTACAGCTAAAAGACAGAACGTTTGCTAAAACTGCTGTGCATGGAGTTATCATTCATGTGATCACAGCAATCAGAAATTTGTCAATCTGTTAACACCTATTAAAAGAAAAGTGCCAATTTAGTCAGAACTGCTGCTGCCTTATCAACCGAACCCTGTGATGTAGCCATAGCTGCAATGACACTTTAGGACCCACTTCTTCATTTTTGCAACCGTTATTTATAATTACCGTTATCATGGTTTCACATGACTGTAATGCTTGTCAACATAAATGTTGAAAAACATATCACAGTGGTTTCTCACCTTATCCTCAGAGCTGTTATATGCTGTAAGGACACTGACAGGATGACCACAGGCTGAAGTGTTTCTCTTACTCGTGCAGACACTTCTTTTTATTTTATTAGCAACCCAAAAATGATCATTTCTATTTTGAATTCATATTATATGCCTAAAAAGGAATAAGTCTGAGAATAGATCAAGTATTTTAATGTAGACTTGTTTAAGAGCCTTTATAAGGCGTAACGATTGTCTAAAGCCGGTTGCTTCGTTTTGTTTTTGTTTTTCATATTTTTGAATATGCACAGAAAACGCTGAAAGTTGAAAGATGGAAACCATGTTTTAACATTCTCAATATTCCTGGAAAGGCATTAACACCAGCTCTGCATTTTCCGCATTTGTCCCAACATCACATGCTTTTCATTTAGCGTTAACCTTTTTCTTTTGTCCCAACACATTCATTCAGGACAGGAAGCATTTCAGGGGGGACAGAATTAACAGAATGAGCACATTAAGCTCTGCCTGCATTCTTTACAGGCAACTAGCGTGAAGCCAAATCACAATATCAAATGCTTAATTGTTGATTCTCGGACACTTATTAACATTTTAATTTGGCCAGGGTGTTCTGTGTGCCTGCTCAGGTTAGTCATTCAGAGGAACTGGCTATAATTTAGCATGTGACTTAGTCTCTAGTTGGCCAAGTCTTGTGATTCTTTGTGAAAATCTATGGTCAGTGGGTCTCCCTTAGGCCTTTTCAATATCATAATTGAAAATCTGAATGAATGTTTAACAGTGTAGTTGCTTTTATTATGTAGTTATTATCTAGCATTGTCTGTAAATCTAATGAACTTAAATTGGAGAGAATGTTGATTGAGATGATTGGCCCTTTCTTATGTAAGTTTTATATTATTAGTTATAGTTTTTCATTTTTTAGGCCCCTGTTTTTACTTTACCATTGTCATTAATGGTGATAAACCACTAGTAGGAAACAAGTTGGCGCCAATGGAGTAGTGGTTAGTTCGTTAACATGTGCACTCCGATGCTCACGGCAACCCGAGTTTAATTTCTCCTCTCTCAGCTCCTTATGCTCTATTGTCCTGTCCATTAAAGGTGAAAACCCTGAACAAGTAATTATTTTTGAAAAAACAGTAAAGGATAACACTTTTAAAACAGATTTAGAATAAGCGCAGAGGTAATTGACAGATTCTATATACTTTTGCTGGTCCAAACTGTTCACAGTAATTGAACATATTCAAAACAATTTTGTAACGGTCGAGTTTCTTAAAAAAAATAGCAATATTTCCTGTGGTGCTGTACACTGTAAATTTATATTACTTCATTGCATTTAATGTGATGAATTTGCAATGCTTTATGGGATTTCAGGGCATTAAAGGATATTTAATTATTTAAAGTTTGTTTATTAAATAATTAATTTAGTTATTTATTTTTAAATGAGATTGAATCTCTGTGGGGGCGGCACATTTACTCAGTGGTTAGCGTTGTCGCTTCACAGCAAGAAGGTCACTAGTTAGAGTCCCAGCTGGGCCATTAATGTGTGGAGTTTGCATGTTCTTCTGGTGTTCAACTGGGTTTTCGGTTTCCCCCACAGTCCAAATAAATATTCTATAGGTGAATTGAAAAAATAAAATTGGCCTTTGTGTATGAGTGTATTTTAATGAGAAAATGTATGGGTATTTCCCAACACTGGGGGTTCACGAGTTAGTGTACTCTCAGTGCTGGGTTGCGGCTGAAAGGGGCGTCCGCTGCATAAAACGTATTCCAGAGTTATTGGCGGTTCATTCCACTGTGGCAACCCCTGATAAATCAGAGACTGTGCCGAAGGAGAGTGAGTGAATCTCTGTGTCCATCTCTGCCTCAACTCCAGCCAAAGCTGGAAAGCAGGTTTAAATTTAGCCGTTGATTACATGACACACTAAACATCTAATCACACCGGTGTGATTTACACATACTAACATACTTTGCATTACCAGTTTTATCTCTTCCCTCTCAGCGTGCTTTGAAACAACTGCAAGCCATCAGAAGCATTTTTTATTTTTTACACAACTCTGTGGGACCCGCAATATTTTAATATTTTAAAAACTGAACAAAGTCTTAAAAACAAAGCCTCTGCTATTAAAAAAAGCTAAATATTTATTCTATTGACCTCTCCACACACAAGCGGGAGCCGCGATTGGATTCTTGATGGCTCAAGACTTCCGGTCTCATTCACTTTCTTTGATTTTTGCACATAAAAAATGGCTTGCTTTGCTGCTTGATGTTAGACACTGATATTTTCTTATATTATAGTACTTTTTATGTATAGTCATCAGCACACTTGTTTGTTGAAGAAGTAGTTTGATCATTTTCTACCATTTATTATTCTTAGTCATTTCTCCCATAGGCAAGTTCTAAAATTCTAAAAAACTAGTCGTAAAACAATCTCAAAAACAGAGCGCATTTCTGCATTGTAAAATAAGGTCAATAATTTATGTTTAATCTTTTTTGTTGACACTTGAATTTGGGTCAATTTAGTTAAATTAAAGTTTTAAACAAAAAGGTGAGGAAAAACATTTTATCAAGACTAAGTTGATATTCAAGTTGACATCAGCATTGCCAAAGCTTGATAAGCTTCTACTTTGACATTTCATAATGTTTGATGATTGCGCTAGCTTACATGTGTATAAGCAATGGTTCTATTACTTTTTTTAATGTAATAATATTGATCCATAACAGAACCTTCTATCACATAACAGTGAAAACTTGGATTAAAAGAAAATGCTGTCAATGGCAGGAATGGTTGTGTTATAAATGACAGAAAATTCTGTCAATGGTGGGGAAAGAGTTAAGCAAAACTGAAATATGGAGCAGCTTCCATGCAAACTGGGGCCAAAAGGCCTCATTGTTTGGGCCATTGAGTGCTCTTGCTGACATTGCATTTGCACTGTTCTTTGGATATGTGGCCCCGTTCTGCCATTCGTGTTGTATTGCAACGATTAAACATTTGCCTGCTTCGGCATGCGTAATTGACCTGAGCTAGGAAGCGTACTGTAATGTCTCCAAAACAGAATATTTAGCATGTTAGCATCGCAAACTTTGTTTTTTTTTACAAATTACAGATGCGGTGGAAGATTAACAAGAAAATCTGAATTTATTACCTGACCCAACAATAAAGTGTGAAGTTAAATAGGAAGGGAATCGGGGTTTGCTTGTAACGATCACACCTGTTTTTGCTGCTAGCGGGGCTCTGGGTATTAGCTCTATTTTTAATGACAGTGCTGGACATTCCAGTTTTCATGTGGGGATAATTAGAGACATGGCCTTGGGCTTGGAGGGTAAACATCACACAATTACAACAGGATGGAGGAGGGGCCCCAGTCACTGGACGAAAGAAATGATGAGGGACAGAAAACGCTTAATGACGGGATGGTGTGGGAAAAGATTCGAGATCCTATGAACTCACGGCACTGCTAACTGCCAAACTCCAAAATGAAAGCCCATGTTTTTGTCCAGACACACAGAGTCGGTTTGTGTCAGAACAGAACTGAATGTTCTGTCATGTTCCCCATAGATGTAGCTGTGATGGTCTTATCAGCTACAGGATCTGGGTTTTTTTTTTTAAATGTGCTGTGTAGCAAAATTACACACAGCCATTCTCTGCATTGTTTTCAGATGGTGTCACTGAACACAGGGCTGGGCGTGGCCTGTTCGTGTCAGCCGATCATACGCTGCCTTTTCAACTCTATTGATTGTCATGCGTTTGCTTTATGCTGTTAGTCTTTGGTATCAGATGAATGATGTAAATATGATTGCGTGGGTGAAGGCAATGTTTGAATTGTTGGTTTGAGAATGAAGGGACAGCCAATCACATTTCAGAGTGCCATTGCAACTCTTTATTAAAACAGGAAGGAAATATTTGTCAGAGATTTAATTAAATGCTATATCCAAAATAATTAAAATTGTGTAGAAGGCATTAGTTACTGTTGGTGCGGTCTGAGAGAAATAGGGGGAAAATGTTGTGGCCACCATAGTTATTATATTTAATTTCAGTACAACAGTATCAGCAGGGTCTTAATATGTCTTAAATTCCAAAAACAAAATGTTAGAACTTAAAAAGTCTTAAATTCACTGAAATTTGGAGTTGTACGTCATTTTAAACAGGTCTTAATTATCTTTTGTCCAGGTAAAGCTACTCTATCGAGCCGACACCCAATCACCAGTACTCCATATCAAAACTTTTTTTTTAATATTTAAGTTTTTTGTTGCAATAAGAGATTATTTACAACAGCTGTTAGAGATTTCACTGCAAATTCTGCAAATTACAAATAAATAAATTCCTTTATTAGGGAAAGTAATCTAAAACAACACATCCCTTTGCATCAGAGGTGCTTAAAGTACTTTGTATAAAGGGCCAAAAAACAAATATCATTGAGAGCTGTGGGTTGAAGATAAACATACCAAACTAAACTACAAAACATAATCACATTTATAACACAGTGGAGTTCAATGCTGAAAACACTAGTCAAGCAGAATCTGCCTTCACTCATCAGAGTCTCCGTATTAACCTCTATCTGTTGTATGTACATTTTAAACAAAATCTGACTAGTAATTTACACAACTTATATTGAAACATTTAATTTCAGACAGCTTTTTTTTTTAGCTTAACAATAAAATAAACCAATAAAAGGTTACATTAAATTTGAAATTACAATCTCTAAACCATTCTCAGATGGGATGGTGTGCCAAATTAAAGGTTACCATGGGCTAACTTTTGCCTACGGGCCCTAGTTTGGGCATTTCTGATTTACATGATCTTCCATTAATACAAAAACTATTTACAGAACTAGCTCGCTCATTAGAAAAAAATCCTTTATCTTTAGACCTCCATAAGTTTAAAATTTCATTCATTATAATCTTAAAAGGGTCTTAAAAAGTAAAAAATTGACTTAAAGAAACCTGCAGAAACCCTGTAAAAGTTTAAAACCAATGTAATGGTATTAAGCGAAGCCTGTTAAGTTTGTAGTGAATTTTATTTTCTATTTTTACTACAGGTAAAATAATTAAAAACATGAATTGTTTGGATAAGTGTAATGTGTGAGGGAATTAGTTTCATAGTTCAGTAACAGTCTTTTCTACTTTATTGATTTATATGTATCTTTATTTAGTTTTGTAGTTCAATAAGTGTCCCATTAGTAAAAAAAGAATGTGGTATGTGTGTTTTCACATTCTATTCTCCTTTAAAAAAAGTTTTATTTATATATTTATTTATTTATTTGTTAAATTGTTTTTTTTACATAAGCTAAACTGAACGTTGTGAAAAAGTGGTAAAATTAATAGTGTTTCTTAATTATGTATATCAATCTTTACATTTCTAAGTTTGCAAGAGTATTTTCAACCTGGCAGATCTGAAATAGTCTTAAAAAACAAACAGTCACACTTTATTTTAAGGTACAGTTCTCAGTATTAAAAAACCATTAAACATGGGTTTTAATTCAATGAAAACGATCTTAAAGAATATGTACTTTATAGGTAACAATAAAAAGCCACCTCTGTTCGCGTGGGTTTTCTCCAGGTGCTCTGGTTTCCCCCACAGTCCAAAGACATGGGCTGTAGGTGAATTGAATAAACTAAATTGGTTGTAGTGTATAAGTGTGTGTGTGTGTGTGTGTGTGTGTGTGTGTGTGTGTGTGTGTGTGTGTGTGTGTGTGTGTGTGTGTGTGTGTGTGTGTGTGTGTGTGTGTGTGTGTGTGTGTGTGTGTGTGTGTGTGTGTGTGTGTGTGTGTAAATGAGTGTGTATAGGGGATTCCCAAAACTGGGTTGAGGCAGGAAGGGCATCTGCTGTATAAAACATATGCTGGAATAGTTGGTGGTTCATTCCATGGTGGCAACCTTTGAAATAGAGACTAAACCAGGGGTCACCAACATGGTGCCCGCGGGCACAAGGTAGCCTGCTAGGATCACATGTGTTGCCCGCAGGCCTGTTCTAAAAATAGCTCACCATAGCGCCACTTACCAGTAAGCTTCATCTAATATAGAAGTAATCATTTAAAAATGTAAATATTTGCAGAGATATATAAAAATAAAGTGTTGCACACTGATACATTAAACACAGGGTATTTTATACCCTGTTAAACCATTGTTGATAACTTTTGTGAGAATCATTAACATGATCTGTGTCTTCACATGCATGAATATCATTAATTATTACCAAAAACATAAACCATAAATAAAAGTAAATTGAGCAAATTTATTATTTGAGAAGTGTTTATTAAACTGGTAGCCCTCCACATTAATCGGTACCCAAGAAGTAGCTCTCAGTTTCATAAAGGTTGGTGACCCCTGGACTAAATCGAAAGAAAGTGAATGAATAAACAGTCAATATCTTAACAATAAGCAGATAATAATCCACTGGTTAATAGTGAAAATCAGTACTTAAACTAAAGAGCTACTAAAAAGCATACTGTAAACTCGCTAAAATGATTGAAGTTAAGACAGAAGCAAACACATTTAGTTAATTTTGAACACACTGCAGCTTTAGATAAAAAGACTTCTCCAGATGCAGACTGTAAGACTCCTTGCATCCTCATTACGGTTTATAGTATAAATCATCTCTGACCCTTGTCTTGGCTCAAACACAGGTGAAGGCCAGAGATCCAGCTTCCTCTCATGTCATGTCTGCATTAGAGATCAGGACTCTCCCCCATCGCACACACACACAAACCTCAAACCCTTTATTCCCCATGAAGACCTTGAAGATCATGAGGGCAGCAGATGTCATTATTATCACTACAGAGCCGTGTCTTTTCCCATCACCTCGCCCTCGTCTCTCACAGGCACTTTATTGTACAATGCTGTGCTGAGTCCATTTTTCCATAAATTAATGATTGGAGGAGGCGATCGATATATCAATTGTACGGTCTTTATGTCAGCAGCATCTCTGTGCGGGTCATCGCTACAGCATAATGATGCAATTATTGATTAGCGTTTAAAGGCTAATCCATATGATGAATTTTCTCATGACTTTGCATCTGTAGGCTCGTGCTCTGTTTTCTAGTTTGTTTTTCTATTCGTGGACTTGACTTTTATTTTGTAGACTTGGTAAATGCTAGAGATGTAAAGATTAACCCGACTCATGATTTCATACGATTTTTGATTCTAATCTCACGGTTTACGATTTAGTTATGATTTTAAACTAAATTATTTAAACAAATTTAAGGTGAAGAAGCACTTCCATTTTTTTCCCTTAAATGCTGCACCATTTTTTGCTAAATAATATATTATCTACCATAACTAAACTGTTATCTTAAAAACAAATAAATTCCCCCAAAAATATAATGATACAAACTAAAGAAGGCTCATTTAATATAAACAAACTAAAACTGTGACAGTGCTGGAATTTTACATTTTTTGAAAGACATGTAAGCATATCTATTTTTTCTGTCATAAGCTGAGGTCTCTGCACATTTGCAATGTCCCCTGTTGATGAAAAAAAAACTCTTTCACTGGGGACTGAGATGGCTGGTGTGGAGAGGAAAGACTTTCCTAAACCAGAGAGCAGTGTGTACAGAGGTGGTCAATAGGTCTTCTGCTCCAGAGGACTAGCCAATGGCATAAAAAAAAAAAAAACGGATTATAAAATGACTAATGATACAGTAGGATAGAGACAGGAGTTGAACCTGATTATGAAGGTGAATAATAATATTAGTTAAGAAGAGATAGCCTTAAACATTTTTAAATATTCAGTAATAATAAGCTAATAAATAAAATATGCATAAACTAATTTGTAAAGAAGAGGGTAAAAATAATCTAATACTTATATCTAATACTAATTCTCTTTCAGTCTCAAAAACACCTTCATAGGGCTGGACAATTTGGCCTAAAATCTAAATCTCAATTAATTGATCATTAATGAACGATTATTGTATTTATTTATTTATTTATTTATTTATTTTGCCCTCATAGTTCACCGACAAGTTTTGTACATTAAATAAGCTCACATTTTACAAGTGAGAGATTTTTGAATGAAGGCTGTATTACTTGATTTTATAACGATTGAAAGAAACACACAATACCTACTATCTATGATTATTTATTAAACATCAATGTTGAACAACTGAAAAAATGTTGAAAACTCACATTGCCTAAAAAGAACAGTCCAAAAAGAACCAGGAAAAATAATTGAAAAAATTTACCTGGAAAAAGTTGATCGATTATAGATTCTAAATATCGATTTTGATTACTTTTTGTTTAATCGCCCAACCCTACATCTTCACAGTTTCGATATGAAGACACTGATGCACTGTGTGATCTTCGTAGCACTCAGCAGAGCTGCAAATTATCTGGTCCGCGTGGTTTGGCTTGTTAATAGTTTTTTACGAATAGGCATCTGTGACGGTAGCTTTTCACTTTGCTGACGGTTTATGTGCTACATATTCATTGTTCTGTAAGTGTAAGTGTCTTTTCGCAGTTTTTGCACATTGTTTATGTTTTGTCTGCTGCACTTCACGGCTGTCATATTAGTCTGCCGCTCCACCTCTTGCTCGTTGCTGATGTGCAGGTAAAGCAAGTTTGTGTTTGTGAACACAGCGCCCCCTCTGTTAAAGAAATGTATTGCAATTTGTTCAACATTTCAACTGGTTTGAATCGTCTAAGCATGGGCCGGTATAACATTCTAAATAAAATAAATATATCATGGTTTCACGGTTTCGCAATATTGTGATTACGGCTTTAAAATATATACTTTTAAAGTATCTGGGTAAAAAAACAAAAACTTTTCTTATTTTGAGAAACAATTAATATATTGTGGAGCAGTAAACGTGTCAGGTTAAATGATTTATTGACTTCTGCTGTCTTCATTTGTTTCAAAAACTTGATTTTTTGTTTTACAATTTTAAACGGCATCTTTCCTGCTGGAGATATTGTTGTCCTAAAAAACAAACAAAAGTAAAACATTTTTAAAAATTGTACACATACCTTAGGAACGGTATTGAAGAAAATTTTGATAGTTTTAAAACCTTGACTTTTCAAACCGCAGTATACCTTAAAAACGGTTATCGTCCCATGACCAGAATCGTCACATATTTTATTCGATTTTCAGCCGGCTCAGGGTGAATAGATACATCACTAGTAAATTTGTTTTTCAGAAATTTTTGTTATTATAAGCTTATTATATCCAAAAATCATCTCTATTGATTAAAATTATATTGAATGTTCTTAAAACTGCTGATGACATTTCCTCTAAATTGAAAAGGTTTAAAATATCAAAAAGTTGCCACGTGTATTTACCTTTGTTAAAAACACAAAAACTAATCCAAACTCTTATAAAAACAGCACATCAGCACCACAAAAGTCGACTTATATTTATGACATTAAAATCTATGACTCACCTATCTATAGTTAAAAACACTTAACTGTTTTCAGTTTTGCAATGAGTCATTCTTTTTTTTTTTTTCTTGTTTGTCGTTGTGTTATCTTTTCAGTGTAGTCCCAACCTGTGATTTGCAATTTATCACCAGACTGCCTGATGTGTTATGAGCCATTTCATCTGAAAGCATGACTCCTATCAGCATTTCTTTTACATGTAAAGAAAATATTTGGGAGTGGACGACATCCATCAAACACACGCCCAATGCATTTGTCACATGAATTGTGTTCAAAAGGTGCTCCTTTGAGCCCATTTGTGGGGACAGATTGAATAATTGAATAAAATGCTGCATAAAGCGTTGGATTAAATACCTAGAAGCCTGCTTATCTATCAAGATTAGATGTCCCATTTTTTATTGGTAATGGGAGACAGGTTGAATGCTATGTTGTAAAACCTGGTTTCATAAGAGCTTCGCGTGGGTCGTAATTAATTCTAAGGGAGCGGCGAGAAATGACGTGAAAGAAATCTGTTTTGTTGGTAATTAAGACTGGAAACATCAGACAGGATATCTCTCAGGATACAAAATTGATGGCGATAATAAGCTGATTTCCTCAAATGATTTTGTGTATGACTGATTTTGTATTTTACGCAACCAGAGGGCATGTGGTTTGGAGAAACTATGATGAAGCGAAGCTTATAATAATAGGGCTGAGTCATATTATAACAACTAAAGGCAAAATATAAAAAGAACGAATGAGTGGGAGAGATAGGTAGTCTTTGCTAACCTTTAACCTTTCCAGACATAGTCATTGACAAACCCTTTTCATACTTGTGCACTCAAACACAAAAGCTTTTTAATACATGTTACCTATTTTAATATTCCAGTAGCTCTGTATTAAGGATATATTAAATACACAGTACAGGAAGTGGAAACTCAGTAAACAATAACCAATGATGTGTTCACAACAGGCATGGGATGATAACCATTTTCAAGGTTTACCGCAGTTTGAATAAGTCAAGGTTTTAAAACCGCCAAAACTTTCTGCAATACCGTTCCTACGGTATATGTAAGATATTTTTTTGTATTTAAGATTTTTTTTTTTTCAAGATAACAGTATCTCCAGCAGAAAAGATACTTAAAGATGGCGTTTTAAATTGTAAAGAAATCAATGTATTTGTAACTAATGAAGACAGCAGAAGTCAATGATTCATTTGAATTATTTAGTCTGACATGTTGTTTACTGCTCCAAAATATTATAAATTTCTCTTAAAATAAATTATAATGTAGTCAATGGGGAAAAAGCTTTAGGTTTTTATCCAGACATTTAACAAGGGTATATTTTAGAGCAATAATCATAAAACCGTGAAACCGTGATATTTTTTCCAAGGTTATCATACCGTCAGAATCTTATACCAGCCCATGCCTAGTTCACAATTGGAGTTTAAAACAAACTCTTGAGTGATTGCTCTGTTAGTGTAAATCATTTGAATAAATGTGAACTCATCAGACCGAAGACATTAAAACAAATAAAAAACAGGACATGATGTCACAAGAAACCTAAAAAACACAGATTGGCCAAGCATACCTGCTTTTTTCATCATTATGTTAATGTTGTTTATTACAGGTATCAGTAATATATTTCTTTATTCGCATGTGTGACGGAGAAATGTGTGGTGTTGTTTTGACTTCTTTACATATTCCGCATTGGTTTGGTAAATTTTGCCACAAAATAAGGTGTTAAGTTGTCTTTCACACTTATCTAGATTCCATTTTTTTTATTTGTAAAATAAAATGTTACCTTACATTTGAACTTCCTCCATATAAAAGGAGTCGCCACTAACTTCTTCCATTTCGAGAATAATAATGGTGTTAATTAGGGCTGGGTGATTAATCGAAATCGACATTCAGCACCTGTAATCAATCAAATTTTTCCAGGACAATTATTTCAATTACTTTCCCTATATGACCCCACTCTGTTAAAGGCTGTGACTGAATCCTACTTCTCTGGTCACTTTGCAGCCACATCTGATTTCTGGTCAAGTAGGACGATGGACTCATTTCTGAGCCTTACTTTGCACTACTTTGACGATGAGATGAAGCTGCACCAGAGATGCTTTGAGACGGCATACTTTCCATTATTAAAATTATTATTTACATTAAAATATTTGTTTACAGAAGATTCTATAAATGCACGGTTTAAAATATTATTTACATGATATGCCATTATACAGTTATTTTATTTAGAAGAGATACTGCTTATTTTCTACTTTCAATATGAAAAACACTGAAAATAATGACTTTTGTTTCCAAAAGTGCAAGTTATTAATTTTCACTTTTTTATATAAAAAAGTGACTGTGTGTGTTTTAATTTCAGTTGTTCAACGTTGATGTTCAATAAATAATCATAGATAATAGTGTGCATTTACTTCAATTATTTTAAAATCAAGGAATGCAGCCTTCATTCAAAAATCTCTCACTTGTAATATGTGAACATATTTACTGTACAAAACTATGAGGGCAAAATAAATAAAAATAAAAATGAAATAATCATTCGTTCATTCATCGTAATCGAGTTAAATATTTAATTAATCAAGATTTTTATTTTAGGCCAAATGGCCCAGCCCTAGTTTTAATTTCAGCCTCTCATTTCTCTTTTATCTGTAGAATGTTAACTAAGGTCAATGCCAGGAGTAATTCATATGTTTTTTGGTGATGGCTCCATCTTGCTATTCTTTTTAAAAGATTCAATCAGTACGTGTGCATTTTATTTCTTATTTTTTTCAAATTCCTAATGTTTTGTAAGAAAATGTCTCATTTACATACATATAAAGCAATCACTCCTAGGGAATACAAGTCATTTGTTTAAATGATTTAACTGGATCATTAGGGCAGTTCTGATGCAAATAGCATTAAGATCTTTTTAAAGCACACATGATGAGTCATCACAATTTCTGGCCTTCCTTAAGCAATAGGCCAAGTACTGATTATCTCACAGCCAATATTTATATTAAGTGCATATAATCTAATAAACGTTTATGAATCCAAAATTAAGCTCTTCCTCAGAAGCACTTATTTTTATCAGTCCCATAACTTATAAATGATTCGTGCTTTTCAGAAGGACTGATAAAAAAAAGCTGTGTGCATAAAGCCAGCCAATCAGATTAGAGCTTGCCAAATCATGCAGCCTTTTCAGTTTGTACATAATGTCACAGATGCTTCAGATGAATCAGATGATCACAGAAACAACACAGTGTACCCTCCACTCCCAATAGCACGACGTTACTTCTTTAGATTTCACTTTTTCACAATTCTCGACCTGCACAACGTTGTGATTTTTTTTTTTTCCCTCACAATTTCAAAAGCTAATTTTATTGATTTAAATAGTTAATCTGTAATCAAGAATGCACTATACATTCAAATTTTATTCTGTATAATAAAGCTTTATCAGTTGCTCCTTGGTCATCACTAGCAAGTTTATGGCCCTATCGCTTCTAACAGTTTTAAGAAAAAGCCAACAATCTCCCCTATATGATACTGTATGCATAAGCTGATAAATATATGATGTAGCACCTGTCAAATTGGACCTTACTCTATACATCCTCTCAAAGGTCAGATTTGGAAACAGACACGAAGCCACTGACTGTAATCCGGGACCAGCGTCCTGCTAAGACACATCTTTGGTGGATGTGCAGTATGCATGCTTTCACATTAAATTATTGATGGAAAACAAACACACATGCAGAAACCGTCCTGGGCCCACGATGTATAATTCATAGGACTCTACTTGAGTGACTATGAAGATTTGCTGTGTTTTTCACTTGTAATTAAAGAGCGAAATGTGAGTGCTGAGCAGTTTTCAGCCTAATCCCTTAATTGCACTATGGGGGTTTGCCATTAAAGTGTCTTAAATTCTGTCAAACAACCCGCATTCCCTTTTTTTCTTTCTCTTAGCCGTACATAAATGAGGTCAGTCTGTGGCTCTGGCGAAGTGAAATTCATTCATGCCGAAGGTACAATTATCAGAAGCAAATGTCAGGATATAACAAAAATAATGTCTTACACAATTGCCACTTTAAGTTCAATCATTTCACTAAAAGGTCATTCAGAGCATCTTTTGCAATCTCCTAGTGCTCAGATCACATGGTAAAACACAATGGTGAAGGACGGTTGGTGGACCATCCCCACATTCTCCATTGTGGCGCATCACCATACACATGATAAACAGAAGCTGTGGTTGTTTTCTGAGACAGAATTGCATTATATGAGGGCTACTGACCCAATCTGAGCATGTGAAAATGTACACTGAACAGAATAGGGAGGGTTCTCTTTCGACTGTAAATTATAGACTGATAGTTGGTTGTCAATTTTGACTTTGATCCACACATGCTAGAATCCTGTGAAGGCAGGAGAAAGCGGTTTTCAGGTTGACGGCAGGCAGCTACTCTAAATCAAGAGAGTCTTTAAACGGCAAAAGAGTGCCTGATCCTAGTGTGAATGTTTTTGGTGGTCAAGATTAATGTGCGAGAGAACAGCAGACAGCTCTGTGCCAAACTCTCCCCTTGGGAATGTAATTGGTATTCGGGATTTGGTTCGATTTGTTTAGGATAAAGAAATTGGCTTATTCACATATCAGTTGTATTATTTGTCCATCCAGTATTTCATATCAGGCTAAAGCTAATAGGAAATAAATTTATCTAAGTACTGTTTAGTTTTTTGTAAATTTGAACGTGTTATTTTTTTTTTTAACTCTTTAATTTTGTTTTTATTGAAAAAACTTACATACATACAGTACTGCCTTAGTCTTTACAGGAAGGAGATGGACCATATTTAAAGATTCTCTTGGAAGTACTTTATTACAGTGAATTTAGCTTACTACAAAGGAACTCAATAGCCTACCTCCCACCCCACCCATCTAATATTAATCAAAATGTTTGTGGACGGTTCATAAAAATCTAATAAAAGGCATATTTATTTATTTAACGAATCATTTTCCTTTTAGTTTAGTCCCTTTATTAATCAGGGGTCACCACAGCGGAATAAACCGTCAATTTATCCAGCATATGTTTTATGCAGCAGATGCCCTTCCAGCTGCAACCCATCACTGGGAATCACCCATTCACTCTCAATTGCACACATACACTACGGCAAATTTAGCTTATTCAATTCACCTATAGCGTATGTGTTTGGACTGTGGGGGAAACCGGAGCACCCGGAGGAAACCTGCCCAGCACGGGGAGAACATGCAAACTCCACACAGAAACGCCAACTGACCCAGCCGAGGCTCAAACCAGAAACCTTTTTGCTGTTAGGTGACAGCAACGTTTAAGGTCTGAAACAGAGATCTTCACAGTCTGGCTGAGATACGATAAAAAGTTGGTCTCAGACCAAACAAGAAGCACTGCGTTAATTAATATTTTTCTGCACCATGTTTTTAAAATATGGTCATTTATTTTATCCCAGTATTTTCAGTGGAGTTTCTGCGCTAGCCGGCTGCTAATGACGGTGCCTGTGTTTAAACTGTCTTTTGTCTCTTTTAATGGTTTAACAACTAAATGAATGCTTAAGCCTATTTAACTGATTATATTTGAATTACATTACCACATCGATGCTGTAAAAGGAAGCTTTTGAAATTGAAAATAGTCGCATTAAGCTTTTACCGGAAGTTCATCATTGGTTGAAAAACACTAGCTGTGCATAAAGCCCATTTATTTATTCATGACAGACCTCGACTTCCCAAGCACACAAAAGCACACACGGCAAAATGTTGTTCAGTCATATAGTTATCAAACAAATCCCAGATAAAAAAAAGTTTATATAAATTTTTGTCGGCAGTGCAGATTGTTTGGTGCGACACAGATTTTTGAATTCCCACAGCAGTGCCGTACACGGTGACACTGACAATCTGATTTAGTCTGGGCAAAAGTCCACGCTCACCACAGAAGGGCCTTTCTCACACCTCCCTCACAGGGCCACACTGCACCGGCCCTGTAAAATAACACTTAGCTCTGCCAGTACACGCTCAACTCACTGCCACTTAATCCAGTCCGTCAGCTCAAGTACCCGGGCAAATCCCATTAGGAGGAACTCCATCAAGGAAAGACAAAGATCAGCTCTTCATATTAGCTTACACATCTCATTATGTCAGCTGAGCTCACTGCAGAACTGCGCACAGTTGAGGACCAACGTGTGTGTCTGTGCGCGTGCGTGTGTGTGTGTGTGTGTGTGTGTGTGTGTGTGTGTGTGTGTGTGTGTGTGTGTGTGTGTGTGTGTGTGTGTGTGTGTGTGTGTGTGTGTGTGTGTGTGTGTGTGTGTGTGTGTGTGTGAAGGAATGGAAGCAGCACTGGCAGTCGGCCAGTTTGGACTAGTGCCAGCGTGACCAGTCGTGTTGTTCTCTAATTAACTCCTGCTCCCTTGCGCCTGAGCTTCTCACACACTCATATTCAAACACACACAGACACATTAAGCCCAGCAGTTTCCCAGGAGCTCCAGGACACAGTCCACACGCGCACACAGACACACTTGTACAGCTATCTTTATGGGGACTTCCCATAGACATAAGGATTTTTATACTGTACAGACTGTATCATCTGTAGCCCAGCCCTCACATTCTGCATTTTTACGTTTTCGAAATACTTCATTCTGTGTGATTTATGAGCTGTTTCCCCATGGGGACTAAATGTCAAACTTTACTAGTATTGCTATTGTTGTGAAGACATAGGGTCACTCTTAAGGAATACAAGGCACACGTGTCCACACACACTGTGAGCAGCACACACGATGAGGAGCTTCTTTGTGAACGATTCTGTTGACATGGGCTTTATTTTTTCACAGTATTTATGCTTGGTTAGTTAGTAGTTTGTTAGCACAGGTGGTGAGGGGTATTTTGAAATTATTTGTTCCTCCTAATTTGTTGTTTTAATTCTTAGAGTGGTCCAAGATACCATTTATTAATTATATCATGTTATAAATATTACACCATATTTTTAATATTAAATATAAATTCTACTTCTTTTAATTTTATTTATCTATCTATTTTATTTTTTAAAGCAACCAATTCTGCCCTTTTAGGCTCATTTCAACTGTACATGAGAGATAACATCATTATCATCATATAAACTCAGACAGAGTGGTCGGATCATTGTCAAGAGGTTTATTTCACTATAATGACCAAATTACTTTATACAATCTTGCTTTTTATGCAGTTCTTTACCAAATGAATGAATAAATGGACATGAGATATCGATTTTTATTTGAAGTATTTTATAATGTGGGAATAAAGAGACTGCAGAGTGCTTTGTGAGCAATGAAACTTGCCCAGTGTAGGAAGTTATTTGTTAGGGTAGGACAGCCAATTACACAGTTTAGCATGAAAGTTCTCAATAGGCAAGCCTCACAAGATGACTTAAAATGATGGAAAGTAAAGACAAACCAAGCTCTAAAAAGAGCTATTTTTCAGTAAAATACAAAGTACAATGAAGAACAAAAATGTGCTCAAATCAAGATGTTTTAATTTGCCTTAACAACTTCATTAGATATGGAAAAGTCTGACTGTCTACTAATGCTGAGCAAAGATAAATTGCGATTAATCATATCAAAAATAAAGGTTTGTTCTAACATAATATACACTACCTAACAAAAGTCTTGTCATCGATCCCAGTTTTAAGAGCAACAAATGATAAATTGACTTCTAGTTGATCATTTGGAAAAGTGGCAGAAGGTAGAATGATGATTCTGATGAACCATCTGTTGAACTTCATCCCAATCACCACAAATACTGAAGAAGACCTATTGGAACCCGCATAGACCCAAGATTCTTACAGAAATCTGTCAAGTTTGGCGAAGGAAAAGTCATGGTTTGGGGTTAATTCAGTATGGGGGCGTGTCAGAGATCTGCAGAGTGGATGGCAACATCAACAGCCTGAGGTATCAAGGCATTTGTCCTGCCCAGTACATTACAAACCAGAGGAGAGAGCAAATTCTCCAGCAGGACAGTGCTCCTTCTCATACTTCAGCCTCCACATCAAAGTTCCTGAAAGCAAAGAATTCCAAGGTGCTCCAGGATTGGCCAGCGCAGTGACCAGACATGAACATTATTGAGCATGTCTGGGGTAAGATGAAGGGGGAGGCATTGAAGGTGAATACAAAGATCCTTCATGAACTCTGGAATTCCTGCTAGAACACTTTCTTTGCCTATATATTTATTTATTTATATTTATATATTTAAATATCTATGAAAAAAAGGTTTTGTATAGTTTTGTATTTATGTATAGGTGCATATTACAAATACATACATATACATATATATATATAACCCACTTAAATCTTTTGTTCAAACAAACTTTTATTTTGGATTAGATTAATAGCTATTAATCTTTGCCCAGCACTAATATTTTCTGTTATTCCAGTTATTTTACTTTGTCTCTATTTTTTCTAAATAATAATACCTTGCATTTTTGCCTTTCATCTGAGCTGTTTGGCAGACTTTGAATGCACACACCCACGAGTATAACACCGGGAGTGTATTATTTGCAGGGTCACAAAGGTTATGAGGTATAGAAGTAAAAGCATTTCCAAACTTTAAGGTCAACAGTCAGTCCCTCTGTTGAGCCTCCAGGTTTTAGTATGACATGCAGCAGCTCTAGACTGCCTGAAGCTCCACTTTAACTGGGTTCAAAGTCATATCCCTGCTCCCCCTCCACCGCCTTTGACAAAAAGAGTGGGGTGTGTGTGTGTGTGTATTCAATCACAAAGAATGTCACCCTGTCACTGGCCCACCTACCTGATTTGAGGATTGTGAAACAATGTCTATAGCATGACTGTTTGTATAAACATGCGAACAGTCCTTTTTTTTTTTTTTTTTTTGTAGTCCCAGTCAGGGAATAGTTGTCCTTGTTTTGTCAGACCCATCAATGTCAATCAGCCCGAGTCTGGTTTTGTTCTGAAAAAGCTGACAAAAATATCTTACTAGAAGTGAAACTTTTCAGCACTGTGGGGAAATATATTGTATTGTCAAGAGCTCCCTCTACTGAAATCTCTGCGTGATACTGTTTTCAACATGCACACTGTAAACATATTGCCATATATTGAGAGCCTCATAAAAGTTTGTCTACAAATGTTTGTTTTTTTGCTTTTGTGTTCTGCAATTGTAACTTATAATATATATATAACTCATGTAAGTATATTCGAATACCATATATTGTTTTTACAATTCTTTCAGAAATTACTCACATATTTAGCATGTTTCATTTCCTTTTTTTTTACCTTACACATTGAACCTAAAGTGGCTGAAGGTTGAGTGAAGGTGTGATCACATAGTTACAGCACCCTCAAGGGACTTGACATTAAAAACAGCTTGTGTCATTTGAAACTATGACGAACTATTGAGACGCTTCATGATGAACACAAACACACACGCGCACATAAACAACACATGCTCAGCAACTGAATCAAGAAAGTGGGAATGACTCTAGACTTCTGTGCAAAGTGACATTTTAATCAATAAGCAGTTTGATTGAGTCTGTTTACTTGGAAAAGACCATGGAAATAGTCATAGTTCAGTTTTTATTAGTAGTTTGAATTAGTTTTAAAGTTTTTTGTGTGTGTGTTTTGTCTTTGGTTTGTTTGCTTTACTGTTTTGTGTTTTTTATTTCTGTGCAGCCTTATTGTTATTTTGTTTAATTTTTATACTTATACATTTTTTTAAGTTAAACAGAGTATTGAAACATTTCCTTTGCAACTAGCAGAGATAAAACAAGTTAACATTTTAGTTATTTTACTTTTCAGTTAACAAGTTGCAAAAAGTGTATTTCATATTTCCGTGTAGCCTTGTTGTTATTTTATATAAGTAATCTTTTTAAGTTAAAAAAAATATTGAATCATTTCCTTGGCAACAAGCAGAAATAAATTAATTTATAAGTTTAAATATTTTACTTTTTTCAGTTAACAAAATGTACAAAAAATGTTTGTTTATGAAATGATTTCAGTCAACTCAAATAATTAAGTTTTTCAAATTATTTATTAAACTGTGTCTTAACTTATCAGTGCCGTCACTAAACAGTAAAAAATACTGTTAAATTAAACACCACTATATGTTATTTAACAAATCAATTTTACTGTATAAACAGTGAATTCAAATTGTGATTCATTCCAATCACATCGAGATTTAGCTTCATGCTAATGTTGTGAGACGACATGCATCAGTGCCCTGCATTCCTGCAGTCATAATGCTGGGAACAGAACTAATATGACTGTAATGGACCACTCAGAGGTGAAGCAGAGCTCTAATGTATTTTCCATCTGTTAATATTTAATGCAATGATGTAGACGTCATTACGCTTTTGACTTAATTACCCCTCTACTGGTCGCTCCAGCTTACTGATGACCTCGGTAACTGACAGTGTCACAATTACATCAGTTCAGTCTTAATCAATGTCTAATTTACTCATATAACTGCAGGTGTTTGGATGGATAAATGAATGTAAGATGAGCAACAGCTCGTTCTTGTTTATGTATTAAAATATCGATTTACATTTTCAGATTGTTTTAGAATGTTTTGAAGTGTTAGATTTCCCAGAGATGGGTTGCAGCTGGAAGGGCATTCGCTGCGTAAAACTTATGCTGGATAAATTGGTGGTTCATTCCACTGTGGCCACCCCAGATTAAGTAAGGGATAAAGCCGACAAGAAAATGAATGAATTAATGAATGAAATACTAGAATTTAAGCCCTGGGGCAGCATGGGGGCTTAGTGGTTAGCACTTTCACCTCACAGCAAGAAGGTCATTGGTTCGAGTCCTGGCTGGATCAGTTGGCATAGCTGTGTGGAGTTTGCATGTTCTCCTCGTGTTAACGTGGGTTTCTTTGCTCCTGGTGCTCTGGTGTCCCCCATAAGACATGCACTATAGGTGAATTGAATCAACTAAATTGGCCATAGTGTATGATAGAGTGTGTAAGGTGTGTAAAGTGTGTTTCCCAGTACTGGGTTGTGGCTGGAAGAGAACATATACTAAAATAGTTGGCAGTTCATTCTACTGTGGCGACCTCTGAAATAGATACTAAGTTGAAGGAAAATAAATAAATAAATAAATAAATATAAGTCCCAATATGCACATCAGACACTTGACAAGAAGCACCATGCTGCATCTATGACTGCTTGAGGAATTGCACACTGGACTCATGTTCCATCGTGAATAAAGTACATCCAGGAGGTTGTTTTTGCGCAATTAAGCCTGACAGGCTTATCTTGTATAGGACTGAAGGGCTTTATTCTGCAGGAAAACTGCCACAAAACTTGCATTAAAACACAAAACATTGATCTAAAACGTAATAGTTTATTAACTAATTCTTAATTAAATGCAAACCTGACAAAACAGCTGATGGAGTATACACTAACCTTCGCACTTGTTCAGTAACAAGATGGTGGCAAACAGTTAAAAACACGAAGTAGACAGAAACAAAACTGACTGAATAAAAAATAGACTTTTCTATGTATTATTCACCAAACCATTAAAAACTGTGGCATGAGAGACAAGCAAATACATATGAATGTGGATGCTAATGTATGGATTTAAACGGATTCACTGACGGTTAAGGTGATTCAAAGTTCCCGGATGACCTGTGTTATTTGGTGGTTGTTATCTCGGGATAAAATAATTTGGAATTTCGCAACTGACCTATCAAAATCGAGTATTCTAGACAGCCAAGTAATAAGCAAATATAATATTATTTATTATGAATTTATGCAAATTGTGCACTGTTGATGCTTTCAAGTCATAAATCAATATTTACGAGTTGAACGTCGAACACAATCAGCACTACAAATTCATTATTACAAATCGAAAACTCAAAATTCTCTTAAATTCCAGAGTTTCTGAGCTAATGTCATTAGCTACATTTCCATCCACCTATTTTTATGTGCATTTTAGAGATGCGCATAAAAATCAGTTGATGGAAACAGCAAGATGCGCATCAATTTTGAAAATGCGCATTAAAATATGTTCGCGTAACTGAGTAGGAAAAACTTTTTATTTGATAAGAAAAGATCTGCAAAAACTAGGATGGAAACACTTTTACCAAACAAATTCCAGCATGCGCATTTAAAAAAAGTAGTGTGATTTTTGTTATGAGCGATCAGTGCTGTCGTCATCGTCTTCTGAGGCTCAAGTCATTTATTAAATAAGGAAAAGATTTGTGCAGCTTCCCCTACCACAAAATACATTTTTACTGTTGATATTTGCCGCCAGTTAATCAGAAAGTGACGATTTTGTTCTCTTTAACTCGTTGGATGGAAACCCTGCTTTATTCGCACATCTTTTATGCGATATTCTAGTTTTGCGCATAAAGTAATTCTCATTTTTTGGTGGAAACATAGCATAGTGAAATTGAAGGATGCAACAACTGTCATGTGTTTATTAAAAAAATTTAAACTTTTTGAGTATGACAAGATAAAAGATGTAATTTAACAATATAAAAGTTTAAAATGATTAGCTTAAAGTGGCTAAATAAACTATTTAACAAAAATGAAAATGCAAAACACGCCTAATGCAATTTCTTTATTACAGCTATCAAAAGTAACTTTAACGCACTTGACGTCATAGTTACGACTTGTGAAGTACGAGCTTTCCAGAAGGAATTGAACGCAGCATGTGACATGACATACGCTCACATAAAACAATATGTATCATTTCACAGCATTGCACTTCTAGTCTGGTGTGCGACCTGCTTCAGAATGTTGCGCAACATCAACATTTAAATCTCCATACATTAAGAGGAGCAGGGTTTTCATGTTACACACTCTTGTTCTTCAGGATTTACATTCAGACTTGCACGTTCATATCTTGTGCATCAGTATCTGCACGCATATGAACAACCATTTAGCAGTGATGCGTTTGTTTGAACGATCTCAAACGGATTTAAAGTCACTCTCGTTTCTATATGTTTCGACAAGTATGACACATATAGATGTTAACAGATATCATCTATATGCTGGTGACTTGACTGACTTTACAGCATTTCCGAGCTCGGTTCCCGATGAGAGATGTCATACTTCGACTGAAACGTGTTTTATTCGTGCTGCACGTCTCGGAAATGTCACACATGGGTAAAAGCCTGGTGTGTTGTATTCACACTTTAAACCCACTGTACCTTTTTCTCCGAGGCATTGATTGCATTGGTCCTTTAATATTGGTGACAGCTAATACACTCCTAAATGATCGGTTATTATCTCCGGGGCCTTGTTCCATGTGCCCCGCTGTTTCCAAAGGTCATCCCTCTGTCTTCCTGTATCGACCTGCTCGCCTGTTAACGTGGCCTAAGACTTATTGAAAGTGAAGGTTGAGGAGCATATTTCCATCAGGTTGCAGTCTTCTCCTTCACGAGACGGCTTTTAAAAGGCTCTTTTGAGCATGTCCATTCAGAGAGAGGGGACAGGATGAGAAAACATAATGGATATGCCAATACAGGCAAAAGCGCCCTTAAAATGCATGCGGTTTCCCACTGGTGTAAGTGTATCAGCGTCTAGGTTTAATACGATAAATTTAACGCTAGATTTGCTCTATTGTATGTGTGTCATAATCTGTAGCTTCGTAAAAATGCGCCTTGTCTTGACATTCTTAAATCAAGAAGCATTTACAGACAAGCAAAAATTGACTTGTTTTCAGAAATCATAAGTAAAATGACTTGAGTTTTTCTTTGAAACAAGCAAAATAACCTGCCTATGGATTAAATAAAATGATCCTGTTCTTGTTTTGAAATTAGATTACTAAAGTCTTTATCATTGTCACGTTGTTAAATTTAAATTTGTTATTTCTGAAAACAAGCCAATATTGTTTTTTTGTCTAGAAAATGCTTCTTAATTTAAGCATTTTTAGATATTTGAGCAAGAAACAAGACAACAGTGCTGTTTAAAATACTAACAAAGCATCATTTTTATCTTTCCACAGCTGTACGAACTAGACGATGATGAGAAGAGGAAGGAGTTTCTTGACGATCTCTTCAGTTTCATGCAGAAAAGAGGTGAGTCTTGTTTTGTGGAGCTGGTCAGATAACAAATATCAGAAGCACACACCCTTTCACACCCATGCCGCAAAACCATATGTTGGCTTTAGATGGTGATGTTTAGATAAGGGTAATTATTGGATTTGTGGATGCTTTTTTAGCCAGGTGAAATTGTGTTCATCAAATAACCGAAGAAACATTTTTAACTCTCAGTTCATGTTTGAATTTTGGGTGTGTTTTTTTAATGGTGTTGGTGAAAACGACCAGTTAAGATGAGGCAGGACATACTGTCTTTACTTGACTTTTCAGTTTTACCCACACCATAAAAACACATTTGACATAATAATACTTTTCACACATTGCAGAAATAAAAATTAGAACATACACACTGTAAAACTGCTTTTCTTACTTTGAGTTTTTGTCTTGTTTCTAGTCCAAATATCTAAATATTCTTAAATCAAGAAGCAGTTTCTAGACAAGCCAAGAACATTGTCTTGTTTTCAGAAACAATATGCCAAAATGAAGTGATTTTTATTTAAAATAAGTAATCTGCCTATTGGCTTAGTCAGATATTATTTATGCAACGAGAAAACAAGTTAATTTTGTTTACCTCATTGGCAGATTATTTTGATTCAAGAATTTTTAGATATTTGGACTTGAAACAAGACAAAAACTCTCAAGTAAAAAAGCAGTTTTTTGCAGCGTATAATTTTTTTAATTGTATGATATTATATTTAATTTTATTTAAAGAAACAACATTGTAACTGTAACAACATGTTTTTAATTTTATGTTATTATTACTGTGTATTTACATTTTTTATTATATTATTTTATTAGTAGTTTTAATTATTACTTTTTAAAATTATTATTATGATTTTTACCAATTTCTTTCTTCTTTTAACCTTAAGTAGCAGTTTGTGGCACAAACAGCACCAAGATTATGGGTTTGAGTCTTAGCAAAACTACCATGAATAAACCGGAACTGTATGCCTGTAAAGCAGTGTAAAAAGCAGTTAAAGCATTTCTTTGAGCAAAAGTGCCTGCTAATTGCATAAATGTAGTTAGCTGCTAAGGGCAGTTAGCAGTTGTTGTTGTTTTACTTTATGGCCTAAATTGTGACTAGAATTAAAAAATATATATATTCATGCTCATTTTTTTGTCCCATATATGAGACTATTTGTCCTATTTTGACTGCTATGCCATCATGGTGAAAATAACCCATCGAAAAATGCTTTAAGACCAATCAGAATCCTCTGTCAGCTGTCGATTCGGTGTGACTTTTGCTAATCAGTTTTGGCCAATGCTAACAAACATTTTTCATCCAACATCCAGCTGTGCATAGGAGAAGTCTTTCGCTACAGTGTTGTTTTAAAAAAGAGAATTTTACAAGTAGCTTTTATTGTAAATCTTGGACCTTATTCTTAAAACAACTGACCAATAAAAAGGTGTAAAGCACCTAAATTTATTTGAATACTATTTTGGCTAAAATAGTCTTAAAATGTGGCTATGATGACCATCTAACAAGCTAATTTAGAATAGTGCTTAAAATGTCACTAAAATGCAGTATTTAAAAGTCTTAATTACTTGGAAAATGAGGCGTATAATTGCAAAAATGTCCACTTTTTGAGATAAAAGAGCCACCCCTTTTACCAGACTGGCTACGGGCCTGCTATTAGTATTTTTAGTATTTCTGATGCAGGTTTTGTGTTACAGCAGGTCAAATTGACCTGCAGCATAATATAAGGGTAAACAGTTTTTCTTTTGAGTAAATACTGTAATATAACAAGCATATCCTGTCATCTGAACAACTGGAATAATTCGATTTGTGTATAAATGTGTGGCACCTGTGGTGGAAAACAAAGCATCATAAATGCCCAGCCACCCATCTGCCGTCTCGCCAACAATAGAAATGCAGGCTTTATTGTTTTGGTAAAGGCTGAGAATGTGTAGATACTATTGTGATAGGCTTTTCCAGGTTTCCTGCTTGACCCGTCCAGTTCTCTGAAGTGTTGCTGCCACCGTGGTGTGTTTGTGCCCCTGATGCTATCTGAAACAACGGCTTCTGCTGTTTGTATTATAATTACTCTCAGATTATGTGAAAACATCCCTGAGGGGATGACCTTGCCACAGTGGGGAAGGCAGCATCCTGGTATTATGTTAGCATAATGAATTTTCAGCTTTATTGAAGAGGGAGGTACATCATCTGACCGCTTTTTCCCACCAAGGTGCTTCAGCAGACATCAGCCCTCCATATTTTATAGCGGAAATAGAGGAACTTTAAAGGCCTTGCATAATATGAGGAAGTTTGCAGCCTTTGAAGACTTTCCATGGCAGATATTTTAAGCTCTCGTGTCTGTTTTTGTCACTAATATGGCTTTGTTTTGGTAATATGGTGTATTTTAACCGTATGATCATTATTTAACCATATATTTTAATCCACATGGGCTGTAATTTGATGTAGTTGTACTAAAGTTGTATTAAAGTTAAGGATTATTTTTTAAAATAAGATGTCTATATGATGTTGATTTTTGTAAAGACAGATACTGTCGCACAAGAAAAATGTCAGACCTGTTTATATCATATAATTTACTTTTTTTTTACCTTATTAATAATACTAATATATAGAACTTAATAATAGATGCCCAACCTAATCTAAATTAAAACATTTATTTACATTTTTTAAATATTTTTTTCTTCATTTTTGATTAAATACATAAGAAATTCAATGCATATTTCCATTATTAATAAAACAACAAAAGACAAAATAAAATAAAAATTACTCACTGCTTTTAACTGCAGGACCGTTGGAGCTTTAAAAAGAAACTAAACTTTTTACTTTTTTTATGTTTTAATTCTATTGTATTTTTTTTCAATGTTTTTAAGACATTTAGTTTGTTTTCTTGATTTGATTTTGGTAAAACTTCTTCTGTGTTATTGTAAAGTAAGACATTTCTTAATTTCTGAAATGTATTGGTGTAGTAGCAATCTTTTTTTTTCAGAAAATGCATAAACAGTTGAAGGCAAAATTATTAGATATTTTTATTCCTTTTTTTTTAAATATCTAAACAATATTTAATAGAGCAGGGAAAGTTTCACAGTACTGTATATCCCATAATATTTTTTTCTTCTGGAAAAAAGTGTTGTTTCTTTTAGTTTGACTGGAATAAAAGTTTTTAAAAATTATTTTTATTTCTGTTTTAGTTGTTAATTTCAACTTGCCTAGTTAACCTAATTAACCTACTTAAGTCTTTAAATTGCACCTTAAGCACCTATTGAAAAATAACTAAAATATTATGTACTGTCATCATGGCAAAGACAAAATAAATTAGTTATTAAAACTAATGTTTAAAAATGTGTTGAAAAAAATCATGTTTCTGTTAAAGAGCACTCTGGAAATATTTTTACTGCAACTATATACATTTTAAAAATTGTACCATAATAATCGTGATAATGATTTTTTTAGGACTGCACAATATTTTGTTTCAGAATTTATATATATATATATATATATATATATATATATATATATATATATATATATATATATATATATATATATATGCAGTGTGCAGTCTGCATAGTCACCTCTCAGGATCTGCAATGTTGAGTTAAAATTGTAATTAAGTCAAAAACAAAATACTAGCAAAGTTTAATCCTAATGGAGTGAACGATTTTAAAGACCTGTGACTGTGTGACTTTGTTCTAATGAATGACTTTATGCTTGTAATTGATTTATTACTTGTTATGCAGTTGAACTCCCTTTTAATGTAAAATCATGAATTCTTTCCCAAAAGAGCTACTTAAATCATCTTTAAAATGATATTCATATAGCAATAGATATTGCAGTAAAATAATCACAATGTATGTTTTTTCCAATATCATGCAGCCCCTGATATTTTTCATAATGGAGCAGCCATACAATAGATTATTTAAACAATGAACTAAATCCATACTCAGTGATGGGTTGCAGCTGGAAGGGCATCCGCTGTGCAAAACATATGCTGAATAAGTTGGTGGTTCATTCCGCTGTGGTGACCCCTGATTAACAAAGGGACTAAGTCGAAGAGCAAATGAATGAATGAATGAAGTAATTATAATTCTGTGTTCAGATCATTTCCATTTATTGTGAAAACATAATAAATGTATCAAATACAGCAAATATCAAATCATTTTTAAAGCATGATTGACTGAGATGTTGTATTATAAACTTGTCATGCACAATTGTCATCAAGACGAACAGAAAATGTTTTGAGGAAGAAGAACTGAACGAGAGACACTCTAAAACTATGGATCATGACAGATGTGCCTTTCCAACAGCTGTGGCTGAGGATTCCTTACACGTTACACTGAAGGAACTTGGCAGTATTTCAACAAAATCTATGTGCCGATGTATTGTGGTGTGTTGCTGACCTTGCAGCCTGTCAGCAGTACAATATATTATTACTGAATAGCTCACAACATCATGACAACTGACTGTTCACTCACTTAGTGCTTATTCGGTATATCAGCAGCACTGATGTAGATTCAACCAGAATTTCAACAGCAGTTTATATTAAAAAATGCAGAGTATTGGAATCATTTACAGGTTTAGGTCATGAAATTATTTAAAAATCTTAGTATAAAGTCCAATATTATAAAAATCTCGTCTTAGCAATATTAATTAAACTCTGTAATTATAATGAGAGTCCTTATTCCAGACTACATGCTCTACAATATACACTGTAAATCATTTCTCGAAGCTTTCCGTGCCAATGACACATTTTTGTGATGTATTTGTTTACACATCATGTGTGGCCATTTTTGACTAGTCAAACCATCTTTGCAACAGATTTTCTTGTTTGAAGCAGAACTCCACCTCAGCAGTTTGGTTTGGTTTGGTGTCGGAGGCGGTTACAGGTCACAGGAGATCTGATTTATTTGCCCTGAGAGGCAACAGATGACAGAGAAGGCCGAGTCGTCATTTAGCTCCGTTTCATCTGTTTAAATTTGTGATGACAGGAATGCAGGGCAGGTTTTATCGTGGTTCACGCTGTTGTTATTGCGCCACGGGCTAATCCACCCGAGAGACAGTCAGCGAGGAGTCACCCAGTCTACTGATGCCATGACATAAAAATGCCTGAAAGCAGCGAAGTGAAGCTCTTCCCGTCAGCTCAGGCATGAGATCAAATATAATTAAATCCCACCGCCTCGGTTCTTATGCTTGATGTCTAAATCTGTATTGACTCCAGCACTCAGGAAACCAGCGCTCTCATCAGGGGTTGACTAAAACATGCAGATATTTAGTGTTCGTGCACACATCTGCCCCATTGTTTTTCAAATAAAGCCTTTTTGCATTAAGCCTATTATGGATTTGCTTGTCATAACTGAATCTTTCAGCACATAATCCAGGTTACCTGCCGTACTCGTTTTACTGTTGTGTTGTCAATCATGTGTCCATGGTGTCAAGTAGCTTTCATTGCTGTTATCATAGTTTTTAACTGACAGCATGAATAGAGAGAGAACCTCCTCCTCCTCCATATTAGGTTTTGTCACTCAGTACGTGGATTTGTGTATGACTTATCAGGGATGAGACCATAATGAAGGAGGATTTTCAAGAGACCATTATTAGGAGACAATTTTATTCAGTGTTACTTGCCAGTGTATATTTACATAGTGTGTGCGCCGTGTTTGATGCTAATCTTGTCATCAGAACAGTCTGCACATGCTAAACTTTTTTCGCACATGTATTTATTTTTAATGAGTTTGTTTGTCCACAAGGTGATGACACTGATAGCGCCTCATCTCACAATCCGAAAAAGAACCCATTGATAAGCACATTGATGAGCACATGTGTGAGGGCTTCCAAAGATATCCACAACTATACTTCAGACTGGTACAAAGATATTTTTATCACCAGATGATTCGCTTCAGAAATGAGGCTTTTGACTTTGTCTTTCGCATTACATGCCATAATGCAGACATGTACCTCAGAAAGGTTTTTGCCAGAGAAAAGATTAGATGTCTGCAGTGCGGGAGATTTTTACTGTGAACAAGAGGACATTAAAAATTGCATTGTTTTAGTGATATTGGGAAAGAAAGATGACATTTCTCAGAAAAGTTAATATTCACAGTAATAAGACTTTATTTTGATGGTTCCTATTGCACATTTTGTTGACTAAAAGTTGCATTGCAACTACATGCCAATTACTTCTCATCTGAGTATTAGTAGACTGTCTGATTATCTGCTGATACTGCTCCTTCAACAGACATTTAACTGACTATAAAAAACTTTGTACATGTCAACACCCTAACCATAACCCTAACCCTAACCTAACAGTATACTTATAATCTATTGAAAATGAGTTGACATGTAGATGCAATGTAACTAAAACCCAGCAAAATGCGACTATTAAATTAAAGTGATACCCAAATGTTTTATTTCTTTTATACAGTTGAAGTCAGAATTATTAGCCTTCCTTTGAATTTTTATTTCATTTTTTAAATATTTCCTAAATTATGTTTAACAGAGCAAGGAAATTTTCACAGTATGTCTGATAATATTTATTCTTGTGGAGAAAGTCTTATTTGTTTTATTTTGGCCAGAATAAAAGCAGTTTTTAATTTGTTTAAAAACACTTTAAAATCAAAATTATTAGCCCCTATATTTTTTAAAGTCTACAGAACAAGCCATCATTATACAATAAATTGTCTTATTACCCTAACCTGCATAGTTAACCCAATAAAATTAAGCCTTTAAATGTCACTTTAAGTGCTTTTTAGTAAAATATTATATACTGTCATCATGGCAAAGACAAAATAAATCAGTTATTAGAAATGCGTTATTAAAACTATTATGTTTAGAAATGTGTTGAAGATATCTTCTCTCTGTTAAACAGAAATTGGACTCAAAAATAAACAGGGGGCGAATAATTCAGGGGGCTAATAATTCTGACTTCAATTATCTGATGCCAGATGGATCAGAGTGATGCAAAGTGATGGATAAACTTTTGGGTAGAATCCAAAAGTAAAATAGAAATAAAAGGTTTTAGACAATTTGGATAGGGGTCTTTCGTTATTTTTCTGTGAGATTTTGAAACGCATCGTCCCCCACTACAATATGGCTGTTCATGGCAGCATGCCGTTAGTGGTTTTTCTTGTTTAAAACTTGGTGAGGATCATATTACACATGACACACTGCCTTTTATAAATGGCATTTCGAGACATATTTGGACTGAATGAGATTAATGCCATGATGCAATCTGAGATGCAAACACAAACAGCTGCTATCACATTACAGCTCTTATTAAAAGCTGCTCTTTCTGACCTTCCTAAATTTTATAGCTGATTTTTGATACTTTGACAACAGGTATTTGCTCTCTGCATCTGTCTGTTCCTACTTTTGCCAGGAGTAATAATGCTTTTGCCAAGTATTGGTTATTTTGCCAAATAACATAGGCAAACATGTTTAACTGACATTTTTAAATGATGATTTATGATAATAATAGTAAGAATGTTTTATTAATTTTGTTATAATTTAACCATTAACACTAAGAGTTTTCTCAGTTTAATATGTTCATATTTTATTTATTGTTATTATTTAATCTTCTCAGGGCATACATTGGCCATTTAATTTCTCTTAACTGGATGTTTAATGTAAAGAGATCAATAGCCTTATTTTTAACATGAGTAAGATAAATGACAGGATGCAAACGATCCACCTGCCGTTATTTTGGTAGGTAAATTTAAGCAGTACACTATAATAGATGAAAGGTCAATGATCAGCGATGCCAAGTTCATATTTAGAGCTTTGCCAAGTATTGGTTACACTGCAATCTGAGCTTCAACCTAATAAAGATTTCAGAATGCAATTAGGACACAGCATCTTACATGTGTTTTGAACAGCAGTGTATGTTACATGTGTCTCTGAAAATAAATGGCTTATTTGTTGACTGGCACATATATCTAAAGTGCAAGACTTTTAAAATGTAATATTTGGCTTTGTGCAAGTAAAAATTAGGGATGTCCTGATCAGGTTTTTTGTCATCAAGTCTGAGTCATTTGATTTTAAGTATCTGTCGATACCGAAACTGGATCTGATACTTCTATAATACATTAAAAAAAAAGAAGAGCGAAGAAACAGATCCAGGATTCTTATTGTTTCTTTAATTCACCTTATTTTAACAATCAACAAATCTGTTACCAAACAGAGCACTTCTGTGAGGTAGCGTGAACAATCAAGTAATACATAACATCAATTATTCACTTTTGGACAGTGCAACAGTAAATATAAAAAAAATGTATATAAAAACAAACAGCACCTCAACTTAAAATACCCGGCAGGCCATCCCAAGTTTACATATCTCACAGTTTGCTATGGCAATGTTGTCGTCACCAACTTTATAAAAACTCCAGAATGCACTTGTGCTTTCCGCTTTAAGCTACTTCCATGTTCTACTTTGCTGGGATTTAACCAGTAGCGTATAAATATATATATTTGAGTCCTGATTTACAGGTAACGTCCGATTCTGATCAAGTCTGAAACCACGTGAACAGGCCCGATTTCCAATGAAATGACCGGATCTGGACATCCCTAGTAAAAATAGTTTGTGGTTCTAATATAAGACAGATCTGACCAATCTGTCATCATTTTCCTACATTTTCATCTATTGAAATTGATTTTTACCTCATGCAGTTACATCAATGGGAAAGAATTAAATTGATCGTGCTTCAAAAAATGTCATTTAAACAGTCCAAATGACTTGAAAAGTAGTCCATCTATATCAGTCTATATCAGTTTAAGCCACACGACAGCTTTAGGAAAGAAACAGTGAATGAACAAAGCAATGGTTCACCAAATCAAGTCTGAAATTAATACTTTGATTCACCAGTGACATATTAAATAGACCAGAAGTGGAAAAAAAGCTATTTATAATGGTACAAAAGACTTATGTTCTTATGTATGCAATCATGCATTTTCAGTATTGATAATAAAATTGTCAAAGATTGGTATGAATCAACTGCTGGTATTTACATTAGGAAAAACTTTGGAAAGAATTTTCCTGTCGTTACTGTTTAGGGAGACCTTTCAATAGTCACAAATGCAAAATATTCTCAAAGCTAAAGATTTCCCTTCCAGAGTGACGTTCCACATCCTTTCCGTCGCAAGCTCAAATATCAACTTGACGATAGTAAGAAAATGAAAACTTTACTCAAAATCGTCTCGACTTCACTATGTGTCCGGAATACATTAAAAAGCAATAGACGAAAGGTTGTCTCCCGCTGAGAGTGAATTCGTGCCAGGACTGTTGTCCCCTGTAGGCCTGGCCTGAGACCAGAGGTCGCTGGCCTTCCCAGTGTCCCCCGGACCCCGCCATCATCAATCATAACCTGTCAAATACAAAATCGTTTGTCGCGAGCCCCTCTGTGTAGTGAGATGGCCGTATCTTTTTTCACATCAAAATGGCTGCCTGTGCCTCACAGCTCAACACAAACAGTCCTGTGTTTAACTCTGCTCGTGGAGGAATGTAGATGATATTCGCTGCTCCCCCAGAGAGCTTTATATAGAGAGAAGTATTTATGACCAGCTGTTTAAGACCTGTAAATGAAACGTGCACTGCAAATTATGCCTCTGTCAGAATGGAGATATCATATGATACCAGGAAAGTTTGGCCAAACATGCACCGTTGCTTTATGGAGGCTGGATGAAAACCTTCTTTGTTCGACACCGGCTCCTCTGCGGTTGTCTCATTATATGAAGAGAAATGAGATTTAAACAACTGATGTAAATCACTTAATTGTGTCCTTTTCTTTTAAGTTGCCTTCTGAAGAATAAATACGTCCATCGAGGAAGAGACTTGGAGTGATGGGCTCATTTACGACCCCTAATCTTTAAGCAATAGAACAATGCGAGTGTTATTGCCCATTGTAAACTGATAAATTCCCACTTTGATTCATGATTCCCACAGGGAAGCAACAATAAATTGATCACATCTAAGGGCAGCATCAGCACTTTCTTTTGAATAAATCAATATTTGACGCTTTCATAGTTACCTGAAATACTAATGAAGAGAATGAAAGGCCAAGAACGGCTCTTTGAGTTTCTCCCGTATTTTCTGTTCTAATTCCCCTGTTTTAACATGAGAAACGAAGTTAGGCTCATAGCACTCTCAAACCACAACTTCAGCTCAGATATTCTAAACATCACGAATGAAACTATGAATTTTGATGTTGCTTATTTACTACAATGGGTCTTTTCACATCGTGCAGTTTTTAATCTACATACTAATCTACATCTAAATACTCTGACTGTGTCTCACTGTTTTTTCAGCATTGGTTGTTCAACCTTATTATGTTCAATTCTAGAGGTAGACATAATAAATAAAAAGCAAGCAATGATCATCTTCTTTGGTGCAATTCAATCAACAGTAAACTGTATTTGTTAATTGCACCTTGTATTCAGCTTGACGTTTATAATAAAATGAATGTACTATGATTATTTTGACTTTCAATTCAGTTTTGAGTGTTTCGAGGCATTTTTTCAGCTCAGTATTTAAACTTTATACACCCTTTTGAGCGCAGATACAAGATTTAAAATGGAAGGCATGTGGACAAACCAGTTACTCTCTCCTTAGAAAGAAAAGACTTACTTTTATTCATTTGTCAGCATGAAATGTTCATTCATTCATTCATTTATTCATTCATTTTCCTTCGACTTATCCCTTTATCATTCACCACAGCAGAATGAACCGCCAACTATTCCAACATATGTTTTACACAGTGGATGCCCTTCCAGTTGCAACCCAGTACTGGGAAACACCCGTACACATTCATTCACACACATACACTACGGCCAGTTTAGCTTATCCAATTCACCTATAGAACATTGCTTTGGACTTGTGGGGAAACCGTAGCACCCAGAACACGGGGAGAACATGCAGACTCCACACAGACATACCAACTGTCTCAGCCTGGACTCGAATCGGTGACCTTTTAGCTGTGAGGTGACAGTGCTAACCACCGAGCCACCATGTCGTCATCATGAAATGTTTAATCACTGAAAATATACAATATGGTTTATTATCACTTATTACTGTATGTAGCATGTTACTATATCCTTAGGAGAAATAGACTTTATATTCAGTGGTTATTCACTTTATATTCATTGCATACAGAGTCTTTAACTACAATGTACTAACATTTACTTTATCATAAGTAATGTCCATATACCCAAAGTGCTTCACAATCATAAGGGGGGTCTTTCCACACCATCATCAGTGTGCAGCATCCACTTGGATGATGTGACGTCAGCCACAGGACAATGGCGCCAGTGCGCTCACCACACACCAGCTATAGGGGGAGTAGAGAGACAGTGATAGAGCCAATTTGGTGGACAGGAATGATTAGGAGGCCATGATCAGTAAGGAGTGAAGGAGGGAATTTTGCCAGAACATCGGGGTTACATCCCTAACTCTTTATGAGAAGTGCCATGGGGATTTTTAACAACCACAGAGAGTCAGGACCTCGGTCTCATCTGAAAGACGGCAAACACTGACAGTGTAGTGTCGCCTTCACTTTACTGGTTCATAGGACTCACACAAACTGAAGGTTAAGCGCCCCCTGCTGGCCTCTCTATCACCACTTTCAACAGCAACCTAGTTTGGCCATGTGGTCTCCCATTCAGGTACTGACTAGGCTCAGCCATTCCTGTCAACCCTCCCATTTTTCCCGGGATTCTTCCTCATTTTACTGTTTTATCCCACTATCATCCCGTAAAGGTATTTTCCCGTATCTCTCCCGTATTTTCAGTATTTCTCTGAACAGCCAGTCCTCCCTATACGCAACCCATACCGCCGAACCACCTCTAAAACATGAGTCTTCTGTGCTTTCGCTTTGTTTAGGAATGAAAACAATTATGATTAAATATTAAATATTGTATAGGATGTCACCCATCCTATACAATCCTCAAAACAGTCATAAAATGGTGCATGACTGTCAGCTGACGTGCTCCATAGTGATAAATAGACGCTGTTTCCCAAATGGATTCTGTACACGCGATTTGAAGCGGAGCGAAAGCCTGGCTTTTGGATGCGTGTTTAAACAGACATACACATATAATTAATAATAATAACATATAAACATGTCGATCTTTGTGGGTTTTTTTCCCAAACACAACTAATTTCGTCTTAAATGAGCATAAAAAGTTAGAAAAGCAGTCGAATGCTTTCATCATAACGTTAGATGTGTGCATTTTTAAAGTGATACCTCTTATTTAATGTAATGAAATAAATAAACATAAAAACATAACATAATTAACATAAAAAAATCTTAATAAATGAGAGATTCATTCGTTGCTCTGTAATCAGAATGTTTAAGTTAAACAGTGGAGAAATGGCTAATTAGATTGATAGCTTGATTCTATTTTATTATAATAGCTATTAATTTTAATAAGCTGAACTGTTTGCTAATGTATTTACTGTTAATGTAAATATTAATTTTTCTTTAGTTAATAATAATTTTTTAACATATTCCTGACCATTTACCTGTTTATTTACAATTAAACAGCTTCAAATGAACAATTTTAGTAATTTTTTTTAAGGTGTGGGGGGGGGGGGGTTTCATGATAATTGCACACTTGCAATTATCATGAACGCCCTAGCCAATGTCTTTTAATTGCATACAGTCAATGCAAATATACAAATGGAGCAAATATACAAATGGAGTATAACAGTATTCAGTAACAGAAATAAAATAAAATAACCAAATGTACGATAAAGCTGTATTGTCTTCATTGTATAAATAATTAAATACAATGAATCTTTGTCTACAAACAGTCCAAATGCGTTAAACTCGCCTAAAATGTTTATATAGGTTTTGAAAACACATGCAAATGATTAACATTGACTTTATTATGGTTAAACTAAAATGACTCCAAAATTCTCATGTGTTCTGAACTGTTGACCTGGTCAACTGTAATCCTGACTCTACATTGCATGTCCAGTGATGTGACTATTGCATATTCACACATTGCGATATCAATGTTTAAACGATATATTGCGCAGCCCTATTAGAAAAACTTACTTTTGTTTCTTGTACGTTCAGTAAAATAATAATGTTAGATTGGAATATACACACATTTAGAAAAAGTCAGGGTATTCTAGTTTTATGGGTTTTATTTTAACCCAAAATTTTAAAATGGTCAAAATGTCTCAGTAGTGGTTAAACTTATTTAACAAAACCTGTCCTTAACCTTTTTTATGTCATTAGCAGCACAATGACTTTTCAGTACAGTAAATCCATTGTTCCAAACCCTTTAAAAAAAAAAAGAACAATGTAAAGACAGCTAATATAAAATGTAACTTGAAGAACTGCGTCTCTTAAACGTCACTTTGGATAAAAGAATCTGTCTAATGAATGAATGTATTGTGAAACTACCCGTTGTTAGTAACAAGCACTTATTAGAGGACCTACTCAAGCTTGTTGGTCAGTCCAATTTCCCTGTTTTATACACATGGATAAAGTTTTTTTATTTTCCAGCATTGTGTTTACAAATTAGCCCTTCATTTCATGCTTGGGAAGAGCAGGCAATGGCAGACGCACTGTCCGTCCATTATCTGGCTGAGGTAAATGATGAAAACGCAGACTGCTGATGAAGGCAGCCACATAGATGATTGGCCCCAACGCCAGCTTATTCCCTTCAGCACATTTTCAATTAAACCTTTTTGGCCAGTGAGCAATTAACAGCGGCCAGCTACGAGACGTGTTTCTCTGCCTTCCACAATCACTCATTGTCATAATGATGCATGGCCAGATCAAATTGTTTGGGATGACAAAAGCTCGTACTGGCCTTTATTCACTGCATCTTATTCAGGGGACCAGAGGAGGTGAATACATCACCTCAGGAAATCGAGCGCTCGTAAATCTTGTTGTAAAGACGCTTATCCTCATCCAGATTCAGACCAAAGGTGGCTTTTGTGGAGTCAGGTTTTATTTATTGCTTTTGACTCGTTTAGTTAAGGCTTTTGTGCTTGAGAATAAATAATTATTTGTGCATTATTGTGATTTTACAATGTACGGGTGTGAGAAGTGTGTTAGGAGGTAAGGTTCATTTGTTGAGGGAAGTATATATATATATATATATATATATATATATATATATATATATATATATATATATATATATATATATATTCACTGGAAACTCTATTAGGTACACCTTACTAATATCGGATTAGACCCCCTTTTGCTTTCAGAACAGCCTTAATCCTTCGTGACATAGTTTCAGCATGGTACTGGAAATATTCCTTCGAGATTTTGGCCCAACATGATAGCATCATGCAGTCGCTGGAGATTTGTCGGCTTCACGTCCATGATGCGAATCTCCTGTTCCACCATATCTCAAAAGTGCTCTATTGGATTGAGATCTGGTGACTGTGGAGGCCATTTGAGTAACGAGTAGTTATTTGAGTTACGGTTGCGTTTCTATCAGCTGGAACCAGTCTGGCCATTCTTCTCTGACCTCTGGCATCAACACGGCATTTGCGCCCACAGTACCGCCGCTCACTAATTATTTTCTCTTTTTCTGGCCATTCTCTGTAAACCCTGGATATGGTTGTGCGTGAAAAACCCAGTAGATCAGCAGTTTCTGAAATACTCAGACCAGCCCGTCTGGCACCAACAACCATGCCATGTTCACAGTCACTTAAATCACCTTTCCTCAGCATTCTGATGCTCGGTTTGAACTGCAGGATTTCAGACAAATGAATCCTGATTTTAGAATTATCACCTCGCAGTTTAATCAGAAGTACTGAAAAGGTTTTCTCTATATTCCAGTTAAGCTAGTTTTAGTAAAATAAGATAAAAAGCAATCTGTTGGAGATTGTTATTTCAAAGTTTGAACTGAAAAATTAAAACAAATAGTCTTACACATCCAACAGGACTAGACACAATTTTGTATTTATTTAAAATATAATAAAATGTAGCTTTATTTCATATTCTTTAGTAAATTTCAGTGAGTTCATATCAGAATGAGTATCTTATTTAATATTTACTTAATAATATATTTTCAATAGATTAGGAATAAACATTATTTCTGCTAGATTCTGCCTTTTTTCACAAACATGAAATATAAATACAGGTGCAGTCAAAATTATTCACTCTCCTGTAATATTTCTTTTTTTTCTTTGAATATTTTTCAAATGATGTTTAACAGAGCAAGGAAATGTTCACAGTATGTCTGATAATATTTAAATCAATTTTTAAAAAACATTTTAAGGTCAAAATTATTAGCCCCTTTAAGTAACATATTTTTCTGATAGGCTACATAACAAACCATCGTTATACAATAACTTGCCTAATTACCCTTACTTACTTTAATTAACCTAGTTAGGCCTTTAAATGTCACTTTAATCTGAATGCTAGTATCTTTAAAAAATATCTAGTTAAATATTATGTACTGTCATCATGCCATGCAAATTATTTCATTTAAAAATGTATCTTCTGTCTGATAAACAACAGAAATTGGGAAAAAAAACAAACAGGGGGCTAATAATTCTGACTTCTACTGTACATAAACACACTCAAAACCACTTGCAATGGATGAGAAGTCATGCTAAATGTATTTGATATTATATCAATATTAATACATGTTATATACATATGAATTTAGTGAATGTGAATTTAGATGTTGGTGTTGCTGATTTCCAATGTGAAGTGTAAACTCTACATCAAATCCATTTAGGAACTCAGCTCAGAACCAGTTTTTCCAAATCAAGACTCTTGATACCCTGCTTTTGCTTGGGTGACTTGTGTGGTCAGTTTGAGGAGAAGTTAGAAACATCAATCGATTGTTTTAGACGTTTGTGCTACTTTAGATCTAATGCCAGCATTGTCTCAGAGAGAAGGCAGATAAATCTTTAGTTTTAATAGTGTCTCTTAGTTCACATGCCAGAGAGGCAAAATGAAGCCGTAATTACAAGTCTTAATTGATGTGTTTTTACCTTGATAGACCATAGCTCTGCTCTCCTTGCTCTTTTCAGACTGTGGCTTGGCTTGCTGTTGTTTGCTCTATATTTCTCTGCGTATTGATTGCTATTATGGCAAATCCAATGGGCACAATAGAACTCTATCAGCAAAATACAGGTTAATTATCTTGAGGTCAGGCGGTCTCAGATGCACACAAAGGGCTTATCCTCTTCACACATTACAACCTAACATTAAATCGTGAGCACAAATTATCACCAAGGTTTTTTTTTTTTTTCATTCAGCAAATGAACTGGCGAAGGGAAGGAGGGCAGTGTTTAACCATGGACATATGAGATGTTTGGCCACTTTTGTTCTTTTTTGAAAAAGCTATTTACTCTTTATAGTCCAAACGATTATTTTGTGCTTTATGGCACATATTAGGTCATGATAAATGACTTCCAGTTTGAGCGAATAGCCAGAAATTGTTTTGCCCAATTGACTTTCTCCTCGTATATAAACACAGTCTTTCTCCTGATATAAAGGTTTTTCTCTTCTCTGGTGCCAGAACAGACAGTGCAGACCTTTGACTGAAGGCAAAAAGTGATATTTTTGCTAAGTGGAGTGGGAAGCTGTCGGACGTTTTACTTATGCCTGACTGATTGGCCTTATAAGCGGCAGAGAGGCCCGTCAATGAGCTTGAGTTAATGGCATTGATTGTGGATATTGTGCTTTTTTCCCCGGCTCCTGCAGGGACTCCAGTGAATCGGATTCCTATCATGGCCAAGCAGGTGTTGGATCTCTACACTCTCTACAAGCTTGTCACAGAAAAAGGCGGCTTAGTGGAAGTCATCAATAAGAAAATATGGCGCGAGATTACCAAAGGCCTGAACCTCCCTACCTCCATCACCAGTGCGGCTTTCACTCTCCGAACGCAGTGAGTGAGATAACTTCACACGCCAACAACTTGTTGATAACTGCCAGCTGATTCTTGTCTGTCTTGTCCAATTCAATTATCTGCTTTTAAAATAGAGAGAGTGGAGAGGCATTTCCTGAGAGTGTGGGTGGCAGAAGAAAGACTATGTGTTCGCAGAGATGCATTTATACACTCTAATAAATATCTGTCGATTAACATGTTTCATTTTTCATGATTCGCTGTTTTTTTCTGTTTATTTATGCCTGTGAATTGTATCATGAGATGTTGATGTCTGCTCTGTCGACTTATGATGATAAAAAATGTTTTAAAAAATGCATTTTATCAAAGGGATTATTACTAAAGTTTTAGTGATTTAAAACAAAATATTGTATATTAAATAATATATAGAAAATTAAGTAACAGATTTTTTTTGTACCATTTATTTACAATATATCACATCAACTATTAGAAATGTCATCAAAGTCACTTTTTTAAAAATGTTCGCTATTAAAAGTTGTTGGAGGAAAGATCAAGGTCCCACAATGCAATTCAAAAGCATAAACAAATAGTAAGAAGAAGAAAGAACACAACTGAATAAGCTAAATTGGCCGTAATGTATGTGTGTGATTTTAGTGAAGTTTTACAAATTAATTTCGAGAGGAGCACGTGATATGATTGACTGCAGCTGGCCACCCATCTACATTCATTAATAAGCCAATAAGATTATTCCTAACTCACTGTAAGTAGCCTAGCTAGATCTACTCCCTTATCTTCGTTTTCCGAAGAAACCCCCCATCCACCCCTTCTCCTCCTTTCCTTCTTTACCACAGAGGAGCTCTCGAGAACCACTTGATCTCGTACTCCCCTCACATGCTCTATGGACCTGGCGGGAGCCCTGGGCTCAGCTATCTCCGAGCTCAGGGTTCTCTCCCGGGACAGCATGCCAAACCTGCTAACAGTTGTCAAACAATATCTAAGTATGAACTCTTAAAAGAGTGGTTGAGTATATGGGTTTCCCAGTACTGGGTTGCAGCTGAAAGTGCATCCTTCATATGCTGGATAAGTTGGTGGTTCAGTCCGCTGTGGTGACTCCTGATGAATAAAGGTACTAAGCCGAAAATAAAATAAATGAATAAACATTTCATGCTGACAAATGAGTGAAACCAGAAGAAGAAAGAACATGAATCACAAAATATGGAAATCTGTTAATTTATGGATATTTCTTACAGTTTATAGCAAAACCAAGATCCATCAAGTGACAAATAGTGATATTTAAGCACTGTACTGTTGATTTAAATGGAAAGAGGTTTTAAAAAGACTCCCTATCACAGTAAAGTACAAATGTACTATTTTATTTAACCTAATAGATATGCTTTTATGGTAAAGGGAAGTAAATCAGTAAGTCTACCTAAGACACATTGACAAACTTGATTGCAAAATGGATTGCTTTGAACAATATATTGACTTTTAAAGCTGCTTTTTGTCTATTCATTGCTTTACTACTCAACACAATATATAACACAATGTGTATTATCTTTTGAGGGTTCCCTGCAAAGTGTTGATTCCCTGCCTTTTAAATGGTTTGGGTTTTATGTATTAGATTTAATAAAACAGTGACTATATAAAATACTTTTAGTATTTTTTAAGAGAAATTGTAAGTTTTAAAACTTGGAATATTTTAATAATAAATTCATCCTGCTCAAAGCAGAATTTTCAACAGCCAGTTTTGAGATCTATGTAATTAATTAGTTTATATATATATATATATATATATATATATATATATATATATATATATATATATATATACAGTATATACAAAGATTAAACATTTATTGTTAATTGTGCATTTTGACAACTTTTACTTTTTGCTCAAATAATTAACTGTTTTCAAAAAAACATGTTAAGGTTTCAGGTTCTGTTTCTGCTTTCTTTTAAATTCTTGACCTGCTTGAGGAGCACATGAACTTGTTTGTGCATGTCCACTTCTAGCTCTGTCATTTAACACAATTACATTACTCTCAAAGACATCCAGTTGTCCTGTAGGCGGTCATAAGAAAACACAATCACTTTTGAAGTAGCAGTTATTATGATTGGTCATGAATCTAGTAAATATGTCTCTTTATGTAGACAGTTGAACAGATCAGGTCCAGGTCATGTACGCAGATGAATGCAGGACATCTGGATTTCACAGCAATGGGCAAAAATGTGCACTCACTGCATTGTGATGTCATTTTTCCCCCTTTTTTATTTATTTATTAGGTCTTGACTCAAGTCTTAGATTTGATTCATTGACTATGTTTTCAAGGACATCAGTAATCGAATTATTAACCTGGATAAGACAATAATATGATTAAGGTGTTTACATGAGTTGCTTTTTGAATGTTCCTTTATTGTTTCCATTCTTTCATGTTATAGTACATAGTTGGATTATCGTCATTGCATCAGCAGTTAGTTTCCTCTAGTTTCACACAACAGTTCGTGTTCATCATGGCACCATATGTAATATTAGCTGTTTTGTTTTAATTTTCCAACCAGTTCAACTGCTATTAATTTTTAATTTATCACACTATACATGCAAACAGATCATGGTTGCATACAAATTCTCAAGCCACAGGCTACCACTACCATTTCATTCATTACCTTTTCATTCATAGCCATTCACTTTAAAGCCATTGCACTTTATAATGTCTGTCATTTCTGTCAGAATTTATAGTCATCGTTTCCCGCTCACACCAAAAATGTGCTCTCTTGCTTGAAGGCGTTCTCACTTGTCGTCAAATGCTTGACAACTACCATGCATGCATCCTGTTACAAAATATACTGGAAACTACTACAAAATGATAATAGTTTAATCAAGGTGTTTTGATGTCTGTAATGCACTTGATTTTATAAGACTAGTAAAATAGGAATACTCCACTTGTCTTGATTTTATTTCTGTTTAGTTCTATTATGACATTAATCGGAGTAGGGTAGTCAAAAATCGCTGTTTACATGGTAGACTCTTAATTAGAGTGTTGTCTTAATCGTATTAAAATCTGAGTATTGGTGTCCATGTAAATGTACCCAATGTTGTCCTTTTAGAAATCACTTTGCTGGCAGCATTTGGGCACAAAGACACCTTTAGAATCAGACAGGTCTCAAGGGTTTTATGATCTAAACAACACAAAAATGCAACAACAGCAATAACCTAGCCATAATACATATTTCTCTATAAAAACATACATTTGTGCACAAAATGATCACTAGCCATAACTTTCATATGCTGTCTTTGTTGTTTAGCTCAACTGACATGGAATCAAAAGCACAAGATTGTGGGACATAATAAGCAGCAAAGAATACATCCATGTTACCTTCAAAAATTGATCAAATGAAGCATTCGGTCATGCCTAGGGATCATTTGTTCAGCTTACGATTTAAAACAGTTCATGGTTGTAATTTGATGATTGAATTTTCTTACAATTTTTTACATAATGAGGCTGAAGACATCAGAAACAGAGTGCTATTAGGCTAATGCTGCATGTTCCTTTATGAAATTAAAATATGACAAAACTAAATTGAAAATTTAAAACAAAGCCTAGTTCAAATAAGTTTTAAAGAGGAATTACTTCATTTAAACAAAGGCTTGTCTTTGCTTTTGCATTTAAAATTAGAGGCAACCAATTCAATTACTGCATGTAACATTAAATGTAATGTTTAATAAGGTACGGTGAAGATTTTTATTACTGAGAGTCTGATTTTACCCGTAAAAAGGGCCTGTTTATATGTATGTAGTCAGTGACAGAGTGCAAACATGTGTGTCTAACCTAATTAATAATTAATTTTCAGAATCATGAATGTTTATTTACTGGTGTCACCATTGTCCTGCACATTAGGGAACAGGTTCAAGGCTGTTTAAGTCCACCATCTCAAGTCCATAGTATTATTATCATTTTAATCAGCTGTACTTTCTTTGTTAATTTTTCTTAGAATAGAACTTAGAATAAAATATGTTATAACAATAATTATAATAAGACCCTCTTCTTTATTATAGCTTAAAATATTGCTTACTAATTTTAAGATTCATACGATTACACATGGGCAACTCCAAGTACAGGTGTGAAACGTTTTGAACTTGTCCACACATCCAGAGATGGTCTAAAGTGCAAAAATAGACAAAAATAAGTGGAATGCTCTCTCACTTTTCCGTATTTGAATGCAAATAAGATTTTTAAATTGGGCTATGGTCATTCTCTTCAGTTGTGCTAGCATTGGCAGTAAACATTAGAGAAAGCCCACATACACTTTCTCATCAGAAAATAGTTGAAAGTGGTTAAAAAATGGAAATAAGAGACACAATTGAATGGCAGGTGTGAATGGTAACGTGACCCCTTTGTCCACTTATGGTCGGATCGATGAAAATGCATCTTAATACCAGTGTAAACAGATCCTTAGTGCTATTGTGATTGCTCTGTCCTTCACAGAATGTTTCTTCCCTGCAGGTATATGAAGTACCTCTACCCTTACGAATGTGAAAAGCGTGGGCTGAGCTCTCCCGGGGAGCTGCAGGCAGCTATCGACAGCAACCGTCGTGAAGGGCGGAGACAGAGTTATGGCTCCACCCTCTTCAATTACTCCCCCGTGGGCACCCCGACACTGCTGGCATCCCCAAAACTCCAGATGCCCCATATCAGCATGCCCACCCCTAATGGCGGACACATGACCCAGACCCCTGGCATCAAGAAAGGTTAGATTTCTCCTTTTCACAGCACATCTATGTTACAAATGACAAAATTTATTTTATATGTTGTTGTTGTTGTTGTTATTAGTGCATCCAGAACTTGCAACACTGAATCTGTCTGGACAATATGGTTTTTAATAAAAATTGAACAGGTCACTGTAGTTTAAAGCAAGACACTACAGGTAAATAGGGTAGAAATAGCTAATAGTTAGAGCCATGTATCCCCAGTTGATTGATTACATTAAGAATTGCAAACATTTTTGTTTTTAAAGTTTTTTAAAATGATGTTTAAATATGAAAATGAGGCACTGTTTCAATAATTTTGAGCTAATTTCAATATAATTCTAGCACAAACAAATTTTTTGTCACAAAAAAAAGAGACATTTATTCATTCATTTTCTTTTGACTTAGTTCCATGTTTATCAGGGACGAATGAACCGTCAACTATTCCAGCATATGTTTTACGCGGTGGATGCCCTTCTAGCAATTCATACACCCATACACTCTCACATGCACACACACACACACACACACACACTCATACACTAAGGCCAATTTAGTTCATCCAATTCATCTATAGCGCTAGTCTTTGGACTGTAGGGGACACCGTAGCACCCGAAGGAAACCTACCCACACAGGTGGAGACCATGCAAACTCCACACAGAGACACCAACTGACCCAGCCGGGACTGAAACAAGCGACGTTATTCCTGTGAGACAATAGTGCTAACCACTGAGCCACCGTGCCGCCATATTAGAGACGTATTAGTTTGAAAGGTTTTACAGACTGGATTAGATAAATACGCTTTTATCACTATATAAATAAATACTCAATATAAAGTAAATAAATCTTTTTACAATTTTTGATATAATAAAATGTTGTGTGTAATTGGGGAAATGAACATACTGTATATACCTTTGTAAAAATTACCCAGATATGAAGATATGAATAACAGAAGAATTTTGGTGTAGGTGCTGGAGTGGAAATTTCTGCCCCTTTTTGAGAAAAACAGCCTTTAAATGCATGTGTTGACACTATAATATACAGGCATAAATTGATAAAGTGCACAAGATTTATTTTATTTTATTATGACGGATTTTTGTTACTTAGGAAAAAAAATTGAAAAGATTTGTTCAGGCTCTCAGTCAGCTCCTCCAGACCTCAATAAATGTTTCATGAACAGACAAGTTCTGTGAATGAAAACCTTGAAATATAAAATCAAGTGATGTCATTGAGGAAATTCATGTCTGTGATTGATAATGGTGAACCTTATCTTCACCACGTTGCCAGTTCTAGTATTTATCTGCATAGTTTTTTTGACTGCTTTTTAATACTTCATTTGACTACTTAATTAAGTAATTAGGGAATTAATAAAGTGGAAACAAGAAGGTTAGGTTGAGCGATTCTGGTTCCTTTTTGCAAAATACAAGGTTTATACTATATTATACTTTAGTGCATTTTTTGGCAACATTTCACCCATTGAACTGAAATAAACACATATGGCACAGGTCATATATTGCTGACGAGACCACATTTGGCAAGACTAACAATGACCGCCATGATATTATCAGTATGTAACTGTGTCAAACGCAATCAAAACAGCAGCATTACATGACCCTCATATAGTAGATCTGTAGAACAATAGAAATGAAAACACCAGCTATAGGCGATGCTATTTCCTCTAGGTTATTAGTTTGCTATTCATTTAAGTCCTGCAAATATTCAAATAGAACATTATTGTTTATTTATTATTTAAATATCAATACTTATTAATGAAAGATAACTACAGTAAAAGGCATTAACATTTTGCTACATTAAACAAAGTAAAAAACACACACTTAAACCGTGTTGAAAAAATAATGTATACAATAAAAGATTTATACTGTAAACTAATTTAAATGGAAACCCCTCTAAATGTACTAGCATTCTATTTGCTTTAGATTGTTTTGGAGAAGGAGGGCAAAAAAACGATATTCCTCATCAGGAAATTGAATGTTATATAAATCATCAAATCTAAATTACCTCCAAAGGAGAAGTCATCTCCCTGACACAATAGCACTTCCATTTCTTACTCACGCTTATTCCACGTTGTGTCCTGAATGGTCATCAGAGTGGACAGGAAACAGCTTGCAGGACTTCCTCTTGCCCACTCTGCCAGTTTCCGGATCACACCAGCAGGAGCAATGAAACACAAAGACACACGGGCTGCATCATGATTCAGTAATGTGCCCGTATGGAAAAAAGACAAGTCACGCAAGTCTTAAAGGATCAAAGACCCTCACGAATCTGACAGTATTTATAGTGTTTACAAAGCAGCTTTAAATAGATGTCAGAGCTCACTGCATGATTCGTCATGCTCATGCTTCCCTATGAGGATGTATGACTGCAGCACGTTTCTAAACTTGAACGTATAAAATAAAATGATGCTGAATAACTTCCTTTTCATCTGCAAAACCTTTTTTTTTTCTCAGTAAGGAAGCATTGAATTGAAAACAAAGACTTTTATAATTGTTAAGGATTTAATCTAACAATGATACAGTGCTCAGCATGTGTACGTACACCCCTCACAAATCTCTCTTTTAAATTCATATTTTAATAGGAAGCTATACAATATTATATTTGTGCATATACATTAGATTAGTCAGTACTGAAGCCAAATCTGGAGCTTATCTACCTACACAACTTGGATAACGGTCTAAAAACGAGTACAGCCAAAATTATGTTATAGAAAAAAATTAAATACAAACTTAAACAAGAGGAAAAATCAAGAGAAGCAAAAAATAAAAAATACAAAATGTAGTTGAAATTTTGTAGGTTGTCATTTGTTTTTGTAGTATTTTGCTTGAATTTAATTGTTTTATTTTTCAATTTCTAAATATGTTTGGTGACTAAAATCTAACTTTTAATAAATATATCTGTTTGATAAACCTGTTTTGTTTGAATGCATCCTTTAATTATCCTGTAATTCTTAGACTTTTAAACAGGACCCCATTAAAAATATTAGGCCCACAGAATCTATGGACGCACCGTCTAATTTATATGTAAATTTATATTTATCCAGTTTTTCAATTAATTTCAGTAATATTATTGGCAAATATGCAAATGTTCATATGATTTATTCCTAATACAGTACTGCAGATCTTTTACAAAATTTTGCACAGAAATAGCTAAATATGTCTGCAGATTCTGTCTGGCCCTTCTAATAGCCAATATGGAATAAAAAGTCCATAACCAGTCAAATAAATACTTCTGTTATTTTATCATAACTATTATAACAAACTGTGCAATAAATGTATTTAAGTATTTACACATTTTTGTGATTTTAAATAGGTTTATATTTTAACTACATTTAATATACGTCATTTTTACATATTACAGGAAATTACAAAAGCGGATTTATTATATTAGGTTGTTAAATTGTTTTCTGATGCTTTTTTATATTCTTGCTGGGTGTTAACGTGACGTCATTTCTATCTAATGTGATGTTTTAATGACAAAATAAAGGAAACGGAACTGAACTTATATATAATTCATTGTTATTATTACATACATAATTAACACTTTAAAACAAAAACTGTGGGTGACACGGTGGTTCAGTGGTTAGCACTGTCACCTCACAGCAAGAAAGTCCCTGGTTTGAGTCCCGGCTAAGTCAGTTAGTATTTTTGTGTGGAGTCTGCATGTTCTCCTCATGTTCGCGTGAGTTTCCTCAGGATGCTCTGGTTTCCCCCAGAGTCCAAACATATGTGCTATAGGTGAATTGAATAAAGTAAATTGGCCGAAGTGTATGTGTGTGTGAATTTGAGAGTTTGTGGGTGTTTCCCAGTACTGGTTTGTGGCTGGAAGAGCATCCGCTGTGTAAAACATTTGCTGGATAAGTTGGTGGTTCATTCCGCTGTGGTGACCCCTGATGAATAAAGGGACTAAGGAGAAGGAAAATGAATTGTCTCTTTTAAATATAATAATATTTGACTGTTTTCACTATTTTGATCAAATAAATGCACTCATAGTAACCTGAATTATTTAAAAACATGCTAAATTAGTGTTAAAAAAGCTATTTTAACTCGCTCAACGAAACAGAAAATTACTGTTAAATAATTATCCTAAAACAAAAGTAGCAGTCAATTATACGCTACTTTAGATTGTGGGTAATTCATTAAAGAGTGTCTATTTTGGATGATTAGATATTTGTTTTGTTACGTGTTCGTCCTGCTGAGATGTGTTTTGTTGCTCCACAGAGGACTCTATGCTGTCCAGCTGCCTGACGAACAGGGTGGGCATCCCCATGTCTCTGGCTGGGCATCACAGTGCGGCTCAGGCGGCAGCAGCAGCAGCGGTCCAGGCGGCTGCTCTGGAACAGCTGCGGGAGAAGCTGGAGTCTGGAGAACCACCAGAGAAGAAGGTGATGCTCATGGCGGAGGAGCAGCAGAGGATCATGCAGCACGCACTGCAGCAGAACCTCTTCGCCATGGCCACACAGCTGCCCATGAACATTAAGCTCAACAACAGAGGTCAGTGCACTCTAACAAACAAATTTGTCCTATACACTGTATGGTTGCACAAAAATCTCTAATATGATTGAGTTAGACTCTGTAAGAAACTTCTGTGTTCTCTTTGAAAGATGCTGTATTGGTGATTTATGAAACAGCAGCAGTTGGTAGGCTTGTTTAAATACATAATAAACGGTGTAGTGTAGAAGTGTAGTGTTTCTCTTGAATGACCCATAAAGTCCTGTTGACTGAGTCAATAATGAGACTAGAGGGCATTATGGGTCAGATGATGTAGATTAGGGCAGAGTGAAGACCACTAATAGGTAACGGCTGCTGTAGAAGCCAAACACACGTGACTAAATATTAGTCAACTAGTTTTTCCTAACCGAACTGAAGGATAGATAATGGATAGTTTTTTTATGGATAATGGGTCAGATTTATTTGACAACTTTCTTCATTCTTGTCTTACAAATACAGGTTTGAGACATTTTTAAACTTGTTTCAGCTTGACATAATGGAAATATATCCAAATATATATTTCATTTTGTTTCAAAGTACTATATTGCTAAAACTAAATAAACAACAGTAAAAATCTACAGTATATAGACAAAAACTATTAGACATAGATTAAAAATATTCAAGTTGTTCATGAAAAAACTCTAATAGTTACCCTGATACAAAGTTTTGAACACTTTTTTGTTTCAAAGGATTTTTTTATATTGTTTTCTTGACACTTATGAAGACATTTATATAAAAAGAAACATGTCTCTGTTAAAGTTAACGGTTGACCATGTTTTTAAATAATGACTATTAAAGTAATTTACAGAATGACTGTTTTATATAATGGTTTACACACACAGCAATGTTGGTTTAAAAAATTTAAACAAACATAATCTTGTTGCATCACTACACTCGATTTTGGTTTTATTGTAAAAAAAAAACAAAACAAAAAAAACATGTTAAATAAGAATCTTTTATGGCATACTTATTAAAGGCGATGTTTTATTTTAAATCTAAAAAAAAAATTCACTTTTTTATAGTATACAGTTGAAGTCAGAATTATTAGCCCCCCTTTGATTTTTTTTCTTTTTTAAATGTTTCCCAAATGATGTTTAGCAGAGAAAAAAAATGTTCACAGTATGTCTGATAATATTTTTTTTCTTCTGGAGAAAGTCTTATTTGTTTTATTTCAAGTAGAATAAAAGCAGTTTTAAATTTTTTTAAAAACATTTAAGGTCAAAATTATTATTATTATTATTAATTTATTAATTTTTTTCGATAGTCACCTGAACAAACTATTATGTGTAGAAATGTGCTGAAAAAATCATCTCTTTGTTAAACAGAAATTGGGGAAAAAATAAACAGGGGGGCTAATAATTCAGGGCGTTTAATAATTCTGACTTCAATTGTATGTATTAAATCCGGTTCTTTTACCATAAATCAAAATTTCAACCATTTGGTAGAGGCAGATATTTGTGATGTGATGTGTTGAATAAAAGTGCTAAATATAATAAATAAATAAATGTTAACTACTGACATTGGGAGATAAGAAATGCAATCCAAACATTTTTTTCTTGGTGGGGTAGTTAAAGGGTTTATAAGGCGTTCTTAAGAAAAGAAAAGTCAAACTTAATTTTATGTTCTTGGTGAAATTTTCCAGATGAAGAAAAGTAATGTCTACTGAGCGCTTTTTCTAATGTTGATGATTTCACTAAACTTAATGACAGTGTGCGTGTGTGGTGATTGCAGGCTTCTCATAAGCAATGTGTCTTTTTCATGTCTCTTATTCAACCCATAAAACAAGAGCTTCTTTTATATGCCGAGACAAAATAACATAATTCTATAACACAAGCCAAGACTTTCACACACAAACACTCTGCAATTTAAAGATTATATTAAATATTATTTTGTGCAACCTCACACAGAGTAATGACAGAGTGAAAGTCCTGACAGTTGCAGACTTTTTGTAGATATGATTTTTCTTGTTTTATCTTCTCCTTTTTTGACTGGAAAGATGGTGTGCTGCTTAAATATGTGATGAATGCATTGTGCTTAATGTTAACATTGTGATCGCAGTGAAGTAATGTTGAACGCATGAAGCAGTTCTCTATCTGGAAATGTTTTGGACAGTTATCACCTCCCTCTCCCCCTTTAACTCTTTTAATAAACCCCTCCTTATCCTGTCACTCATGAGTTATCACCGATAGTTGGTGGCACGCTTCTCTTGCTTCTTGTGTTCCTTTTATAAATGCTCATATTGAGTTTTTCTCTTCCTCGCTCTCTGGCTCCTCTCTTGACAGATGATAGACAAGAGACTGCATTGAACCTGTCTACCAACGGCATTAGCAGCATCAACATGTCAATAGAAATAAATGGGGTTGTCTACACAGGTAAATAGAGCGCCGTTTGCTGATGTAATTGCAGGCAGGAAATTCAATAAGTTATAGCAGCACCCCCTCGCTTAGTCCTCCACACAATTTGATGTCTTTGCTATAAAATCCATCGTAATGAAGTGGCAAGTCCAATAGAGTTAAAAAAGTTAAATATCTTCAAATTGGGCCTGGGCGCCGGGAGGTCGATGGAGCTTATTGTCTTTCGTGCCCGAGAGAAAGGCCCTGCGCCTTAGCAAGATACAGTGCTTGTGCCTGATGTGCGAGAGACAGTAATTACTAGAAGATGCCTCATAAGCTTGCTGGGAACAATTCGGGAGATCAAGTTGAAGTGGCATCCGTTTTTCCACTCGATGGTTTGTTCAAGTTGCACAGCCCTGGAACTTTTCCTACGGCTGACAACTTAATGCTTTTGTTTAGGATTTTAATACAACCAAAATATACAGAGAGATACTATATGAATCAGACTCTGAACAAAAAAGAGCCTATTTTAAAACGCAAACTCAGATGTTTAAATGAATTAAAGTGAAATTAGAAAAACCGATGTGATGTTTAAAATGACAAATTTAAATAATGGATGTACAGTAAAAGGTTTATAAAAATAGACCTGTTTTTAGCTTGAATTGTGATTATCACAATACAGTTCTGCTTAAAATAATCTTAAAGTTTACACGACAGTCAAGTGCTAAAAAGATCTGCATGCAGGCAATATTGTCACATTGATCTCTGTTTGTACAGATATGCAAAATAAACCACTGTGCATTATGTAATCAGTGATGGTGGGCCTGTCTCAATATATTTGCACCAAATTATATTGCAATAAACTATTATTGTCATTTTAAGGCCATTTTATGTCACTCAAAATATAATGCCATAATATAATCATAACAATGCAAGTAAGCTCTTCCAAAGAACACATAATCTTTTATTCTTATGAATATTTCATTTAATTATAGTCATTTTAACAACTGAATAATGAGTCATTGGAATCGGAATGTAAAAACGCATATCCTAAATAAATAATAATAAATCTTAACAAAAAAGTGCAACAGAGGCTGTGATATCTGCTAGCAGATCTATTTTCAGTTGTCAGACACCCACATGAAAATATACTATAGTAATTTATAGTAAATATTATAGTCTTTTTCTAACTATATTGACACTTCCAATAGCGATAAAGATTTTGCCCAATCAGCTGAAATGTTGCTAGAATTGGTTTTATGTATAGGCGATATATATTGCATCACCAAAAATGATTGAGTGCATGTCCATGTGTTGTGCGATATAAGTCAGATATATTGATTATTGTGACAGGCCTAAGTGATGGCATCAGTTAAAAAAAAAATCTGCATTTTCAAATGAGATTAATTGAATGATTTAATTTGTGAAAATTATTTAAATAAAAAATAGTTTTCACATATTTTCACTATATTAGTTTGCGTTTAGTTAGCATCTTCACATTTTTTGAGTAGATCTAAATAAAAAGTAAGATACTTATTAATGTACAGAAAATAAAGGGGGTGCTGTGATTGTTAGCATTATGAACCACGTACAGAAATGTTTTAAGTGTTCTATATAATGTTACTGTACTGTTTACAGTGTGTGGTAATGATAATAATGAACCTTATTGTTTTCATGATAGTATTTAATGTGTAATTTAATTTTACAACATATTTTTAGTATATTTTGAATTGTTATTTAGCATAAAAACGTAGTCATTATATATACATCATCAGCCTGGGGTTGCTGCAATGCCATATGGCTTTTATAATTTCGAAGTCCACAAAATGAGAAATGCAAAAATAAATGCTTGCACTGGTTCAAAAAGAATGTGTGCTTTCACAACTAGACTTTTGTTTCAGAACCGGTCTCGTTTGCCCATTTAGCGTGGTTTGTTTGGCATATGTGAATCCAGCAATCGCGCTCGGATCCACGCCAAATCAATCGCTCCGAGATCACCTGAATGAGGTGGTCTTGGCTCGATTGAAACGAACTCTGGAGCAGATCGATTGTAGTGAGAAAGCGATACGATCCAAGCCTGGTTATATCACAGTGTATTATGAATATGTAAATATTATATGTGAAGAGAGAATTATGAGTAGGGCGGGACAAGTGATAATAACCCGGTAATTGAGCGTCTCCCTCCCGGTCCTCAAATACGTTGCGCACCCTTCTCACCCCTTGCCACCGCATCCCTCCTTGCTCTTCAGACATGTCGCGCACACCCTGTCAAACACCACTAAACCATTTATTCACTCAATTAAATGTCTGGACCAGTTGACCAATCAACACAAAAGATTTCTTTACCTCAGACAAAAAAGTAATTACATTTTATTTTGTCTGGGATTTGTAATTATCTTGGTTTCTCACAACTTTTTGGTATTTTGGGGCAAATTGTAAAGAATATTCCCATTAATAAAACTCAGGACTAACACAAGGAAATAACAGTCCTGATTTTTACAAAATAATACTTATTAAAATAAAATAAAAGAACTTTGATTGATTTTCCACCAGAACATTTGAATAGCATTATTATAAGGACGAGTGCAAGCAGACCAGTTTTGAATTTCTCCTGTTGTGGTTAAAAAACCAAAAAGGTAAATGCCATTAAAACAGCTCCAGGGTGATTAAATGATGACTTCATTGTCTTTTTTGGCTGACCTATCTTTCAAGCCGCTTCTGTGGTTGATGTTAAACACCTTAAATGTAACTTCAGACTAACTCCATCTTTGTCCTGTGACTCCAGGGGTTTTGTTTGCCCGTAAGCCAGCCATTGGCTTCATGCCCAGCAGCCAGCGAGTCCATCACCAACACAGCTCTCAGGGAAAGAGCAACAGCCCGGGGCTCAGCAGCCACATTCAGCCGTCCTCCTCTGCCTCCTCCAGCGCATCCTCACACGGACCAGCCACCTCCCCATGAGCCTCATCCCGGCCCACAACACCTCACTTCACTCACTCTCCCCCACCGGCCGGCTGCAGACAAGGCAGGGTCTTTAGGTCATTCTGTTGGACCACTTATTTCTGTCTCCTTCAATGTACACTTTTTACTGTTTTTTAACCCTCCCTCTGCAAATTAGGACAGGAGCGTCCATCACCCCCAAAAAAAACTTCCATTAAAACAGCTAATAGCCGCACATTTAAAGTGTGTTACATTTACATATGCAGCGAGTTGCAGCTTTTTGTTTTTTTCTAAGGACGCCGTATTCAGTGCGGAGCCACTAAACTGCGTGACAATGCCATGAACACAAGAAGCGCAGTGATGCTTCAGAGGACAGGCACTGACCTGCTTCCATCTTCACTTTCCTACACAATCCTGAATTTTTTGGCACAGGAGTCCAAACTCTTCTTCGCCTTCACTTGTTGCATTCTTGAAACAAACAGCAAGAGCTACTATCAGCTATTACCAAAGAGAATAAGAGCAACGTAGTAATGTTTTTTAATCCACTTCATCACACATATCTGATGTCATTGCAAACTATCAGTCGCCATAGTTACAGTAATTATCAAGCGTTTCGATTTGAATCAAAGCACATCCCATTTAACTTGGGCATCAAATCGTCAGGGAGAAAAAGTTATTTAATGTATTATTGTCACACCCGTTTACGAGACTGGGAGATTCATAAATGCTTGCCGGATGTGCAAGATGTATAGCTTGATATTGAAGAAAGCAGACAGGATTATGTCTGCTCTCGTGACTGGTTTTGGCCTGCGGCCGTGGCGAAATATATTCCATTGATTGGTGAGTTATTTGGGGAACACTTGTCGACAATGTTTAAAGGTTTTCCAGCACCTCAGCTCGTGTTTTATAGCAAAGTGTTCATTGAATGGTTAGAGTAGACGGGAAAAACGGGTCACACCGGTTAATACAGGTTTCAGAAGTCGGGGGTCAAAAGATATTGTGACATGTGACTGAGCTGGACGTTGATCAACTAGTTGAGAGGCTCTTGAGAAGAAGATTATGTGGTGTGAATAGGCTGAATGTGGCTCATCGTAGGCATCAGTTCATGAGGCGAGATCTCTGTTGTGAATAGAATTCATTTTTCATCAAGTTTTCAACAATGCACTTGCATTTGAGAGTTCACCTCTCGTCCTTTATTCCATTCTCCATTTTGTTGTGTTGCTCAAACACTTTCTTTTCCCCTCTCTTTTCACTTGGCAGAGAAATGGGAGGATGTTATTGTGTCATTTTCTTTTTAGAATTCAGTAGATGATTTCAAGTTGTATTTATTATTATTACTTTTATTCTCTTGCTTTCGTGTCGAACCTTGGGCTGCTTTCAGCAACATCGCTTTTATTTAACGAAGAAAAGAAAGTCATGTTACAGCCCAATACCTCACAAATCCTGCAAACCTGTACACGGATGATAGATTATGAAAACAAGATATACCTCATTTATTTCATTTCTCTTATTTTTATTGTGAAGCCACTTGAAAAATGATGTTTTTTCAACAAATCACTGGATTATTCTTTTTTTTTTCTTCTATTTGTATTGTTTTACCAAAGAAGGGAATATATAATGAACACACATCTACCTCATTTGTTATAGACTGTGCCAACAACATAATCACAGCAGCCAGTTTTTAACCATAGCCTTTCTGGTCCAGATTCCCTCACGCCTGTGTGAACCAGAGGCTGGAGAACACTGGGTTTCACAGCTTCATCTGCTTTGCTTGTTTTTCTTTGTCAATCGCATTTTTATGCATGGGAAAATAAACTATCAGAAGGATTCTATTTTATGTATACAGCTGGTCAGATCAATGTTGATTTGATCGATGTTCATTTGTACAGTATCAATATTTGTTGAATCAGATCTGAAATTCATCTCTTGAAACATATCTTAAGTTAAAGGGTTAGTTCACCCTAAAATGTATATTCTGTCATCATTTATACTCATCCTCATGCCGTTATAAACCCATAAGAGATTCTGTTCTTCCTAAAAACACAGTTTAAGATATTTGTAATTTACATTTAGTTATTTAGCAGACGCTTTTTTGTCCAAAGCAACTTCAACAAGAAGAGGCAATACATGTTAATATTTCTGTTGAGATTCTGTTCACCCAAAGCTCTGAAAACGACATTGTAAAATAAATCTAAATGTATCAAGCAGTTTATTCCAAGGGTTTTGAAGAGACGTGACTGCTTTATATGATAAACAGAATTGGCTTTGGGCTTTTATTCATATATTAACATTGTTCAAAAGCAGAAGTTCTACCTCACCCAATGCCAGTTGCATCAGTAAGTTTGCAGCCCTGAATATGGAATTGTGTAAGATTAGCTGTACAGACTTGGAGTGAGAAATAACAGAGCGACGTACGAGCAATAACTTGTTTCTGTTGCCAGATCTTGGTCGAACAACCAATAACATTTCTATTAAAACCAGTGGAAAATCTTAATACATTATTTAAAAACAATACCAATATATCGCTGTCCACGTTTGACCACTTTAGCAACTCTAATTAAAGCTGATAGATTTATCCGCAGAGCCTAAAAAAAACAAGCCAATAGATGATTAAAATAAATAAACATGGCAATACTTCAGGCGCAAATAAATCACAATGCAATCTTGGAAGGTTTGGTGTTGTAATATTAAATTGGTCAAAGATAGCGAATACACCTCTTGAACACATCCTCTTGCCTGACAATCAGTTATCAATCATCATGTTTGGTCATATTCTGTAAGCTTCAAACTATTTAGACAACATTTTTATATCCTGAAGCGTTTAGTTTAGCCTATACATTGCTAATCTCTCTGGTTGTCCACTATAAAAAGTTTGCAAATTTAAGATTAAATATGAAGTAGTCTTTATTGTGCAAACGTTGTAGATTAAGCAGCTATTATAGAGTGTTTTAATAATAATTGTTATCCATGCTAATGTAACATGTAACCCACCGGTCCTACTGCACCCAACCCAAATCAGCGATTTGCTCTAACAAGGAGGCTTAAGACCTTGGGCTTTGGTGTCTGTTGCTAAAGCACTTTTAGAGGTCAGAGGAGTGAGGGTTACCTGCATAGCACTTTGCTAGCTGGCCTTCATTACACTCACCCCGATAAACCTCTCTCCTATCCCGGACGAGCTCCCACGTGAATCCCACCGTTCTTACTGCACCCAATGCGCTCTGAGCTTGGGCATGGGAGTCGGTTGCTCTAACATAGCACTTTGCTAGCTGGCCTCTATTGCGCTAATAAATATACATATACATATATATACACACATGTGTTACTGGCATGACAAAATATTTATCAAAATTTTTTGTCAAATATTAAATAAATGCCCTAAACATATTGAAGTACTTCTAACAGGTGCAGAGTGATTTCTAAAACAATAAATGATTTAAAGAAGTAATAATTCTGAATGTAAGATTACATAAATGTTAGAAAGTGCCCAAAAAGTGACCACCCTCCTCCCCTTCATTCCCTTCACTGCTTCATGCAGCTTCAAAAACTTTATGAATCTTTTATTTTGAATCAGTGGTGTAGAACACATAAGACTTACTCCAACCCAGTAGTCCCATTGGCTGTTTCTGGAGAACGCAAAATCTGTCCCGGGAGGTACGTATTTTTGCAGTTTTTGTTTTACGCGAATCCGTGAGAGGCCGCTGTGTGTTAAAATGTCTCTCGTGAGTGCTGTTCTTTCGTAAACCCACCAGATGCCGCTGTCGACTGACTGAATGATTGAATGGGCAACCCCCCAATAGAACGACCCACCGTCCTCCTTCCCTAACCCCAACCAATTTTACAGATTGACCCACCCGCTCGCTTACTTCCCTAAAAAAAAAAAAAAAATTTTCGGACACATCCCCACCCTGTTGTTCACTCGTTAGTTTTCTTTTTTGGATTTTGTTTTTGTCTTACCTGATTTCTGGAACTGCTCTTCCCTGGACTCGAACCCGGTTGTGGTCATCGTCAACTCCTCTCTGCATCTCAAGTCCGCCGACGTACACGACGAGCTAACTGGACAAAACGGTTGCGGTGGGAAAGCCCTCCACATGGAGGTAAGCGGTCAGCCGGTAAGCGCCAAAAGGAACTGCGTCATACCTCCCCAAAGCATTTGCTTAAAAAATGAAATGCAGCCATACGTACATCCAGCTAAATATTTTGCGGTCTCCAGAAACGTCCGCGGGACTACGTTTTCAGAATGAGCCTGTGTTGACTTAATCAGTTTGTCTTCGTGAATCTTTTAAAGCTTCAGTTTTTGGGTGAATAGACTTTCAGTTAAAGGACATGATTGTATCGTATTTTCTGAAAATGATTGGTAACACTTTACAATATTGTTGTATTTGGTGATGTTACTTAATATATTTACTAACATTATCGTAAAGTGTGACCAGATTATTTCCATAGTCTGATTAGCTAGAAATGACATAAGGTGGAGCAAATGATGACAGAATTTTAATTTTGGTGAACAAATCCTTCAAGCTGCGACCTCAGGCAAGTGTTTCAGCTCACGGTTTGCAGCAGTTCTATCGATGCCAGTGTTTGAGTCCTCATTTCTCTTCACAACCTAATGTGGCTGTCCAAAAAAAAACAATTACGTATTCTAAATTAAAACAAACTAAATCTCTTATTTTCTTTTAATGGGATTTGATGTTGAGACATGTTCAGAACAGGACTTATTTTTTACAAAAACCAAAGATGAGACAATATTGTCAGGTTGATAGTTTCCAACCTCAAATTGTCAGTCTTAACTTTAACCCTCAAACAGCGGAGAAATGTTTTGATTTTGATCCTGCTGTGGTAAAACATGATTATAAAGCACTTGGGTCTAAATGTTTTAGAGAAGGCCAAGCTGTTTATTCAGTGAGTCTCAGCGCACGAATGGCAATCTAAGAATGTAATCGCTGTTTCTGGATTTTAGCACAACCTAAGGAGTAAACCTGACCATCATGTTGTTATTGTTGTTGTTGTTGTATAGGTGCGAGGATTAATGGAGATATAGAGTCTATATTTATGTGGAATTACAGAGGGCACAATCAATGCACAATTGTCTGATTCCTGTTGTTGGATGTAATTTACCTCTTGATCAGCTTATGAAGAGACTTATTTTGTCCCAGCAGTGGCACAGTCTATTCCTTCACATGACTGTCTGTGGTCTCTTCCCCAAACTGCAGAGATTTCTAGCGCAAATCCTGGACGAACTCTGGAAAGAGAAAAAACATAGTCAGAGCGATTCCATAACCAAAGCTTTAACCAAACCACTCTCACAGGCTTACTGATGACAATGTAAGAACATTTGTTCGTTAAACAAACAAGAAAAGACTATCATTTTAATAAAGGTTAAGAAAAAAAAAAGATTCACTCATGTGCTTAAAGAATATCATGTTGTTTACCTTGTTTAGCTATGATGTCAACGATGCTATGCTGGTAGATTTTAGATCCTATTATACGCTGTGTATGAAGCTTATTTTCCTTTTATTCACTTTGGATAAATCCAGTGCATTATGGGAAAGCTGGATTGTGGTGCTCAGGGGTTAAAAAAAAGAAGAAAAAAAACTGGTTAAAGTTTTTTTTTTTTCCGTTTGTTTGTTTTGTTTGTTTTGCCATTGACTTGTAGCATAATTAGAAATAAAGTACTGCTTTCCACTTTAATGTCCAGTTGAGTTTTTCCTTTTGATTTGAAATGATGTAATAAATGTCTTCTTTCAAAACAGCTTCATAGTGGTCTAATATTTAATATTGGTCTTTCATTATAAAACACAGGATGTGCGATAAAATGTGATTTCATATGCACACATTTGCCAAATGTTTTAAGTGAATCTCTTATACTCATTAGGCTAAATTCATATTTACATGATGTATACAATAACTATGTTCATTTTTCATCATGTATAGGGGTAATAATTCATAAATGTGAGTCGAAACTTTCCGGTGTCACAAGATTCTCACGATTCAAGAAATTCATGTAAAACATGGAGTACTAAAAATACAAATTTGGGGTTGATTTGCTCACCTTAAAGGGATAGTTCAGCAACAAATAAAAATTCTGTCAACATTTACTCACCCTTCACTTATTCCAATGCTGTTTGACTTTCTTTATTCTATGGAGCACAAAAGAAGATATTTTTGAGTCGGCTGAAAACCTAAAACTAGTACCAATACTATTTGTTTCTTCTACCATGGAGGTCAAGGGTTTTCAGGTTTTCAGCTTTCTTCAAAATATCGTCTTTAGTGTTAGAAAAAATAAAAAGGTTTGGAATTATTTTAGGGAGAGTAAATAGCGAGATGTTGACTTCTTGTCATCACTAAAACATTAAAGATTTTTATCTCAAACTGTGGTCTTTGATGAGTTGCAAATCAATTACTTAAATGCAAGTCAATTACTATTAAGACCATGCATTCACACAGGGCTTTAGCGTCAACACCGAAGGCGTGTCTGAAGTTTGGGCTAACGTGATCGTCATAGTAGTGTCAGCCAATGAAATTAGTCCGCAATAGTCTACTGTACTGCATTGCCGATCCGTCGGCGCTGCTTCAGTGACATTGCTCGCTGAAGTTGGGAAATTCTTAACTTTTCAAGCGCCAATGAAAGCGTCAGCCAATCAGATTGCTGTATGCAAACACATCAGTTCAGACAGTAGCCGATTGTGAACTAATTTCATTGGCTGGCGCTGCTATGATGATCAGGTCAGCCCCAACTTTAGACACGGCCTCTATCAAGTGTTGACGCTGAAGCCCTGTGTGAATCGGTAATTGCACTCAGGATCTGTGGATTGAACCACCTCTCAGGTAGTATGCTCGGGCATTCTGTTTAATTGGGGAAACAACAAGTTCTCCGAAACTACTTGCCAAGCTTACGATTACATTCCACATTATGAATAACCAATGAAATTAAACAACAACTGTCTTTTTAGTTTCATTTTTAAATGTTATCACACAAAATATGCAGAAACTCATGTCGGGTCCGAGCCCCTTCCCTGCAGAATTGTCATTCTATAGCAATCGCTGATTGGCTCCTATACTAGAAGGCGGGCTTTATTCGCCATATAGCGATCGCTGATTGGCGATGCTTCATTTGCCATACTGACTGTTACACTATTTCCCATTCAAAAGTATACTTATCTTGACATTTCTTGTGTATTCTATAGTCTATTTACATACACTCACTGGCCACTTTATTAGGTACACCTGTCCAACTGCTCAGTAACGCAAATTTCTTATCAGCCAATCACATGGCAGCAACTCAATGCATTTAGGCATGTAGACCAAGCGGCAACCTCCCGCTCTCCCTCGTGAAGCAAACACGGAAGTAACTGAAACTGCAATTCATCGAAATTATGCTAGTCCTGGCTCCATAATAGAGCAGATTTCTATTGAGCCCACTGTTAAAATGGCCTACTTTACAGCAGAGAAACTGGTACAAAGAACGATTAGAACGATTTTGGTTCATATAACTATTATTACCCTTCATGACAACTTTGAGGGGGTGATTTTTTATAACTCATTTGTTTTGTTTTGTTTTTATTAAGTTATATTAAGTCTGCATAATTAAGGGCGTGGCCACTTGAGTGACAGCTAGGTCTCACTGGTCACCATCACTGATTAGCTGCTGAATTCATCATATTCCTCGTATTTTTCTTTTGTTTTAAGAGGCTTTACACAGTCAGGTGTTTTTGGAGATATTTCCTACAATTATCAGATGATGTGGCATGCTGTGTGCACTTAATTGTGCTCACAACCATTCACGTGGCCTCCATTTCCCAGGTAAGTGAAATTATATACTTATACATCATCTCTATAAATGTATTTGTTTTATTTAAGATCATTCATCAGTTATATTGTTCTTTAGATCTGTAATACACTCCAGAATCTGACAGATTGATTAGATGTAGGCTCTAGAACAGTAATCTGAAGCATTGTCATACAGTGTTATGCCTGGATTTCATAAATAGCCTTGTAATTACTAACACAGACTATATATGTGACTATATACATATTTGGAAGTAATTCGCGTTTCCTCCTGTAGAAAAGCTTTTTAAGAACAATGCCTCAATGTATTACAGCAGTGTTTTTAAAAGTCTGAACACTTTATTGATATAGTGTAACACCAAGTACATGTGGTCAGAATACAAACGAGTCGCAGGTAATGAAGTATTAAGCAAAATGCCAGCATGCATCTGTTGCTCCGCTCACGCTCTGCCTCTTTGCCCTTGTTCCCAGGGCGGTGCGATGACGCACAAACAAAATGTTGATAGTTGGCCACGCCTACTGATAGCTTCTTTTGGGTTCTTCAGAAACCTGTGGGTGACGTCACGGATATTACGTCCATATCTTTTACAGTCTATGATATAGACATGGTCAAGACCATCTGCTTTCTTGGGCTGGTCTGAGTATTTCAGAAACTGCTATCCATCTCAGAGAATGGTCAAAAAAAGAGAAATTATCTAGTGAGCGGCTACAATTCACAAAGGCTCGCCAAATTTGGACAATAGAAGATTGTTGCTTGGTATTTCTGCTGCATTTTTCAGATGGTAGGGTCAGAATTTGGCATCAACAACATTATATGGCATGCTGTGTGCACTTACTTTTGCTCACAACCATTCATGTGGCCTCTATTTCCCAGGTAGGTGAAATTATATACTTATACACCATCTCTTTAAATGTAACCTTTCTTCCCCATTCTTATGCTCAGTTTGATACAAGCATTGATCCCTCCTACCTTGTATCAACAGTTCAGGCTGTTGGTGGTGGTGTAATGGCATGGGGGATATTTTCTTGGCACACTTTGGGCCCATAAGTACCAATTGAGCATCGTCAATGCCACAGCCTACCTGAGTATTGTTGCTGACCATGTCGATCCCTTTATGACCACACTGTAGCCATTTTCTGATGGCTACTTCTAGCAGGATAACACGCCATGTCATAAAGTGTGAATCATCTCAGACTTGTTTCCTGAACATGACAATGAGTTCACTGTACTCAAATGGCCTCAACAGTAACCAGATCTTTACCCAACAGAGCACTTTTGGGATATGGTGGAACGGGAGATTCGCATTATGGATGTGCAGCTGACAAATCTGCAGCAACTGCGTGATGCTATCATGTCAATATTTCCAGTACCTTGCTGAATCTATACCATGAAGGATTAAGGCAGTTCTGAAGGCAAAAGTGGGTCCGACCTGGTACTAGTAGGGTGTACCTAATAAAGTGACCGGTAAGTGTATGCCTGTGTATGATTTTTTTTATCGTTCACCACTGACCTGAACTTTATTAATCTCCAATGACCACAATTTCAGCTAAAAATATTTAATGTTGAAAAAAATTACATTTTGGATAGAAAAATTTGCTTTTATTGAGTAAATTCAAACTTTTTTTAGGCCAACTATGCTTTTAATTTTTGATCAGCCTGAGATTGCTGTCCACTCGAAAGGCAAATTGAACAACAAGTGTTCATTGAGCGATACGATATACACAACAACAAGACGGCCTTCAGTCTCATTATGTTCATATTAACTCATAATGAGATTGTGTGGAAACAGCAGATGGTCCTGAATTCCAAATAACAGCTGCTCAGAATTATATATCAGTAATTCATTTCCATGGTAAGACAAGAGGAGGGAAACACAAAGAGCGAGCAGTGGACTCGGCTAGACAAAGGTCAAAATCGCGCACTGCAAACGCAGGCAATTAAACTAATGATGCCAGGGGTGTGTGCAGCATTAAGCAGCTAAAATGGAGTAAAGATCGCTTCATTAAGACTCAAGAACCTGATGTAATTAGGAGTAGGGCCAAGATTAGTGTCTGTCAATGGGTTTGCCTGGGATTTGCGGGTAATAGAGTTATCATTGGGGCTCAAGGAGTGTTACATTACACTTCGGAATAAACAAAAACAAATTAGCAGCGTCGTCCAATAATGGGTTATCTTGTCAGGGCCTGACAGAAATCCATGCCCTATAACACAGTGTTAATTTTATGCATCACTGACAAGCACCTCCACAATCAATGGAGGTACTATAAAGTCAGGGAGACCATCAATTCCAGTTCAGGACAGGTAGACGAGCGCTTTTGTGTGCTAAACCGATGTGTATTGGAAGTAAAAGTATTGTTCATTAAATTCATGCGCTTTACTTTTTGTAAAAAAAAATTCTAAAAAAAAACTTTTGTGACCACCGACGTATTAAATGTCTCAATCCATATAATAATTACAGCATCAATCCAAAATAATTAGCATTGGACTACCTGAATACACTTACTAACAATGTATCTTGTTTTAATTAAAGTTGCATTAAATTAAAGCTATGGAAACATTTAAATGGAAATTCAACAAAGATAGATAGAAAACCAATAAAATCCGTAATGGTTCAGTAGTTTTGGGACATTACTCCAAAATATTGAACTTAGGTGTAAAAAAAATCACTCAGACTGCTTCTACATACATCTATATAAGAATAATCACTCTCAGCAGCTCAGTTAAAGCGTAGTACCTTGATACTTGTGTATTAAGACAATATATGAAAGTTCCTCATTACTAAATATTGTATTAGTGGTTTTATAAAAAAAAAAGTGGAAGCAATTAGGAACAACAGCAACTCAATCACAAAATTGCAGGCCACATAAAGTCACAGAGCGATGTCAGCAGGCGCTGAGGTGCACAGTGAACAGAAGTCACAAACATTCTGCTGAGTCATTGACTTCAGACCCCCAAATCTCATGAAGCCTTCAGATTAACTCAAGAACAGGCATAGAGAGCTTCATAGAACAGTTTTCTAAAGCTGAGCAGCTTTATCCAAGACTTAAATTAATAAGTCTAAAGTTTGGTTGAAAGGGATTATTGTGTGGTTCAGACTAGTGCTGTGAATGACTACACTCATATATATGTATATATTATTTATTTATTTATTTTTTGCTTGTTCAAACTACTTAAATCAAATGAGCTGAAACAACACAATGCTTGTCATTTCATTGGGACAATTATGTTTAATCCACATAAATTTGTTAAAAGTGTTAAGTTAACTTAATCAATTTGTGTTGGGTCAATTTGACTGAATAATGTGGAAGCCTGCATTTTTTACAGTGTAGGTATGTCCAGTAAGAGACTACATTTTGAATGATCAAGATAACACTGTAAATAATAATAATAATAATTCCTTACATTAAATAGCGCTTTTCTGGACACTCAAAGCGCTTTACACATTATTGGGGGGAATCTCCTCATCCACCACCAGTGTGCAACATTCACCTGAATGATATGACGGCAGCCAAATTGCGCCAGACTGCACACCACACACTGATTGGTGGAGAGGAGACAGTGATGAAGCATATTATGATATGGGGATGGTTAGGAGGCCATGATGAACAGAGGTCAGTGCCAGTGGGCAAATTTAGCCAGAAACCCTGGGTTAGACCCGACTCTTTTTCGAAGTCCATCCTGGGATTTTTAATGACCACAGAGAGTCAGGACCTCAGTTTAACGTCTCATCCGAAAGACGGCGCTCACTGAGCAGTGAAGAGTGCACTTCACTATACTGGAGCATTAGAACCCACACAGACCGCAGGTTGAGCACCTCCTGCTGGCCTCAGTAACACCACTTCCAGCACCAACCTAGCTTTCCCATGTGGTCTCCCATTTAGGTACTGACCGAGTGCAACCTTGCTTAGCTTCAGTGGGCGACCATGTGAGAATTGAAAAAGCCGCTGGCAAAAAAAAAAAAAAAAAAAAAAAAAAAAAAAAATATATATATATATATATATATATATATATATATATATATATATATATATATATATATATATATATATACATATAGCTACGGTTGCCAGCATTTAACTGTTAAAAATATGGTAAAAGAGATGCCTAAATTTTACAGTAAATTACCACATTTATTTTTTTACACCATTATTTTGAAGATCTAACGTCTACACAACATAACTTCGCGATTTGAGACTAAAACACAACCATAAGCATGTGTGGATGAGAAAGTTACATGATGAATCAATGTTCATCACAAACTGCTTTTTTCCACCAGCAGAGAAACATACGAATTTATAGAAGGTGCTCAGTATCATTCACACAACTACTAAACACCATCATCATAACTTACATACAATTTTGATAATATAATAAACACACACACACATATCGCTCATATATGAGCAAATCCAGAGAACCGATAAGTCTTTGAAGTGGCCAAAAGTGGTCATCTTTAGTAATCATTTCTGTTTTGACTGGCCTGTAAGCTATAGCTGATGTGGACTTTATTCATGGGTTTGATTTAGATTAAAGTTTCACACCGGATACATTACTATATCAAAATTCTAAAAACGTTTTAAACATAAAATAGGAGAGTTCAAATTTAAAATGCGCAAACAATTACAGCAACAGACAACTAAACTGCAGTGTGTGTTTATAATAAAAAGAACATTATCATGCTTCATTGTGGGAGCTTATAAAATTAAAGTTAGTCATCTGGGTCACAATAAGGTATCATTAGTTAATGTTACGAAAATTATTTAACTAATGTTACAAGGATTAATACTGGAGAACATGCAAACTCCACACAGAAACACCAACTAACCCAGCCGCGACTCAAACCAGCGACCTTCTTGCTGTGAGGCGACAGCACTACTGCATCGCCCCGTAATGTTATTATGTTTCATATAAATACTCAAGGGGTGGCACGGTGGCTCAGTGGTTAGCACTGTATATTTTAGCACATTTAGGTATTTATTCAGGCTGCAAGGTGGCGCAGTAAGTAGCATGTTTGCCTCACAGCAAGAAGGTCGCTGGTTTGAGTCCCAGCTAGACCAGTTGGCATTTCTGTGTGGAGTTTGCATGTTCTCCCTGTGTTGGCAAAGACATGCACTATAGGAACTAAATTGGCCGTAATGTATGTGTGTGAATGACTGTGTATGGGTGTTTCGCATTAGTGGGTTGCAGCTGGAAGGGCATCCGCTGTGTAAAACATATGCTGGATGAATTGGCGGTTCATTCCGCTTTGGCAACCCCTAATGATTAAAAAAACTAAGCCAAAGGAAAATGAATGAAGAAATACTGGAGTAATGTAAAGCTGTAGTAATAGTTTTGCTCGTTGTTTGTTCATGTTAGTAAATACATTAACTAACATTAACCAATGCAAAGTTATTGTAAAATGTTACCATTATCTGTATGAGTTATTTACGTTTCTTCATGTGGACCTCTCTCTACTGACAGGCATTAAAGTGCTCATGTGGGGTCAGATTACTCTGCCTGAAGGGCTCATCTGGCTGCATTTTACCTGTTGTCTCATTTTATTTTAGCGTCTGCTGTTCCACAAAGAAATAACCTCAGTTTAATTATGGACATGATGATTTGTCATTCACGCACAACGTTTATTATCAAGTGTAATTAACCATGATCCGTATGAAGTCTGCCTTATTGTGAAAAGTCCAAATTCAGCCACCTAAGCAAAATAAAAGCCACAGCAATATGTTTTTGGTCTCTTTCCCTCATTTTACACCTTTATTTGCTGACCGATGACCCACTGATAAGCGAAACAACAACAAAGATGTGTTTTTTATGCTCTGCTGTGCTGGTGGCCATTGATTCGGTGATGAACTTTAACCTCAGGATCAGATCCCACAGCAGAATCAGCTCACGGCTGTCAGAGATGATTAGCTCAGCTGATCCAACGCATAGGATTTGAGCTGTCAATACCAATTAGCAAGCACAGCATATGGCAGTGATGGTATCACGTCCAGAATACTGATTAATAACATTGCACACTTGTGATTTCATAGAACAAAAAATGACTTACACCATGTCTACAGTGGACGTCAGAGGCACAACACGACTAACGACAATTAAACCATTGTTATCTCTACATTGGATTCCAGTAACAAATATTTGACAGTGAACCATAAACAATGCCTTTTCTAACAATATGGCAGTTTCTACGAATAAGGCGTCCCTGAGACATTCTACTTCACTCCCAAAACACAATCTGGAACTGTAAACATAATGTAACATTGACAAACCAATATTTTTCTTTTCTAAAATTTACCTCTCTATGTTTTACGGACTGGTAAAGGACACAGAATTCAATCAAACTGGGGTCGACATGAGCACCATATTGGATTGAATACAGTATATCGGTGGGCTAACCACAAGGCTACTGCTGCCAACATCAACTTAGGGAGCATTAGACCCTTTTCACAAGAGTGATGGCACACTTCAGTGGTCATCAGCATCTTACAGTCAGTGGTGTAAAGAGCACTGAAAAATCATACTTAAATAAAAGTACCATTACTTGATTAAAAATGTAGTGCAAGTAAAGTAAAAGTATCTGTGGTAAATATTAGTCAAAGTATGAGTGTAAAAAGTAGACCTTTCAAAAGTACTGAGTGTTGCGCTGGAAAAAGCTGATGCGTTTACATGTAATATTGTGGATGTGTGTAATCGTAACATTCTGTAGTGCATTTAGTTGTTGCCCAGCAGGCACACAACGTCATAAGACATTAATATGAGGTTAGATTTAGGCTGTGATGTCAGGTGACAAAAATTCTATGTCTAGCCAGCGTCTAAAGACAACGTTATTTTAATGTCCAATAATCAAATGACGTTGATGTTTGGATGATTTTAGGTTGTGTTAGAAAGTGACCAAAATCCAACATCGAGCCAAAATTTAAAACCAACGTCATATTGACGTTAGATGTTTATTCATTAGGTATGGCAACCAAAATGTCATAGTGGTACTGTCTACACAACGTCAAGCTTTAACATCATTAGACGTTGATATTTGGTTAATTTTAGGTTGGACGTTGGACATTGGCGTCAGTCTGACGTTGGGATCTGACGTCAACCGATTATATTTCCAAACAAAATGCAACATCCCCACGACAAAAAACTACTTAATTACAGTCATTTGAGAATTTTACACCACTGCTTACAGTCCACTTGAACCAGAGGTTTTGAAGACTTTTATTTTAGTATGTTGTAACTGAAAAAGACTATTGAGTAGGGGGTGGGGCTTTTTTTCCCATCATTTACTTATAGCAAACTAACTATGTGGTAAATAATGTCTATTTTGATTTTACACAAATCCTCTTTCACTTTAAATCCTAAAACAACGCTTTTTAAAGACTTGTATAATTGTAAATGCTTTGAATTATATCATCTTCACATCAAATTACCAAAAAAAAAAGTTTACACTTGTGCAAGTGTTTTTTTAATGCAGTTTCTATGTGAAGGACAGTAGGGATGTAGCGGTATCAGAATTTCACAGTTCGGTAATACCTCGGTATGAATGTCACGGTACGGTATTTATTGAATCATTTACAGGAAAAAACAAAACTTATGAAAATACTCCAAAAAAGTGCCAAAAGTGTCAATGACATACAAATTAGCCATCTATCTGTAAGCTTTGAAACAGGAACTTCAATTTTAATAACAAAAAAATATTAAACCATGTAAAGTTTCAATTTAGTATTGTTGAAAACTCATCACATTCAACATTTAATCACTCACTCACTTAGATAGAGATGGGTTTAAAGGAAAATTATCATATAAATATAATCTGGTAAAAGCTGGTATCTCTGGGCATTTACAATGTCCCCTGCAACAGAAAAAAACCCTCTCATTTGGGACTGAGGTTTCTGGGACAAGAGAGATATGACTTGGCCCAGGTTGACAGTGCTGGGTAACGTTGTGCATTGTCTTTCCCCCACTTGAGAGGACAAACCATGAGTGAGATAGAGGTCATATGTCTGCATCAATCTGCCGCTATTCAGTACGCGCGCGACAACACAGCTGACAAGAACTCGCGCGACAACACCGCTATTCAGTACGCGCGCGGCGACAACTCCCGCTTTAGAGTTTTCCAGCTCTTTTTTATCCCCGCTTCTAGCAGCACACTCCATTTCCGCATTACTGGATCTGTAGCGACAACAGACCGCAAGGGATGATGGTCAAGCATGGGCTGATGGGAATTGTAGTTTTCGCTATCTCCCGTTCGCTTCATTCGCCTGAGCAAATTTTCTCAGAAGACCTATAGTTTTACCGAGTCATGCGACTACGGTAATATCGAAAAAAATTTATATTGCGGTATGACGGTATTTACAATACCATTACATCCCTAAAGGACAGTAAAAGTGACATTGTTCTTTCTCCTGGCTGCTGTAAACAGTCTCACACAATTTTTGAAAATAATATTTTGGAGTTTCTCTTGTTATTTCAGCAAGTTGACATTTATATGTATAATCATTCTTTCATTTTCCTTCAGTTTCTTCACTTTTTTATCAGGGGTCGCCACAGTGAATGAACCGCCAACCAGGGGTGATTTTAGGATTTTCATTTTAGGGGGGCTCAGCTCCTTATAAGGTAAAAAAAATTACCTTATAATATAAAATACGAAATGTTTGTTAAGAGTTAATTTTTTTTGCTAGAGGAAACAGCTGTGCTGATGGGGTGAACGCAGAGAAAACCTGACTGCTCCTCACTGTAAAAAATGCAGGGTTCCACACAATTAATTCATGTTGTCCCAACGCAAATCTATTAAGTTAACTTACACTTTTAACACATTTATGTGAATTGAACATAAAAAAATAAGTTGTCCAAATGAAATCTCAGGAATTGTGTTGATTCAGCTTATTTTAAATAAGTAGCTTAAACATGCAAACAAAATATTTTTTGAGTGCTCTATGACATTGGGATGCATGTGATACAAGGTTATTTAAATCAAAAAACTGCAAATAAGCAGATATTATAATAATTTATCAATAAGCACACACCACGTTCTCTTGCTGTCCACGGCTGTGGTTTGCTGATCAAATGAAAAACAAAAGACGTGGAAGACCCGAATTCTGCTGCCGTTTTTTAATCAAATTTAAAGGGGACTGAGGCGATAATTTAGTGTACAGTTTATTAGCTAATCGCAAAAGTTTTAGGTGGCTGAGTAGAAATGTAGGGGGGCTACAGCTCCTTTAAAATAGGCCCAGCAATGCCCATGCCGTTAACTATTACAGCATGTGTTGTATCAGATGCCATTCCAACAGTAATCCAGTACTGGGAAACACCCATACACTCCTGCATTCACACACACACACACACACACACACTCATACAGCCAATTTAGTTCATCCAGTTCACCTATAGTACATGTCTTTGGATTGTGTTGGAAACCAGAGCACCCGGAGGAAACCCACACAAACACAGAACATATCTATATTCCCATTAACTGCTCTCTTAGTTTATCTAATATGACAACTTAAGTGCAAATTTTTTTTCTAAAACTAACTAACTGTTCTGTTAGAAAAGCCTGAATTTGTTGCCTCAATGTGAACTTTGAAGAAATGTATAAAATGTCTACAGTGAGCACGCAAAACCAGCAGTTTACATTTGCATGAAGTATCTCTTTAATTGGAAAATATTAAACCTCATATCCCTAAAACATGCATATTTATGATATGTGCCCTTAAGATACTACTATGCAACTTAGCACTAAATTATGAACAAAGATGCCCCTTTTAAGGAGACACAGTTGTAGCCCTAAAGATACCATTTCTGTACCAATGTCTGAGACATTTAGATTTTTGAGAACTTCAAAAATGTATTTTATGTAGCTTATTTTGCCAACTGCATTTAATCGAAAGATAAAGTTCAGATGATTCAATTTGTTTTTCAAAGATTAAAAATGACATATTAGTATTAATTAGTATTAGTTTGGGGCTGCATTATGATCCATTTTAAGGGATAGTTCACCCAAAAATGAAAATTCTGTCATCATTTACTCTTCCTTGACCTGTTTGAGTTTCTTTCTTCTGTTATACAAAAGAAGATATTCTGAAGAATGTTGGACAAAAATAACAACTGACTTCCTTATGGTGTCAATGAATGTCAATGGCCTGTTTTATGTCAGCAAATCAAATCAATACTTGCTTTAAACATGATTTGTGATCTACAGTTGAAGAACTATTAACCTCCTTTTGAATTTGTATTTTTTTAAAATATATTTTCCAAATTATGTTTAACATAGCAAGGAAATTTTCACAGTATGTCTGATAAAATTTAATAAAATAAAGTCTTATTTATTTTATTTCAGCTAGAATAAATGCAGTTTTAATAATAAAAAAAACATTTTAGTCAAAATTATTAGCCCGTTTAATACATATTTTTATTCAAACAGAACAAACCATCTTTATACAATAAATTGCCTAATTGCCCTAACCTGCCTAGTTAACCTAATTAACCTAGTAAAGCCTGTTAAGCTACACAGAAGTGTCTTGAAAAAGATCTAGTCAAATATTTACTGTCTTCATGGCAAAGATAAAATGATCAGTTATTAGGAAATGAGTTATTAAAACTATTATGTTTAGAAATGTATTGAAAAAATCTGCTCTCCGTTGAAAAGAAATTGGGGGAAAAAATAAACAGGGGGGCGAATAATTCTGACTTCAACTGTGTATTTATTAACCTTTTACATTTGAGTAGCATTATACCTTTAAGACAGGACCTTCCAGGGAGAGTGATATTTTGTATCAGTGTTTTGCTGATCCAGGATCAAATGGCTTTTGTCTTTCAGCAGGTTTGCTTCAGGGTGTGGTGAGATGAAGTCAGCAATGAAATTTATTGAGCTCCTCAAGGGCTCAAAGGGAGTGTCACTTCAAACGCAACCCGAGAAGAACTATCCATTACCTGTGATAGAATAAATGCTTCCGCCTTCAAGCAATAGAGCTTCATTAATTAAATAGCAACAACAAAATAAATGCATTAAAAGTAATAAAACACCTATTTCGGATTGCAATTTTCTGCTCTAAAATTAATCTCCAGATCAGTTATTTTGGAGATTTGTTAGTAAAACTTCATATCTGTGAGTCCAGGCTCTTTTTGATTTACTTTCAATATGGACTCATTTGAAGCAGTGACCACAAACAACCAATTAAACAGACCTAAACAGATGCTTTTTCCTCATCAGACAGAGCTTTTCAGCTTGGAGGACACTGATGGGATCTCCATCTATTTGTTTGTTGACATGGTGAGAATGGAGGAATGAAAGATAGTGGGGGAAGGGTCATGCATTCCTCTTATTAAGTAGGGGTTCGTCAGGCACTAATGCATTGTGATGGGATTATTTTCCTCAGGCAGTTATCTAGGTCACGCTTCATGACCAGCTTCATAAAATGACCCATGTGATGGTCAGGAACGTACTTCAAAAGCCATCAAAAATGTTCTCATGTGAAAAGAAATGCTAGTTCTGCCACAAAACCACAGGTTGCCATAGGGATAAAAGCTATGGAAACTGGATATGTAGTCGATACGCAAATCATGTATTGATTACCATAGGCCTACAGATAATGGTCTATAATGGATTTAACTGACCAAACATTAACTCTGCCGACTAGCTTCATTAAAGTAAAACACTAGGTAGTATTTTTCCTAATCGTACTGCGTGTTCTACTGTTTCTTTTTTCAATTAAATAAACCAAGGCAATGTTGAAACATTCGGTTCATCGTCGATTTGCAGCTCAGCAATTTACCAAAACACTTCAGGGTTTACCGAGAAAGCCAGTCGCTGTTTAGAGTAGCCCAAACATTACCTTGAAACAAAGAGGAAAAATCTGTTGATGGTGTCAATGTGAGTATTTGTATGTGTAGGTCTGCTTTCCATTTTGCGTCATCAGGATTGTCACGCTTCACATCAGGAGCCAGTGACTATCACGCAGTTTCTAGATGCCAAATCAACAGAGATCCATCACTGAATAGCCTACTGGGCAATGTCGTTTTTGTCCGTCTGTTTGTCGTGAGACTAGGTGTTCGAATCCAACCAACCTAGCGCTGCACCTGCCTTTGTGAAGATAATATGAAACATTTAGAATGCAAATTCACCAAAACACACAAAGCAGAGCCAAAGCTATGTAGCACAATGATGAATGTGTTCCCACCAACATGCTGACATGCCAACAAACACAGCTGGCCCACGCTAGCCTTTTGCTTATTTTTCTGCTTTGCCTTACAAATGGAGTCCTGTGCAACATTGCTGTAGTACAAAAGAGTCTATTTAATGGTGGTTTTATTGCCAGTGCAGTGGGTTGACGTCAACAGAATGCATAATATCGCTCATTTAATAGACCCACAATAGTAAAATGGATCATTCTGGCCCTGGCTTCTGATTAGTCAACATAGCGTTCCATTCATAATGTGGACATCCAATCACTGCGCACTATTTTTGTTCACTTCAAAGCATACAATCATTAAAAAGCCCCTATTTTGCATTATAAAAGGTCATATTTTGGTTTTGAGGGTCTCCAGCAACAGGCTGATCTGCATGCAAGGTCAAAAACCTCTTTCATTGTCTTATAATATGCATTAGTTTTACCTAATTTTCCCAACAACTTCCATATGATTTGTTCAGCAATTCATTTGTTTCCAAACCCCTTAGATGCTAATCTGCACTGATTGGTAAAAATGACCAAGTCTTTTGTGATTGGTCGACTGAGTTCAGTGTGAGACAGAGAAATGCCCACCATGGTTATGAAGTAGCAGAGTATTTGGGACCCCAATGCAGGAATGCAATGAAGCAATGCAATTAAACACAAGCATATTACGCATATTACGCCGTGGTGTAGTCCTTAAAAACAAGGTGGTGTACTATTACCCACCCAACACAAATTTTAAAAGAAGGCAAAAAAAATTATGTTTTAATGTTTCTTTGATTCATTAGCAATACATATTTGTTTAACATAAGTTACCAGTAACTATTGACTTCCACAAAAAAAAACAAAAAAACAATGGAAGTCAATGGTTACAGGTTTCCAGCTTTCTTCAAAATATCTTCTTTTGCGTTCAACAGAAAAAAAAGACAAACCAGTTTGAAACAAGTAAAGGTTGAGTAAATTATGACAATTTTCATTTTTTGGGTGAACTATTCATTTAAAAAGGAAAAATATTTAAACAAACTTCTTTATTTTAAAGCGGGATGCTAATAGCCTTATCCTATTTAATGATTTTAAAGGGGACTGAGGCGATCATTTAGTGTAGTGTACAGTTCATGAACTAATCGCAAAAGTTTAAGGTGGGCTAAATAGGAATATAGGAGGGCTAAAGCAACGCCCATGCTGTTTTATAATTTTACTTAAATGTTTCAGTGAGACATCATTCAGTTGACTAGTCGTCGTCTTCGAAAAACTCTCACGAAATTTTTTCGGGAATGGAGCAATTTAAACAAAAATGCACCAATTGCAACAAATTAAGGTGCCAGTTTAAATAAAAATATTTGGTATATAGTTTAAGGGGACGCGAATACAAATAAATTAGGGAAGTTTAATCAGCAAAACAAGTGTACCGAGTATACCAAGGGTATATACAATTATTAATCCTCAAAAGTTGTATTACCCAAACGGCTTGTGGAAAAAAGTAGGCATACGGAGTATACAGTACATCCGTATATCCTTGACTACACCAATGCTCTTAACCACAACCACAAGTAATAGCAACGACACACATTCAGTATTAATCCACACAGTGGAAAAAGCTGAACTATTTTGAAACTTGACCACAGCACACATATATGAACAGCTGATGGTTACCATAGCAAACACAAACCGCAAAGGGTCGTGAGTTCAGAAACGCATTTAAATCGGTAAAGGAAGAAGCACGTGTCGCGTTTTCAACGTGGTTTTGGACACGATATGTAAAATAGCCCCATACAGATTTTACCTGAGAGATACAGTACAAGCACTGATCTATAATAGATAAGTGATTACAAGACACACAGAGCAATTACAAGTTACAACACACAATTAGGCTCTATCCCAATTCTATTTTTGTATCTCTACCCCTTCCCCTTGGCCCTTAAAACCGAGGGTCAAGGAGAAAGGCTTAAAAATTGACCCTTAAAAATTTGAGACAGCACTACAGCACCTGCGCGTATCATTATATGCCATCGCGATCTCTTCATATGAGATCAGATGATCGCGCCTGCTGTAGTTATTCCAGTTGCTTTATTTTCTGGTATTTATCTTCAGGTAGCCATATTCATCTATTTAAACACACCAAAACAACATTGACATTATAGCAGACACTGTAAAAAGCTCGTTCCCAGCCACTAGACATTACTGACAGGGGTTTCGAGTGTCAGAATGTTGTGGGACTGCTATACAGGAGTTATTATTACGGATTATAGATCTTGAAATTTAGCATTTTTGTAGCGTCTTTTTTAAAAGCATGACAGTAAAGTGAACTAGTTTGGCTGAAAAATCATAGTGGTCAATTCACAATTTTTCAAACTTGTCCAAAAGTGGTTATATATATATGGTAAATATATATATATATGTGTGTGTGTGTGTGTGTGTGTGTGTGTGTGTGTGTGTGTGTGTGTGTGTGTGTGTATATATATATATATATATATATATATATATATATATATATATATATATATATATATATATATATATAATTTTCAGTTTTGGCCAATATTTTTTATTTTAGTGCATCCCTAGTATCTCCATAACACTTAATCGTGCAATTTAAAATTTATTTTGACAAATATGACACAAGAGAAGCTTTAATGTATTAAAGTGGTTAAATAAACATGAGGCTACATCCCTTCAACACTTTTTAGTATTTGTTCAGATTAAATTTTGAGCTTATTTTGACGACCATGGCCAAGGTTACCTGCACCATTTTTGGCACAGTGCCACTAAATGTTTTAGAGATAAGAAAAAATTATTCAATTGAAAATTGAAAAATATTTGTGTATAAAGGTCTTAAAACACTTTAAAGTCACCATTAAATGGAAGTTCAGATCACCCTTCCCCCCACCCCTATTGTGACCTCCATCTCAGTTTTTTTTTAATGAGAAAATGGATCATTAAAGATGGCCTTGCTAATAAAATGGAGGAAAATGTGAATGCCAGTTTGCACTCAGCTCTGGATGATTACTGTTCACCAGAATCACCGTCGCCATCCTCTGGTGCAGAATGTTTTCAGATGCCAGATAATGACAAGTACTCAGAGCTAAATTTTACAGACAGAATCGTATCATATTTGTTCGAACCACCGTCACCTTCAAAGGCAGGGCAGAAACGAGACATTCCCTGATAGCCCCGCCCCAAAGGCATTCCATGTGACCAGAAGTGAAGAAAAGCCATTCAAATGGGGAGGGAAGCTTATAGTATTTGATAAAAGTTTATGACAGCAATTAATTTTTATGAAGTACAAGGTATAATGTATTAATCCCAGTAACTGCTGCTTGCATGATGTTGTCATTTATGTAGCCGGCAAAAAAAAAACTTTTTTTAAAATCCAGACATAGAGAAATTGACTTGGGACAAGATGCAAAAATGGTTGTGTGGTGCAGTGTTAGGATCAGAAGAAAGGCAATAAAAAGACAATGAAATACTTTTACACAACTTGGTGCAAAGTACTGCAAAAGGTCTTGAAATTCTGTTTTGTAGATGGAGTAATCCTTTTTTAGTCTCTTTTGAATTTATCTCCAACTACATGTACATTTGTATGGCCTAAGTAGGGAATCATGAAGACTTGTATCTATTTCTGTGGAGATGTATTCCATTTATCTATTACATCATAATGAGCCCAAATTCAAAACCACTCATTTTGGCAGCTTTGCTTCAATAAAAGCTGTTTTTTAAAAAACATTTAGATTTGAAACTCAAAGGATGTTTTATGCCATAGTCACTTCTTATGTATTAATAAATTAATGACTCCAGCTATACACTGCCAATCTCTTGTGGCTAAAAAAAGAAAAAACTGCACATGCCTTCAGTAAAAAAAAAAATATTGCTTTGGTTGTGCTTTAGCACAGCTTACCTACGTGGATGAATGTGGCTCGAGACACCAGAGAGCATGTGGATACAGAACAGTTATCAGAGAGAACGAACAACTACATAATAAGTTTTGTTTGCTTTAGAGAGGTGTGCCATGGACAGTCTTTTTCGTTGTTAGTAAAAGCAAATTTCAGCCTGAAGATACAAATATAACCATGGCACACATGCAAAAGTCAAATTTAATCAATTTACGGCTTAATTCATCATGACTGCAATTTGATTATTTATTCATTTATTTATTTTCAGATGCCCTTCCAGCCACAATTCAGCAGTAAGAAACACCCATTCACTCAAATTTACACACATACACTACGGACAATTTAGCTTATTCAGTTCACCTATAGTGCATGTCTTTGAACAGTGGGGAAAACCGGAGCACCCGGAGGAAACCCACACCAACACGGGGAGAACATGCAAACTCCACATCGAAACCCCAACTGACCCATCCACGAACCAGCGACCTTCTTGCTGTGAGGCGACAGCCTCTTAAATATTTAAATGAATTATAATAGTATTTCATAAATACTATTTGAAATCAAAATTATTATTAAAGCATATTTTGGTAAATAAAGATATAACTTTGAATATGGATTCTTTTCCAAACAAGTCAGTGATGATTTAATAAAATGATTAATACTTTAAAGGGTAATGTGAATCATGGCTGAAGGCAATTCACTTCGACTGTTATCAAAATATAGCACTCCCACACAATGCCTAAATTAAGCACACCTCGAACCGTTAAAGTTTGTAATGGTAAAATGATTTACCGATGTTTTGGAAGATTATAATCCATGCAGTCTACGCAATGTTTGTTTTGTTCAGAGTTTGTTTTGGTTATGTTTAAGCTTAACTGGCAGGATAAACAGATGTCTGAAAGGTATTAAGAAACCCTTAATGCATCTGTTGTTAAACATAAGACACTTATCCATCTTATTGAGATGCAATAATTCCTCAAGCAAGGACTAAAATTGTCTCATCTTGCCATACTGTATAGGTAATTTCATTCAAGCGAGATATGTTATATATATATATATATATATATATATATATATATATATATATATATATATATATATATATATATATATACACACACACACACATACGAAGTCAGAATTATTAGCCCCCTGTTTATTTTTTTACCCAATTTCCGTTTAACGGAGAGCTTTTTTTCAACACATTTCTAAACATAATAGTTTTCATAACTCATTTCTAATAATTGATTTCTTTTATCTTTGCCATGATGACAGTAGATAATATTTGATGATATTTTTCAAGACATTTCTATACAGCTTAAAGTGACATTTAAAGGCTTAACTAGGTTAATTAGGTTAACTAGGCAGGTTAGGGCAATTAAGCAAGTTATTCTATAATGATGGTTTGTTCTATAGATTATCAAAAAAAATTTGTCTAAAGGGGCTAATAATATTGACCTTAAAATGGCTTTTAAAAAATGTAAAACTGCTTTTATTCTAGACAAATTAAAACAAATAAGACTTTCTCCAGAAGAAAAAATATTATCAGACATACTGTGTAAATTTCTTTGCTCTGTTAAACATAATTTGGAAAATATTTAAAAGAGAAAAATACAATTCAAAGGGGTTTAATAATTCTGACTTCAACATATCTCTCTCTCTCTCTCTCTCTCTCTCTCTCTCTCTCTCTCTCTCTCTCTCTCTCTCTATATATATATATATATATATATATATATATATATATATATATATATATATATATATATATATATGTGCCACCCTTTGTGCTTTACTTCAAAGGTTAATAAACATTTAGCACATTTTTAATTTGAAAAGAATCTGATTAATGCATCACATAGAGAAAGGTCTTAGTGCACTTTAAAAAATTTTAAACTGAATCAAATGAATCATTTGAATTTATATTATAGTACAAAGTCCATTGAAGTTAAATTATGTTAAACTGACTTAAAACAGATTGCGTAACTTATCAAATAAAATTAGAACATGATTAACTTAGTTTAATAAGCTACAGACAACTAAAAACATGCTGTCAGGACTAGTTGATCATATAATTTTTTACAGTGTGGTTACACCGATTTAGGGGCTTGAAATCAACTTTATCTTTTTCTAATCAGTTAATGTGATATAGTTCCACACTATCTGAAAGTATGAGGTAAACGTACAAAAGGTGTTATGAACTTGACTCTAAATTACAATTTACTGTTAGCCATTGCCCACAGCATGTGGTGTACTTGACAGAATGACCAGAGCAACATGGGCTCTTCGATTTTCCGTTTGAATAACAATGCTCTGAGAGACAGGTATTTGAAATGGAGGGTCCCAACGGACGAGCACTAAGCGGACTAACAAGCCACTCCAGCGCTCTGAAGCTCCACACGCTTCCACCGCACCTTTAACGGGACCAACTTTGATTTCAGCAGTAATTGGGGTCTTGTCTCTGTCTAGTACTGCCAATAACACGAGCTGGGGTTAATAAGAAGGCTAAGGTGTTTGCGCGCCTGCATGTGTGTTTTTCCTATGGCAGGTCTTTATGTGTCTGTATGTGTGAGTGTTTTCGTATATGGCAGGTTGCTCAAGTGGGAAAGGCTGGGTAATTAGATGCCATGGGCTCTTTACCTAGGTCACGGACTTCAGCACCCTTCGGCCTCTTCAATCACAAATATATAGGCTATAACCTTGTATTTGTCAAACAGCTTAGAGCAGAGTCATACACGCTGCCCATAAATCACGGGTTACATTTCTGATTTACTTCTAACTGAAGAGTTGTGCGTGCCAGACTGTCATTAGATGAACAAAGTAATGAGGAGAATTGTTTGGCTCCACAAACCGTTCACTGAGGCGTACGATTTCATTGTTGTATTTATGGTTTTCAGCTGGCCAAATATTCATTTATTAATCTCCTTTATCTTAAATACAAAAATGGTTTTATGTTTCAGCTGTCACCTTAGAATTTCATGCAGATAGTGAAAAAGTAAATAAGCAAAACAGGCTGAAATGAAAGTTTAACAAAATGTAACTGTATTTAATTGAGGTTAGAATCAGTGCTGATGTAGTGGTAATGAGATATTAATAATAATAATTCCTTACTTTTATTTAGCGCTTTTCTGGACACTCTATGCGCTTTACACATTTTTGGCAAGATTGAGATTTTGGAATCTCCTCATCCACCACCTGTGTGTAATATCCACCTGGATGATGCGACGGCAGCCATATTGCGCCAGACCGCACACCACACACCAGCTGATTGGTGGAGAGGAGACAGAGTGATGAAGCCAATTATGATGGGGATGGTTAGGAGACCATGAGGCCAGTGGGCAAATTTAGCCAGGATGTCGGGGTTCAATTACTCTTTTTTAAAGAATGTCCTGGGATTTTTAATGACCACAAAGAGTCAGGTCCTCAGTTAAACGGTTCATCCAAAAAATAGCCCTCATAGAGTCCCTTTCACTATATTTTGGCATTAGGACCCACACAGACCGCAGGTTGGGCGCCCCCTGCTGTTCTCACTAACACCACTTCCAGCAGTAACTAGCTTTCCCATGTGGCCTCCCATCCAGGTACTGACTGGCAACAGCCCTGCTTAGCTTCAGTGGGCGACCACATAAGAGTTGCAGAGAGCTAGCTTTATATTATTAGCTTCTCTTAATAGTGTGGGTTAATTTTTATTTTGTTTTAAAAGTTTTTGTCTTTTTATTGTGTTTTTGTTTGTATTGTTTATTTGAATTATTTCTAGTTTTAGTAGTTTTTATTTTTGGTTTAGCTAGTACATCATGCTAAAGAGATTATTCACCTTCATTAAAAAATAAATTCCATCATCACTTACTCACAATACACTTTTTTCTGATCTGTTTAAGTTTCTTTCTTCAGTTGGGAAGGAGTTTGCGCAGAAGATGTTCTGAAGAATGTTGGAAACTGGTGGCTATTGACTTCCATAGTATTTTTTTCTACTGTGAAGTCAGTGGCTACCAACAAATGTCATTCTTCAAGCTGTCTGTTGGTTCAACAAAAACGAATAGTTTAAACCACCTGAGAGTGTGTAAATTGGGAATACATTGTCTTTTTTTGTGTGTGTGTGTGAATAATCCATTTTTTAAAAAGTGTGAATAAGACATATTGGCAATGTCACAGCTAAGCCTGGTTCTCACCACTCACAGTCAGCACAATCACCCCGATCAAGATCACCTGAATTCTGATTTCTGATTCTGACTGGCCTTGTTGCTGTATGAAGGACTGCACTCTCCTCATGGTCAGTGTTATTTACTATATTCAAGTTTGCTTATGCGCACGGTGGTGCAGTAGGTAGTGCTATCGCCTCACAGTAAGAAGGTCGCTGGTTTGAGCCTCAGCTGGGTCAGTTGGCATTTCTGTGTGGAGTTTGCATGTTCTCCCTGCGTTCGCGTGGGTTTCCTCCGGGTGCTCCGGTTTCCCCCACAGTCCAAAGACATGCGGTACAGGTGAATTGAGTAGGCTAAATTGACCATAGTGTGAGTGTGAATGAGTGTGTATGGATGTTTCCCAGAGATGGGTTGCAGCTGGAAGGGCATCCGCTGCATAAACCATGTGCTGGATAAGTTGGCGGTTCATTCCACTGTGGTGACCCCAGATTAATAAAGGCACTAAGCCGAAAAGAAAAAGAATGAATAAAGTCCCACCTCTCTCGTCGCCTCTGATCTCCAGTGTTTGTGTTTCTCCTTTCTAGTGTGGTTACTCCTGGTCCGTCCTCTGGTTGTCGTTGAATTTCCTGTGTTCCACTACCTGTGTTCCTGGCTTTTATATTTCCTCTGGTCCCTCCGATTCATCTGCTCATTCCATATCAGCCCTGCAATAGATCTCCATTAAGCTTTGTTTAGATTCTGCCATTCTTACAATAAACTGTTATCTTAATACATCTCTGGTTCAGTCTCTTTCTGTGACAGGCAACTTACTGAAATAAAAGCATTGGTTTTTATTCAACATTCTATTTCAGGCCAAGTTTATTTTAATTTTATGGGTTTAAATTTAATTGGTATAATACCAAGGTGAAACTAATGATCACAAATGTTTTGAAAATTATTAATATTGTCAATACACTGGAATGTTATAATTATACGTACTTACATTACACAACTACTGTTGATCATACTGTCACAGACAGATTTCCAATGTCTGCAAAACAAAAACATCGGATTGCAGTCAAAACTGTGGAGGTTGCAGTCAACAATGTGGAGGTCACAAACTCAAGCAGTCGCAGATGCTGCCTGTATTAATTTCATATTTATCTTGTAGAATGCACCACAGTGATCCAGGTAGTCTACAGTCCCGTAGAAGAATAAATAAAAATAAATATTTTCATTATTATTATTATTATTAGTAGTAGTAGTAGTAGTAGTAGTAGTAGTAGTAGTAGTATTATATTTGAGATGTCATTTTTAATTGACATTTTGTAACGTGTGTTAATTATTAGCCTGTCAAATTTTAATTATTTAAAAAATATTTCCCATGTGTTGTTTAACAGGGAGAGATTTTATTCATTTATGTATTTATTTTTTATTTCAGTAGTAATAAGGGCATATTAATAACTGTTCTAATTTGTAAATGAGAATATGAAATGTAAGCATTGGGTTAAACAGAGGTCTGATCAGGAACGAAAACCCTCAGTAATAATCAGAATCTGGTGATGGTAGATTAGCTCTGAGCTCCATCTACTGGACAACAGACTGTAACTGTCATCCTGAAAAGCTAAATTGGTATGTTCACACTATGAACACTTAATCGTGAGACAAAATTCATTACAGTTCCTTAATGGTTCTCAAAGTTTTGGCTCCAAGACTTAATTTACAACATTTGGATGACTTTCAGTTGTTTAACATGTTAATAAGTTAAATGGGGCTTGGTATAGTTATGTATATAGCGTATACAACTATACACTACTATAATCATAAGCTGTATACTAATACATATATTAGATATTTTTTAATGATTTCCAACATCTACAAAGACAACATAAACAGTTGTTAATGTGTAAATTATAAAAAAGTTTTTATTATCATTATTTTACAATTTTAATGTTGCTTTTGTCATATTTTAAACCATTTTAAATTCTCAAGGCTCCCTTAGAGCGACACGGTGGCTCAGTGGTTAGCACTGTCTCCTCACAGCAAGAACGTCGCTGGTTCGAGCCTCAGCTGGGTCAGATGGCATTTCTGTGTGGAGTTTGCATGTTCTCCCCATGTTCGTGTGGGTTTACACTGGGTGCTCTGCTTTCCCCCACAGTCCAAAGACATGCTATAGGTGTATTGAATGAACTAAATTGGCCATAGTGTTTGTGTGGGTGGGAATGTCAGTGTGTATGGGTGTTTCCGCTGTGTAAAACATATGCTGGATAATTTGGCGGTTTATTCCACTGTGGTGACCCTTGATTAATAAAGGGACTAAAAGCCAAGAAGAAAATGAATGAATGAATGAATGAATGAATGAATGAATGAATGAATGAATGAGGCCCCCTTAGAATTTTGCTGCCCCCTGGTGGAACACCACTAGCATAAACTAAATGGTCTCAAACTCAATTCCTGGAGAGCCACAGCTCTGCATAGTTTAGTTTCAACCACCTCCAACTCACACCTCTCTAGTAGTCTTGAATACCTTAATTAGTTGAATAAGCTATGTTTGATTATGGTTGGAGCAAAACTGTGCAGAGCTGCAGGCGACCCTCCAAGAACTGAGTTTGAGACCCATCTATGCTGTACAGCTTTTGTACTTCATCTTATTTGCCTCGGTGCTAAAAGGTTTGTTGGAATCACATTGGAGCTTACATGAGGACATACTCTCAGAAAAACGGTTTCAAAACACATTTCTAGTGGCGAAAGAGAGTGCAGGAATCACACAATGCAAGTAAAAACGCTTCCAATATATCAGCGATATTTAGGATTAGATTATTGCAGATAACATTGCCACCCAAAAAGACTAATTAACAAACATAACATTGAACTAAAATGGTTATAAACAATTTGAACTGATTAACAGGATTTTACTTTTCGATGGCTGAATGATCTCCTCCTTGTGGAAAAATAATTATAATTTCGTTCACAGCGAAGGATTCTGTGGTTGGTTACCGAATAACGGAAACTATTCCCAAAATGTGGGCAAGGGGAAAAGCAAATCAGGGAACCTCAGAAGAAAATAAAAATGCACAAATGAACGACGTGACCCCTTTAACCAGGCTGTGTCACGTGACTCGACATCTCCGGACTGGCCAGGATGAGCGCAGCCAGAAAATGGCGGATATTGAGGAGTTACGGGTAGGCGAAAGTGCAATGATAGCTGGCTACTTCTTTGCGTCTTTCACATGCTGAAGGCATTTTGCAGTTGACGTTATGTTATGCTATTATGCCCGTCCGTTGGCCTTTGATGCGTTAGTTTCTTCATAGTTAAAAGAGAAACGCGACATCCCTCCGTTATTCGGGTTATGGTTAGCCTGTTAGCCACCAACCCGCTACTCGTTTAGCTCTCGAGATGCTACACAAACGTTGAAGATCAGCCTCAAAATGCCACTGCTTTTATTGCCACCCTTGACTGCATGAAAACGCTTTATTATAATGCCTAACTGAACTTGACGACTGTTCGCTTCAGGTAAAAAGTTTTTACGTTCTTCACTGCTCGACTTGTTTTGGCTGGTCTTTTGTTAGCTAACGTTAGCGTCCGGCAGCTATTGACTTTGTTTACATGTAACTTACACACAGGTGATGCTTGATTTATTAGAAGTGTTTGCAAGGGAGACATATGTTTAATCCAGCGTGTCCAGAGTCTCTTTGTGCGGCTAAATGAAAGTGGACGTGCGTTTTTTATCATAATTGCTAAGTTAAACAATGGAAAATATACAAACTGAGAATGTTGTTTACAAGCTCTAACTGTAAATAGTTGGCGGCAAACAAAACAAACTTGATTTCTGTTTCATATTTTCCTCAACATAAGCACTTTAGTAGTGTGATGCATACATCACTTTTCTGAAATTGAACGTATTCAGCTCCAACAAACGTTAACCATGCCATAAGAAAGGTATACTGTGTGTACTGGATACGGTAATGTTAGACACTTGCTGTTATATCTGTCATTACATAACTGACTGATTCATGCTGTCCTGTAAAGTGTTCAGAATTGTCCAGATTTGCTGTAAACCAAGTTTCCCGCCAGCAGTTCTGTTGATTTCTCTTGAGATCAACGTGAACATCTGTTTTGTTCTTTGTCATGTTCTCGATGTTCATCTAATGGGTCTTGGAATTATTCTCAACATTTTAGATGCATTTCGGTCATTTGTTAAGGATTATTAAAGAAAAAAGGATTAACACGTAAGAACAATCAAGCATGGACCGTGTAATGAAGGGTCAGTTGAGATTTTCTTATTTCTTTGGGGTTTCTTGAAAGGGTGTTTTTGGGTGGGCTGTCACCTCACTTCACACATAATTCTTTGTTAATTAATCTGGTTACTAATTAAATGACACTTTTTGGTTTAAAAAAAACTGTCATAACCATTTTCCACAAGCTTATGCCATGTTGATTTTGATGCAAAGGTTTATGTCTTGCTATAATCTTAAAACAAAAGTTGTAAAAGTACACAAAATGGCATAGAGGGTGGTTATATTTACTAACCTGTGGCAAATGTATTCTTACTAATGTGTGGTGTTTCTTTTTTTTTTTTGTTGCCTTGTCTGGATTTATTTTTCAGAATATGGTATCAAGTTTCCGTGTCTCAGAGCTCCAAGTACTGTTAGGTTTTGCTGGAAGGAATAAGAGCGGTCGCAAGCATGAACTTTTGCTGAGGGCTCTGCATCTACTGAGGAGTGGTTGTAGTTCTGCAGTGCAGATCAAAATCAAAGAACTGTATCGGCGGAGATATCCAAGGACATTTGAAGGTCTTCAAGATTTGGCGGCACTAAAGTCAAGCATTAAATCCTTCATTCATCTGGACAGCGGTGCCACGGCTGTAAGCTCAGATCTTACTCTGCCAACCGGCCATTCAGACGTCCTGCAGCAGCGCCGGGAGAGCTGTGATTCACCTGTGTTTCATGAGTCAAAGCCCATGATGAACATGCAGCAGCCCACGACACTAATGGCCCCCGTCCACCCGGATGTGCAGATGAAGTCCTTACCGTTTTACGATGTTTTAGATGTCTTGATCAAACCATCAAGTCTAGGTAATTGTTACATGCTTGGTGAAATAAAAAACAACACAGCAAAAAAAAAAAAAAAAATTAATGCATTCACATTATAACTTTAAAGTTTAGCAACTGACTTTAGTTTTGGTGGTTTTGCAATTATTAAAAAGTTTTGGGTCAATGAGTTTTTTTTTTATTTTTATAGATCAAAAGCGATTGTAATGACAATTTCAATTAAATGAAAAATTCACATTTTAAGCTGCTGTTCTTTTGAACATCTTTTGAAAAAAAAAAAAAAACATTCCACAAATATTAGCACAAGCTGGTTTCAACATTGATGGTAGTATATAATATATAAAAATAAATTGATGTTTTTTTTTTGCATCAAATCTGCTTATTTTTCTTATAAGACTGAAGTCTGCAGTAATGATGCTGAAAATTTAGGCCATGTCCACACTAATGCGTTTTCGCATATTGCGTTTTTAGGAAACAAAAACGTATCTTTTTGAAAACGCTCTCCAAAGTGGATAAATTTGAAAACGACTTTTTCGTGTCGTAGTGTAGACTGTGAAAACGGAGTCTTTCGAAAACGATGACGCGTTTTTTGTCATGTGACACTCAGTCATGTTACTAATTCGTTTACTTTATTTTCGTTGTGATTATGATTTTAGTGATGTCGTCCTTACTGTGAGGGTAAGCAGCGTCATCAGCAGGATACTGTTCTTTAAAGCGGTCCAGTATATCGCCGTATTTGTTTTGGCACGTCTCCCAGTCTACATTTCCACTCTCTTTTGCAACTTTGTATTCATGTGTTACTCGAAGCAGCAACTCTACTTCATTGTCAGTCCATTTAAAAAACTCTGTGCTTTTCCTTGACATTTTGCCGCAACGTTTCAAAGAGCCGGAAAGAAAATAAACGTCAGCCGAAAATGACGCTTGACGAAGCGTCTTACGTTTCACGCATGCGCAGTACAGGTTGAAAGCATTGGTAGTCGTTTCAGTGTGGATGACAAAGTTTTGGAAAACGAATAGAAACGACAGTGTGGGCGTGAAGCGTTTTTAGAGGAAAACTCCGTTTTCAAATTTATCCGGATTAGTGTAGACATGGCCTTAGTTTTGCAATCATGAGATTGGGTTTAGGTAAAAGAGTTTGTGATCTTTATTGTCATGATTAATACATTTCTGGCAACAGTGGACCAATGTAGTATATAGTTTTCATGTAGAATTGTTATAATATTGAGTCTAATTGTTAAAAACTGCTTCATTTTCACAAAAGAATTAATCATTACTTGCATGAATGTGAAGATCTTTGATATGTGCTGGAGTATACTTGACAGAGTGGTTCTCCTCAGGGTCAGATAATAACCTGAAAGTTCCCTTTAGCTTAGATTATGGTGTATGTTCATTGTAGCTTTGCTTTAACAACATTTCACAATGCCACAGTGTTTATTTCTATCAAGAGTTGCATTATGTTTGGACAAAATCTTGAATGATAATGGAAGTATCTCCACTATCTGACCCTTGGTGTCCACATTCTACTCATACAGTAGATCCACGCTGTATTTTATTTTAAAATATTTAAAAAAAAATTAAATTCAATTAGAGATTGTTTTTCTGGCCTGGCGGGTGGTGTAGATTCATAAAGAGTTGGATGTGTTTTTTTTTCTGTAATTTTATTTTTATTGGCTGTAGTGCACAACTTTATTTGTTCTTTAATTTAAGACTGTGCTAATTTGTATTTAAAGGTGCCCATGCTGTTCAGAGATTTCATAATGAAAAGTACTTCATATTTGCCTTGACTCCACAACAAGTGAGGGAGGTTTGCATTTCTCGGTAAGAACTTAATTCTTTTTTGTGATGTCAATATTGTAACTTCAGTCTTTTACAAACAGTTTGAATTGAGTTTGCTGTTCATTATCTTTTTCAAAGGGATTTTCTTCCTGGTGGAAGAAGGGACTACATGGTTCAAATTCAACTGAGGTAAGAGTCAATTCATCGTGCTGCTTTTTTAATCTGTATCTTGAAATCAACAGCATGCACAAAGGTGTTGCCACTATAATGCCCATTATAGAGTCCTGAAGTTGTCTTATTTTTTGATGTTCAGGTTTTGTTTAGCTGAAACCAGCTGCCCACAAGAGGACAATTATCCAAACGGCCTGTGCATCAAAGTCAATGGGAAGCTGTTTCCCCTCCCTGTATGTAATACAGTTGTAACTAAGCTTGAACAAGCTCACCTGTTTAATGTTTTCCAAACCTAAATAGTTCTTGTAACTGTGACTTCCTAGAAGAACACAAAGAACCTTTTCAATTAGGATGTTTTGGTCCACATTTATCAGGCAATTTCTTGTGGGACACACTGTATATTTAGTTATTGTTGTTGAACAGCTAGATGTAGTGCAACCTGGCATAGATGTTTTGAAAATTTTAAATGACTTTAAATGAACCTATTTTTCCATTTAGTCAAAATAAAAGCAGAATCTGAGAATGTGGTGACCTTTAATAAGGTCACTGAGAGATATTCAACAAATGAAACCTTTTTTAATTGCATAAAATTGTTATAATTCTCCCTCAGAATGGAAGATATTATCTGTGTTGTATCCAGTTATTAATCAACACAGTTGTGCCATTATGTGTTTCGTAAACTTGATAATTATTTTTTAAAATATAAAGTTAAAATTAGAAATATATCAGAATATTTATTCAAAGTCATTTAAATATTAAAAACGGCATTTTAACTAACTGCTGATCTGATATGGTTATCACACAGGGCTTTGCACCACCGCCTAAGAATGGTGTGGAGCAAAAAAGACCCGGCCGACCGCTGAACATCACGTCTCTGGTCAGATTGTCCTCCGCAGTACCCAATCAGATAGTAGTGACATGGGCTCCTGAAATTGGGAAGGTTTGTGAAGAACTGTCACCTCTGTCATTTCATCCACTGCTTGAGTCAAATCTGTTTGCTCAGCATTTGTTTGTACTTTCTCTGTTTTCTGCAGACATACTCCATGTCTGTTTACCTGGTCCGGCAGCTGACCTCTCCACTGTTACTGCAGAGATTAAGAATGAAGGGAATCAGAAACCCTGACCACTCCAGAGCATTGAGTAAGACCGCATTGCTCACCGTTGAGAAATTATAAATCCAAATTTGAATAGAAATATGACCATAATAAACAATGTGGTGTTATTTTATTTGTTACTCCTCTATATACTCGTACATCTATTCGATTAGTTGCCTGAATTATGTAAATTAGCTATTAAAATTGAAGAATGAAATGACTTACTGAATCACCTCCTTTTTACACTTAAAACAGTTAAAGAAAAACTGACAGCAGACCCTGATAGTGAAATCGCCACAACTAGTTTACGAGTCTCACTCATGTGCCCTGTAAGTTCTGTATATATTTGATTTATTGATTTATTTTAAGACTGCTGCTAAAAAATGTTAATAATTAACAAATCTTTTTTTATAGCTTGGAAAGATGCGCCTTACGGTACCCTGCCGAGCTGTCACCTGTTCTCATCTGCAGTGCTTTGATGCTGCTCTGTATCTACAAATGAATGAGAAAAAGCCCACCTGGATCTGTCCCGTCTGTGACAAAAAAGCCACATATGAGAGTCTGATTATAGATGGGTGAGATTTATAGTCACTGTAGATCAAATCACTCTAAATCCTTCAATTATTTGACTGTAATATGCATTTTTGTAAACTTTCCACTTGTCAGGCTCTTTATGGAAATACTCAATGACTGCACGGATGTTGATGAAATCCAGTTTCAGGAAGATGGGACTTGGTGTCCAATGAGACCAAAGAAGGAGACGTTGAAATTATCATCTCCATGCATCTCAAAAATTGATTGTATGTTTTATTGCTGTTTAAAAAGTGTGTGAGCTCTGTCTCTGTTTGTTAAGGTTTTATTGGTTGAAAGGTATATTTCTGTGTTTTTTATGCATCTAAAAGTGGTTCATGGCTTTTTAGGTTCTGTTCCAGTCCGACAAAGTGCAGTGGTGTCAGTCCCAGAAACCAGCAGTACAAAAAAAGCAGATGTAATCGATCTCACACTAGAGAGCTCGTCTGATGATGAAGAGGATGATCCTCCTCTGAAGAAGCGCTGTATATACATGTCAAAGGCTGAGGAGATGCACAGCAAAGGGTTTGTTTGTGTTGATTTACTAAAATCAAATCAAATGATCAGACTAAAATCTGATCGAATGTGTCTTTTTCCACTATCTTAAGTGGGTATTTCACCCTAAAATGAAAGTATGGTTTACTAAATACTATGGAGTCAATGGATTACCTGTTTTTAAAAATTTTTTTTTATATTTTGTGTTTAACAGAAGAATGAAACTCTTAACAGGTTTGTGACAAAGTGAAGGGTTGAGTGAATGATTACAGAATCTTCAGTTTTGGGTGAACTATCCCTTTAAGTGTTGGAGTTTTGTGTCTACATTTTGAAGAAGCCCAGAACTGTACACTAAATGCAAATTATTCATTGTGGTGGTGGGAAAACTTGAAATACTAGCAAATAAATTAAATAAATGCTATTTATAAACCATTGCAAGTAGCTTGAACAGTGTTGGGGGTAACTCATTACAAGTGATGTGAGTTACGTAATAATCTTTCTAAGTGACGTGTAAAGTAACGCATTACTTTTAAAAATCAGTAATAATATTTGAGTTACTTTTTGAAAATAGTAATGCAAGTTAATTTTTAGTTTAATTAATTTGCTTTAAAAAAAAATATAGCTGAAATAAAATGAACGTAGTCACATTGAATCCTGCTCTCAATGAGAGAACAGGCAGAAATGAAGATGGCAAAGCCTTATATTTTGCGACGAAAGTATTCTTAAGAAGACAAAAAGTACATAAGTAGCAAACACATTGCTTTAGGTTTTCATTAATCTAAATACAGCATCTGGAGCTCTCGGTCAGGGAGTTTTTAAATGTGTTTTATAAAGGTAAATGAAGGTTATACAGAGTGTTGTTCATTGCAGAGCTCCTCCATTAAAAAACCTTGCAAGTTCTAAAACATATCAAGCCTCATCCAGGTTAGAAAAAGTAACTCAAAAGTAACGTAACGCATTATTACCATAAAAAGTAGCTGAGTAACACAACTAGATACTTTGTTGTTGAGTAAATCAATATTGTATTGCATTACTTTCTAAAGAAGCTTTCCCCAACGCTGACTGAATATATCAGATCTTTAAAAATGAAAGTGTAGCATGTTCTGTTGCACTCTAAGAGCCAAAATGTCTCAAAGGGCAGATGCAGCAGCTCATTTTCATAATGACCAGCACAGCAAATTAGCCTGCCAAACAAAGCCAATGATAATCAGCTGTGGGTAGTCCACTTATGTCACGGATGCAAATTGTATCTTTCATTTGGACGTAAAATATTAGAGCAATTACCAGTTAATTTACTACAGCAAACCTTGGTAAACTTAGTTGCTCAATTGATGTAAATGCTGGCTTTCCATAAATTTGCATTTGAAAGGGAAGCCCCTACAATTGCATTTAAGTGCACACATTTTCATCTTTTTATTATAAATCCCATCAGCAGTATTTTAGCACCACTTTAGCTGTTTTTCCTGTTTAACAGTTGTAATGTTTTGATTCCTTATATTTTAGCGTTTTGACTTACCAGCCATCAACTGTTCGGGTGCCAAATGTCCAGTCGCTGGACACCTCATACCTGACCTCCTCAATAGCGGACTACTCTGTTCCATTCCACCATTCCTCCTTGTCCACTATTCCCACAGATATGCAAAGTACGCACTTGTCCAGTCTGCCAAGTATGCTTTTAATCAGGCTTTAGATTTAACATGAATACTAACTTTTGTCCTACTGTACACATCTTTCCCAAAGGTCTTGACTTATTTTCTCTGATTCAAGGGGATCCTCAGGTATGATCTTTAAAAGCAATGCTGGGATTGCATGCGGTATGATTTCACAGCTGTTAACCACTTGTTTTCTTTATGGTCTCTTCAGCAGCATTTCAGAGGGCCCATATTTTTAGACAGCCTCTCCAGCAGCCTTCAGAGTGCCACCACCAGCGCCAGTCTGGTTTCCTCGTCGGCTCAGTACGAGACAGCAACTCACAGCAGCAGCTCGAGTCATGAGACAGGAGTCATCACTGGAGGATCTTCAGGTCTATCAGACATTATCTCCCTGGACTGAATGTTAGCGCAGCGTGATCAGCCAGTCACAAAACAAACTGCATTCGAGGCAAGCAAAGAACAATTCTACCTTTTGAATATGGACCTCAAGAATCTTGTTTTACGAGGACTGCCATGAAGGTCTCTGAATGATGTATCTTGGTCAGCAACAATGCTGTTTTAAATTTCAAATCTGAATCAAGCGGTTGTCTCCTGAATTGGGGAATCTATGAGTTAAACAATGACTCTTCGCAAAGCAAAATAAATGGCATAACTAAGTGGACTGGAAAGCTCAGACACATAAAAAAACAGCACTCTAGTCTCAGTCACTCTTGTGTTGCGTCAACGGATCTGCAGTTGAAATGGAATGAGGTTTTCAGCGGCAGCTCATTTTAGGTTTCGTCTATTTCAGCAGTGCAATTATTTTTGTTACAATAAAAAGCAATAAAAAATGTTTGTTGTATATTACAAGGTTCACTTGTCTGATATTAAGGCTTTTTAAAGTTTTTCATTTGTTTGTGGTTATTCTTTACGGAGCCATCAGATTTGGAATCTAATTTTATATGGAAGTTGTTTTTGATATCTCGACACATCTAACATATTCCCATTAGAAACTGTCATTTGTAACTGACGTTTGTCTAATTTTATGGATTTTGGATGGGAAACAACCTGCAGCTACATGTGTAATAAAAATGAAGCAACAAAATCCTTCAATGTTTTGATATAGGAAATGAATCGCACAATGCAAGCGTATGTTTTGTCTTCAATATCAGACTTTATTGCTTATGGCAATTTACCTAATAGACATGAGTTGATCTTATTGGATTGTGAGCTGTACAGCGAGCTGAAGGCATGTGAGGAGTTGTTTATTTCTTTTAGTTCCTCCTTGTCATATAATAAAGATGATCATATGATGGATTTAAAAAAACAACAACAACTAATAATGTGCTGTAAATGTTGATACAGTGTTTTATTGTCCTTTCCGGTCAGGGCTGAAGTTTTATTTATGCGTGTAGCTCTCCACTAAAGATGGCACAGGCAGATCTGTTTAGACTCTTGGGTTCTTTGCCAGAGTTCGAGATGATACATATACATCCTAAAACATGTAAACCAATACACAGTGATAAGAGCGCTATTTCATGTTCATCTGGAAAAATATATTTTAAAGTTGGCTTATTAAGTCCAGATAGCAGTGTTGTATTGGCTTTACTTTATGGACACATCCACTCATGTTTAACGTGCTCAGATTCTGTTTGCTGCTGATTTATTTATGTGCAGCTTTGAATATTTAAATTAAGCTCTATTGATAGATTTTTCTGTGTAAACATTATGCCATACTTCAGAGTCATCACGTTAACATTGTAAGGTTAATAGCTTGAATCACCATGTACAATCTGAAGGATTTTATAGTTTGTCCAAGAAGTTGTCCAGCGCAGGGATGCCTTCCTTCAGACCTTTGCGTTTACGGGTATCAGCCACGATTTGGCTCGGTTTGCTGTTTACGTCATAGGGGTCACCTGGCAAAATCTGCCAGTGGTCGAACACGCACTGAGGGAAAGCCTGTCCGCCAGTGTTAGACCTCAGGTCTGCTGTGAAACCTGTACAGAAGCAAAGCAAGGCACAAATGATGAATATCCACAATATATTAATTCAAGTATGTCTAACATTTGCCATTCTTCAAAAATATGTTTGAGTGCATTAATAATCTTTTTTTATTGTTGTATACAGAAATGTCCTCAATGACAAGCTTGGAGCTGCTGTCATATGGGTAGTGTAACTCACCAAATGATTCATTTACAGGTAAATATGCCTTCACTACAAATATAGGTGTCCCGGCCACTTGGGACTCCTCAAACACATGGCCTCTTTTCCTGTTCAGTACACCATAGATGCCACCAACTACCTGCTCTGGGCACTGGAGGAGAAAAGAAAAGAATTCTTGTTGGCATCAAAAATGCACTCCCATTTTTCTGTTTCCAGAATCTGACGTGTGTACCTGAATCTCCACCAAGTAAATGGGCTCCATGAGCCTGGGCTGTGCTGTGAGCACTGAGGCATAGAGAACTCTACGTGCTGTGGGAATAATCTGACCACCTCCTCTGTGGATGGCATCAGCGTGGAGAGTCACATCATGAATGTCAAACCGGACTGCCCGCATGTTCTCTTCACAGAGTGCACCCTATTAAAGTAACACAGAATAGTGCCTCATTATCATGATTTAAACCCTAAAAATGTTCAAGCAAAGGTAGAAAGAGGCAACCTGTCTTTACTCACTTCTTTGGTTGCCCACTGGAAACCAGCCACTACGCTGTCCTTTATCTCATTCAGATACTGAACTCCCTTTGTAATATCCACAAGGATGTTAGGCCCTGTGCCATCTGGTCCAAAGCACCAAATCTTACGAGCCTCTGCCACTTCCCATTCGTATTTCTCAGCTAGGTAGCGAGCTCGCAGTTTGAGCTCCTGCCGAGAGCTCACATCACCCTTGTCGATGTCCTCAGCCAAGCCATCTGGGAAGGGCCGAGATTTCATGTACAGACGATTGTGCTTGTTGGGAGACTTGGACAAGCAAACCTGGTCTGATTCATCACTGACAGTTTCACGATAGGAGACAACCGGGTCTGATTTCTGCAATAAAAATAGGGTTCGGCTGTTAGTGTTGAAAAATAAAGTAAAACATATCTGTACACTTATCAGTATTGCCATCCAAACTCTACCTTCAGAGGGATGCAGGCGTGATCTTCCTCAAGGTCTTTTAGGCAAATCTCCAGATGAAGTTCACCAGCACCTGCCACAATGTGCTCACCAGACTCTTCAATAATACACTAGCAGAAATGGGGAACTGTTATTGGAAAGGTTGAATTTACCTTTACTCCGCTCAGATATTCCGCTCAGATATTCACCTGAACCATGGGATCAGACTTAGCCAGGCGTTTGAGACCCTCCACCAACTTTGGCAGATCAGCTGGGTTCTTGGCCTCCACAGCGACTCTCACCACAGGACTAACACTGAACTTCATAACACGCATGTTGTGAGAATTTTCAAAGGTGGTAATGGTGCCAGTCTTGACAAGGAACTGGTCAACTCCGACTAAACCAACAATGTTCCCACATGGCACATCTTCAATGGGCTCTACATAGCGACCCATCATCAGGATAGTTCTGAGGAGGACACAATGAGAACATTGTGTTCACAATGATCTGATCAACGCACTGAGAATCTATAAAGATTAATTATATCTGTAATTGAGTACAGCCAACCTTTGGATTGGCTTTAAATACAAGTCCTCCTTCTTCCCTGGTGTAAAGTTGGGACCCATGATGCGCACCTTCTGTCCTGTAGAAACGATACCAGAGAAGACACGACCAAAGGCATAGAATCTACCTTTGTCGGTGGTTGGCACCATCTTGGAGATGTACATCATAAGAGGAGCTTTAGGATCACAGTTCTTAATACCTGGAATGTCAATGGAAGAATGTGAAAAGCAGTGTTTGGTAAGTTACTTCAAAAATGATTTATTACAAATTACATCATTCAAATTATGTTTAAATTGCTTTTCTAGTGACTTTTTCTAAAATGTAATTCAATTACTTGAAATCTCAGTGCATAGGCAAATGGGGAAAAAAACTTAATTCTTTAAATTTTACTGAATTAGTGCCTTTTAGTTTCATAAAAATATATAATATATATTTAACAATTATACTTTGGCGATGGAATAAAATGTTGTCTAATATTCAATATTGTGTCTGCATAATATGTGTTATTCCTTTTCGTCTCAATGAAACCTCTACAACCATGAAACCTGTTTAGTGGATTGTCACAGGGCGATAGCCCTTAACCACTGATTTGAAATAAAATATTCATAAAGGTTTGAAAGCTTCATGAATCAGTGCTTTGAAAACAGCCGTCACTGTTACATCTAATAAAAATGTACCTTTTAAAGCTAATTTAAAAGTATTAACTGCATATTTCATCCGTAATCTATTGTCATTATTTTTTAATCCAATTTGTTGATTCTTAAGCATGGGCAATTGTCTCGATAAATATAACCCTCTTTAGTTGAAAGATAGAATTATTCTCTGAAACGTATTTGTCAAACAAAAACATAATATCTTTGCTTTTCTGAATTTATTTTAACAGAACTCTTGCATTTATGTACAGTTCTTAAAGCAAGTATTTTATAAGTAACTGTAAGCAGAAAATAATCCCTTCCTTTCCTTTTTCCTCAGTTAAGTAACTTAATTACAGTGATAAAACCCAACACTGGTCTCCAGGGTCAGTGTCAAACACCTTGCAGTGCTGAGACTCACCCATGGCGGCCTCATCATCTCCTGGACCCTCGTAAAGCAGTTCACAGCGATATCTTTGGGCAGTGACAGGAGAAGGAAGATGGATGGTGATCATCTGTAGCAAAGCATCACCTGCAGGCAACCAGCGGCGCATCACAGCCTGGAAGCATCAAAACAACAACGTGTCACCAACAGAAGTCATCTCTCAGGTGTCAATGTTCTTAGATGATGTTTTAGTTTTTCACCTTGAGTAGAGGTTTTCCTTCCTTTTCTTTGTCTTCGGCATCAAGCTTCACTTCAAGTTTCTCAATAAGTTTCTGGGTTTCTTCTTTTTTGAAGTTCATAATGGCGTCAAAAACCTGTGGGTTAAGTTTATATTAGAGGATATCTGTAGCATGAGATAAGTAATAAGAAGAAGAACTGTCTGTTAACGCAAACCTTAAAAATTGGATCCAAGACAAGCTGACAGAAAGTGCGAGGAAGCTTCTTGCCATCTGCATTGTTTGCTGTTTTGCTGAATTTTCCACAAGAGGGATCAAAATACCTGAAAAATATGACTTGATTCACTTGATATTCACAGCCTTTACACTGGAAAGTGCATCCAATTTACATTTATCCAATGCTTATTCTTTTACAACACTTACTTATCTCCCCACAGCTTTTTCATCATCTCCTCCACTTTCTTAGCCCGTTCTGCTGGAGGAAGATCTCCTTTTTTCTTATCTCCTTTGGCAGCAAACTTGGCCACATACATCTCTGCAAACTGCTTCAGGGTAAAAGCCCAGCCATGGAGCCCTGACCCAAATCCTACTGTCCCAATCACAGGGTCCACCTAATATCCCCCAAGAAAACAGTAAGAAACATAATTAAAGTGTTTAATGTATCAAGTTGTCTTGTCAGTCTTAAGTTCAACTGATCTGTTACCATAATGTTTCCCATTGGTCCATGCTCCCCTTCGCCATAGGTTGAGATAATGACGTTAACATTTTCCACGATCCTCTGGAAGGTTTGGAAAAGCTCGTCGGGTTCCAACTGCAGCTCGAGGAGAGCACGGTCCATCTTGTTCATCATCAGGACAGGCTTGATGCGCTCAGCAATAGCTTGCCTCAAGACAGTCTCGGTTTGCACACACACACCTGCAGAGCAAGTCAGATTTCTCCTTTTTAAAATTTGCTTTATTGTTATTTTTTTTTTAAATCCCCAGGTTTTGCTGATTGCATTTCCCGAATTTTCATTGCCAATCTTAAGCCAGTTGCAATCTTTTTTTTTTTTTTTTTTTGGTTCAATTTGGAATTTCTCTAACCGGGGGGCATCAAAGTGAGCGCTCCAGCTTGGCCCCAACCTGATTCTTAAATTTGCTTTCTTAAGACACATCTCAAGCCCTACATTTGTATAGATGATACAAGCACCAATATGCTTGAAGGAACATTTTTTTTTAATTGTAATTATTTATTAAATAAGTTTATTTATAAATTTGCAATAACAGAACAGTATAGATGTTCTTGTCATCATACAACCATTCAATGTACAATCATTCATCAGCTAAAGACTCAGTGAATGGTGAAATTAACAAAAATCAGTCATTCAATATATTTTCTCCAAAAAACAAAACAAAAAGTGGATTTCAGATACGCCAGTTACATGAGCACAAGGGCTCAAGCTTCATTTCTACTGCTCAGGCTGTCGAGCACAATTATTCATGAACAAAAACATTAAGCCTGGAGAGCTGATTATATAGAAATTGAAATTTAATTCTATAAATGAATGAGAATTTATTAGTCATTTATGGGTTGGAATCACCCATGGAAGTCCCCACAATACGATACTTTCACAATATTTGTGTCATGATACAATTATGTTACGATTTTAAATTAATTGAAATTCTGTGATATATACTAGAAAAGTTGCCTATCCAAGTTTTGATATCAGAAGTGGCTGATTTGAAAGGCAAAGGCCTCTAGATTATGCTTATTTTATCAAAATAAAATATGAGCGTGCCTTGATTTTTTTTGTATTATTTAATTAGGACAGTAAGGTCTGACTTTGATTAGACAACAGTCTTTTAACTTAACAGAAATTATTTACAGTATAGAATATAAAGTCATGGAGCAGTGGAAAAAGACTTATTATTGTTTTTGACTCCCATGAGCTTGGAGGACTGCATACATACATCTCTGCAATGACTTAAAGATTCTTTAGATTCATCTTCAATGCCTCCTCCTTCATCTAAGCCCAGACATGCTAAATAATGTTAATGTCTGGTGACTGGGCTGGCCAATCCTGGAGCACCAAGACCTTCTTTGCTTTCAGGAGCTTTGATGTGGAGGCTGAAGTATGAGAAGGAGTGGTATCCTGCTGAACAATTTGGCCTCTCTTGTGGTTTGTAATGTAATGGGCAGCACAAATGTCTTGATACCTCAGGCTGTTGATGTTGGTGTCAACTCTGCAGATTTCCTGCATACCCCCATAGTGAATGTGACCCCAAACCATGATTTTTTCCTTAACCAAGCTTCACTGATTTCTCTGAATGTTGTGTTCATGCGGGTTCTAATCGGTCTTCTGCAATTTTTGTGATGATTGAGGTGCAGTTCTGCAGATGATTCATTGGAAAACTCTACCTTCTGCCACTTTTCCAAATGATCAACTAGAAGTCAAGTTATTATTTTTTGCTCTTAAAACTGAGATCGATGACAAGACTTTTGTTAGGTAGTGTACATTACAATTTATTACTTTTTTTTTTTATCATTTATACTATGTCCCCAAAGGAAAACTTCAGCAACATCTAGTTGAACAGAAACATTTCTCCGTTTATCTCCCTTCATCTTTTCAAAGTCAACATAGGCATTCCTGAGCAAAATAGAATTGTTGAGCAGTCAAACTGGCCAGCGCTTTAATGAAAACCTGATCAATCTTTTATCCTGTTGTGTCACCACTTTTATTTCACTAACTAGATACTTAAGGTGAGCCTGCTCAGCAGAAAACAAAGTGATTTATTATTCAACCAAATAGTATAAGTAATTTATATTGGCAATACATCAATTTGAGCATCTGTGTATCTATATGTTATTGCCACAGAATATATCACGATACTATGCGGAATCACTGTACTGTACAATCTTTTCTCCCACCCCTCATGATCAGATGCTTTCTTAACTGCTGTGTTAAATGTCTCTTTTCATTGAAATGTTTACATATTCATCAAACTGCATGTTTCAGCAGCGTATGTGGAATCGGGATGTTCACTAACAGTATACTACTACTGAATTACATCAAACTTATTGTATGAATGTTATTTATTTAATCAAAGTCTGAGTTTGATTTCCTAAACTGAATTTTTCTTACCTGATACACAGTCCACCACGACAAGAGCCCCATCTGTAACTCTGAGAGCTGCTGTCACCTCAGAGGAGAAGTCAACGTGTCCCGGTGAGTCAATCAGGTTGATGAGGAAGCCAGAACCATCCTTGCACTGCTTAATGAAGGCTGAGTCATTCTCGCTGAGCTCATAATACAGAGAAATGGCCCTGTAAGAACACACATACAGACACTTTTAATGCTTGTGATCGTTTGTCGGATAGTATTTTCCCCCCTAAAAATGTAATAAATTTGTTTAAGCAACGATGCATCAAGTTACAGTAAAGATGTCTATATTAAAAGAAAACCTTATAAATACACAGCAGCTTCCACAATTTTAGCTGACATAAATGTAAACTTATTGCATAAAAATACAAATCTGAACTTGTATTATGGTTATTAACAAGAGCATACAAACTGAAATAACATTATAATAAAATATATCAATTCAACAAACAAATGCAGACCTTTTGAAGGATGATTCATTTTTACTAGATGTACTTTTTATTTGACATTTTGGGGATGTATATTATGCCAAAAGTAGCCCAAATGTCCCTTAATATTACATTTCATACCTGATGACATATCCTTTCTGTAGAATACCTTTTTGTGGCATGAATAAGTCTTTTTAAACAGGAATACCTACGTTGACTTGATGGTGATGCATCTCTCCTGTTCATCTTTTCTGGTGTCAGTGAATCTGGTCTCTCCTGCACGTGCAGAAGCTATAATGCCAGCTTTACACACCAGGGAATCAGTGAGAGTGGATTTGCCGTGGTCCACATGGGCGATCACAGACATGTTCCTGATGTTGGACTTTTTGTCCATGATCTCCCGAATCTGGTCAACCGTGAAGTTCACCTGAGAGACGAAGGCAAGTGTTTATTGTGGAGTAAATATGAGTGTGTTTGTGTGTGCGGGACAATGATGTCAAAACAAATTATGGAAACACAAAAAACTATGACAGACCAACTAAGCCCATGTTTTAATATACTGTTAAAAGTATTTAAGAAAATACTTGAGCGCAATTAAAAAAAATACAAATATAATTTTGTAAAATAAAAAAAATATATATTGTAACTAAAGAATTAGAGTTCGAGTCATTAACAAATGTGTTTAGGAAAATCAGTTATAATATAAAAAAAAATATTTTCTAACCTTTCTGAAGTTAAAAAAAATATTGGTATTGTGTAGTCTAAAAATAAATAAATAAATGTCTTAAAACATAGCACCTTCTTGCTATTTTATACAAGTAATTTTAAATGTCATCAGTAGTTTACAGAATAAAGTAAAAGGTATGTTTTACTTCAACACCACATAACTAAAAATCACACTTATTTCAAACTTTTCAACTGGCCACTTAATTTCTTCCATATTCATTGTCATTTGTGTGGCTGTGTGTGAAATTATGTGATGTAAATATAAACAAACCTGTTTTTATATTGCACTGTATGCATTGTGCTACATAATATTAATAATAATAACAATAATATAAAGATAAGTACAACGCTAAAGTAATGCAGTGAATATTTATCTAGGAATGCCACAGAAATCACAAAGTAAAATAATTCTAAAAAAGTTAAAAAATGAATAAAATAGGCCTTTTGAAATTATATTACAGTTTATTATTCAAAAATAACAATGAAATGATGTGAAGTTGAGTCAAACATTCCACTTTAACCATGTCCCTTCTTTTAAAACTTGGGCTAATACGTTTCAATGCCTATTTTGTTGCATTCAAATTGTACAGCTTAAAATTGCAACCATTTCTAATACGTATTCTGCTTTAAACCCTAACAGTAATAGCTGACTTCAGTTCTGTTTTCTTAAATATGTATCTTAACTCGTATAAGAGTGTGCAGTGAAGCACAGCGTGTACCATGAGTGCGCACTTTCTGTACTGCAGTCTCCTCAGCTCAGGCGCTGCCCAGAGATACACTCAGCCAATAACACGCTTCTCGGGCCTGATTAAGAAGTGCTTAGTTGTCTGGTCACTCAAAAACAACAACATCGCGGCCCCTTCACTTCAATAACTCTATTTGCACCCAGCATCCCTCCACAGTCATGGCTTTCTCGGTGTCTGCGCATGAAACTTTAATACGCGCACAGAACAGCACGGTGGGCGTGAACGCGCTATTTATAACGGGGCAACGTTATTCCAGTGTGCAGCCATAACCCTAAAATAACGTGGCTTACTTTCACTTAAAAACAAAGATCGACCAAACCGCGTGTGGTTATTCGTTTCATGTCTCCGCAGTACGGCTGTCACACGACGAACTAAATGAAATCGCGACTAATCCGGTATAATTTGTTTTAGGATAAAATGACGTCTATTTCAATAAGGTTACGTCATTCTCGTTCCCAATTTTGTAACGACGACGTTAAATTAATTAAATGTAAAAGAGACAATTCAAGTTCAGTGTTCACCAGAATCTTCTTTAAGCAGGTTGTCGTTACGTCACAGACAGAGGAATAAAATGAGATTACATAAACGACTGAAGACGTGCGTCCTAAATGTACGAGGGTGTTTTAAAATAACATTTAGGACATTATTAACGCAGCCTTGTGAAATGACACGGTAAAATAACGTACCATTTTGGCGAATGGCTCCCAAGTGTAGGACGGCCTCGCGTTGCGGTCGCTGCTCCACTCCGCTGGAGGACTTGGGGGGGAAAGAGAGAGAAGATGACGTCGAGTCTGAGTTTATGCTGCGACAGTCTGACGGACAGCACTGCGGAGTCATGTGGAAGAGTCATATGGACCTGCGGGACCCTATTACTGGACAGACCGGTCCCACTGTAGGGTTTAAGAAAAGATTAATTAATTTTTTTATTCTAATAATAAAGTTAAGTAATTGTTCTCATTTTTTGTTGCATTGTCACAACATCCCAAAGTCTAAAGTATATATATTTTTAAATATGTGTAGGTGCTCTTTAGACTACTTTTTTATTTTTAAACATAGTTTTAATAACTCATTTCTAATAACTAATTTATTTTGACTTTGCCATGATGACAGTACATAATGTTTTACTTATTTTGTTCGATATTATACAGCTTAAATTGTAATTTAAAGGCTTAACTAGGTTAACTAGGCAAGTTAGGTTAATTAAGTCATCCATTGGACAACAGTGGTTTGTTCTGTTGATCGAAAAAGTTCTTAAGAGGGCTAATAATATTGACTTTCAATTTTAGTCTTTTTAAATATATATTTTTATAAGGTGAAAATTTCAATGTTCTGTTAAATATCACTGGTGAAACAAATAATAAAATTTCACATTTAAAATTATATATATATATATATATATATATATATATATATATATATATATATATATATATATATATATATATATATATATATATATATATATATAGTAAAAGTCAGGTTTATTAACCTTCCTGAATTATTAGCCCAACACATTTCTAATCATAATAGTTTTAATTATTCATTTCTAATAACTGATTTATTTTATCTTTGCCATGATGACAGTAAATAATATTTAACTAGATATTTTCAAGACACTTCTACACAGCTTAAAGTGAAATTTAAAGGCTTGACTAGGTTAATTAGGTTAACTAGGCAGGTTAGGGTAATTAGGCAAGATATTGTTAAACGATGGTTTGTTCTGTAGACTACTGAAAAATATAGCTTAAAGGGGCTAATAGTTTTGACCCTAAACTGGTTTTAATAAAATTAAAAACTGCTTTTATTCTAGCCGAAATAAAACAAATAAGACTTTCTCCTGAAGAAAAAATATTGTCAGACATAGCCTACTGTGAAAATGTCCTTGCTCTGTTAAATATCATTTGGGAAATATTTTAAGAAATATTTTTTGTAGAAATTCAAAGGGGGGACTAATAATTCTGACTTCATCTGTATGTATGTATATATATATATATATATATATATATATATATATATATATATATATATATATATACATAGTAAATTACTTGAAGTAATCTGTTGTGGTAATTGCGCTTGTTGTGGTAATACAGCAACTATAGAAATATCAACAAATTACCTAATACTGTACTTAGTGTTATAAAGCTATATAAACATTGTACTACAAGACACCACAGTTTACTGTATTAAAAACTAATGTAAAAAAATCTAATTTATACTACAGTATTTATGATGTATTTAAAAGTACAATACATACTATAGTATGGTTTCAAAACACTATAATATTGACTACAAAATTTTATAGTATTTTCATGTAGGAGAAATGCATGTGATGACCCCAGACCTCTGAACATATTGGACAGTTTAATGCTTCTTTCCTGTAATTTCTTCGTTTATAATTTTTTTATATTTAAAAAATTGTTATCCAATATTTCAAGAATAAGAACAAAAATATTGCATAACTCAGTATGACTCAGACGATGTTATGCTTTTGCACCCCAAACAGCAGATGGCGCTGTATGAATTATCATTTGTTCAGACTCGCAGGAGGGAAATTTCGAAACAGATCTTGTGGATTATGGTTGTTGTCACTTCGGAAATCAGTGGATTGTGGATATAAGACATGAAATTAGGAAGTATAAGGGCTCTGTTTTTTTAAGGCCTGACATGTCTGTTATTCCCTGTTTGGTTGATCGATGGAGTGAGGAGAACAACAACATAATTCTGGCTTGGAAGGTAACGTTAAGTTAAACAAAGGTGTTTTAATCGTTTACTTGAAATTGTAGCATTAGTCCTCCCACAGAAATACTCATCTACAGAATTTCCATTTCAGCAAAATGAACAGAGCCTTCAACCCAATCGGGAAGTTCGTAAGCGATGCTATTCAGAAAGCCTCAAACTACTTCAGAAAACCCAAGGTAACGTTAACTTACTGTCGTACAGGATTTACAGTAGGGTGCTAGTCTGCAGTTTCTAACCATAAATTGTGTTTGCACAGGACTACCAGCAGCTACTGAACGTCTGAAGCTCGAACTGACAGTTTCATACAACACGTGTTTATTCGCACTGGACTTCTCTAACCCAAGCGAGATGGAGGAGAGTCTGACCCGCAGTTTATTCAGAGGTAAGTACAGCAGCGTCGTTTATTGCTCATTTACATGCCGTATTGTGTGTTCCTAGCTGTGCTGTTCTGTTTGTGTGTAGCTTTAGAGGCTGCTGACTGTCCGGTGTCCAGCACTGAGCCAGTGAAGCTGTGGGAGGATGCTCTGCGCACTTTTGGCTGCTCTGTGTATTTGCCATATGTCCACAAGCTCCTGCTGCTCCAGTGGATGCTGTGGCTCATGCAGGGCCAGCTAGAGAGAGTGCTTACTCTTCTGACTCAGATTGACAGCAAGGTGTGTCAATACAAATCAGTTTAAGAATCATTAGATCCTCCTTGTAGGTTTCTGAAGAAAGAAACTTGCGAAATGTACCTTATTTCTTTTCTTTAAAAATTAAACGGACACATCATATTGTAATGTAAATTGCACTAAAAGAGGAACTCTTTTAAAAAATCTAAAAGAATCTGAAAGTGTTAAAAAAATAAACATGTTTCTGTCTTTTATGTGTTAGAGTAATTGACATGAGGCTCTAGAGAGATACAGTATGCTGAGCTCTTATGCTTTCTGTTAATATCCTTATAACCAAAATTTGTTGGCCTATTTTTTAATAAATGTACATTTCAATAATATAAAAAAAAAAATATATATATATATATATATATATATATATATATATATATATATATATATATATATATATATATAGAGAGAGAGAGAGAGAGAGAGAGAGAGAGAGAGAGAGAGCTAAATTAAAAATGCATTGTCAATAGGCCTATCACAATAATCAATATATCGACTTATCGCACACTCATGAACATGGCCTCAATCATTTTTTTGTGATGCAATAAATATTGCCCATACATAAAAACCAACGTCAGCAACATGTGCAGCCTGTCGTCTTATCCACTGTTCAATGGAGATGTCAGTATGGTTAAAAATCTATAAAATCTAAAATTAACTATAAATTACTATTGTATGTTTTCATGTGGGTGCCTAATAACTGAAAATAGATCTGGTAAAGCACAGGTGTCAAACTCAGTTCCTCTAGGGCTGCAGCTCTGCACACTTCAGTTCCAACTCTATATAAGCACTACCGATCGTACTAATTGAGTGTTTAGAATTGTTTGATACCTACAAATAGGTGTGTTGAAGCAGGGCTGGAACTAAGCTTTGCAGGGCTGCAGGCCCTCCAGGAATGAGTTCGACACCCCTGTGGTAGAGGACACTTTTTGTTAACCTTTTTTCTTTATTTTTTTAGGATATTTACACCATGGCACATTCTGATTCCAATGCCTATTTATTAAAGTTGCTATAATTAAAATAAATACTCTTAAGAATAAAATATGATCTGTTCTTAGAAAGAGAGTGTACTTCCATTATGGTGCTATTATATTCATACCTGCATTATATAATGAGTGGCATAAGTAGATTTTAAAAGGACAATAATATTGTTTATCGCAATAAATTGTAGTACAATATATCATTTAACAGCAGTCTGATATCATGACAGGCCTCATTTTCAAGCAACCTCCACTCAATTTTAGTGTTTAATGTAAATACTGTTGTTTTTCAGAATGTATATTTGAGTCTTTTGTTGCTGTCATTCTCGTGTCCTCTCAGAGGGAGTGTTCAGCACCCGTGAATCTACAGACAGAAACCCGAAACCTTCCTCTGAGACTGGAAGAAGACACCTCACTAATGGTTGCCATGGCAGCAAAGGATCTCAAGGAACTTTTGCATATCTGCACTGTTATATGCCAAGGTTCAAAATGTCCAAACTAAGATATTAAGTATTTTTTTATTTGTTATCAAGTTTAATATGACATTGATGTCAAGACTAATATGACATCAATATAAATGCACAATGCAAATCAGATTGATTACCCTGCATATGATTAAACAGTGAGAAGCAGTGTTGCTCTTTTTTTGTAGCTTCTTTGCCTTTTGAAATGTTATAAGTATTAGAGTAGCCATTAATCCAAAAATATGTTCTTTTATGCTATTTTAGGGGTGGAACAGATGAAGACAGAGAAATATTCTGAGGCCCTTGCTGTTTTTCAGGAGGCTAAAGGTCTTCCGAGTCCCAGAAGTCTCTTGGCACATATCCACACTCTTACAGGCCAGACTTTTGCTAAGCTGGTAAGAAGCTCTGTTCTGCAATCCCCAAACCGATGAACCCTGAGCAAAATGTTGGACCAGCAGTTCCTTTATCAATTCTTGTTTATGTTTGATTCAGTTTGTTTGTTACATTAGAAAAATCTTAACATATAATATAACTAGGGGTGTAACTTTGGTTTAGGAAATTGGAGGACACACAATGGTGGAATTTTTTAAAATTTACATACATTAAAGGACTGGGGATACAAAATCCAGGGAAAAATAGGTTGATTTAACAAATTTAATTTCAAGCTAACACAAAAATTGGAAATTAAAAAAACATGTGCGTGTCGGATCACTTGTAATATCAATGATAGAAATACAGCTAAATATTTGTATGTAGACTAATTATGTGAAAAAATTTTTGGATCATTATTTTGATAATTGTCTTTCATGCATAAGCATATACATTTGGATAATGAAAAACTAACGTGTTTACATTTCTGGTGCTAATTGATAGACTAGCTTCAACAAGTGTTGACAGATTCTGACATATTAATATTGTCATGACCTAATATTCTGAAGCTGTTTGCTCGCATTTTCTTTTTTTATTCATGTGGACATTGAAGTTATCTGTTGGTGCTTCATATTTCATTGCTGTCGTCACTGGCTGAGAAGAGAATTTCAACCGCAATACCTGAGCATTCGAATTTTTACAGAGTTATTTTTTAATGCAGACTCTCTCTGTGCCCTGCTTGCTCACACTCCTCCATGGCAAATTGCGTGCAATATAAAAAAGTGTGGGAACACAAACAGGATTTTAAAATGTGGGGAGGACATGTCCCCCTGTCCCCAGCAAAAATGCCCCTGGATGTGTAGTCGGTCAGAATTTTAGCAGATTTTTATAGCGATAGTTCACTTAAAAATGAAAATGTATTTGCTCGCTTTCAAGTGGTTCCAAACATTTATGAGCTTTTTTTTTATGCTGAACCATTGATTGATTTTATGGTAACCCTTGACATCCATAGTCACAAAACCTCTTTGGAAGTCAATGATTACAGGTTTCTAGCTTTCTTCAAAATATCTTCTTTTGTGTTCAACAAAAGAAAGTAAATCAACTGAGTTTGTGACAAGTGAGGGGTGAGTAAATGATGACACAATGTTCCGCTTTCGGTGAACTATCCCTTTAAGTCCTGTATGTTTCTCACTGGCCATGTTTCTTATGTTCTTGCAGGATCAGCCCCATTGTGCTCTCCACTATTATAGGAAGGCATTGGAGGTAGATTTTTCTTGTCTTGGTGCACTTTATCAAAGTGCTCTGGTGTTCAGACAGCTTGGCAATCCAAAGGCTGAAATGGAGGCCTTGCATCTTCTTTACTCTGTAAGTCGTTGTGCACATAACGGCCATATAAAGTTTCAAGAGTCACAGCCACATTAAAATACATAATTGAATCCCCTGAATGATCATAATGTGAATGAAGAGAACACAACCAACTCCTGAAATTGCTTTGATGCAGTGCTAATTAAATTGTGTGCATGATATCCAGTGTTTTTGACTATGCAATAGTACATCAGCTAAAGATGTTCAATAGTTTTAACCAAAGTGCTTAGTTTATGAAGCAAATCATGTTGTAAAGTTTAATGGGCTGCTATTAAATGCACAGTGTGTAAAATGTATTTTAAATAAAATACCCCCCAAAACACTAAAAGAGTGTTATATATTTAGTTGACTTGTGTATGTGCATTATTTTAAATATTTTGAAGAATATTCAAATCCAGAAAATTACCATCGATTTTTCTGTTTGGTTTTATAGAAACACCAAAAACGCTTGAATATGTTGTGTGCTTTATTAGGCCCAGGGTTCTCACAGGTCATGAAGTTTCATGGAATTTTAAGTGGAATTTTAAGGGTCTATTGAAATTGAAAGTCATATATGAAGATACATGCACTTTTATTACTTTCATTACTTTCATTAGCTACTTCTATCAGTAATGACCTTGTCCTTATTTTGTTCATGCCAAGTTGTTACAATATTAAAAATATTAAATTAATAATTTGTGAGTGCCAAAGGTCCATGTCTCATGACTGTCTTCTAGTGTCAACAAAGCAGATTAAGTTTGAACAAATAAATGTAGAAAGTAATAGGGCTAAGCTGACACTGACAGACTTAATTGAATAACACTGGTTTTATTTGAAGCAGTTAAGGATTTTTTACGTTCTATGAATGCATTTCCTGCATGCTTTGTTTGTAGTGTTACTTTAAAATGTCTTTGTGTAATAATACTGATCTGTTGCTTTGGTCATAGGCAGTCCAGCTACAGTCTGATAAAAGTTTGTCTAGTTTTTCACTGGTCTCTCCTGCTATGCTGCTCGGTGGTGAACAGATGAGCTTCATTAGCAGAGTTCCTTCCCCCTCTCTGATTCTGCACACATTGGCTAACACATGCGTGCTCAATGGCAGGTAAGTCATCCCATTACAGGCACAAATGCTGGACTACATCAACAAATACAAATACAAACATTTTATGATGAAATACAAAGTTTATTGAATTATTTGCAGAATGCTACTCATAATAGGCATATTATTGTCAATCAGTATTTCAGATGGTGTTGAGTGCTATCTTGATCTGTTGACATCACTGCGGTCAGATGGAAAAGGTCTTGTAAGTACTGCAATTTTCAAGCATCAGTTTCAGATGTAATGCATATAGTGATGTGATACAACTAGACCTGTCACAGTAACTACTCTTGGGTGTGCGATACATATTAGACGATTTTGTTAATAAACATAATTATGTATTCATTTGGAACATTTATTTTACCGATTATGAAAAGATAGTGTTAGGAATTTTTTTTAAATTTAATTCCTGTTATTATGTAAACCTGGACCACACAGTCTAATCGTAAAGGTATATTTTTGCAATGCCAGGTCAGAATTATCTTTTTTTAATGCCAAACAGAGGTGAATTACAATTGTTTGGGTTGGTTATATATTTGAAAGAAAGAAAATGTTGATTTTAGCAATTATGAGGCTCCATTTAAACGGCACAAGATGCCGTCGGGGACAAAATGCCTCACAGCGGTTGTTTTTCATCCCATTAGATCGCATTTTTTGAAATGATCAGTCCAAGAGGTGGTGCTGATCAACAACAGTATTAGTTCAAAGACGTTAAAAGCAAATGAAATTGATTAAAACTATCATTTCAAAGCTGTCCAAATGTGACCGTTTATACGCATCAGCTGCTGAACGGAAGTTCTTAGCATTCTCCTTGGCATGCACACAAGGTATAATGGGTAATTTTGCATTCTAAGAAAAAGGTCTTTATTTCAGTTAATATGAAAAACAATGTTTTTACCAAATCTAATATTGGATTTTATTTTAAATGCGTGTTTATGTAAAACAATTTAATTGCACAGGGAAATGATTGGGGTTCTACTGTAAAGAAGTAGTTACTCCACCCCGTTTAGAGCATCATTATGGATGTTTTACTTCATAATTAACGGGTTCAAGCGATGGATCTGTGACAGAGAAACTATGGGTTTTGGGAAACACACTTCACTACATCGTTCTTTTCCCAAACGATGCATCATACTATGATAGTTCGGCCACGAGTTACGTCGTTGTTAAGGGAAACGCATCCCAGATCTGCACCCCAGATTGTCATTATTTATCACAGACCCACACTGTCTGAATATAAAATATTAACTCCTGGTAAAGGTGTGGTATTAGGAACCCTTAGACTTCAGATACTCAGTTGTGTCCCGGCTAAATATTGGTCTGTCCTAACAAACCATACATTATAGAAAAGTGTATCTATTGAACTTTCAGGTGATGTATACATCTCAATTAAAAAAGACACTTATGACTTGCTTTGTTACCTAGTCTCACATATTAACCCAATTCAATTAATACTAATCTAAAAACAAATTGCAGGCAGGGAACAAATGTAAGGACACACACTATTAAAAATATTTAAGTGTCCACAATACAGTGGTTTTATTGTGATAATACTGATTTAATAAATATTAGGGATGTAACGGTATCAGAATTTCACAGTTCGGTAATACCTCGGTATGAATGTCACGGTACGGTATTTATTGAATCATTTACAGGAAAAAAAAACTTTTGAAAATACTCCAAAAAAGTGCCAAAAGTGTCAATGACATACAAATTAGCCATCTATCTGTAAGCTTTGAAACACTAACTTCAATTTTAATAACAAAAAATTATTAAACCATGTAAAAAAATAAAGTTTCAATTTAGTATTGTTGAAAACTCACCACATTCAACATTTAATCACTCACTCACTTAGATAGAGATGGGTTTAAAGGAAAATTATCATATAATTATAATCTGGTAAAAGCTGGTATCTCTGGGTATTTACAATGTCCCCTGCAACAGAAAAAAACCCTCTCATTTGGGACTGAGGTTTCTGGGACAAGAGAGATATGACTTGGCCCAGGTTGACAGCAGTGGGTAACGTTGTGCATTGTCTTTCCACCACTTGAGAAGACAAACCATGAGTGAGATAGAGATCTCTTTGCGGTACAAGTCAATGTCTGCATCAATCTGAACAGTGTGCTGTGTTTCTGCAGTCCCCATGACTGTTATTAGTCGTATTCCCCAACTTGCAGGCACGTGCACACATAGGGCTCAACCTGTGCAGTGTACATGCCCTTTTTAGTCTTGGATAGAAAATGCCCTTCCAAAACGATCAAAAGTGCCCCCGCGACGCGACACAACCTCCGTCCAATCCAGCCCTTCAGTAGGCGCGCGACAACACCTCTCTTGAATATGCGCGCTTAACCCCCCCTCGGCGCTTTACAATACGCGCGCCACAACACAGCTGATCAGAACGCGCGCGACAGCACCGCTATTCAGCACGCGCGCGGCGACAACACCCGCTTTAGGTTCGATCATTTCCATCTTTTTTTCATCTCCGCTACTAGCAGCACACTCCATTTCCGCATTACTGGATCTGTAGCGACAACAGACCGCAAAGGATTATGGCCACGCCTGGGCTGATGGGAAATGAAGTTTCAGCTACGTCCCGTTCGCTTCATTCGCCTGAGCAAATTTTCTCAGAAGACCTATAGTTTTACCGAGTCATGCGACTTCGGTAATATCGAAAAAAATTAATATTGCGGTATGACGGTATTTACAATACCGTTACATCCCTAATAAATATACATTTAAATTTAATCAGCTGCAGTAGCTTTATATGAAACTTTTAAAATAATTTTTTTGGATTTTGTTTGCCATTTTTACACTTTCACTGAAACTGTGGGGTTTGCTGCTTTAAAACCAAGTACTTTTGCACCAGTTTATCTAAACATCATCAGGAAAACACTAAACACTTCTTTTCACCTGTGTACTGTCTCTATCTGCTGTGCTTTGTATGAAGCCCTGCCTCTGCTACAGACAGCAGACAATTGGCAAAAATTTTGGTGACAACCCTTCTCACAGTATATAATGAGAATGTGACATACAAAACTACAAATCAAGTCAATACAGTACTTATTGCTACTGATTCCGTATTATCTAATTGTGTTTCAGGTACCTACAGAAAATGGCACTTGTTTTCCCAGAATCCCAGTGGTCTACATTGAAGCAGGATTTGCTTTATTAAAAGCTCAAAGGTATAGAGATGCTCTTGTGGTCTGCGAGGAGGTCATCACAAGCACTCTGGACTTCATTCCTGAGAGGCTGCTGCTTGATGCTGCTGAAAAACAACATTTAGCTGACAGTGATGCTGTACTTGAAAACATGGACTTTGTGTTATGGGCTGGTGCAGCCCGGCTCCTTCAAGCACAAGCTCACTGGAAACTGAAGGACACCAAAGAGGCTATTACACATTTTACAAGGTACAGTAGGATAATATGAGCTAGGTGTCTCACTGAGTGTTTTTCTAATGCTCTCTTGTTCTTTCCTTTCAGAGCGATCAATCAGCTGGTGAAAGTGTTTGTCAAACAGAAAGGTGAGTAATCTCTTAGTTCTAGTCTGACATTTAAGGCCTGTTCACACTTTGTATTAAAGGGGTATTCCACAGTGTATTTTTAAGGCTTGGTTATGTTTATAAGATGCAGAGCAATGTGTGCTCATGCTTCACTTGTAGAAAATCATGTTATTTTTCCATATATCTTACTTTGATTACATACAGCTACTCGGATAACATGAAAACGACATATTTGCTAGTTCTTCTGAAAGGTCCACCCTTGAGGCTCTGATTGGTCCAATAACATAATGTGCTGTGATTTGCACATTGGCTCTACTTCACTTCCCTGAAAGCATGCGCTTTTGAGCTGTGTAAACAGTCCGATCAAAGCAGCTGTTAGCAGGGTTAGCTGCCTAAATCAGACAGAAATGAAGAGCATACAGCTTGCGTCTGCTCTCTAAAACAAAATCTGACAAGTGTATTTCACATATATTCGGAATAAACATGTGTAAGTAATATGAAACATTCACATATCTTTTTGGAGTTTGTTATTTGAAATGTAGAATGCAGGGAAAGCGTCCGTATAGAGAGACACTGCAGCGCTGCTGAAGATTGTGGGTGTTTACACCAGTTTGACTGATAAATATGAATTTGTAGTTAAATTGTTAACTTTGCCAAACAGTATTTTTCCGTGTTTACATACTTGTTTAAGTACTCGCTACATCATACTGTTAACGCTAAAAAACTCTGCGTCATAGATCAATTTTAACAAATAATAATACTCACAGGTCGTGGCTTACAATCCACAACTTTGTCGATTGGAGGAGTTTTAGACTAATCGATTGGAGTTTTAGACTTCGTCGATTGGAGGAGTTTTAGACGAACCGAGAGAGATTCTGGAAGCTGTCCTTTGTCAAATGCTAGTTATGTAGTTTTAAAAAAAAATTCTGGAACATAATAAAATTAAACTGTATGCATTTCTCATTTCTCTCTCTGTCCTTTGAAAGCCCAAATACAGAAACAGTACAAACTCTGTGGAATTACATTTAGGAGACGGCATTTAGCTTTTACTGCTATAACGTTACAGTGCCTCTGGCCACGTGCCTTCACTGTGTGGGTTTTATGTGTGAGGTGAATGCGTGTAAACTGAAACCCTTGAGATCTCACTAGCCCGGATGTATTTTTTGTAGTCCCCAAATTTGTTTGCCGTAGGCTTTGCTAAGCTAACTCTGTAAAAGCTAGTGTCTTTGCATTAAACCTACATTCAAGTGCCTTACATTCAGAGATATTATTTTCACAATGCACATTATATATGAACTAAATTCTAAAATATGATATCATAGTGGACCACCCCTTTAAAATGCATTTTCGTTTATCCAATCACAAGTGAACAACAGGGTGAAAATGTTTTGAGATTGTCCACTTTCAACACCATCCAGAAGTGGATGTGCCACTGAATGTTCCTGGCAGGAGTTGAAGAAGTAAATGAACTGTACTCTCTTCATCTTCAGCGAAAATAAACAATGACGTAGGGGCCTACTAAATAACGTATGTATTTTCAAAAATGCCAGAGGCAGTCAAGCATACATATGCATATTTTTTTTAAACAAGAGTAAATCGGATAATGAGCCTGATCGAGAGAAGATGAAACTGCGCCCTCCGTGTAGGATTTCAGTCAAACATATTTATCAGGAATCTGGTTATTGCAAAGCTAATGATATAGAAAGAATGTGATTAATAGTGATTAATAAATGAAAGTGTGTTATATAAAATAATATACAATATTAGTCTATATAAATAGGCTATATAAAATATATAAGAACTATTTTATGTGAAACCTTTTAATTTAATTGGGTAATTATACACAAATATAAATAGACAGATATAACCCTTAAAGGACGTTCAAGATGAAAAGCGACCAGAACTACTGTATGAATAGATTCATCTGTTTGCAAAGGCTAAATACAAATAAAAAGTGAACATTATTTTTTTTTTGTACTTTTTTATTTAAAAAAAAAAAAGTTGCAAGAGCCTAGAGCACAGGTGTCAAACTCAGTTCCAAAAGGGCCGGAGCTCTGCACAGTTTAGTTCCAACCCTAATTAAACACACCTGATCAAACTAACTTAGTCCTTCAGTCTTGTTTGAAACCTACAGGTAAGTGTGTTGGAGCAGGTTTGGAACTAAACTGTGCAGGGCTTCGGCCCTCAAGGAATTGAGTTTGACACCCCTGGCCTAGAAGTATTATAGACTTTGCAAATTCAGTTTGCAGACATTTGTAGGTACAGACATCTATTGTGTGCATTCTTGGCAGATTATTCCTGGCTTTTTAAATTTTGTCCATATCGATATGGGAATTATATTGTATCGACCGAAATTAAGAAATATATTGTGATATAAATTTATGCCATATCGTCCAGCCCTAAGGCTATGGCTGCTAATTTCTTTGACTTGACCAATTCCTAGGGGTGGCACAGTGGCTCAGTGGTTAGCATTATCACCTCACAGTTAAAAGGTTGTTGGTTCAAGTCTCAACTGGGCCAGTTAGTGTTTCTGTACAGAGTTTGCATGTTCTCCCCATGTTCGTGTCGATTTTTTTATGGGTGCTCCAGTTTCCCCCACAGTCCAAAGAAGTATTAAAATGAAAATGAACTATAGGTGAATTGGATGAACTAAACTGGCCACAGTGTATGAGTGTGTGTGTGTATATGTGAGAGTGTATGGGTGTTTTCAGTACTAGGTTGCTGCGCGAAGGGCATCTACTACTTAAAACATATGCCAGTGTTGTTGCTGGTTCATTCTGGTGTGGTGACCCCTGATAGATCAGGCACTAAGCCAAAAGAAAATTAATGATCAATTCCTGATCCTTGCATAATAATTTTATTCAAAGACAATTAAATTGTTGGCGATGCAGTGGCGCAGTAGGAAGTGTTGTCACCTCACAGCAAGAAGGACGCTGGTTCGAGCCTTGGCTGGGTCAGTTGGCATTTCTGTGTGGAGTTTGCATGTTCTCTGGTTTCCACCAAAGTCCAAAGACATGCTGTACAGGTGAATGGGGTAGACTAAATTGTCTGTAATGTATAAATGTGAATGAGTGTGTGGTTGTTTCCCAGGGATGGGTTGCAGCTGGAAGGGCAACTGCCGCATTAAAATGTGCTGGATAAGTTGGCGGTTCATTGCGCTGTGGCGACCCCGGATTAATAAAGGGACTAAGCTGAAAAGAAAATGAATGAATGAATGAATTGTTTAAATTGTTTTCAATGTTCTATAATATTTGTTAAACAAATACAATGAAAATAAACACGTATACATGCTAAATCAGAAAAAAAGTGTGTATTAGGAGAAGATCAGAAATAAAATAATTATATTTTCTTTCTATATACGTGTATAGTTTTTTCCACTTTTATTTGATAGGACAGCAGAAAGGGAGACAGGAATGAATAAAGAGCAGAAAGATAGGAGAGGGATCAGCAAAGGACCTTGAACCGGGACTCAAACTCTGGTCACCATGTGCACCTCTGTGTTATATGTCTGCACACTTAACCCCTAGGCCATTGGAACTGACAATGAATTACAGTATAGTTTATAACTGATAAAGTGTGTTTGATTGATCTGCTACATTTAATACCTTTTTGTGCTTTATGGAAATTGTTCTAGCTTTCACAATATTAGATTGATAGATCCGAGAAATGGCAGGTTTGAACAGTAATGTGGCTCTTTGTCTTCTTGTGATCAGATCTACGAAAACACATCTTTATACCAGGTGTGACCATGGCTAAACTCGAACATCTAGTACTAAGACGATTAAGAAAAAGCACACTTGCTGTTAATTTTTATCCTAAAGCAGGGGTGGGAAACATCCGGCCTACGGGCTGTATTCCCCCCCAATTTCTGTTTAATGGAAATATTTATTTTCAACCCATTTTTAAACATTACAGATTTAATAACTCATTTCTAATAACTGATTCCTTTCATATTTGCTATGATGACAGTACATTATATTTTACTAGATATTTTTCAAGATACTAATACTCAGCTTAAAGTGACATTCGAAGGCTTAATTAGGGTATTTAAGCAAGTCTTTGTTTAACAGTAGTTTCTTTTGCAGACAATCAAAAACATATATTGCTTAATGGAGCTAATATTATTGATTAATAATAATGACAATATATTAAAAACTGCTTTTATTCTTGCTGAAATAAAAACAAATTAGACTTTTTCCAGAAGATAAAATATTATAGGAAATACTGTGAAAACTTCCTCTGTTAAACATCATTTGGGAAATGTATATTTATAGAGGCCTATAAAAAACTAAATTCACAGGAGGGCGAATAATTTTGACTTCAACTGATAATCGTTTTAAATAATCGTGATTACAAGTATGACCAAAATAATCGCAATTATGATTTTTCCCATAATCCAGCCAACCTATAATTTAGTATGGCCCCTAAACGATGTTACAAAAATGTAAATGGCCCTTGATAGAAAAAAGGTTCCCCACCCCTGTCCTAAAGTCATCATTGGGTTTCTATTAATAACAGATCTCCATTCAAGAAATGGTGTTTATTTTCATTCTGTTTAATCTTTTCAATCTTTCAGACTGGAAAGAAAAACATCCTGGAAACTCTGAAGTAATGGTTGACAAAGTGTCGACTCTGGAAACAGCAAAAGGACACGCACTAGCTGGTAGAGGACTCTGCTTTTTAGAAAGAGGTCAGCTGAAAGAGGCTCTGAGAGATCTTCATCTCGGTCTGCAGATGTCTCCAGGTATTCAGATGATGTGCTGTCATTAGTCAGTGGGACTTGTTTGTTGCTGCAAGTTTACATGTGGAATTGAATTTCACCAGGCTGCAAGAATACAGAGATGTGGCTCGCTGAGGTCTTGTGGAGGCTTGATCGCAGAGAGGAAGCGTTGGCACACTGGAGAGAAGCACACAGTATTTCAGACAGACCCAAGTCAATGTAAGATATCAGTATCATTGTTGTGCGATGTTATATGTCACAGATATCTTTTGTAATATTACATGTCATATTACATGAAATTCACACATCATTTGAATCTGATTGTAAGGGTATAATCAGTTAATAGTAATCTCTTGATTTACGTTTCAGAAAGCTTCCGCTTTTTTTGCAAGCCTGGGCAGAAGAAACCGCTTTTGACTTCAGTGACTTGAATAAGAAAATGGAGGAATATATTCAAGCCAAGAATGCAAAGACATAGGCAGATGTCAGAGAGGATGCTCTTCACTATTCCTGCTAAAATGCACCTTGACACTTTTTTTTGCTGCATCCAAATGAACCTTTTTTTAAATGTTGTACTATTTGTTTTCAGATGTAGCCTTGCAATATACTAGTAGCCCTGCTACTGTAGCTAAAGTGTCATCCCTGGTAACGTTACAGAAATGCCACAAAGATGCTGTTGCCATTTTATTTAGTCGTGGCAATGAGGTTACATTCCTCTTGTTAGGACGAATGGTGTACAAGAGCAAGAGGATGCATCTATACTCAGTATGTTTTGATGCTATAATTCTTAGTATAATTTATACCTGCAGAATAATAAATTAAAGAACTTTGAAAATCTCTGATTAGCGTTATGCTTTTGGAATGGACATGAAGCTTTGATATTTTACAGCATGATCTTGAAGAATTAAAAAGGTTTGAAATCTAGGTCAAACATGAAATGTTACATTTTAATGTCTGTTTTAAATAAGATTCACAGAAGGGATTTTATAGACATACAAACAGTTAAAATAGTGTCGGCTTGAAAGTTTGAAATAAAGTTTTGGAAAATAAAATCTCAAAATATAGATGAAATAATGTGCCATCTTCATTCAGTTTAACACATTTTTTCGATAAATAAATAAAAAATAAACCCTGTCTAACCTGCACTTAATAAAACATCTAAAGGAATAAATGATCATGGTAAATTAATTGATTAAAAACGTACTGCTAAAAATTAGTACAAAAATATTGGAAACTATATGAAGACAGGAATACAATGCATGTGTTTCCTGAATGTTCTGTGATCTTTTTACAGACTAATATAGATGTTATTTTCGCCATGTTGCCTATTATAAGTATTTTATCTGACAGTTTTGTTGAACACACACACACACACACACACACATAAATATATCATTGTAAAAATGTGTTATTGTTAGAAATAAATCCAAATAAACAAGCCACTAAAACTGCTTTACAAAGACATGACAGTTAGCCAATGTAGCCTACATTTTATTGTGACAGTAATATAAGATAGGCCTTCTCCAGATTTTCTCTGCGTTACAGTTAATTTAGAAATATTACGCAACATATTTGGCGCTTCGTGTATGTTGAGATTACCTAACTTTGGAAACAGAAACACGGCCTATTTGGCAATAGACTAGATGGCATTTTGACACTTCTGCTCAACCGAGCAACAATTTAATCAGATCCTCCGGAGCCAATAAAAAATAGACAATTCACAACGCAGCAGAAAATAAACCAATCGCAATAAACCGTCAAAGCCACCCAGACCAATAATATTTTAGCTCTTCCGCGATTGGCCAATCGGTCAACGCAGGATATCGCGACGTGTGCTCTGATTGGCTCATTATTCAATGGGCGAGGAAACTTTTTTTCCCCGCAGAGTTGATGTTAGCAAGCTAATCCAGTGCAGAGGTAAAGAAAAAAAGCTAGTGTGAAGGTTGGAATCGGTCACTCAAGAGAGCTACTCATTTCCATCAACTATTTATATCTTTTTGCGGGAGAAGCAATATGGCTTCGGGTGGAGAGTAAGTACAAATTTAACGATGTGATATTTAGTGTGACGATAGTTGTTTTGTTTTCTGTTGAGTGGCAGTTAGCCCTGATGCTAAAAGACGAACGTATCATGAACGGTGGTCAGTAAAAAAGAGCGAGTTTACCTGCCACAGGTTTATCATCCGATTGCACATGACAACTGATGGACCTAGTCGTTTTGAGATATTGACGTTCTCATCGCTCGTTAAAACTTTTGCCGGAGTTTTTAAAAGACTACCGTTAGTATGATCAGGTGTGTTTAGCATCTCGGCTAACTGGACTGAGTCATCTCCGCATATGATCGAGGCTTTCGGCCCACCGGCATCACCGGCGAATGTTCGGGAAAACACGCTTAACAAAATTAAAAGACCGTTAATACGCGTCATGATATGTAAATACCTTTAAAACTCGATGGCAGCGATACCGTGATTATTAATGAAGTTGAAGCTTCAAACCGGCTTTGTGTAAACGCATAACGTACAGCAGCTGGTCATGATAAATCCCGTGATTTGAGTATTTCGACCCTCATACCAAAAACTTCTAAGACGTGACATTTAAAACGTTAGTTGGTGAATGCACCAGACTATGGCGCTTCTAGAGCCACTAAAATGCTTGTATTACAGCGGTTTGAGTTTCACATGTCTCATAAGCAGCATTTGCTGTGTCATTGGCCACTGGAGATGGCTAACTGCTGCTAGCGCTCACAGCACACTCTCTGACGATATTAGAAACTATACATCCATCTGCCCAAATAAAATCACATTAAACCCGTTTACATGACAAAACCTAACATCTCTGTGAGGGTTTTAGGTTTATTTCGTTAGTTCAGTAGCCTGTAAAGATGTGTACGGTGAGCTGTCTGTTAGCTAAGAAGGATGTTGTGTTAGCCTATTTACACGCGCTGTTGGCCACAACCTATTGACGTCTGACAACCGTTTTAGTATTCTTTGTCCACTGTCTCTGAGAAAAACACTTTTTAACAACGTGGACTGCTTAAAATGTATTCTGAGGGATCCTTTACACTAAGGCCTTGCTTACGACCACATCTCGGCCTAAATTTAGCTGATCATTTCAACTTTCAGTCCGGTGTTTTGTGGAAGGCTCTAGACTGTAGAGTAACTTGAGCTTGACAAACGTACACATGGGCAGAAGAGCACTTATATCCATCGACTCTAATCCTTTCAGAACAGAGACGATCATTTGTAATGTTTTTTTCCTACGTGATGCAAATGTCTTTCAGTTTCGACGTAATTGATACTGAAAGAAAATACTATCTGTATCTCTGAAACCCCCCTGAAGTGTCAAACATGGTTAAAAGCACAGTTTATCCGAAAAAAGTATTGTCCCATATTATCTTCATTGTTTGGTAAAAGTGTAAAGTAATCCTGTTGTGATCCCTTGGGGGCTCATAACAAACTTCCCAGGATGACATTAAATTTAAGACAAACAAAAAATGTCATCTTTATCTAACTTCCCCTCCCCCTGTTGCTATTAATTTTATTGGAGTACATACAGAATATTCTAGAATCACAAATTGAAACCTGGCTAGTTAAAAAAAAAATCCCCTTTCTCAGTTTTGGTTTAACATAAAACAATATTATAGTAATATTTAAAGCAGAACTTCTACTGGGGACGTTTGATTAAAAAAAAAAAAAAAACTGCTTTAAAGGATTTTGTTTCTCTACACAGATCCAAAAACGATGATCTTTCCACTGCCATTCTGAAGCAGAAGAACAGGCCAAATAGGTTGATTGTTGATGAATCTATCAATGAAGACAACAGTGTTGTGTCTCTCTCTCAGGTACAGTTTTGGATGTCAAATGTATGCAAAATAGCATCAGTCATTGTCTGATTAAAAGTATTTTTAATATCTGAATATCAGTGCACTGTTGGCTTTTGTGAAGTTTGTGGTTTAGGGTAATTATACATATTAATTGTCATTTTTTTCTCCTCTTTCAGGCAAAGATGGATGAGCTGCAGCTCTTTAGGGGTGACACAGTGCTGCTGAAGGGTAAGAAGAGAAGGGAGACTGTTTGCATCGTCCTGTCTGATGACACCTGCTCTGATGAGAAGGTTCGCATGAACAGGGTGGTCCGAAACAACCTCAGGGTGCGCCTTGGCGACGTAATCAGGTAATTTAGCTTAATATGGTTTATTTATTTATTTAAGAGTATCTAGTTTATTATTCTGAGTAAATTTTCTGGGTATTGGTTCAAGGTTTTATTGTGATTTTCAGACAGACATGGCTAATAATATTAGGTTTTTGAATAGCTGTACCGATAATATCTTTTTTATTTTTTAGTATTCAGCCTTGTCCAGATGTGAAGTATGGAAAACGCATACATGTTCTGCCAATTGATGATACCGTGGAGGGCATCACTGGCAACCTGTTTGAGGTCTATCTCAAGCCTTACTTCCTGGAGGCTTACAGGCCAATCCGTAAAGGTAAAAAATGATCTGATGTTTTGTTTTTTTTTTTCTTCTTTTTTTCTGGTCACTTAAGGCTCAACTTTTGAGTTTTTTTATAGCTGTTTATGTATGCTGCCTTCACAAATTAAGGTTATGTAACTAAAAGAAAAAGTATTTAATGTTTTTAGCACACAAATTATGCAAAAAGTTCTTTGTAGGTTCCTATTCAGCAAAATATCCTAAAAAATAGTTATTTCTAGTGATGCATTAATGCACAGCAGCACAATACAGATAGCATTGTTAAATGTTTCAGCATTGAATCATCGTATTAACACTATTTCTGTAATGCTGAAGAGTGGTGGAGTGGCTAATGTAAGTTCAGCTTTATCATCATAGTTATAAATTAGTCTATAATGTAAAGGTTATTTTAGGCTGTAACATTACACAATGCTGCTTTATCCACTGTGTTTTTGACCTTCTGAATTCAACCTTCTTAAGCATTATATTCTTATTGCCGCACATTTTGGCTGGTGGTTTTAAACAAATTATGTATGCTCCATTTTCTCCTTTTGTATGTTTTGATATATCTGCAGATTAAAGGACAACTACTAAATTGTAATGCTTAGCATGAAGCGTGATTTGTCACTTGGTAGATTTGTATTTAAATATTTTAGGCATGTGAACTTGTTTGGTCAGCTGCATGTTTAGGGCCTTGTTAGGTTTTATGGTTTGTCAAAAAGAAAGCTGGCATGAACTTTGCTGTATTAACAGTATTTATTCTGCTTTATTTCCACAGGTGATATTTTCCTTGTCAGAGGAGGCATGCGTGCTGTGGAGTTCAAAGTGGTGGAGACTGACCCCAGCCCCTACTGTATTGTGGCCCCAGACACAGTGATTCACTGTGAAGGAGAACCCATCAAGCGAGAGGCGAGTAAATTGACAAATGATTCCTGCTCTGTCATGGCTTAAAATGGACTGCATTAATGAAGGATGAATGCAGTGTGCATGAATGTATTTATTGTCTTGTTTGCAGGATGAGGAAGAGTCTCTGAATGAGGTGGGTTATGATGACATTGGAGGGGTGAGAAAACAGCTTGCCCAAATCAAAGAAATGGTGGAGCTTCCTCTGAGACACCCAGCTCTCTTCAAGGCTATTGGTGTGAAGGTAATTATCTGAAATCTGAAACTCTCACACATGAAATTGTTGTTAGTTTGTATTCTGAGGACAAAATCATCTCTTGTTCGCTCAGCCTCCCCGTGGCATCCTGCTGTACGGACCTCCTGGAACTGGAAAGACCCTCATTGCTCGTGCTGTGGCAAATGAAACTGGAGCGTTCTTCTTCCTCATCAATGGTGCGGATGGAAAAAAACAGATTAAATAAATTGTTATGGCTCTTGAAGCTTGTGTGTTGATGCAATACTTTTAATGTTCCCAGGCCCTGAGATCATGAGTAAACTGGCAGGTGAATCTGAGAGTAATTTGCGCAAAGCTTTTGAGGAAGCAGAGAAGAACGCACCAGCCATCATCTTTATTGATGAACTCGATGCTATTGCACCCAAACGAGAGAAGGTAAAGCTTTCAAGTACTCATTACTGTTCTCTATAACAATTAACAGTATGGTAGTATTTAAAGATTTTCTTTATTTTTAATGTTTCAAATTTCAGATCTTGTCTTTAACTAAATTAAATATGTTTCAAACTTAAAAGCTGAAAATTAAAGCTAAGTGCTACGGATGCTCTGATCAAGATTTTTGCAGCTGATACTCTATACAGAGTACAGATTCCTTGTCATTGTGATTGGCCTATACAGAGTACCGATTCTGATGCTTCAAGCTTTATAATGCATTAAGCACATTTTCCCCTCTGAGTGTAATACTTAAGTGGAGATCTCTCCTTACATAAGAGAATAAATGAAGGCTGTTGCATATAATTCCTTTAATGTGTCTCCTATAACCATTTAGTGTGGATATGTCATGGTCAAAAGCAGCTTAAATAACAGAAAATAATAAATAAAACAGATTTAAAAAAAAAAGGTAAGAAATGGCTAACAAAACAATTTAGAATATTTGTAGCCATGTTTTAGTAAATCATATTGTCAAAACACAGAACTTTCAGTAGGGGAGATCACTCATGTCACGGCAGCTCAAAACACTGGATGTGCATGGGCTGCAATAAAGAAACCATCATTTGCACAATTCGCACCAATAAACTATATGAACAGCCCCCATGCAAGAAGTTCTGTGTAAGTTTCTATTTAGCAAAATATCCTGAAAAATAGTCATTTCCAGTAATGCATTAATACACAGCAGCACAATACAGATAGTATTGTTAAATGTTTCAGCATTAAATCATCGTATTAACGCTATTTCTGTAATGCTGAAGAGTGGTGGAATGACTGATATAAGTTCAGCTTTATCATCATGGTTATAAATTACTCTAAAATGAAAAGGTTATTTCGGTAGAGGAGATCACTCCTCATGTCACAGCTACTCAAAACACTGGATGTGCATAGGCTGCAATAAAGAAACCATCATTCGTACGATTCGCGCCAATAAACTATAAACAGACCCCCCCACCCACCTTTTACCTCCTTGCTTGTGGTAGCACTGCTGATGAGCAGTCTTCGTCTGCGTGTAAACCTGTAAACAACTTTGATCGGTTCATGATCGGCTAAAATTGGCAGGTACCGATCGAGTCATGAAATGTGATTTATTTTCCAATGCCGATCTCAGGCTAATCATTCAGAGCATGCCTAGTAAATACATAAACTAGCTCAAAGTTATTAGAACTAAATTTTAAACTTTTGGAAAGTAAATTGGCCAAATTCAAAAATAACACTGGCTCATTGAGCCTACTTGTCCAATTTAATGAATATTTTATGAGTTACTGTAACTAGATTTCTCTTCCCATCCTGTCTTTCATCTCATGGTGCTTTTAAGCTTTTTCCTATTTTCTTTGTCTTGCATCTAAACCTTGTTGTTTATGCAGAAAATAAACCCAATTAAAAAATTCTAATCATTCAAAATGCTTGTCAGCTGGCACATAAATAGATCTGCTTTATTTCCCTGCTGCAGAGCAGTCTCTGATCGGGATGTTTGACTGTAATTGTTCTTTGGTTTCTCAGACTCACGGTGAGGTGGAGAGGCGCATTGTGTCTCAGCTGCTCACTCTGATGGACGGACTCAAGCAAAGGGCTCATGTTATCGTTATGGCGGCTACTAACAGACCTAACAGCATTGACCCAGCTCTCAGGCGATTTGGTGAGACCACTTTGTTCCATAAAGAGACTTGAACATTTACATTGACATTAACAGTTGCTGTTCAATCAATTTGAGTGAATAACCGCAAAAATGTTGATTTTCTTGATTTCAGGGCGCTTTGACAGAGAGGTGGACATCGGCATTCCAGATGCAACTGGAAGACTTGAGATTCTTCAGATCCACACTAAAAACATGAAGCTTGCTGATGATGTTGATCTGGAGCAGGTGCGTTTGAGAGGATGTCAGAACGTGCAGTGCTCAGGGATGATTCACTTTCAGTTAAACTGGGTCTCTTTAATCAGCCACTGACAGAAGCGTCATGGCCATTTAAATCTGCCCCCTCAGAGGTTTGAGCCAAGTGGATTTTAAAACTTAAACATCCCCCCCCCATATTAAACCTTTTTTTGTATATCAGATTTGCAGTTCATTTGCTGCTATTTTTTCCCCCTCATCTTTTGTATAAAGACCCATTCATTCTGTCAGACTTTATTGTTGCTTCTTTCCAGTGGTTGATGGTTTGGACACTAATAGGCGTTCCCATTACCGGTTGCCTAGTTACATTTGTAAATGTCGTTGACTCCCTTGTGTATAGAATGAATTTGTTTTCTTGCTGCTAAAAACAAACATTTGAGGGGAGTTGGTACAGAAAGGTGTTCGAAGTCAACCATGAAAAAAGAACCAATGCATACATGCGCCCAAACTCCTGTCTGTCTTGGTTCACTAAACAATTCTCGCACAAATCAACCCAGCAAGAACCAGCGAGTACTTCTGGTGTAGGAGCAGCAGCTGAATAAAGTACCATCACCCTACTACAGCAAAATAATCATGTGACTTCACTCCCATTGGTAATCGCTTGTGCATGTCGCTTCACATTTGTGTACAGTAGAGCATTTCTGAACTTGTCACGCATCTCGTGATGCTTCCCATGACTACATCCTACCACCAATGGTCACTCTCACTCTTGTTACTTTACTGGAAGTTACCAGCTCTCATTTAAATGAATGGGATTGTGCCACCTAATTTTTGTGCTGTGTAAACAAAAAAAACAAAAACATGATTTTGGGAAAATAGGGATGGGATGCACTTGCCTTTGCACGTTTAAGCTATAGGAATGTGCAGGCCCTTGAAAGTTGAATCAGCAGTGGCAAACTACAGCTTTGTGTTTTTCTTTACAAAGTGACATTGCTAACTGTTGGCCTGCCATGCGTAGTACATCTTAAAGTTGTTTTGTGGATGGATACATGGTATCATTTGTTAAAGGAGAAACTTTCATTTTTACTATTGTCATGTAAATGCATGCTTGGTCAACTTTAATAACTCTTATTCAGGGTGCCATCAATGTGGCTAGTACCATCTAAAATATGAATGTATAGCTAACATGTTGTTGTTAACATTATTTTAATTAACTTGTGTATAAACATTCATTATTTGTGTACAGGTGGCTAATGAGACCCATGGTCATGTTGGTGCTGATCTGGCTGCCCTTTGCTCAGAGGCTGCCTTGCAAGCCATTCGTAAGAAAATGGACCTCATTGATTTGGAGGACGAGACCATTGACGCAGAGGTTATGAACTCCTTGGCTGTAACAATGGATGACTTTAGGGTAAGGGTCTCATATATAAGAGGGTCTCTCAATAATTCTGACCAGTAAAATTATGAGAAAGTTGCACTGAGACACTTTATCGGTCACTTTTTTTTTAACAGTGGGCTCTTAGCCAGAGCAACCCATCTGCCCTCAGAGAGACTGTTGTGGAGGTGCCTAACATCACCTGGGAGGATATCGGTGGCCTTGATGACGTCAAGAGAGAGCTGCAGGAGCTGGTGCAGGTACTGAGCAGTTGTATTCTGTTTTTTGTTGTTTTGTACAATGTGCACACAGCTGCATTTACACCTATGTATTTATTCTTCCCCTCCCGTTTATCTTTAGTACCCAGTGGAGCATCCAGACAAATTCCTCAAGTTTGGCATGACTCCATCCAAGGGTGTGCTGTTCTATGGACCACCAGGTTGTGGTAAAACCCTTCTGGCCAAGGCCATCGCCAATGAGTGCCAGGCCAACTTCATCTCAATCAAGGGCCCAGAACTGCTCACTATGTGGTTTGGAGAATCAGAGGCGAATGTCCGTGAAATCTTTGACAAGGTATGTCATTATATGTGTTATACCAGGCGACCTTTTACTCCTTTAAGATCCTTTAAGTCTTTTGAAGGTTAAATGTCTAAACATTTTTTTTGTTAGCTCCTGTAGAGATGTGTAAATTAAAGAATTTCTGCAATTTCTCTGTTTCTCCAGGCTCGTCAGGCTGCTCCTTGTGTGCTCTTCTTTGATGAATTGGACTCCATTGCTAAGGCTCGTGGTGGAAATGTTGGTGATGGTGGCGGCGCAGCTGACAGAGTCATTAACCAGATCCTCACAGAAATGGATGGAATGTCCAGCAAGAAGAACGTCTTCATCATTGGGGCCACCAACAGACCAGACATCATTGACCCTGCCATCCTCAGGCCCGGACGTTTGGACCAACTCATCTACATCCCACTGCCCGACGAGAAGTCTCGCATTGCCATTCTTAAAGCTAACCTCAGGAAGTCTCCAATCTCAAAGGTGAGGGTGAATTATTTGTTTTTGGGGGGGCCTTGATGGATTTGTCTCTTAATTACACCATATTAAAATGTTTTTTCTTTTTCTCCCCCATGTAGGATGTGGACCTGGACTTCTTGGCCAAGATGACCAATGGCTTTTCAGGTGCTGACTTGACTGAGATCTGCCAGAGAGCCTGTAAACTGGCCATCCGCGAGTCCATTGAGAATGAGATCAGACGGGAACGTGAGAGGCAGACCAATCCTTCTGCAATGGTAAGCTTTTATCTGGTCTAATGCTTTATTTTTTTTGATTGATCAAATTTCATAAAGCACTATGCTGTTACTGTAACACTACAATGTCTTGATTATCAAGGTTGAAGCATTTTTACTGTCATGGATGTTAAGATTTTCTAACATGACTTGTGTATATTCAGGAGGTGGAAGAGGATGACCCAGTGCCTGAGATCAGGAAGGACCATTTCGAGGAGGCCATGCGCTTTGCCCGCCGCTCCGTCAGCGATAATGACATCCGCAAATATGAGATGTTCGCACAGACCCTGCAACAGAGCAGAGGCTTTGGCAGTTTCAGGTGAGATCATTAATGGGGTTAAATGACCGCTTTTGTGTTGTGAAGAAAAATGTTCTGTTCTAGATCAGGGGTGTCCAAACTCTGTCCTGGAGCGCCAGTGTCTTGCTGAGTTTTGCTCCAACTTGCTTCAACACGCTTGCCAGGAAGTTTCTAGTATATTTAGTAAGAGCTTGATTAGCTGGTTCAAGTTTGTTTGATTAGGGTTGGAGCTAAACTCTCCAGGAACACGGCCCTCCAGGACAGAGTTTGGACTTGGATGTCTAAATTTGGTCCTCGAGGGCTGGTGTCCTGCATAGTTTAGGTCCAACTTCCTTCAACACACCTCCTTTGAAGCTTCTAGTATACATAGAAAGAGCTTGATTAGCTGGTTCCGGTGTGTTTAATTGGGGTTAACTAAAATATGCAAGACACCGGTTCTCCAGGACTGAATTTGGACACTTGTTCTAGAATTTAGATTATAGGTTTCAATCCTGGAGGGCCGCAGCTCTGCACAGTTTTGCTCCAAGCCTATTTAAACGCAGCTGATCCAACTAATCAAGATGTTCAAGACTACTAAAACTTCTAGATCACATGTTTGATTAGGGTTTAAGTCCCATGTTCTAGATCAGGGATCACCAAACTTGTTCCTGGAGGGCTGGTGTCCTGCAAATTTTAGCTACAACCCTTATCAAACACACCTAAACAAGCTAATCAAGGTCTTGCTAGGTTAGTAAGACCTTAAACACACAGGCAGGTGTGTTGAGGCAAGTTGGAGCTAAGCCCTGCAGGGCACCGGACCTCCAGGAACAAATTTGGTGACCCCTGTTCTAGATGAACAAGGCTTTATAGGTGTTCAGGTTGTTTCCAAGATTCCCATTGGCCTATATGATTTATTTCACAGATTCCCATCCAGTAACCAAGGAGGAAGTGGACCAAGTCAGGGCTCTTCTGGTGGTGGAGGCGGCAACGTCTTCAATGAGGACAACGATGATGATCTTTACGGATAAATGTGACCACGTTGCTGACCCTCACAGGCCACTCTTCATAAAGGCCGCCATGTACAAAAGACAAAAAATAAAAAATTCCACATTTTTAGGACTGTGCTTTTTTGTTTCTTATTATTTTCCGCTTCTCATGTCCATTCCCCCTGTTTTTTATTCGCCTCGTTCCCTTCCTGTCCACCCCCTTCTGTTGATAGAGAAAAGCATGTAGCTGCTTGTGTTTTGCTCTGGTTTGTGAAAGGATGATTTCTGAGAACTTTGATCTTAACATTCTGTGGGTGGGGGTGAATTTCAGTGAAAACCATACACAATAGTGATTTCAGTAACTTTTCACAAGCTATATGAGCAGCTTTAGTGGTGGGGTTTATTGCTAGGCCGTTGGAAGGATTAAAAAAATACAAAAAAGAAAAAAATAATTGCTAATGACTTCATTTTTTTATGAATGTAGCATATAATGTATTACAAGTTTGAAAAATGTTAAATAAAATTCACGAAATGGACCTGATGTTGTGCTGTTGTGAATTTGTCATTTTTGTTATTTTTTTTTAAGTAATTGCACATACATTGCCTCTTTTTTCAGTTGTAAATTTATTAATGAAAATGCAACACCATTTTGTTTTTAATAATGGCTCAGATTATGGCTCTGTTTTCAATATGGCTCAATGAAGGGAAAATGAGGGTGGTTAGCATCTCTCCAAATCTTCTGTCCATCTTTCTGTGAAATGGCAATAAGATTTGTTTTAGTCACCACACATTTAAATGCAGTAATATAACTTTTGGTTTAGCAATGAATTACTCACTATTACAGTTGGAATGATAAACCTCTCGTTCCTGTTGAATGATTCTATGAGCCTCATGTCTTCATCGGATAGTTTAAAATCAAACACCTGTGTGCAAAAAAGAGCCATTAAAATATTAAATAATCTTGATGCCATATTCTTTTGACTTTACCAGTCACGAAGCACATACTCAAATCACACAAATGAGATTACATTACAGGGAACGCTATTCTTTGAATATTGATCAAAATTACTTTTGGAACATTTAATTTCAGGATAAGTTATCCAATTAACTCTCCCCATTACTGCTTCTGTCCTCCAGATGTCTCTGTTCTCTCGTATTGCCATTCTAAGTAGGCTTAATTACTGGCTTTGCATGAAAGGGACCACCCAAGCTTTAAGTTTTTACTGTTTTCAAACATTTGAGTTTTTCTTTTTCTGTTGAACATAAAATAAGATGTTCTGAAGAAAGCCATTTTTCCCCTACTTTCTCCAAAATATCTCAACAGAAGATAAAAAAACAAAAACTTTGCAACCACTTTAGGAAGAGTAAATGGGCCCGCATTATCATTTTTGGGTTAAATTACCCTTTAACCCTTCCAGGTATGATTTCAACCAAGATTTGGTGACGTGACTCATCAATCGGTGTTCAAACTCCTGTCGAGGCATTGGATATGAGCTTGGAGAGCTCAGGTGGATCTGGATCTACATGGGCTAAAATGGTGAGTTATCGTGGGCAGTATGAACATTTTAAAAGCTGGACTTTTTAAAGTTCTGTATTTTCTTAGTTTTGACATCATTGTTTGCGCCTGGTCTTGACGGTAAAACGAAAAAATCAAAAGAAAAGTCACGAAAACCATCCTAGCATTTACAGTCATTGGTTTAACTTCACCATCAGGACGCGAGCTTGTTGGCGCCATTTCAACCGTTGAGCATGACGTTCGCGCGAGGATAGAAGACTTGTTGTTGACATGAGGTTCAGGTAACATTAGCAATTTCTGTAATTTTTGAACGTTTAAGATTGTGCTGGTGTTTCTGCTGGATTGTTTGTGATAAATCATCATTTTCCGACCAATGTACGTTGGTCAATGCTGAATGTTTCACTGTGGTTTAATAGACTGCTTGCAAAAGTTTACATAGGACTAGTAGAGATTCACAGATTCAAGGTGGAATCATATTAACTGTAGGCCTAGGTGTAAATATTTTGTTTAAATCGTAGTCTGTATTGTAAATAACTTAAAGATGAATGACGTGACAGCACACGAGTCACTTTCAAAGAGGTAGTTTGTGTTTATGTATATGGCCACAGTTCACGTAAATGACTATGCAGGGCGTCACAGTGGCGCAGTGGGTAGCACGATCGCCTTACAGGCTGGGTCAGTTAGTTTGCTTGTTCTGATCGTGGTGGCGTGGGATTCCTCCTGGTGCTCCGGTTTCCTGCACAGTGCAAAGACATGTGCTATAGATGAATTGAATAAGCTTAATAGGCCGTAGTGTAAATGTCAGAGTATGGGTGTTTCCCAGTGTTGGGTTGCGGCTGGAAGTAAAACATGTGCTGGATATGTTGACAGTTCATTCTGCTGTGGTGACCCCTGAATAATAAAGGGACTAAGCTGAAAAGAAAATGAATAATATGCAGTCCTATGCATTTCTATGCAGTCACTTTGGTAATTTGTGGGAATGATGGCAGCCTAAAGAAAGTAAATAAATGTGTCAATTTTAAAATGGTTGACTTTATGCAAATAAAGTCTTACAGTCTTATACATGTGTCTGCTTTTTAAGATAGGGAAGAAACTTGGGGGGAGAGAATCCAACCTACTTCAATGTTCTGTTTGATCCTTGATGGAGTGACGCTTTTAGGGATGCAAACGACGCCTCTCTGAATGTGCCATCTGGGAAACAAAAAACAAATTCACAATTTCACAATCAACATACTCTAGAATGCACTAATAGTAATACTCAAACTTTAAAGGTAAATGTGGGCCTAATTTTGGATGTGTACACAGATCTCACCTGATGATGACCTGCGCAGGGGTCTTGTTATAGCTCTTGGCTATTCCAACCACTCTTGGATCATCCAGAAGTAAAGCTTCTCCTGGTGTAACCCATGGACGATCAGGAGACCCCAGAGGACTGTAGGCTGTCACTGTCAGATTTCGACTCCAGCAGTGGGACACCAGCTCAGCCTGCACCAGGTATGGATGGCACTCCACCTGTAAATGATATAAAAATATTTATTTACAAATACTTATTTAAGAAACAGATTACTTAAAATGGCAAGAAAAAAATTAAAGAAAGAGATTTGCATTAAATTAAAACAAGGACAGTAGGCTTGGGCCGGTACAAGATTCTAACAATATGATAACCTTGGTTAAAAATTTGCGGTATTGTGATTACTGTTCTAAAATATACTGTTTTTAAATGTCTTGTTAAAAAACAAAAACTTTTTTTCCCTTTTGAACACAATAGATTTTATTTTGAGAAACATTTAAAATATTTTAGAAAAGAAAACATAAATAATGAAAATGAGTTATTGACTTCTGCTGTCTTCATTTAATTCAAAAATAGATATATATATATATATAATGGCATCTTTGGAGATCTTTTCTGCTGGAGATACTGTTGTCCTAAAAAAAAGTTAATAAAAAAAGTACACATACCTTAGGAATGGTATTGCAGAAAATTTTGACAGTTTGAAATGAGAAATTTTGACCTTTCCAAACCGCGGTGTATCTTGAAAACAGATTGTCCCATGCCTACAGTCCAGTCACTGTCTGCTTCATACCTGATTGACCACTGGCTTGTGTTTGGCAATGCTGAGAATGTCATCAATCTGTTTGGCGTTGAAGTTTGACAAGCCAATGGCTTTTGCCAGCCCTTGGTCAACCAGCTTCTCCATGGCTGCCCAAGTGTCTCTGTAGTGAGTGTCATCATACTGAATAGTACCATCAGGATGCCGGGGTATCAGCTCATCTCCTCTCCTGGAAGTTTTGAAAAACACTGGAGTTGTCCATTTGTGAACAGGGATTTATCACTTGGTGCAAACAGTAACACTATAAACCATTCACGTGATGAATGTGCTTTCAGATTAAATAATGCCCACATTTTGTCCCTTAAATAATCAGTATTAGCTTATTTGCATTATTATATTTATATTCATTCACCACAGTAATGTTTAAAGGCTTGGGGTTATTTAAATTAAAACATACTTTTATTTATCAAGGTGTATTAAACTCACCAACAGGTACTGTAAAGATTAAATTTTAGAACTTGAGAAATAGTATCACAAAACAATATGCAACAGCTGTTTTCAGCGTTGATGATAATCAATATTTTCTCTGTACAAATTAGCATATTCTGCATATTTCTGTGCAGACGCATGTTTCTAATGCTTCATGCAACACTAAAACTCAACTTTGAATAATAGTAAATTACAAGTAAAAATTATATGTATGTGTGTATGTAGTTGTATATATATATATATATATATATATATATATATATATATATATATATATATATATATATAAAATAAATATGTACTCACATATTCACTGGCCACTACTCGTTAACGCAAATTTCTAACCAGCCAATCACATGGCAGCACTTCAATGCATTTAGGCATGTAGACATGGTCAAGACGATCTGCTGCAGTTCAAACCGAGTGTCAGAATAAGGAAGAAAGGTGATTTAAGTGACTTTGAACATGGCATATTTGTTGGTGCCAGACGGGCTGGTCTGAGTATTTTAGAAACTGCTGATCTACTGGGATTTTGACGCACGAACATCTCTTGAGTTCACAGAGAATGGTCCGAAAAAGGTCAAATATCCAGTGAGCAGCAGTTCTGTGGGCACAAATGTCTTGTTGATGCCAGAGGTCAGAGGAGAATGGCCAGACTGGTTTGAGCTGATAAAAAGGCAACAAACTCATATAACCACTCGTTACAACTGATGCATACAGAAGAGCATCTCTGAAAGAACAACATGTCCAACCTTTAAACGGATGGGCTACAGCAGCAGAAGACCACACTGGGTGCCACTCCTGTCAGCTAAGAACAGGATACTGAGGCTACAATTCGCACAGGTTCACCAAAATTGGACAATAGAAGATTGGAGAAACGTTGCCTGGTCTGATGAGTCTTGATTTCTGCTGTGACAATCAGATGGTAGGATCAGAATTTGGATGAAAACCATGAAAGCATGGATCCCTCCTGCCTTGTATCAATGGTTCAGGCTGCTGATGGTGTAATGTTGGGGGAGTATTTTCTTGGCACACTTTGGGCCCAATAGTACCAATTGAGCATAAACACCTACCTGAGCATAGTTGTTGACCATGTCCATCCTCTTATGATCACATCTTCTGATGGCTTCTTCCAGCAAAATAACTCGACATGTCATAAAGTGTGAATCATCTCAGACTGGTTTCTTGAACATGACAATGATCACTGTACTCAAATGGCCTCCACAGTCACCAGAATCAATCCAATAGAGCACATTTGGTATGTGGTGGAGTGGGAGATTCCCATCATGGATGTGCAGCCGACAAATCTGCTGCAACTGCGTGATGCTATCATGTCAATATGGACCAAATATTTCTCGGTGAAATATTTCCAGTACCTTGTTGAATCTATGCCACAAAGGATTATGGCAGCTATGAAGGCAAAGGGGGGGTCCAACCCCTTTTTTAGTACTGTGTACCGAATAAAGTGGCCGGTGTTTGTGTGTGTGTTTGTGTGTGTATATATATACAGTCAAGCACACATTTAATTATACCCCTGGGCTTGACTGTGTATATAATACAATATTTGCAATATTTCTGTTTTACTATATTTTGATCAAATACATATGGCTTTTATGAGCATAAAAGTCATCTTTCAAACACATTTATTTGTAAAAACGTTGGTGTAATTCGTAAAAAATTCTCTATTACCCAAGAACTAGCTCTTAAAGGACAACTCACCCAAAGGCCATTGGCCAGTGAATGAGGTAGAGGTCCAGATAACTCAGCCTCAGGTCCGACAGAGAGCGCCTGCAGGCCTCCTCCACATCATCTGGATGGTGCTTGGTGTTCCACAACTTGGAGGTCACAAAAATGTCATCTCGTCTCAAAGACTATAGAGGCATAAAGGCTGTGTGACACAATGGTAAGATGCATTTATGCCTATATTGGCTTTAAGTGGTTCATACTGTACCTTTCCTGGTCCTAGTCTTTCAGTGAGAGCCTCTCCAACCTCACGCTCGTTGCTGTAAGCTGCCGCACAGTCAATGTGTCTGTAGCCACAGTCTAAAGCTGCCAGTACAGCCTGCTTCACCTGCAGCCAGACAGTCAATCCAGTTCACATGTGATCATATGTAAACATTTCTTTAATTATTGTACAAAGATGATCATTATTATTGTATGGGTCTGTATTTAATTTGTATCAGCTCATGTTTGGATTGTCATATAATGGGGTGGGAAGGGCTACACACACCTGTCCTGGGGCACTTTTCCATGTTCCTAATCCCACCGTTGGCATCCTCTGACCAGTGGAGAGAGTGATTGTTGCTGTCATGGTTTATTAGTGCACGTTTTCCTGTCCAAATGAAAAAATAAATTATAATAATTTGAAGATGAGACAAAATATTATATTTATAGACTCCTTAACACTATGGTTAGAGATTATAACAGTAACACTAATCCTAATATAAATATAAAAAAATTGCCAACTATAACAGGCATGACATAAAGGAACAATGTTATTGGAATCTTTGATGGAAAGATTAATTTTGGAAATTTACACACAAAAAAAATCTCTTTAAGAACTTTTCTTTTTCCCATTTAATGAACAATAGAAATTCTGCTTTAAAGAACTTACTTTTAATCTTGCAAATGGTAAACTAATGTGTTTATTTTAAACAAAACATCATTATTTCTATGTGTAGATGATAATACAGTTATTGTTGTGAATGGCCTTTTAATTTTATGGTCATTTCAGTGCTGATAACAAAAAGTTGGCTGACTAAAAAGGTAGTCTGATAAATGCATGATACTTTTTTTATTGCTTGATCTAAAAATTTAAGAACATCAGAACAAAGTCCAAGGAATCACAGACAGATCTTTTAAAAGGTCAATAATATACGTAGTCATAAGAAAAAATATAATCACATACAAATAACATACCATTAGAAAGTTAGGAGTGACCAAAATTGTTTGGATATTGGACAATCTAAAAACATATGTGCTCATGTCTCCTCTGCTTGTTTGCAGAAAGAAAAGGAGCTGTTTGATGTCCAAAAATGTTGAAATACTATAATTTACCGGATAAATTGTATGTAAAATTTTAAAATGTAATTCGTTTGCCTTGTAGGAAATGCAGTTTTTCCCTGGTGAAAGCCAGGTTCTAATCCAGTCTATATCCTCAACCAAGGACCTCAAGTAAAACTTTCCTTTTGAGGAAATTTTCCTTTTAAATTGAAAAAAATGTGACACACAAGCCTATTGTTACATTTCTTATCTAACAGACTAACACCTTCTAAAAGCAAAGGAGAATGAGTATTCACTGAGCTCCTTGGGTTAAATCTGAATCTGAAATCTGAACTAAACCGAGTGATATTGCTTTAACCGCTTTATTAAAATCCTTAGGAGGAGTTGGGAAACTGTGCTATGTTATAAACTGTTCATACAAAACAATATTTTCAGCATCATCAAACAAGCAAGAGATACAATTATTATTATTTTGAAACCACCTTTGGACAAATAATGATTTGTTTCTGATTGTAATTTCTCAGGAATTCCATAAGAAAAATCGGAGGGGAGAAAAATTGTGAACACAACCAAGCTTCCAAGCAAGCAGACAGTGATGGTGAAATTTAGACAAAGCTTAAGGTAGCTTAGAGGGAAGATAATTACAAATACATTATACTATTCATTCTACATTAGCATTTTCTTTGTCTAAATTTTTGTAGTAAAAATGTAGTAACTTATTAGCACAAACATTTAGTATGCTAGCCGGATAACTAAAAATTACAAATTTAACCATTAAAATACATTTACACAATAAAAATCTACTTCTTATATAATTCTCTATTAAAGTGATTCAAATTTAAATCTTGTCATCATTAAACACAAAATAGTACTCGATACAGTACCAAAATAACATCATTTAATAGCCTGATCTTTTATCAATGCAGTGATTATAGTTTCCCTCCTTTCTGAATTTTCACTCAGTTTAAATTAAACTAATTATTTCAGTATTTCATTTGTAGATGGGGAAAATATCAACGCTAACATTTGCAAACCATAGAATAAATGATTTACTTTGTGGCTTACCTCTGAAAACGCTTCAGTCTGCAGAATCTGACAGACACAGAGCTTTTATGCACGCTAAGTTCAAAGTCTTTGTTTATTCGTTCCCTTAAAAGGCTGGCCAATAACCAGAAGCAATCCACAGATCTATCAAATGAACATCTTATGACAACAGCTTTCAGACCAACCTACTTTGACAAGTTTGCTTTTATTTTTGCTTTTTCCCAAGCTGCGCAGCATTGGTGGAATTTCTGGCTGTCAGTGTGGCTTTGGAGGGAATGGAGTTAATGAAATGGCTTGGGTCTGGAAAAGGCATCTGTTTATACTGAATGTGTTCACAATAGAGCCACAAATCAAAACAGTTTAGAGTGCGTCACATTCTCGCATGCTCAGGTTTAGCCCTCTCAGCTGTTACGGCCTTCCTGCTGGACAAATATAGAGCAAGCAAATTATTACTGTCTGTCTCACGACTGCTCCAAGTGTTGTGACCTGGCAGCGCTCGACTCGAGGTCCACTTCCCTTATGAGGTCAGGCAGCCTACATGACTTAGTCACCTCACAAAGCTGAAAAAACCCCTCAAGAACATTCTTGATCGTGGAGTCACTGGCAGCCTAATAGTACCACTGTCTCATTTGTGAGGGCAGTCCCGGAATAGCTGAGGAATATTAAGTATTGATATTTACAGTGTGCGTATTTTTAGAAATTACTGGAAAAGTAGTAATGGGAGGTGATATATTTTTTTATTAAAAGATTTAACTGACCTAGTTTATATTCGGATATAGTTCGGACTGCTAAACAAATCACTGGCACTACCCTTCCTACACTTCAAGAACTGTACTCTTCCAGAGTGAGTAAAAGGGCTCGCAAAATGACTCTGAACGCCTCACACCCAGCACACTTCCTGTTCGGACTGTTGCCATCTGGTCGGCGCTACAGAGCACCAAGCACAAAAACAGCCAGACACAGGAGGGGTTTCTTTCTTCAGGCAGTCTACCTCATGAACAGTTAAATATCCTCCTACTGTGCAATAAACATGTGCAATACTTTATTATACACACTTGTAGTCAGAACCTTACATCAATTCACAATGCAATACTTTCTCCATTGGCATTTGTACACAGCACCTTATAACCTGTATATTTATAACAAATCTTTACATACAATTCAACATCCAGATTTTTTGACTAACTGCATCTCTGTTTAATGTTTATCCTTTTTTTTTACATATTTATTTTGTGTTGTCACTTGTCACTTTATTTACACTGGAAGCTTCTATAGCTATAGACTCATTTTTAGAATAATTAAATAAAAGCAAGATACTATTTTTAAATTGTTCACAATATTACAGTTTTTATTTTTTTTATTTATTTTATTTTTTTTATTTTGGAAAAAGTTTCTCTGTTATGATAAAGTTAGAATTCTTCAATACCAACACTTGATAGTCCAATTAAAGGTAAAGTTCACACAAAACTGAAAACATTACGTCGGTGCAATAGCCTAGTGGTTAGTGTGCTGACATAAGGTGCAGTAGCACTTCATTGACGTCCACAATAATTGTGGTTGCAGGTTTTTAGCTTTCTTTAAAATGTTTTTTTGTGTTCAAGAAAAAAAAAAAAGAGTAAGAAGGTTTGAAACCTCTTAAGGGTGATTAAATTTGCAACTATCCATTTAACACATTCTGTTGACTATAAGTAACTGCCACTTCATGTCTAGTCATCATCAGAGTATTAGACTGAAAGCATGTAGTGTTGTTAAATGACTGACATGAGTTAAGTGTTTTTCAATCACTGCAAAATATGATCGATGCGAGTGTAACAGTTAAACATCTAGTGCATGTTTACAAAAAAACTATGGAAAAGGATCATGGTGGAATGCAAAATTATGTGAACAGCCACTTCATATTTTGTCTTTTTTCATTTAGTGGTTTGTGCTTCAGAGTTGTGTGATGTGACATGCTGCCCACTTACAAGTGTGAAATGCAAATCTGCTGTAATTTGGCAGACCGTGCATTTAGACAGATATCTAGCCTATTCCAATGTTACACTACCCTTTAGAAGATTCAACATTTCACACAGCAAACATGCACAATATTTATAAGATGCACTTAGTTTTTAGACCCAATGACAAAAAATCACAAGAATTCCTTAGCATCAGTATTTGCACGATTGACTTTTTTAAAATTCATGAATATGTATTATGGTATTCAGCAATGAGGGCCACAAATCCCTTCAGTGCCATCAGTACGCAGTATAAGTGAGGCAACATTTCTGGGAGCACAAACAAAATTACATAAATATATTATTTAGTTAAGTGGAGGAAATGCCTAATGGCTGTTTCAAAAAGTTGAAAAGAAGAAGATGAAAAGTACTGCACTCCAAAGGGCATCTGAATCCCAGATTTCTACTCCAAAATATGAATGACAGTAAACTGAACATTGAGGGCCATGTTTGCCTCTAAATGTCTGTGGTGGTTATAAACATGCTCTTCATCTCCACTTTAAGTATAAAGTTTCAAAGATGTCAATGTCAAACAACCCTGACAAAAACATGCAAGGGTGAAAAAAAGGAACTGTCACATGTTCATGTGCTGATGGAATTCAAAATGCTCCAGAGACGTTCAGTTCACTTTTAAGATGTTGATGGATCTCTGGAATCAATGATTCCTGTTAGATTTTTTTGTAGTTTTACTTGAATTTTTATTAATTTCCGATAAAACATTTTTAAAGAGAAAATTCTGTTGTTACAAAAAATTGTAACAATACGTTGTAAATACGTCAGTATTTAACATACTGTATTATTTTTTTATATTTTGAGAAAATTTTACTTCACTACTTTCAACAATAATATCTTTAGTATTTTTTCTATATTTAATAAAAAACATACCATTCCTCATTATTTTTAATATGGTGAAAACTTCAATAATCTCCAGTAAACATTTGCCTGAATTAAATTAATGTTGAAACACTACAATACCCAAGTTCTGCACAGAAAATCTTTTCCTATCCACTTATTAAGTTGTGACATATGGAATATTGGTTCTGGATCCAAGCTGCTTCTCACTTGAATTGAGAAAATATTCCTTTATGATCACTTTTAGTCATATCACACATTAAAGTAAATTTTATATATTAGCAGTATCACACTCGTAGAAGTGCGATATGACTGTATATCGGCACTGGTGGGAAGAGTCACAGTGTGATATGGCTGTATATCGGTACTGGTGGGAGGCGTGCATTGACACAAGGCCGCAGCAGTGACCATATACATTCATATCGCACTGTGATGATTGTCCCACCAGTGACGATATACAGTCATATCACACTGCTAACAGTGTAATATTGCGTTTATTCGACAGTTCGACGGCATAATCGTGTATATAAAAAAGACAATTAAACACGGAGAGTCTAAAAATCCTCTTGTAAGAGGAACTACTGTACTTTCTTCTGCCAGTCATTCACATCTGCAGCTGACATCAGAACAGCAGAAACCGATGCTACTTCACAAATGTCACTTTAGAGCTAGTGTTTGAATGATTCTCTAGCGTAATGTCTAACATTTTATAAAAAATGAATTGATGTTAGGCATGGATATATAGTGTGATCGTGATTTTCTAAAGTAATACATCGCTTCTTAAACGTTTATTATTACCATTTGTTGAGTTACTCTATACAGTTTGATAGAGCGCTTGGACCCGGAAGCCGCTTCACGTGACGTCACACTTAACAAATGGAAAAGAGAATCACTGTGATCAAATTGTAGTTATTTCCATTATTAAATTGAGTACATGCTCTTGCTTCAAATAAATGCTGTATCTTTTTAGGCTAGTTCGTAATTCTTTCAAAAACAGAAGAAAGAAAATAGTTGTTGAAAAGTGGACTAAAAACTGTGGTGCTTCTAGTGTGTGAGATGGATGAGTTTTATTCAGGATCATATGGTGTCAGAATATTTCAGGGTCAGTTGCTGGTCTGCACATTCGCATGCACAGTATGAGCTTCATAGAAAACGAACTGGAACATCAGTCCTAATTTATGATATCATGCAGTCAGTGGCAGATCCATTAGAGGAGTGCAGTGCAGTTAATGGACCTGTCCTGTCTGACACAGATAATCAGAGCCGTCGAGGCACTCATAACCCATGAAAAGTTTTGCTTACTGATCACTGTGAAATTTCATTCTTTGTTGTCAGTACATCCATCAACAGGACGTTCATACTGCTACTTCATGAAGAAATAATTGAATTAACTCCTTCACTTATTTTAGCTAGGGAAATCATGCTGTTTGAATAACTCACAGGAAGTTGATTGAGTCAATTGGTGAGTCAGCAGTGTATTTCAGAGGAGGGATGAAAATCATTTCTGAGTAAAGTGATGTGGCGTGAGACATTTGGTAGATATATTTGCAAAATGAAAACAGTCTCCATTCATGTCACATGGACTTTACATAATATACTTAAAATAGATTTAAGCTAAAGTTTTAGCCCCAAGAAACTTTTCTAATGATTATTTTAAAGGGGACTTGTAAGGTGGCATCCTTACTGCTCATTACTCAGTATGCTTCAGACGCTTGTTTATTGATTTGAATTGACTTTATGAATTTGTTGATTATCTCTTTATTTACAGTGCTCAGCAAATCTGGAGCTTATCTAACAAAATAACTCACGATAACGGTCCAAAAACCAGTACTCCCAAATTTATATGTTATAGAAAAATATTAAATACAAATTTAAAACAGAGGAAAAATCAAGGGAAGCAAATAATTGGAAAAATTGAGTTGAAATTTTGTAGGTTGTAATTCTTTTTTGTAATATTTTACTTGAATTGTATTATCTTTCTATTTCTAAATATGTTTGGTGACAAAAATATTATTTGAATAAATATATCTGTTTAATAAAGCTGTTTTGTTTAAATTCATTAAAATACATTGCTTATATTCACTGAGAAATGGAAAAAAATCTTCATTTTCAAAATGGGCTGTACTATATTATGCTGAGCTCTGTATATAGCTGTACTGTAGTATTCCCCTTCACTGATTCCTTTTTTTTGTTTGGATGTTTGCCACACTCTCCCTGCAGGCACAGGACGTCAATATGACGTCTCATTGATGTTGTACCCCAACTTCATAAGATGTTGCATTTTGTTTGAAAATGAAAATGAGAACCCAATGTCAGGCTGCCGTCAATATCAAATGTTGGACAGATGTTGCATTTTAGTTACTTACCAACGCAACCTATAAACAACAAAATACCAACGTCTAATTATGTTCCAGCTTGACATTGTGTTAATGTTACCACTAAGATGATTATCAGACGTTGGATTTAGGTTGCAATACCTGACGAATAAATGTCAGTATTTGAGGTCAATATGACGTTGATTTAAGATGTTGGCTCAACAATGGATTTTGGTCACTATGGTCAAAATAACACTGTCCTTAACTGCTGATAACCTAAAACTAACCCAATATCAATGTCTTATGACGTTTGTGTGTCTGCTGGGGTGTTTTAGATTATCAAACAAATTTAAATGAAATGAAGGTTTTCTTTGTTGTTTTGTTTTCCCTTAAGGATAAAAATAAAAAACGTAATTTTTTAAAAGCATGATGTGTTTAATTGTGTTATCTTTGAATTATTAAACAGATTTATTAAACAGTAATATTTATTAAAATTATGTTTTAGTCACTGAACATATTTAGAAATAGAAAGATAATACAATTAAATTCAAGCAAATTATTGCAAAAATTTTTACAAATTACAAATTTTCAACAATTACATTCTTATTAATTTAAATTGTAAATATTGTATTTAATATTTTCCCCTTATTTAGTTGAAATCTGAATTATTAGACTGCTGGTTTGTTTTCAACCAAATTTCTGTTTAACGGAGATAAGATTTTTTTCAACACATTTCTAAAAATAATAGCTAATTTATTGTAATTATAATAACTAATTTCTAATAACTAATTTATTTTATCTTTGCCATGATGACACTAAATAATATTTGACTAGATATTTTTTAAGACACTTCTATACAGCTTAAAGTGACATTTAAAGGCTTAATAGGTTAATTAGGTTAACTAGGCAGGTTAGGGTAATTAGGCAAGTTATTGTAAAAATATAGCTTAAAGGGGCTAATAATTTTGTCCCTAAAATGAAATAAAAAAATTTAAAACTGCTTTTATTCAAGTCGAAATAAAACAAATAAGACTTTCTCCAGATAAAATATTATCAGACATACTGTGAAAATTTCCTTGCTCTGTTAAACATCATTTGAAAAATATTTTTAAAAGAATAAAAAAATTCTAAGGGGGCTAATAATCCTGACTTCAACTGCGTGTATACATAGACATGACTGTCAGACGATTATCTGGCGATGTATTGTATGAGTGTTGAACCAATTAATTTCTCTATCAACTGTCAGCTATTTACAACCTCAATGTTTAAAGCACACAAAAACATACATAAATCTGCATGTCTCACCATGACTTGGGCATGGTGACAATGTACCGCTCTTATCAGTTTATGTCTCTTTTGTCTAGAATTGTTTAAATTTGGCATATTGTGACATTTATGTTCCTTGAAGAAAATTCAACTATATGGAAACTTTTGCTGGTGTACAGAAACTAGAGAAAGTAACTCCATTTGAAGATAACTTTGTGCTTTGTTACATATTATAGGATTATTATGTAATATGTCCAAGTTAATAACTTCAAAAATAACTAGAATTTCAATCTTAATCCAATGTTTATATGATGTTTGAGACATGCAAACTTTGTTGGTTGTTTCAGTCTAACTGCATCTCTAGTAACTTACGGAAAAGTACATTCAGATTAGTTCTCAATGTTTTCATTTAAAATTTGTATTGAGTTTTTGAGTTTTATTTGTAATAAATTCAGCTTTGTCATGCTGTTCGGACAGCCTTCAGTCTACTATCCACATTTCATTTAGTCTCAAACTCTGTAAATCCTCATTTTGGTTTATTTCTTGTTTCCTGTCAATCATTCATTAAAAAATATAAACAGTTAAACAGACACCAATCTAGACCCAATCTAAGTCACAGGAAACTAACACAGCGTTTGTTTTCAGCATCGGTTTATCCTCCCAGTGTGCAAAGGGAGCTGGATTTCATACTGTCTCATACATAAGGACAGAAGTAATAAACATGGGACATTCAAATTCACAACACAAGTGTCTGGCCGTCCAGAAGTCTCATGAGTACAATGCTATAACAATCCTAACATAGATCAGCACATCATAAAACAATTCGACACCAGTCATTAAAAAGGTTGTGTTGCTTCATACTTTCAGTTCATCACCAAATACAGTAATGATTAAATAAACACCATAGTTATGTCTGAGAGATATACTGAATGTAACCCTGGATAAGTGAAAAGTGTTGTTTATATAGAAAATACTGTTACTCAAAGGCTCCCATTACTGTAGAAAGACAGTATTTTGTATTGAAAGGGAGGCGCTTTGTAGAAATCTAAACTAAAATACAAAGAACTATTGCAAATTATTCAACGTTGAACACATTGTAAGTGTAAAATACAGTATAGTGAAACTGTTGTTGTAGTAAAAAGCTGTTTGATAAACAAATAATTTTCCTCATAAAAAAGCTTGAAATAACTAGACGTGCTTACTGAACAACAAAGATCTGCATTTAAAAAATAAATAAATAAATCAGTTTTTAGCTTCAATCTTCCAACACTTCAATAAACATTAAGAAACATATGCTCTCGTTCTCTTTCTTTCGCTTATATAAAGAAAAATGGTGTTTAATAATCTGAAATGGTCATGCTCCATGTTGGAGGATGTTCTCTTTTAAAGCATGAGCCGGTGGCGTGTATATTAAAAAGACAAATCTGGATATTTTTTGTCATTTAAGAGTTCACACTTAGCTGATGATTGATTATAAACCGTGTTTGCCATGCTTGCCAAAATTTGTCAAATTCCAGGAGACAGACAAACATGAGAGATGGGTCTGAAATACGGGAGACTTTCAGGAAAAACAGGCGTGTTGGCAGGTATGGACTCATGTGTTAGCTTATGCGGGACCGGCTGTGGGCAATCATAAACATGTGATCCTCTCAAAATTAGTTTATAAATAAACTTCTCTTCAATATCCAAGAATAATTTAATATAATGCAGTAACTTCTGCCGTTATGTTGCCCAAATCACATAAGATTTTACTTTTTCTAAGGAACACAAGTTATTTCGTAAAATTATTTTGTAATTCTCTGAAACTCTTTTCAGATAGTTAAAAAAAAAAGAAACTGCTAGCAAGGATGATTTTTCTGACCCAACTGTAAAATGTTGTGTACACGACAAAGATAGTGTAGGTCAATTTATTTTTTTTCTTTATCAGATACTTGTATAAAAATAATTATCTGGAAAAACCGGCAGGACCATTTTGTTGGTGTTAACTCTTCATGTTCCAAACTAACATCATAAGTTATGGGGCTCTATTTTAATGATCTAGGCACACAGTCTAAAGCACATGGCGCAAAAGCAATAAGGGCATGTCCAAATCCACTTTTGCTATTTTAAGGACAGAAAAAAACACTCTGTGCCCACAAATATGGTCTAACAGGGCTTTGCTTATTCTGTCTTTGCTTTCACTTTCTCTTTGTCAAGGATAAGGACATGATGTAATAAGCACAGACATCCATTAGCCTACATAAATAATTTTGTTTATTAAGCACAAAGATTTGTTTCAAAACTATTTCTAAATTCAGTTCTAATTTCCAGCAAACGAAGAAATGAACAATAATAACGAAGTGTGCTAAAAAAACTGAGTTATATCCTAAAACACATGCTATACCCCATATGGTCCAAATTAAATTAGATACAAATATAAATATAATATATAATTCTAATAATAAAAATATCATTATACATAAGCAAGTTGCCAGGAATGGAAAACTGGTAGTGGAGGAGGTAGTGTTTTTTATTTATGTAGAAAATAATAGTTTTATAATTTATTCCTTTAACTCTTTTTCATTTGTAAATATATTTCTGTATTTCTGTACATCCTGCATGTCTTAAGCAATGTGTAAGTGTTTAAGGCGCACAACAGACACGTTCTGCGTTGGACTTTACACCTGCTTTCAGCTGTCTATTTTTAGTTCCTCAAAATAGCAATGCGCCTTAACACACCTCTTTCCAGATCGAAACAGTCCACGAAGTGGCACAAATGGGTTTGCTATTTAAGCAACGTGGCAGAAAACAAAAAAACTAAGGTTGTGTTGGTCTGAAAATTTCAACACGTCGGGGTAAACACATCTTGCGCCGGGTGTATGATTGGGCCCATGATAATCGAGAACATGATTAGATCAGTTTTGAGTGAAATGTCCCTTTAAAGATGATTACTGCAATATATTATCTTGGGGTATTGAAATGACAAAGAAAATCCAGATTACTGTTTTATTAATACCCAGGTCTTATGTAATTGCTAATGAGATAAAAGAGCTAGATGGGGCCACATTAAGGCACTCATTTTTTGTGACCTAAAAATCCCACCATCAAAGGTTTACTATAAATACAAGCACCCGGTACTCCAAAAACAACCAGAAAGCACCAGTAGACTGTTGAGACAGGGTCAGGGAGAGGAAATATATCAACTATTGTTTCCAAATAGCTTTGCTGGTTTTAAGGAATCCTAAAAATCCTTGTCGCCTTACATACATCAACATTCAACATTATAGCTTATCGATTCTCAAAATGGAGTGAAATTTAACCTCCTACAAAATAACACAGATTCAAAACCAGAACAAATCTAAATCATCCGCATCTTCATCATCACAGCAAAAAATTCAACTTCCCTTCCTTTTAAAAAACACCTAAAAAACATTTAATTTAAAAAACATTTTGCTTTCTTGTTACCTTTTGTCTTCATTATGTTGAGAGAGAGGATAAAACCAGTTGGAAACCATTTACAATAAGGATCCTTTAGTTAATGTTAGTTAAACTATTTTCTAACACGAACAATGCATTTATTACAGTATTTATTCATCTTTGTTAATGTTAGGTAATAAAAATGCAGTCGTGCATTGATGGTTCTTGTTAACTCACAGTGCATTGACTCTTATTACATGACTTTGGAATACTCCATTCTGATTGGTCACTTATGACATTTCAAGATATGTTATTACAAGATAACAACCACTGAATAACACAGCCTTGACTGGGAACTTCTGTCTATTATGCCACTGTTTAGCCACATCTTGTAAATGAATAATATGTAAGTCTGTGCACCATTCAGCCGGTTTCGTTTCTGTCATCTTTTGCGTTTTTGACTGTTTGGCCCCATTTTGTAACTGAGTAATGAGGAGGTTAGTAAATGCTCCATCAGCTCAATTAACCTGTTTTTGTCTTTGTCAACTTTACATTTAAAGAATGAATAAACAATAACAGCTCAGAACAATGTTTTGTGGCAAGTAGCTGTGAAATACAGTACGTCAACGTAACAAGCACAACTTTGAGTTTTAATTCTGAATTAGTAAATGTTGACCTGCAATTAATAAATGCTCTAAAAGCATTTATTCTTAGTTCTTGTTAGTAAATACATTAACGTTAAATAATGGAACCTTATTGTAAAGTGACCACGGAAAATTTCTGAAAGTCAAGTCCAGGTTGAAAGCCATAGACCTTGGGGTAACAAAATTTTTCAATACTTCTAAAAAGAAAACAGCATTTCATGTGTTTTGAGATATTGAAAATAACTTAAAAGTGAATGTATAATAAAATCTCAAATGACCCTCTTGTCCATATTTGTCCCTCTTTGAATTCAGCATCTGTACTTTTGGGAGAAATGTGTATGTGTGAGAAATGTAAGCATCCAGTGACTCCGCTGAGCTCCCTCTAAGACTGTGGAAGGTGCTGTTTGATGATCTCTCTGGACTGGGGTGGGATTCTGTCTGGGAAGCGCACCTGGAACTCCACTATTAAATCCCCACGTTGGGATGGGTTTTTTGGGAAAGGCAGGCCTTCTCCACGCAGTCTCTTGATTGTGCCTGGTTTGATGATGTCATTGCAGGGCAATGTAATGGCTCGGTTGTCAATAGTGGGAATGTTCACTGTGCAGCCACACAACGCCTGTAAAAATAAAAGCGAAGTGAAGTTAGTGAGTGCGGACGAGAGCTGTTCATGGCATTTCAACACTTAAGCACAAACTCTACATGGTGACATAGAGACCTAGTGTAAGATGCCACTATGATGTTACAGGCACAGAGAGCACATGTACAGTACATTTAGCAATTACAAAGACAGATAAAAGAGAAAGGAGCACTTCATATATTACACTCAAATTTAAAAACTATATCAGTAGGTTAGCACTAAAATAATGCTACAAATTAAGGAATGACTTTCAGAAAAACATAAAAACAAGCTGTTACTGAAATCTTCTCCAAATTCTGAGAAGCGTACTGTCACACAGATAACAAAAAGATCCATAGGACATCCCCCTAATTGCCTCTGTGAGTTTATTGGTGCGATGTACCCAACATGGACATTACTGGGACGTCTGTTGGAGAATGTACCCCGGGTGTTTGCTGGACATTGGCGTTATGTGCAGAGGATGTACAACAGATGCTCATGTAGCATTGGCCATGGATATTCATGGGACATTCATAAAACATTGCGAGGCCCTATAGGGAGCATTCTACAGGTCATTTTAACAGTAAATATGCTAGTCAGATAAGAAAAAAAAAACTATTGGCCCAATTAATAAACAACAATAGTATAATACGTTTAACAACTTAAAATTTTTTGTTTATGTGTGTTGCATGTTATTTCTCCAGCTTTTCTGATTCGATTGCTTTGTTCGCAACCGAAAAGAATATAAAATACACACAGCTGTACTCAAAATAATAGTGTGTTGTAAAAAGTGAGCAAAGTTTAAAATCCTTATAATAATCTTTATTTTAATACATGCAAATGTTTTGGAAACAATAAACTGCATTCTAAATTAAAACATGAAGAAATAAATGGTTAAATGTATAATTTTACAGAAAGTGAAGAAAAACAAATATTAAGCTGTTAAAAGATGCTACATTGCAGTGTCTTCATTTTTCTGTTAGAATACAAATATTTACTGTATTAGCTTAAAAATGCTTAAAGATTTAGCTTTCTTGTGAATCACTGAACTAATATTTACTTGTATAACCATGGTTTTTGAGATCTGCTTCACATCTGTGCTGCATCAAGTTGACCAACTTCTGGCACCTTTGAACAGGTCTGCCATTCCAGGACGATTACTAAACACCACAATTCTTCTGTATTTTTGTTTTTGCCTTAGAAACACCATTTTTGATGTCAGTTTACAAATTTTCTATTGGGTTAAGGCCTGTGTTTTTTCTGCATGTCTGGTTGTCAGCTGTTGAGAAAAACTGAACAACACATTTAGAATGTGTTATGATTTAGAATTTTGTTACATCTATTAAAGTTATATTTTATTGTCCACTGAAAATTGTAAGTTGAAATTGACAAAAATTGTGATTTCATCTTTAAATAGGCTCATATTTTCTTTTTACAATAATTTTAAGTTATTAATTTGTAATATTAACTTAAATTTACAATAAATTAAAACCTATGTTTTTGCAATTTGTATTTGATTAAAAGGCATTTCATTATCCCATCACTTTCAAAATAGAGAGTATGGGATGGTTTTTGGTTTTTAAATTAGTTTTCCCTTGTCTGAGTGGTCAGGTGTCAGTTCTTGGACTGGAATGGAATTTCTTTATTCTCCCCCAGGGGCAATTTGGTTCACAGCAATAGCCGACACAGATCATCACACAAATAAACATAAAGGTTAACAAACAATAAAGATAAACAATAAAGTTAATCATGATCTAGTAAAATGTTAATGGTTCTTATGATAACAGGCCAGGCAACTGGATTTTTCAACTGTTGTTATAAAAATGGCAAATTAGGACTGTTATACAGTGGACAAAATGAGACTGTACTTCTGGTATGCAGAAGTTGGTAAGCAAACATTATGCAGATGTCCTACAAATGTCTAGGGGCAAACGTTATGGAGACATCTTCCAAGTAACTGATAACAAACATTATTTCACCGGTGGTGAAATAAATGATAAAGTATAAAGTAGATTAAATGTAGATACCCTCGACAGACCGGTGGTAAACATTAATTATGAATATATTTATTCATTCATTTGGCTTAGTCCCTTTATTTATCAGGGGTCGCCACAGCGGAATAAACCGAAAACTCATCCACAACTTAACACAGCGGATGCCCATCCAGCTGCAACCCAGTACCGGGAAACGTCAACACACACACACACACATACACTACAGCAAATTTAACTTATTGAATTCACCTATCCCGCATGTCTTTGGACTGCTCCTAACCGGAGAAACCGAAGGAAACCCATACAAACACGGGGAGAACATGCAAACTCCACTCAGAAATGCCAAATGACCTAGCCAGCACTCGAACCAGTGACTTTCTTGCTGTGAGGCGAAAGTGCTAACCACTGAGCCACTGTGGCATACATGTCAAATTTTATTAATATATGTAAAAAAACTTTTTGAAAGATAAAAGCAATTTTCTACACAATAACAGATTTGACTGAAAAATGAATGCAGGAGCTGTATAGTTTGGCTTGGCTTTTGCCAGTTTAGGCAATCATGAGGGGATGTCCGTGTGTGTGTGTGTGTGTGTGTGTGTGTGTGTGTGTGTGTGTTATGCTGCAGATGGGGTAGCTGAGTCCACAGAAAGCTAATTTTGGCCACTGCTCTCATTTCACAGGGCTAATGAAGCAACTGAAAAAATCAGCTGAGGACATAAATAATGAATCTGAAATCAGAAGTTGCTATGGATTAAAACAAAAACTGGTTTACGCAAGCAAACTAAAATTAGACCCTTTAATCAGATAGACACTTTGAAACTGTGGTAGACTGTTTAAAACAAAAAACGCAACTGTTTGTATGTCGTTTAGGAAAAGTGTCTGCTAAATTAAGAAAGTAAATCAGATTGAAGTGACTAGATATTTTATAATACTTTTGTTTTGTTCTTATCTGCATTGCTGGCTTTTAATGCTGCCTGCAAACACTATATTCATAATTGTAGTGAAACCCTGGTTGCGTACTAGCTTTCTCAAAGTTATTGCCTAAAATAATGAAAGACTTTATATCTTTTCTGATTCAAATAATAAAGTTAAACAAAGTTGCCTTATTTTCCATTATGGATGCACAGTAAACACAGTCCCAAGACTATTGGGAATTTAGCAAATAATAAAAATGCAAAACAAAAAAACCGAAGACACACACACACACAGGTTGTCATGCTGAGGATAAAACCAAAGTCCTTCAAGGCAAAGTCATTTCAATATGCGACCCTCTTTGAAACAGCTCTTGGGCAGTATGCTTGGGCATTCTGTCTGAATGAGGAAACATTAAATTCTCCAAAACTGTTAGCCAAGCTCACGATTACATTACATATTTGGAATCACCAATAAAATTAAACAAGAACTGTCTCATGAGTTTAATTTCTTAAAGTTCGAATAGAACAAAGTCAGCATATTTTCAGGTTGCCCAAGCTATTGCACATGCGCAGTTGAAATGAACGAGATCACGACACCAACCTCATTTCTGTCCGTTCTACACATTATCATCCTCTAGATAATGCTTCGTCTGATCGCACTGGTGTTCTGAAGTAATTCACAACTTGGCAAATCTCCAGAAATGACAGCGACTCTTTGTTAACAAGTTTGTGGGTGTTTAAGTAGTTGCTGTCATGTGACGTGCGTTTGACAGGACGGACTGTATACTTGCCGTTCAATTTATACAGATTACAAAACCAGAAAAATTGTTTTCAACTATAGTTGGTTCATTTAAAAGTACAGATTTCAGCTTTATGGGGATATATTTCTTATGTCTGTGAAGCAAGTATTCGCTTCCAGTGAGATTCCAGTGTGTTTATTGACCACATAAACCATCATAAAAGCACATGTCTGGTATGAGCTTCTCCACCAGAGAATCGTCAATCAATAGCCCCTTTCACACAGTGATACCGGTAAATAACCAGGAAATTTCCAGAGCGACTTTACCGGTAGATTCATAAAAGCGCTGTTCACACAGGCGAGGACATTACAGAATTTTTCCAGAAACAACCATTACAAAATACCGGTAAATTCTGACATCCTTGACCAGAAATGACCTCTAAACGGCTGCGTTTGTATTTGTAAACATTTGACTTCATTACTAACTCTGTGGATGGATGAGTATTGTGAACAACTTCAATGAAAACATACAGAGAAAAACTTTCGCGTGTCGAGATGTACATTTATATGTGTGTGTGCTGGCGCTCACCGGCTGCTTAACGAGAGGGCACTTGATGCGTCAAGCAACTGAAGGAAGCAGAGTTTGAAGGTAAACAAACAACTGCTTACCAATAATTATTTACACAGTTGGCGTTAAGAAGAAACATATAAACGTTATTTGATTAACATCTAGCAGCTAAATGTGTCTGGAAAAATATTTAAAGATTTTTATCTTCATAAACAGCACGGATGTGGATGTGTCTGAGTGTTCTGATTGGCTAAAGTAGGGTCTGTTTACACATACATACCTTTCCAGAAAATTGCAGGTAATTTTCCGGAAAGGTCTTTATGTATGAAAGGGGCTTATATCGATCGATGATTGGCTCCTGTAAGTGAGGCTTCATTCACCATATTGACCGTTACACTTTTCCCCATTCAATGCTTTACGAGTGACACTTCTTGTATAATCTATAGTCTTTGATGAAACATGCCAGCAAGATAAGCTGACACATCAAAGATCGTAAATGAAATTAAATTTCAAATGTAATTGTCAAAGCTCCGCCTGTGCCTGTCACTGGAACTATTTATATAACTTTAAATCATTTTCATCTTCAGTTAAATACCACTATGAGTATATTAAACAGGAAATGGATACACTTAAATCTTTGAAGATTAAAGCTTAAAAACATTCAGTCAAGAAAGAGCCTGCAGTTATCGCATGCGAGCTTATGCTGGAAGAGATTTTCGTGAACTTTCTGTGATGTGAATACCAAGCACAAACATTGCCAGACCGCTCTGCTTAGCAGCTGCCTCAAGGGAAGAGAAAATGTGTTCGCAATGACATCAGCTCCTTCCTCCTGACAGCAGTGGTGTGGACGGGGGGAAGGGAGGCAGGGGTTCATGGAAAGAAGGGAGTAGCCAATACTCTCACAAAACAGTTGACCATGAAAAGGTGCCAGGCATCTCCTCAGCTCTGGCTAATGATGGTGTTTCCCAAACAGAAACAGGTCTAAAGCAACCCATGGTAATGTCAGAACCACTGTAAAATGAAACCAAGAATATTCCTAAACATAGATGTCTTAAAGGAAATTGAATATAAAATGTTGTATCCCACAGCTAGGTGTGATCTGGATTTTTGCACCAGTGTGAAACTTGCAGAACTTTACTACCAGTGAGATAATTTGGGGTACTTTTACAGTACAAACCCACTATCTCATATTTACCTCCACTAATAAGAAGTCCAGGGATGACTCGGTGGTTAGGACCATCACTAAGGTGGCATTGCTTTGGGGTGGACCACTATTCTGTCGCTTTAGGTTGCCTCTACAGACGCGCCGGCCCTGGCTATAGGTGAATAGAAAAACTTAATCGGCCATAGTGTGTATGTGTGAATGGGAGAGTGTATGGATGTTTCCCAGCACTAGGTTGCAGCTGGAAGGGCATAGCATATGCTGGATAGTAATCGGTTTATTCCGCTGTGGCGAACACTGATGATAAAGGGACTAAGCTGAAGGAAAATGAATGAATAAGAAGTACATTCAAATATGGAAAAAAATTAAATTCCAAGGTTTGACTGCTGGCTGTGTGTTATTAGGACTAGGTGTTTTTTTAATAACCATGGTTTATTGTTTGATTATTATTTTACATAAAAATTATGATTGCCTTTACTGGTCAAGCTTACTGTTTGATTAATATCGAAAGAGTTCAAATTAATATTTTAATGCACAATTCTAGTTTATTTTATTGATTTATTGTAAGGTTAGGGACAACCAATAACCTATTTGCAGACCCTGTGGCAGGAAAGGAAATGAGAAAGATATTGAGCATTGCAGATGTCAGAACACAGATTAATACTAAAACAAGACAATATTTTTGTCTTTTTCAGCAAAATATCATTCAGTGTATGAATATGTTTGGGTAGAAATAAACATTCTTATTCTGACCTGTTAAACGTAACCATGTTGAATTTTAATATATTTGAAAAGATTCTTACTTCAAAAAAGTCAAATTGGTAAAACCTAGAGATCTGAAAGACTGGCAAAGTGTAAAACCTTAACTCTAGTTTACTAGTATTTTCTGTACTGTGGCCATTGTGAGCAAGTGATTTTACGGCTGACTATTGTTGTCCTAAATGACATTTTAGTGGGTTTTAAAACCGCCAAAATGTTCTGCTTTACTGTTTCTAAGGTATGTGTAGGACAACAGTATCTCCAGGAAAAAATATATGCAAAGATGGCACTTTGAATTGTAAAGAAATCTGTTTTTGAAACTAATGAAGACAGCAGAAGTCAATAATTCATTTGAATTATTTAGCCTGGCATGTTAACTGCCCCAAAATATTATAAATACTTATATATAAAATGTGTTCAAAGGGGAAAACGTTTTTGTTTTTTACCCAGATATTTAAAATGAATACATTTTAGAGCAGTAATCACAACACCGTGATACCATGATGTTTTTTATCCAAGGTTATCATACCGCCAGAATCTTATACCGGCCCAGGACAACTGTTTTTTGTCAACAGTAGTTTGGTGCTGATTTAAAGTGTTAGATGTTAAGAAATAAACTGTTAAATACTGTCTTTAGAGAATCTTTAATGCTGTACATATGGTAGTAGTTTAGAGCAACAATAACATAAAACATGGAGCACATTTATTATTGTTTCATTAGCAGAGACGATGAGAGAATCAGTGTGTGTGCAGCCCAAGAAAAAGATCCTCTATAGTTAGAAGACAGAAAGAAACAGCGATAAAACAAACACAAGGTAGAAATGCTGGAGGACAGTAAAAATCCTAAGTAACAGAGCCTAAATGACCCTTTTTTATGGATAAATTAGTTATAAATTTATACAGTTTCAAAACTGGTATCAGTGTAAAACAGTGATGATTACACTGATCCACATCAACACATCATCTTAACACTAGAGGTGTTGGTATATAAAGAACACAAAGAACAACCCAGGTAACGTGGTAAAGTCTAGATAGGATATGTGTCCGGCCGGAAGTGCGATATGCACATCATTATAGCAGCATTTTTTATGACACTGTGTATATATATATATATATATATATATATATATATATATATATATATATATATATATATATATATATATATATATATATATATATATATATATATATACCGGTGTATGTATGTATGTGTGTGTGTGTGTATATATATATATATATATATATATATATATATATATATATATATATATATATATATATATATATATAAATTTAATAGATAGCATAAATAATACTTGGTACAACTACTGTTTTTATGTTACTAGGAAGGTTGGGTTTATGGTCGGGGTGGGAGTAGATGTTAAAAAATTAACTCATTCCTTCTTTCATTTTCTATCAGCTTAGTCCCTTTATTAATCTAAACCTTTATTAATCAGCCACAGCGGAATGAACCACCAACTTATCCAGCAAATGTTTTACGCAGCGGATGCCCTTTCAGCTGCAAACCTTCACTGGGGAACATCCATACACACACATACACTATGGCCAATTTAGCTTACCCAATTCACCTATAGCGTATGTCTTTGGACTATGGGGGAAACCGGAGCACCCAAAGGAAACCCACGCGAACAGGGGGAGAACATTCAAACTCCACACTAACTCAGCCGAGGTTCGAACCAGTGACCTTGTTGTGAGGCGATCATGCTAACCACTGCACCACCGTGCTGCCCTTTATGACAATATAGTCAGAATTAAAAAAAATAACTTTCTGATGCGAGTCCACGTATAGAGAGTCTTGAATAATCCTGCATCATCACACCACGGGGTCTGTGCTAACAGGGCTCTTTAGTACAGCTGATGAGTAATTACTAGGTGAATGGGTATGGAAATTAGCAGTAGACAGGGACCTTATAGCTGTCTTGCTCTTGAACAAACTCTGCTCATTACCAGCAGGCAATTACAGAAACTCTGAGCTCTCATTAAAGAAGGGCTTTGGGGTTCCACTAAGAGCATCTCTAAATGAAAAGTGATATTAAAATGAAGACAATGTTCCTCTGAGAACCGTCTAGGTCCATGCTAAATCGGTCTTATGAATGCATCCACAATAAACAGGCAGATGAAAATTCATGGGGCAAGTTGCCATCAGTATGCTTTAGATGATACCAGATGGCAAAACAGTTTGTGATGTTCACCAGCACTTATCAAGTTTCATTCTGGGCATCTAATGAGCGAGACCTTTAAAAGTAAATCACTGCTCTGAAAACAACACAGAAACTATTAGTAGACTGTTAAAATGGACACAGTAGATCTTTGCAAATTATGTTTAAATCCACGGTTTACATATTAAAAATGCCAAGACAGTTAAAAGTAAAGCAACCTGCACTGTAGAGCTGGATATCTTACAGACACACTGTTTGAAAAAGCTGACAGCGCTGGCTGAGCTGTCGAAGTAAAAGCTGTCTAAGCTAGCAGAAAGACAAAGAAAGGTTTCCACTGTTAATGACAGTGGTACTCTCGAACACACCACACTCACTCAAGACTGACGTTAGCTATTTCTGCCGATGCCACTGTCACTACAAAGTATTAACTGAGTGTTTTTCTGGGTCACTACACAAGCAGAAATATATGCAGTTGTGTAGTTATTATCCTCAGTGGGTCAGCCTATGAAAATCCCATTAAATCAAGGCAGCATCAATAATATATAAATGTTCCAGCGTTTGATGGCTTGGGACTGAATTTTGGGAGATTCTTATTACATCTACGGCAAGTAGGGAGGCACAGAGCCATTGTAAACTCTTGAACTTTCATGAAGAAGGCTCAACTATGAAATACACTTTACAGAAATATACAATGGTAACACTTTACAATAAGGTTCATTAGTTAATGCATTTACTAACATGAACTAATCATGAACAACACTTGTACAGCATTTATTAATCATAATTGAACATTTACTAATGCATTATTAACATCTAAGTCCATGCTTGTTAACATTAGTTAATGCACCGTGACTTAACATGAGCTAACAATGAACAACTGTGTTTTCATTAACTAACGTTTACTAACATAAATAAATACTGTAGTAAATGTATTGTTCATTGTTTGTTCATGTTAGTAAATGCATTAATTAACATTAACTAATAAACCTTATTGTAAAGTGTGACCTATACAATTGTTATTTTAACTGCTGATTGTTTACTATTGGCTTTTATTAGTAACAGTTTCATGGATGTAGGCAAATTAATATTCCCTGTTCAGTGTGCAACTCGAAAAGTCACGCTTGGCTCAGTCACATGACAATTTATTAGCCCAGTTCAACTCTTCAAGGCGAGTTCAACTCACTTTCTCAAAGCAGGGACTCTGCTTTGGCGTATGACACCGCACTATGACATTCCTGTACTCTCACACTGAAGTGAGAGAGAGTAAATCAGCAATGATGTTGAACCATGAAGGTACTACACAGTCACTAGGCGTCATTTGTCCTGTTTAGTCTTATAGCTATGGTCAATATAGAGCATGCTCAAGTATATTTACTCTCATTATGTACATTAATAGGGCTGCACAATATACTGCTTCAGCATCAATTTCGCAGTGTCCACATCTGTAATAGTCACATTGCAGACTGTGAAATGTTGAATTTATATGTTGTGATTATACAGTAGTTGATCAGAAGCCACAGTTCGGAAGACATGAGGTTTGTGGGGTCACTGCAGAGTTGTACCGTTTGTAATAGGGCTGGGTTAATTGAAAAGTAAGTAATTGTAGGTTCTGAATGTCGATTTCGATCAAACTTTACCAGGTAATTTTTTTTTCAATTACTTTCCCTACCATGTGTGATCACGTAAACCCCTACATCGAGCACAACATAGGGTCTGGTGCAGCCTTCACGCAGTAGCATACCCCTAGCCGTGATTGATGCCGACGCTAACCTATCAAAAAAATGTTACATGTCGCGACAATGAATAGCGAAAGCTCTGTGATTGGTCGGATTGGTAGTGTTGACGGGTATGGGCGGTGCCGAGAGGGCAAAAAAAACCCAAAACAAATAAAATAATTACAATAATTAATAATACAATAATTACAATAATTAAATAATTATTTAATTGAGTTCAAATGTTCAATTAATCGATATTTTGTTTTTAAGCCAAATCGCCTTCCCTACCCTAGTTTGTAACTTTAATAAGCTCTTATTTTATTGAATTATTCATACAATAAAACCTTAGTGTTATTTTACATTTAATTATTCAATTTCTGTTGCTCCACAGAAAACCATAAAGTACTGTTTTATTCACTTTCATGTTGGCTCTTTTGTATTTACCTATGCTTTTTCTTTTTAAATATTGTGTTATGTGTTATTATCACCATCGATCTAATTTAATAAATTATTTCCAAATAGAGCTATTCAGACAATCTGGTGAACGTTTAGTGCATGTCTTAGGACTGTGGGGGAAACCAGAGCACCCGGACAGAAATGCCAACTGAACCAGCCGGGGCTCGAACCAGTAACCTTCTTGCTGTGAGGTGATTGTGCTACCCACTGTGCCAACATGACGCTCAGGACCCGAAGCAGCACTTGATAATTACAGACAGATCAAGGTTGAAAGTAAACTCTACACGGAGATAGCCCTTCAAGAACAGGGTTGGTGCCCTTGTTTTATAGGATGCTTTACAATATTATAAATAAAATATTTAAACTATATTAAAATCTAAAAATTTTAATAGAATATTAAATAAAATATGAATAAACAAAAAAAATCTACAGAAACGTAAATATAAAATGTGAAAATTTTATAATTATTTATATATATATACACACACACACACAGTTGAAGTCAGAATTATAAGCCCCACTTTGAATTTTTTTTCTTTTTAAAATATTTTCCATATGATCTTTAATAGGGAAAAAAAAAATTCACAGTATGTCTGATAATATTTTATTTCTGGAGAAAGTTTTTTTGGATGGAATAAAAGCAATCATAATTTTTTAAACACCATTTTAAGGAAAAAATTATCAGCTCCTTTAAGCAATTTTTTTTTCTATTGTCTGCCGTACAAATCATCGATATACAATAACTTGCCTAATTACCCTAACCTGCCTAGTTAACCTAATTAACCTAGTTAAGTCTTTAAATGTTGCTTTAAGCTGTATAGTTTTAAGTGTCTTGAAAAATATCTAGTCAAATATTACATATATTATATATTCCAAAAACTTTTAAATTTGATCAATTTAATATTATTTCTTAGGGGATTAGGCAACCAAACTATTATTTAAATGGATATAACCATTTAATAAAACTGTTTGATGTAAATACACCAAAATATATTCACTATATATCTGTATTTACTGAGAAACGGCTAAAAACATTCTTTTCAGAAGGGGTGTACTCATTAATACTGAGCACTATATATATATATATATATATATATATATATATATATATATATATATATATATATATATATATATACAAACATACATACACATGTGTGCACAATAATATGTTTTTTAATGTTGCTGGGCAATAGAAGCAGCAATGAGTTTTATGTGGTGGATAAGGCAGCTACATGTAGCATCTGTGCAGGTTAACAAGGTCAGTACTTTTTTGGACTGTGGGGTTGATACCAAATGAAGCCCACTAATTTGCCCTGTAAGTTCATGTAAATGAGGTCAAAGGCTGGTCAAGTGTTGACACAGCAGTAAACCTCTCTAATCTAAGTCTGGGTCTGTGTATTCTTGGGCTACAGAAGCCAACTGGTAAAACAAGCCAGTCTGCTTTGACGGCCAGTTAGGGAATGTCAAGGAAGTGCATAAACTGACATTTAATCAGCAATACACAATATCACAATGCCGCTCAATTAATGAATCAAACAAAAGCAGATTTAAGAACACATACCTCCTTTAGACCAATCTTGGTTGTGTAAATGATGTTGGAGCCATCTCTTCTGAAGAGTGGGTGCCCCTTGTCCTTGAGCACAAATGCAATATCAGCAGGAATGTTCTCAGGTGTCTCATCCCCCTCTTTAGGGAAAGTGATCTTGGTCCCTTCCTTCCAACCTCTCTTGATGACAATATTAAGGATCTTGTCCTCTGTCCTCATTGTCTTTCTGTCTGGGTTCAATCGTCTGCGAGTGATTCGCATCCGCTTTGTACATCCATGGAAGATCTCCTCTAGAGACACTTTGAGCTCATGTACCACCGGAGGGTCCTGTAATTTCTTGCGGCCACCATGAAGAGGCTCGTTACGATGCCTTCGACCTCCACCATGATGAAAACCATTGACACCGTTGAAACCAAAGTGGCTGAACGAACTGAAAGGATCATCTTCTCCATCCATATCAATGTCCATGTCATGGTCCCCATGGTCCGGAAAGCCATTAGTATTTCCTCGTTGCCGACTAGAGCCAAAGAATATATCAAAGGGGTTGGAACCTCCAAAGAAGGAAGCAAATGTGGCATGTGGATCCCCATGAAAAGTATAGTGATATGTAGTCCCTTGTCCACTAGATGAACCCGTGCCACCTGTTTTCAAACCTGAATGGAATTACACAAAGGGGGAACAATATATAAAGAATTTCTGCATATTATTCCAGTTAGAGACCTGCACTCCCACAAATTAACAATAAAGACATCAATAAAATAAAAGCCATTTACAGGTGATATTTAGGCCTGCATTTTCTTTAGTTTAATTGAGTTTATTTTTTATTTACTTAGTAAAATATTGAAAACTGCCTAATTTTATTGATTGAGAAATACCTTAACTATATATATATATATATATATATATATATATATATATATATATATATATATATATATATATATATATATCTTGTAGCAGATCTTGTAGCTAAATCTTGTAGGATCGGGTGGGAGTGAGACTGAAAATCTGCACAGGTCTCTAAATTCTGCTTCAGTGACAGGTTATCAAGTTATCAACTACTGTATGTTAAATGACTATATTACAAAATCTTTAAAAATAAATATATTTTAAATAACTTTTTGATATTTATTAAGAAAGACTGTTGGTGCCACATTATAGACATCACCATCTACAGATGTCTGGGAAAACTGGATTTTGGACTCAGTAACAATAAAACCTAAGCCACATATTATAAAAGTGTTAGCCTTATGACTTCTAACTGTTAGGTCTCGTGTGTTAAGTATTTGAAATAGTTTAAAATTACACTTTAAACCCCAATACTGTACGTTAAGGGAACTTGAGCTACTATTTGAGCTACTGACCTAAATTTAGTTATATGTTTTCTTCAAAGAAAACAAGTACACTGACACTATACAGCTGGATGGCTTTAACCAGTTATTATAAAGGATTACTAAATATTTTTAGGATCATAGTTTTACTGTGATACTATTGTCACATTCCATATAAATGCATAACAATTATTTAAAATATGCAAAAAAGTATTACCTCTATAAATTGAACCTCTTGTTTGTTTGTAAATAAACGAATAATACTGAGACAGCACTGCAAATTTGTATTTATTATATCACTATATTACATAATTGGCAACTGAGCTAATAGTCCTAAAGTACAGCTGGACACTTATCAAGTACTAGCCATCTCCATGATGTAGCATAGAAAAGACTTTTTGATTTAGTCTGCAACTGTTCACACATCAACATTCTGAGGTGTGAGACTTTCTCTCTTTTCTCCACCCCTCTCTTTTTTTTGGTAACAAAAAAGGCAAATTCAAATGGCTGGGCAAAGAACAGACACATTCTGCAAAACAAGCAGTCGTCTTCAGCAGATACACTCTCCAAAGCCTGCAGTCTTCCTCAGAAGATACATTCTGAGCATATACAAGCAGTGTTCTTCCTTTTAAGTGGATTTCATTTTGTGGTCTGGTTCTAAAACATATTTAGGAAAGAACATGTAGCTGTTTAACCTGTTTGTGTAGAAGACCTGTCCTCTATGTTCTCTCAACTTTGTTTAGAGGTTTGCTGCAAAATGTTGCTCTTCACAAAAATCAGGGAGGGTCAAGCAATCATGTCTTTTGTGCTTTTCAACCCCCTAGAAAAATATTAACACCCCTATGTTATTGTGGGTGATTGATGGCTTGTAACAAATGTGCTTCATCTAACGGTCAGGACTTAAGCTGACTCATCTGACTCATTCCAACTTCAAATCCTAAACTGTTCAGTCTGCATTTATTTAACCATATCAGACATCTTATAAAAACATCCTTTCTCTACAGTCCATGCAATTTAAATCATCTCCTGGGGCCAAAACAGCTAATGAGGGGATGGCTATTAAAGTGGGCCATGTGAGAATAACACGTCAAATATACATTTTGTCAACATATGAATATGAATCTCAATGTGAATCTGTTTTGACGTGAACCCAGTGTCTCTATTTACAAGCAGTATAGAATGACAAGGCATCAAAATAACTAATGCAAAGTCTCTAGTCTAAAAAATAAAGGGATTCCTTTATGCAAAAATTAGCAATTCAATTATTGGAGGAATTGGCAGGTGTTCGCTGTGCAAAGATGCTTAGTTTGGCATCTAGCCTGGACTTGGCATATAAGTGGGATACCTTAAATCCTTTATTTCAACAAACATTTTTGTTTTGGAACAGTGCCATGTTTATAGTCCTTGCATTTGTCAGAGAACACTCGTGCATCATCCTGCAGTGTGAGGGAGTTATTTTGATTGTTGGGAAAAAGCAGAGGTGGTAGAGCAGCTCTGACAGCGTTCAAAGACAAGTGTTCCAGCCACGTGAGCCATGACAAACATCCTTTTAAGGACTGTCCTGTCTGACGTAAACACAGAAATGAGCCTCGGTCCATGAAGTCTAGCTGACATTTACATCTGTAATGTTTCCTTATTAAAGATATGGTTGAAGTAATGCACTATTTAGACTGTAAAAAATAAATGCAGGCCCTATATCAGTGGTTCCCAACCTTTTTTTGTCTGAGAAAAATACTGTTTTTGCACAAACAGTATGTTTATTACTGTATCTTGATCTGTTTATGCACAAATAATAGCCTAATGTAAAATATAAAAGCAAAACATTTATAGGCCATTTCTAAATGAGAAACGTAAGCCTCTGGCCTTCAAATTGGCCCTATATTAGTTGCCTTTTTTATGTTTTAGCTGTGACGGCCCTCATCTTATTTTGGGTGCGTTTCATTTATTTTGCCTTACGGTCAAAAAATGGTCTGGGCTTGTCGCGGTATTGAGGATGAGTCGTCTGCAAATGTCTTATTAATTTGGATGGCCTTATGCTTTCGTTAGCAAGAACTTTGGCGCAGATAATGCACTGTGGCTGGGTCAGGGACTCTTTGCTTCGTGAAAATGGAATAAAACCAAAGTTCAGGTAACTGTTTTGGTATTTCCTGCATTTCGCGTTTCCGATATTGCTAGCGCTGCAACCTGAGATGTTTAGAGCTTCCAACTGCTTCCAGTACGCTCGGGTCATTAGCATTAGTCTTTTCTGTGGAGGACGAATTGCAAATATGTCAGTTTTTTGGTCAGCCAGGGGATAGAATGAACTAAGGCAGCATGATCGTTCTCCTAATTGTCCGCTGCTAAATTTTTTTTTAAATATGACGCGACCCCCCCATAGAGCTCGCTGAGGCCCCCTTGTGGGCCGGGACCCCCCCTGTTGGGAACCGCTGCCCTATGTCACATTACAAATTTCTCATTCATGCTATCACATTCACAATTAAAATAAGTTACTGGCCAACTGACAATTAACATTGTTTCTAATAATCACCAATGCCAATTTGTACTTGCACTTGGCACCTGTCAAATGTTAATGTTACACCCGTCTGTATACAACACGAGTAAATACAACGCGTGTCAGTTTTCTGATTTGTAAAGCTCTTCTGCATAGTACGTCTTTGCCCCTACAAAGCAGAGAAGGCTTTAAAAAAAGCAGGCAATTCTAACTTTATCAATTATTTAAATCTTTCTGAAAACATTTAATATAGTATTGATTCCCAAAGATCTGATAATGAGTCATTAAACTGATAGGGTATGCAAATGTCTGGTTATGGTTCTTCTGTAAATGTAACATACTCACCATCCTCTCCATACTGGTCATAGATAACTCTCTTTTTGGGATCACTCAGGACCTCATAAGCTTCTGCTATTTCCTTAAACTTCTCTTCAGCATTGGGATCCTTATTTTTGTCCGGATGGAACTTTAGAGCCATCTTCCTGTAGGCCTTTTTGATTTCATCCTCATTTGAGCCTGAAGGAATGCCAAGGATCTTATAGTAATCCTTCCCCATGGCTTAAATTTACAGATAGAGTCCTTCCAGAACCACCCCAAGCTCTCTGCAATACAAAGATAAAAATAAGAAAGGTAAACAAATAATAAAACATCTTGGTCATGCAGTGGGTAGTGATGTCGCCTCACAGCAAGAAGGTTGCTGGTTCGAGCCTCAGCTGGGTCAGTTGGCTTTTCTGTGTTGAGTTTGCATGTTCTCCCCGTGTTGGCGTGGGTTTCTTCCGGGTGGTCTGGTTTCCCCCACAAGTCCAAAGACGTGGTATAGGTGTATTGGGTAAGCTAAATTTTCCGTAGTGTATGTGTGTAAATGAGAGTGTATGGGTGTTTCCCAGTGATGGGCTGCAGCTGGAAGGGCTACTGCTGCATAAAACATATGATGGATGAGTTGGTTGTTCGTTCCACCGTCAATTAATTAAGCGACTCACTCAGCCAAAAAGAAAATGAATGAATGAATAAAACATCCTACTTCTCGAAGAGGTCAAAAGCAGAAAACTTTTAATGTTTTAGACCTCACCTGTATTTAATGTTGTACACTTTTGATTGCATCAACAAAATTCACCTTAATACCAAGTCTAAGGGCAAAAACTCTGATGCATCATTTTAACTATATGCACTGTTCAGCTCCATTCTGTGTATGTTGCTTAATGATGAGACTAAGCTTGTTTATTTTCTCTTCCTCTGGAAGTATTTTCATTAACAGAGTAGAATTATATATAAAAATACATTTTGGTCTAAAATATTTTATAGGCTTTTAATTAGTTATATATTACAGTAAAACAGAATCTCTAGCTATAAAAGTCCTGCCATGCTGACATGAAGAAAAGCAGCATTTCTGCTCATGCAATAACGCTTGAGGCTAGAGCTTCTGCTGCAATCAGTCACCCTTCACGATTTTCATTAAGACACACTCTAGACATAAATATCACACCGCAATATTATACAAACATGTATCTTATGGCGTCCAGTAAATGTTTCAGTGTTGCACGTCTTTGTGAACGGCATTGATGAACTGTATTTAAAGAAAGCAGAGCAGCTCTTGATCATCTGAGCGTGTCGTTTGGGCGGCACTGCAGACCCGACCGACAGAGAAACACTAACAAAGACTTTATGGTCAGCACATCACATAACCCGGCAGTTTAGATTTACACGCATATAGCCTATTAATAAACCGCCGAGATGCATTGGCACTGTTTGTTTATGCAAACGCATATCCGTTAGACCAAAAACCGTCAAATAGTCTAAAATACAGAAATCCACAATAAAGATGCTTTATTCGACATCACGAACATATTTGCTTTAACTCACCGGTTACAATGTCTGCAGAACAATGATGCCGGTTTGCCGCATCCGAGAGGAAATCCTCATCACTAAATCAAAACCTCTGAGGTCTCCCGGTATTCCTCTCCGGTATTTAATGATGTCATGATGACCACCTAGGGAAAAAATAACGGACGGCTGGTGGCTGAGTGAAATGTGACTGACGTCAGATAGACAAGCCTGAGCTTTTAATGTGTTTTTCGCATGAAGATAGACGTTGTATGATGAACTGTACGTTAGGGACTCTCCGCAGCGTCTGAACAGCAGGGTGCGATTTAACATCCTTAAATAAGACGCGAGCGAAGATGAGCTCAAAACCGGCTGTGTCTCAAACATTTTCAGACACACGCGCTTTTATAAAAGTGACAACTTCCACAAAATTACTTATACTAACGTTAGTCTATTAACTGATAGTAGGACAGTTATTGTATCAATATTCACTGCTAAAGTACTATCTACTGTTAAAGTAGAAACCGAAATGTATTAACGTTACTTTTATACTAATTCTCGTTGCGCTATTAATGCTGTCAAATTCTGTTGGTCAAAACTGAACCTTTTCAAAACAGAATGACCTTTAAATATCTCAGTGAAATCTTACAACATGTTTGACAAGTCTGTCAATCGCAATATATTGAGTTTCAGTAATGTTTTAAAGGTATGGAGTTGAATAAAACAGAGCTTACCGTCTGAAAGTATCCCTCAGCTGTCTGCCGGTTAGAGCTGCAGGACATTCTACTCCATTCATTTAACCACGCCTACAATTTGCATACGCCCCGCCCCGTACTCGACACGCATACATCAAACAAGTTTCCATGTTCAGGATCATAGCTGTCTTGAAGAAGAGGAAACCTTTTGTGTATTGGTGCCTTTTAATTTAATTTATGCAATAAGTAAAGTATATTTGACATTCCAGCCTTTGTTAAGTTATTATAACACACATGGTCAAATAAAAATGCTGGGATGTAACCCAGATTTTGGCTAAAATATGGACATTTATTTATTTTTTTTTCATTTAATGACATTTTTAAGCAAACTGTTAGGTTTGTCAATATTTGACACAGCGCTGGATCAATACAAGCCAGATTTTTGTGGTTTATTTTGACACAGCACAACAGAACCTACATTGTTGACTAATTGGCATCTCTGCAAATATCATGAAAAAAGTACCAAAATTTCATAAACATTTTAAAATATCATCCAACTTTTAAACATTATAAAACTATATTTCAGGCAAAAATGGATTAATATATTTGTTTATCAGTTAAGTTCATTTAGTTTCGTTTTCTCAAATCACACCATGTTACACCCGGGGTACACTGTCACATTTAACATTCTTTTCGGGTTCTTGAGGCATGAAACAAAACCAATTCCACCAATTATAACTGATATTAGGTTTAAAGATGTGAACATTTTCCATTGTAATTGTTATGAGTGAATAATAAAAGAATCCATTTAACAGATTTATTCCCTCCAATTTAAATTGCTAATTTTATCAAATGTACGGCTCGTATAGTCCTCCTCTCACTAAATCTACAGTTATTCAAATCCAATTAAACAAAAAAAATATATAATTTTATTAAATAAAAAAAATAACATGCAATATCTCACATATAATCAAGGTTTTCCAATGATGCATGCATATTTTATATGATTTCAAAGTTGTCACCATTTTGCCAACATGAGACATTTATAAAAATGCATTCAAGTGGCCAATAAAGGGGCAGACGGCTCTCTAAAGGATTAACCCTCTGTCAGATGCTGATACTAAGTATAATTCATTTTGCTACATTTGTTGAAAAATGGTTTGACATGTAAAAATGTGGTCTGTCTGCTAAAATGACTGAGTTATGAAATGATAAATCATCTCGATTAGGCATGGGACGATAACCGTTTTCAAGGTGAAAAAAAATATTCAAAGACGATTTCTTGGATTTACTCAATTTTTTTTTAACGTAAAGTGGTTGTAAACAATTGTTTTGGGCTGAATTTAAACAAACAAATTAGGTTGAACATTATTAAACTTAATTTGTTTGTTTTAATTCAAATAAATTGTTTGCAACAGTTCTGCATGCAACACTTTTTTCACGGTTTGGAAAAGTCAAGGTTTTAAAACCACCAAATATTTTATGCTATAGCATTCCTAAGGTATATGTAAGATTTTTATATACTATGTTTTTTTCACGACAACAGTTTCTCTTGCAGAAAAGATCTCTAAAGAAATTTGTAAAGAAATCAGTGTTTTGAAGACAGCAGAAGTCAAAGATTCATTTGAACTATTTAGTCTGACATGTTTACTGTTACAAAATACTTTAAAATGTTCTCAAAATAAACTATATTGTGTTCAAAGGGGAAAAAGGGTTTTGTTTTTTACCCAGACAATTTAAAACAAACATATTTTAGAGCAGTAATCACAATACCGTAATATTTTTATCCAAGGTTATCACACCGTCAGAATCTTATACAGGGCCATGCCTCATCTCTTTTGTTGTTTAGTTTTGCAGTTCTTCAACTTCAGTTCAACTTCTCAAGAACCAATGTTATACAATGTGGAATTAATTTGGGAAAATGGAAACCCAATGAAGAGTCACACAAACTGATGTGTTAGTTTTCCCCAAAACTTTGTTTGAAACATTTGCTTTTCTTCTGTATTTTCATGTACTGTGTGTTGTGTTTTCAACCTTCAGCATCAAATGAAACTGTGCTTCTGAGAAGAGAAAAGTGCAACTATTATGATGAGAATGTGCTCATACACTTGTACACTCATGTCTGTGTGTGCTCAATACAGCTGTCTGGTCCAGGATCAGCTCTTACATTAACACAGCAGGGAATGTATGTGTGTGTGAATGTATGCAGTCTCATTCCTCTAAGGTCACTCCACAGACTGCAGGATTTCTACATTCAGCATCCTTTGTGTGCAAACTCTATTCAGGAAGGCTATTACATAAGTTTGCCTTGGATTTTCTTCTGTACTTTTGAACTGTTTAAATCTATTAGCTGCTTATCCTGCAGTTTTTTGAATGTTTCTAAAACTAGTTATTTAGTTTGAAATCAATCCATGTTATGCAATCCTCTGAGAGTCAAGCATGGATTTTGAAGGCAGGCGGCTTTTGCTTATCATATTAGATGGGTTGTGTTGGGTATTTCATATTGTTAAAGTGTTAGTTCACTCAAAAATCTATACACTTGCTATTTATTCACCCTTATATCCTTATATAATTCCAAAGGCATGTTCCCACAAAAATATGATGACAATAACAATCAGAATCCACACTATTGTTCTGTTCATAATAAACACACACTGCAGTTTTGTGCTCTGCCACTTTGAACACTCGAGCTGTCTCTCCACTCCACCAATAGCTGGTGTGTGGTGAATGCACTGGTGCCGTTGTCCTGTGGCTGCTGTCGCATCATTCAAGTGGATGCTGCACACTGGTGGTGGTGTGGAGAGACTCCCTTCATGATTTAGGAGTTCTTTAGGTGAATGGCCATACATGATAAATGCGCTAAAATAGACACATTGCATTACATTACATATGTTCTGGACATGCCCAGCTCTGTCCTCATTCTGGGGTTTCTAATTTCTCCCTCTTTCAGCCATTACTTAAGCATGAAATTCATACTTGGTGCTATATCTGTAATGGCTGAATTACGTTATTATACATCACCTATTATTGGCCTAATGCCTGATAATCATACATTACCCCAACTTTGTGGCCTTTCTTACTTTACTTGCTAGACATTACATTTTATTCAACTAGAAGAGCCCTGCAGCCACCCTCGTATGTATGGTCTACGGTGGCTGAAAGGTGTTTTGTATTTTGCGAAACAAGAGAAGATTAGACTTCAAAGACATAGAGTGTTCAATAAAATTTGGAAGCCCTTTTTAAAATTATTTTTATCTTGTTAAAACTCTCCAGTTGGATCTAGACTGATCACCCTCTTGACAATAGTAATACATCAGTTTGTAATCTTACATTACTTGAATTATATAACATTGAGATTGTTGCACAAATGTAGACATCTGCTCCTCATTAAGTTGTGTAATTGGGTTTTTATTTTATTATTATTTTCATTTATTTATTTATTTTTTTTTGTTATTTTTTAAGGGTTGTTTGTCATGTTAGTAAAATGTAAAATTGTTAAATAAATCATAGATAATAAAAAAGGAGTGAACTTTCATGATCTCAAATACCTAGAATGATTATTAAAACTAATTAGTTCTCGATCTTGGTGTTAGGGGGACTTTAATATCTGTCTACAGTGGAAGTCAACAGTAAATAAAATGGTTTGTTCTTTTAAAATTCATTGTGTATTATTGGTGGAGTTTATCATTAGCAGTGTTTGGGCTGAGCTCTTTATTTATCTAAAAATGAGAAAACAGTTATATAAAAACAAATTACAATAAAATAAAACTAATAAATAAATAGTTGCTTTGCATTTGATGTCAAAAATAATGTAAATAGTGTACAAATTATGTTCACTATTTCTGAAACATTTGAATGAATCAATAGATAATGTAAAACAATATATTATTCTAACTAGACCATCCTATTTTTACGTCCTATTACACAGACACTGTAGGCTCAACAATCTAGTTGTTCTACAAACACGTTCCGTTAACATGCAAATGAGTCACACTAAAAGCAGTGTCATGCTGGATGCCATTTTTTTTTAAATATATTTCTTGAGCGAAATGTCATTTCAAAGTCCCCACGTCTCATTTGTATAAAGTTATCTCACATCTTTAAATAGACAGAATAAAGTGTGAGCTGAAAGAGGTGGACTTGGCCATAAGTGCACCTGAATCATCAGCGCTGGAGTGTGGAGGAGAAATGTAATGATTGAGTGAATCAGAGCCTCCCACAGGTGACAACTTAAGTGCAGTGACTCTGCCATTTTACTTACAGCCATTAACCCCTTACATGCACAATCCAGAGCAAGTTAAGGAGCTGCTTTGTTTTTGCCTGCAGTAAAGTTTTCTAAAAAGTTTTTTTTTCAGTCTAATGTAAAGAAAACACCCAATATAGTGTTTCCCAAGTTGCACTATTATTAATTTCAATTAAATGTCAACATGTCAAATAAATTGCATGTTTTTATGGGGTTTTCCTGCTACTCTGAGACATAAATCTCTGTTTTGTTACTGTATTCTGAAGGCTTTTGTGAGTGGTATGTTCATATACATTACATGGCATGATTACAGCTGGAGACAAAAATAAATTTTTTAGCAAAAATAAAAGTATTAGAAATTGTAATTTATTATTTTTTTCAACAGATTTTTTAAAACATATTATTAGTTTTAATAACCAATTTCCTTCTTTTTTTTGCCTTGATGACAGTACATAATATTTTACGAGTTAATTAGCAAAATCTTAATGGAATTTTAAAGGCTTAATTAGGAAAGATGGTGTTTTTTTCTGTAGCCTTATTATAACAATCTTAGTGTTTTTTGTTTTTTTTTTAAAAGAAGGCTTAATAATTCTGACATCAAATATACACATTTTATTCTACAACAAAAACTGAAATTATTTTCTGGTTTGCAGTATTTTCAGAAATTTTAAATGATGAAAAAACATACCCAAAACCCCCTCTGTAAAACCTTTAACTCGTATCCATAACTGTCAACCTTCCTGTTTTTGCTGGAATTCTCCCATGTTTTTTTCTCCTGTATTTTACCATTCTGTCCAGCTATCATCATCCGTTGAAGTATTTTCCCATGTTTTTAATCTTTCTATGAAAAATAGAAAATCCTTAAACTTGAGCTGATCGCAAATGTGATATAATTGCTAGAGCAAAAAAAAATGTATGTTGAAATTATTTTAAAACTGGCCACATTTACTTCCTTTCCATTAAAGCTATGGGGGTGATATCTCACATTTTTACATGCCAATGTTGACAGGTATGCTTATATGTCAAGAACTTCATTTCATCCAAAGTAAAAAATTTTTAAATGCATGTAATTAATCAAATAAGGGGGAAAAGGCGATAACTACAAATAATTGTATTACCCCATTTACCTGCATTGCCTTTCCTTTATTGGTTGTATTTAGGGCTGCACGCAATATACCGTTTTAGCATCGATATCACAATGTGATCATTTGCAATCACATTTGCAATCAAATCACATGAATCACATCACGAGTATATGCAATATGTTCAGATATATGAAACTGTACCATTTGTAACGTTTGTAAAAAAAATAATAAAAAATGATTAATTTTATTAAATTGTTTAAAAAAGACTATGCACTATTCATTTACACATTGATATTCAATTATCAATATTAATTATTGTATTTCTAAATAAAGTTAGACTCATTAGAAAACAATAAAACATGGTTTATTTACTTTGTATCTTTTCCTTTTATTGAATTGATCTATGATTGTAGATTGTTAATTATGTTTTATGCACTACCCTACAGAATCACCCCAGTCAATCTAAAATGATCAATTCTTTCCAAACAGTTATTCAACTCATCTATTCATTCCTTCATTCATTCATTTTCTACCGCTTTTCCGGGGCCGGGTTGCAGGGGCAGCAGTCTTAGGAGAGAATTTCAGACTTCCCTCTCCCTAGACACTTCCTCCAGCTCCTCTGGGGGATCCCGAGACGTTCCCAGGTTAGCCGAGAGACATAGTCCCTCTAACGTGTCCTGGGTCTTCCCCGAGGCCTCCTCCCGGTGGGACATGCCAGGAACATTTTCTTATGTAGGCATCCAGGAGGCACCCGAAACAGATGCCTGAGCCACCTCAGCTGACTTCTTTTGATGTGGAGGAGCAGCAACTGTACTCTTGAGTACCTCCCGAGTGACACACCCCTCCTCGGAGCTCCACACCTCCTCTATAAGAGTGCACCCTGCGAAGGAAACTCATTTCGGCCACTTGTATGCAAGATCTTGTCCTTTCGGTCATGACCCAAAGCTCAAGACCAAATGTAAGAGTAGGAACGTAGATTGACCTGTAAATCGAGAGCTTTGCCTTTTGGCTCAGCTCCTTGTACATGGACCGCATTACTGCTGCCACTGCACCGATCTCACATTCTATTCTTCCCTCACTCATGAACAAAACCCCAAGATACTTGAACTCCTCCATCTGGGGTAGGGACTTTCCTCCAACCTGGAGATGACAAACCACCTTTTTCCAGTGGAGCACCATGGTCTCGGACTTGGAGGTGTTGATTCTCACCCCAGCCACATCACACTCGGCATAAAACCGCCCCAGTGCATGCTGCAGGTCCATGTTCGATGAAGCCAACAGAACAACATTGTCTGTGTATAACAGAGATGAAATCTTGTGTTCCTCGAACTGGACCCCCTCCAGGCCAAGGCTGCGTCCATAAAAATTATGAACAGAATTGGTGACAAGGGGCAGCCTTGCCGGAGTCCCACATGCAGTGGAAAAAAGTCTGACTTAGTCTGACTTACCAGACTCCCACTCTGTTCATACAGGGACGAGATGGCCCTTAACAAAGTGCCCCAGACCCCATACTCCCAGAGCAACCACCACAGAATGCCATGAGCGACATGGTCGAATGCCTTCTTCAAGTCCACAAATACATGAGGTCTGGTTGGTTCATACTCCCATGAACCATCGAGCACCCTGGTGAGGGTATAGAGCTGGTTCAGTGTAACACGGCCCGGATGAAACCGCATTGTTCCTCCTGGATCCTAGGTTCAACCATCAACTCATCTAGTAAAATCATATTCATTTCATAATATTTATTGCAGATTAAAAAATGTTGCAATCTTAGATTTTTCCAGTATCATGCAGTTGTGGTTGTAATGGCACATGTGGGCATAACACAGGTGCTGAATGGGGGAAGCTCAATCCTAATAGTTTGCTTAAGTCTCCAGTCCAGGACTCCCCTAAATGCAGCTCTACGTCAGAAGCACCCCCAACCCCCACAGCTAGATCAGCGTCTCTGTGCCAGACTGTACCGTCCACCTCCTCAGTTCTCCTAAACCACTTCATAAACAGATAAATAAATAAAATCCCACTCACGCGTCTAACTGGAGGATTTCTCGTGGTGCAGAGAAGTGTAGGTTTTCTTTTCCAGAAAGCTGCTTCAATCTGGAAACATGAGCAACTCTAACATAAAGCACATCGTTGAAGTGGTCAAACTGGAGCAAGAACACACTCTGCACAGAGCAAAAGGCACACTGTGTTTTAACAGCGGGTAACAGAACAAATTTCACACACAGAATGTACCTCAACATCAGACAGCATAATGGTAGCCATGACAACTGGACCAGAGCTAGACAGAACATCTATATCATATCTCCGTCTTCTGATAGTGCTGACATCTGCCAGTAAAGAGACTCTGAGAGATTATAGAGGACTGCCATTGATTATGTGCTCTGCTGTAGACCTACATTCGCAAGCCATGCATTTAATTAATTCTTAAAGCCACAGCTGCAAACAAATAATTGATATAAAAATAAATAACTTTCTAATATAATACATATTACAATGTAATAAAATAAAGATACAATTGAAGACTTAAATGATCTGCCCTCTCTCCTGATACATTTATGTTCTTTTTAAAAATGTTGCCAAGCGATGTTTAACAAAGAAAGTTTTCACATTTCTTATTATATTTTTGTTCTGCAGAATGTCTTATTTCTTTTAATTTAATTTAAAAAGAAAAACTTCTATAGTCAAAATATTAGCCCCCTTAAGATTTTATTTTATTGGCAACAGAACAGTCCTTGGACAACAATTAACCGAGTTAAGCCTATAAAGAGCCCCTATTATGCATTATAAAAGGTCGTATTTTGGTTTGCTGATATGCATGCAAGATCAAAAAACACTTTCAATGTGTTATAATATGCATTTATTTTTACCTAATTATCCCAACGACTCCCATATGATTTGTTCAGCAATTCATTTCTTCCCAAACCCCTCCATTTAGTGATGCTAATCTGCGCTGATTTGTCCAATATGACCCTGGTCTGTTGTGATTGGTCAACCCGGTTCAGCATGAGACAGAGAGAAACGCCTAGCACAGCTATGAACTAGCAAAGAGTATGTGAGAGCTCAATGCAGGAATGCAATAAAGCAATTTAGTTAAACACCAGCATATAACTCTATTATTAAACCTAACCCCACATAAGAATAACAACACACATTCAGTATTAATCCACACAGAGGCAAAAGTTGAACTTTTTTTTAAAAAAATTGACCGCTCTGCGTGTGTGAAGAACAGCTGATATGGCCATGGCAAAGGAAAACTGCAGAGCATCGCGAGTTCAGAAACGCATTTAAATCGATAAAGGAAGAAGCACGCGTTGTTTCAACATGGTTTTGTATGTGCTATGTGAAATAGCCCCATAAAGATTTAACCTGAGAGATACAGTACAAGCACTGATCTATATTAGATAAGTGTTTACGAGCCCGCGGAGCAATTACAAGTTACAACACAAAATTAAATATCTATTTTTCAAACTACAGAAAACGAGGCGACCATTTTATTCACACTCCACATTGTGTAGGAAGGTAAAACACTTACAGGATCTGAAGTAAGAAGAAACTGGTCCATACAAACTGTTTAACAGTTACTGACAAAATCCCATACATTAGTAGTCTTTGCTGCTCCTTCCTTTAACAGCAAATGGAGGACGAATCCGGCATTGCAACTTTGGTTATTATCAATCATCAGAAAAATGACAGGAACAAACACAACACACGGTTGGCTATACTGTGATGTTGTGAAAATGAACGCTTTATTCTCTACTGCCACATGTCTGGCAATCCTTCAGTGACAGTAATCTTCGCGTTATGATCAACCCCATAATCCCTTACACCCTAGTGTCTGAAGGGAAAGGCGTGTTCACGTTTTACCGGATCCGGCAGTTTATATTTGGTATTGTTTTGTGTTGACATTGATACAAAAAGGGCAAAAGATCCAGACAATTAAACAGATCTGTGTAAAACGATGAACAACAATCATTTAAACAATTAAAATCTTTTATTTACAAAAAAAAATCATATTTTTAAACATGGTTCATTTTGAGCAAACTTTAGCTGGATGCCTTCATTCACTTAGAGCTGTGTTGCACACAGCATTGAAGCTGATTTTCAAAAACCCATTATAGGGCCTCTTTAAATTGCACTTTAAGTTGAACTCTAATTATCTTGCACAGTATCTAGTAAAATATGATGTATTGTCATCATGGCAAAAATAAAAGATATTCTAAAAGTAATTAGAAATTAGTTATTAAAACTATAATGTTTAAAACGTTGAAAAAATTCTGTTATAAACCAAGATCGTTTTATATTCAGTTGCAGGAGTATTATTTAAAAGAAATACAGGGTGAGGGTTGGATAAAATCTATCAGCTAGTTCAGATTTTTACTAAATATTACTAAAACAATCTCTAAATTGTATAGAGCAATAAGTAATTCTAGAGGATTAAGATTAAAATGGAAGTATAGGCATTATTTTGAATCAAGACCAATAGGTTAAAATATGTGCTGTCCCACAGACCTCAACAAGCTCAAGAATATGTTTTGAGTTTGGTTGGAAAATTTTTTATCACACCAAGAATTTACTTATTACAATCGGGGACTCATCCTTGTTGGAGGAACTGTAGGGTAGAAGAGGCACATAGCATGTGCATATATCATCACCTTGGAATTCTAAGGTTCTATCTGCGTTCTGAATGATTTTGAGATATTGAGCTTTAAAATTTTGCATTCGATAGCAAACAGTACGTGTGTAACATTTGTTTTTTGGAATAAAAAGTCTTAATGTAAACAACTTATAAAAAAAGCATCCCATAATGTAAATACGTTGTCATTTAATAAGAATGTCAATAACTCAATTTTGACTTAAATGTCAGATAGAAGCTCATAATTCTAAGGTAAAGATATTCTAGCGGTGCTCAAGAACTGACCCCAAACTGTTTTTGGAAAACTGTACTTCGCTATTAATGATACTTTTTAATTTTCAGATTCCTACATCATTCAATGTACTTTATGTAGGGGATATTCCTATTTAACTTAAAAACAAGCATGGATATCAGTTTAAGATATTATTGGCAACAAGTAAACAAGCTATAACCTGGAAAAGGTGTAAAGAAGACCCACCAACTATAGATAAATGGTTCACAATAAAAGTAGAAGAACTGGAAAAAATGACACATGCACTTCGATGAAAAGGAGGAAACGCCTGGCTTTCTCCACAACGACAATATAATTATCCATAATTTAACATTTACATAATTCTAAAGGTTATGCATCATCGAGAGAATATGTTTGGCAGTTTTTTAATTTTATATTTATTTTCTTCACGAGGTTAATGTAATATTTATATACAGTGCATTTGGAAAGTATTCATAGCGCTTTACAGCCTTATTCCAAAATGGAATAAATTCATTTATTTCCTCAGAATTCTACAGACAATACCCCATAATGACAATGTGTATACATAAAAATATCTGCAAATTTCAGAAGATTGATTCCTGAAATGAATGCTTATCATCACTCACAGATATATGTAGGCAGCAGTCATAAAGGTTAGCATAGCGCCTCATCGCATGATTCAGCTGAAAACATAACAGACATCCCTGTCATTATCAGAACTACAATAAGAACGCAAACACATATTATCCTGGCTGTTTCCTTGGTGACAAATGTACCTGAAACATGTCGGCATCAGAACTCCAGAAAGCAGCCGATAACACAACTGCCATAACTCTGGCACTGGTATTTTCCAGCTGTAAGTGTTCAGTGTGGGCAGCAGAATATCTCAAAACACATTCACAGAAGCAGCACATTCTATTTCTCTGAGGCTAATGCGTCTGCTCAAATAGCAAACGCTGATGAAGACCCTCGATTTAGCTCATACATCGAATCAAGTCACCACATGCATATGTTATTACCTCCTTCAAAAGCACCACTTACTAAGTCAGTTCACTGTAGAATTAACAGCAAGATATGTCGTCTCTAATATTAGCTTCATCATCTGATCATATCTATACCGTGGCGTACTATATAGTGTAGCGGATGTGCCATAAAAGCCAGTGGAAACTGTGAGCGGTGTTGTCATTCTCAGTCATGACTGTGGCTCTGTTAAAACAGCTCAATGACTCACTGAGCTTCTCTGCTTTTCCAACACTCACAAACTTCTTCCGGCACACTTAGAAGATCATCAAAGTCTAGATAAAGAGGATTGTGAATCCACAGAACAGTGATTTCTTTTAATAAGGCTCGTCAGAGTTAATCATGGAAACATGGCTGCTAAAGTCGGCTGATATATTAAAAGAGATCCATCACTAACAACTGGCAGTTAATCCTCATAAGTCATGGGTTTCATTAGTGCTGTATTGCAGATAGGATCTGCCGTGTAAGTGCAATGCACAGTCAGTTTTCAGCACAGGATTTATTGTTTCTATAATATACAAGGCTGTTTACTGAAGGCCAATTATCTTTGATGTGTCCCATATAAAAGTTCAATGTGTACAGCTGAAGGCAAAATGATTGGCCCTCCTGTGAAACCTTTATTTTTAGTGTGATGTTTAGCAAAGCAAGGAACTTTTCATAGTATTTCTCATTGTTTCTTCTGGAGAAAGTCTTATTTCTTTTAGTTTGGCTGGAATAAAAGCTGTTTTTAAGCCTCCGGTTACCATGATCATTTTAACAGCAGAAAAAAAATTTGTCCTGAAATATCTTGAAGTTTGATGACTGTTTTCATCAAGTTTGTTGACTATTTCTAAAATGAGCTCAATATCAAAAACATTTTATTATTATTTTCATGAAGGCTGTGCACATTTAGGGTACAATTGTTGTCTTGGGGTCAATTTTGACCCACAACCACAAAAACACCACAAAAAGAACAGGTGCACACACACATGCACATTCCAACTCTCGTGCCCTCCCAAATCAAATATCATGCATTTCATTGTCGGAAATCGCATACTCTCGATTTTAATGAATACTTGTTTGGAGTAACTAATTATTTTGTTAAATAGGTATGCCATATGTAAAAGAATGATTGTGGTATGAAAGTTACCTGGACATACTACATTTGCCATGCTGTTCTGACCACAAATTTTGTCCTGTGGATCAAAAACAGCCCAGGTCATCCAGATACTTTTTGCCTACTCTATTAATTACTATGATTTTTATTTTTTAATATCTTTGTATATTGTGACTACTAAACTAACTGAGACGTGTCATGGCATCTGTGAGTCACTTTGAATAAAAGCGTCTGCTGAATAAATAAATGTAAAGTGGCTTCTGTCATGCTGGAATTCAGCTTTGCAGTCACATAAATATATCACATTTTGAAATACACTCACCGGCCACTTTATTAGGTGCACCTGTCTAACTGCTTGTTAATGTAAATTTCTAATCAGCCAATCACATGGCAGCAACTCAATGCATTTAGGCATGTAGACATGGTCAAGACAATCTGCTGCAGTTCAAATCGAGCATCAGAATGAGGAAGAAAGATGATTTAAGTGATTTAAGTATATTAGAAACTGGTGATTTACTGGGATTTCATGCACAACCATCTCTAGGGTTTACAGAGAATGGTCTGAAAAAGAGAAAATATCCAGTGAGCGGCACTTCTGTGGGCGCAAATGCCTTGTTGATGTCAGAGGAGAATGGCCACACTGGTTTGAGCTGATAGAAAGCCAACAGTAACTCAAATAAACATTCGTTAAAACCAAGGTATGTAGAAGAGCATCTCTGAATGCACAACACGTCCAACCTTGAGACGGATGGGCTACAGCAGCAGAAGACCACACCGGGGGCCACTTCTGTCAGCTAAGAACAGGAAACTGAGGCTACAATTCACACAGGCTCACCAAAATTAGACAATAGAATATTGGAGAAATGTTGCCTGGTCTGATTTCTGCTGCGACATCCGGATGGTAAGGTCAGAGTTTGGCATCAACAGCATGAAAGCATGAACTTTCATGGACATCCTACCTTGTATCAACGGTTCAGGCGTAATGGTGTAGGGTATATTTTCTTGGCACACTTTGGGCCTATTAGTACCAATTAAGCATCGTGTCAATGCCATCGCCAACCTGAGTATTGTACCCATTTTTTGATGGCTACTTCCAGCAGGATAACCCGCCATGTCATAAAGCGTGAATCATCTTAGACTGGTTTCTTGAACACGACAATAATGTCACTGTACTCAAATGGCCTCCACAGTTACCAGATATCAATCCAATAGAGCACCTTTTGTATGTGAAGCAACTGTGTGATGCTATCATGTCAATATGGAGCAAAATCTCTGATCTATGGCACAAAGGATTAAGGAAGTTCCGAAGGCAAAAGGGGTACTAGTAAGGTGTACCTAATAAAGTGGCCGGTGACTGAATATTTACATACAGAGCAGGTATTTGAAACTGTAATTATATCATAAAAATAAAAATGTAACTGATCCCAAAAGTCTGAATGATGGTGTAAAATGTCCAAAAACAATTTGGTTGAGTAAAAGCTAGTTGCTGTGCAGTAATGTGTTGTGCTGAAGCTGACCTGTGGTACTGACCTTGCTAGATCAAGGACGAGTGGAGATTTAAAGTCATCATTCATATCCAAGATGTTTTGCTGTAAGGCTGCAGAGCACAGCTACAGCTCGGCTAAGGAGAAATAAATAAACAAATATAATGCTGTATGCAATTAAATGTGGTAGACTGTGGGAGAAGCGTCAGAAATCCAGCTGGCACTGCATTAGATTCAAGCTTCACAAGTTGATGGCACATGGTCAGATCAGCATAAGCTGCTATCTGTTTGTATCAACATGTTTTTGAGGACAAAACATCAGTGGCTTGCAGGAAACTTCAGATCTTACATGTTAACACTAGTGCCAACCGATAGGGAGTTGATGCAGAACACACAACATATGCATATTTTATTCTCTTCTGTTTACTTTTGCAAATTTGTGCTGCACATTTACTATTTCCAGATCCTCCGGGGTGTCATTCTGGCTCAGATGTGACAGAATGTATAAGCGTCTGAACGTAAGAAAAGACACCGACGTGCCACAGCTCAGTCTCCCATCTGCTGTCTGGTGCCCTGATAACAGTCCCTCTGTACCAGCTATTAAAGTGGATGAGATCGCCATAGCAACCGCCGTATCCCGGCCAGTCAATTCTTTCTTACACTTTTACAGCCTCAGACGGGTGGAGGTTCATTCACTCCAAGATAACTGTAAAGATCTGTCCACACCAACGCACAATTCATTCGTTCAATTGGAGCACACTTTAGGAGCACTTTAAATACATGGGTTCTTGAAAAGACTGACTGAATGGATTCTGACTGGCCGGATTTCTTAATTTGCAAAACCTAATAAAATTCTATTATAAAAACTCTTTTATAACTAACAGTGGCATAGCAGATGGACATGCACTGTGGTTTGATTTATTGACCAAATAAAATACTATAATCCAATGAATCCATTTCACTTAGTGAGGTTTTCAGTCCACAGTTTTCAGTTTACTTAATCTTCGTTCAGAAGAAACCCCCCTTCCTTCCCAATTCTCCTCCTTTACCATTGATCAGGCGGCATGGCGGCCCAGTGGTTAGCACTGTGAGCCTCACAGCAAGAACACTGCCAGCCCTGGTCCTGCCAGGCCGGTAGGCGTTTCTGTGAGGAGTTTGTATATTTTCCCAGTGTCCGCGTGGGTTTTTCCCGGGTTCTCCAGTTTCCTCCCACCATCCAAAGATATACATCACGCATAACAATCAAGCACTTGTCTAGCCCCTTTTCTCATGTGTTCCATTAGCTACCGCAACCGGGGAGTTCTGAAATCCACCGAGCTCAAGCTCCCCTCTCGCTCTGCAAACGGGAGGAAGCCCCAGGCTCGAGGATCTCTTGAGCTCGGGGCTCTCTCCTAGGACAGCATGCCAAACAAGCTTTTGATGGATCATCCGCTAAGTGTGAACTCTTGAAAAGGTGGCCCTTAAAGAAAATCTGGCATAGTTGACTAATAAGTTCAGTGTATGGAAAATACTGTAGGCCTCAGACACTATTGTTTCCTCATTCTCATGTAAATAACACAAGTGTAAAACTCTGGTGGATAAAAGATCAAAAGATCTTTGTGTTTTCAATCACAAAACACAAAGCAGACTGTTGCGTGACTCGCGGGACATGCCCTTAGATTTAGGATTAGGGCTGTACAGTATATCGTTTCAGCATCGATATCGCAATGTGATTATTTGCAAGTCACATTGCAAGATGTTTTTGAGGTCTGTTGACTGTATTAAGATTTTAAAAGCATTCAAGTATAAAGACCATTTGTAACTTTAATAAGAGAGTTTTATTGTATTTTTATTATTTATTTGCTGCATTTGAAAACTGTTAGACTTGGAAAATGATAAGACACTGTTTATAGTATCTTTTACTTTATTGTATTCATTCTACGCTTGTAGATTGATATTTAGATTTTATGCAGATTAGCTCCCATACAAAATCAAATCATCTGATGGAATTGTTTTCATACTGCAACATACATTTAGAAGATAACAAAATATGGCAATGCTCATTTTTTTTCAATATCGTGCAGCCCTAATTTGGATTAACTTTAGGTCAGGTTCTGTGCTATCCCGACCTGAAGAACAACCGCATCCTCAGATAACTAGCCCAAACGCAGACTGAGATGAGACCAACAAGATCATTAACATGCAGACGTCAAGCAGTGTTTGATAAGCCACAATGTTTCCCAGTGAGTCAACAATGATCATTTTACTCCCTTAGTTATAGGGTATATGGACAGCTACGGTTTTTTGCATACTGATGAACGTCGGTGAACGGTTAATGTGATTTTTTTTCATTTTATACGGCTCCTTTTACAGCATCAATGTTGTAATGTAATTAAAATACAAACAATTAAATTGACTTCAACATTCATTTAGTTGTTCAAGCATAAAACGAAACGAAAAGCCGTTTACACGCCCGTCAGGATCAGCAGACTAGCGCAGAAACACCATTGAATATACTGGGGTAAAATAAATCATGGTTTCCGCTACATTCATTCTTCCATGGCGGGGCGCAACGCAAAAATTGATCCTGCCACGGCTACATTACAGCATCTCATTCAATACATTAAATTTTTTTAATAGCGGGTTATAAAACATATTAAAGGGTAAGTGAATTATAATAGCGCATATTTTTCTGTAACCGTAGTAGTGCTGTGCGTCATTTGTTTAACCCTTTACGTCGTGTTTTCAAACACGACGTATAGTCGTTTCACTTTACTTCAGGATGCATTAATGCTACTCTGTAGGTCTATTGGAGAAATTTATAAATATTCCTAGCAAATCTAATAAATGCTGGAGACACACTTGTTACATAAACGCACTAAATCGCACTTCAGCAGATCTTATTTAAGAGCGCACAAGAAGATCTGCACGCTCTGGAAGCTGCTTATATTTGAGGGGGCGTGCAAGAAGTTTTGTGCATGAGCAGAGGAAATCGGCGCGCAAGAAAAGAGATTCACATGCTTGTAGGTTATTACATAAATGTGATCTCGACTTTTAATACTGCGCTCATGACATTTGTCATTGAAATAACGCCACAGGTAGTTGGTAGACCTGTGTAAAAAAAAAAAAAAGGCCTGCCGCCACAGCTGAAAAAAATCCTAGAGGAAACACTGGTAATGATTATATTTTAAAGACATGCAGTGCTTTTTGTACAATCTGAGATCATCTTTATCGCTTATATAAATCAGGCAGTGGAGATTTAAAGAAAACTGACCTTAAATGTACCAATTTTATAACTGCGTACAGTTCACCGGAAGCACTTGACCCAGGTTACTGAAAAACTAAAAGTCCTTCCACATACACCCCATTTTTTAAGATTAATGACTATTTTCCTGACTTATTTTTACATTTATTTAAGTGGGACTTTAATTTTGACTATAAGAGATGCAGATGTGCTATGGTCTACTAAACAACAACTGCATGAGCCACATGCTCAACAGAATGCAAAATGTAGGGTATATGGATTATAAATTTATTTAGCTCTACCCCCAAGAGGCATAACGTAAGTTTTATTGTATCTTTTGTTAATTTATCGTGTTTATAGTGAAATTTGATGCACGTTTCAACAAACACGTTTAGACTGCTGAATCGTGTATCATCACTCAGCTCAACGGTATTTTTTGGGAGTGAAAGAAATACACTTTATTAAATATCATCCATTTATGCAGAGGTTAATATTAATTCTTGGCCGTGTTTCCTTTGAAATTATAGCTTAAAATACATTGCAATAGATCTATCAATAAATTTTGTTGAGTTTAATAAAAATTTAGCCTTTATCAACAACAGATCTCGTAAGGAATTTGTAGTCTGACTACACTGCACACAGTGGGTTTGTATTAGAATCAAGACTAAAAAGAGAACATTGTGCTTTAGACATACTTAATTCAGAAAACAAGGTTTAAATCTCAATTCTCAAATCAACAATTCCCATTTACCGCTGTATTCAGTGCTGTTCAAACAACTTTGCACAAGGAGGTCACAGACTCACACACACTTTCTTGGATTTTAGATATTATTGAGCTTGATTATCATTGACATGACAAATAATGACGCAGAAGATCAAACATGGCACAAGGGGGAAAACACATTTTAAGGCAAGTCATGTTCTATACAACATTATTTCATTGTACATTTTATACAAGAGTCCTGGTTTTTCAACAGTTGTGCTTGTTTATAAGCGGTTTTATAGTATTTGACATTAGTGCTGACTAATCGCATAGCAAAACAATATAAGCATTTACATAACATGCTTAGTACTGTTTCTTTATTATGCATATATAAATGCACACACATACATGCATATACTTATATATTCACATATTTAAACATTTATATATAATTTTGTTAGTTTCTATACAGGTATATACATATACATGGATGTGTGTGATAATATATACATACATATTCACAGCACACAAGATTATTATGTAAACAAGCTTATTTTGTATGCAATTAGTTGTGATTAATCATTTAACAGCACTAATTCTCATTAAACTCAACAACATGACAATGTGGACGATAATATGCACATGATGCTAATTTAGTTTTGTGATTAGATGATGGTTTATGAGGACTGGGCAGGATCTATGCAATTATGATTACAACATTGTGTTATTTTGAATGGTGTGATTTTAAAGTGTATAGAGTATAAAAGCATGCAGTAAATCCTCCAATGTGCTGATCTCAAGCCAATAAAAAAATACAACCAAATATGAAAATACCATGCTGGTGATTGTACCACAGAAAAAGATTTACTCCCACTCAAATAATTTGTAATTCTAAAATAATTTCAATATATCAAAGCAAATATAGCAGCAGTCACATTCTCATTTGCCTACATAATCTAATAACGGAAATAGAGCTTTCTTTTTTTGTGGAAAGGAATGTGTGATGGCAAAACTGTGACCATTCTTTAAGGGAGCAATTCTGTATTTAAAAGCTAAGTGCACTTATCAGGCAGAGCACATGCTGAAGCAGTTCACTTTACTTGGTTAATTTTGGCCACCTCCATACAAATAATAATAATAATAATAATGGTAAAAAGAAATTGCCACTACGAAGGATGAGCCTCTCAAACATTACTTCTCCACACTGAAATTGTCCAGACATTTTTATTTTGGCACTAGCTCATAAAGAAATGTACTTTTAAAAAAAAAAAGCACATCATAAAAACAAATATTTTAACTATATATTTACACTGCAAAAATACTTTTCCTACTTAGAGTAGTCCAAATATAAATCAAGAAGCATTTTCAAGACATAAAAGAATCTGCCAATAGAGTAAGTCAAAAAATCTTTGAATCTTAAACAATATTATTTGCCTCACCCCATTTAGATTATGTAGCTTGTTTTGATAACAATAAACCACACTGTGAATCATCTATTAAGCATTAGCAAATAATGAATTCATTATTTAAGCATTAATTCTACATTAATAGATGTTAGTAAGCAGTGTTTTAACTGCATTTACAAATGCTCTATTCTTCACTTTTAAGCACATGTATAATGTGCTTAATAATTGTTCTTTCATACTTTGTTATTGATGACATTTTCATGACTAAATTAAGTGTCACATTATTTTTTTAGATCATTCAGAATGAGTTAGTAAATGATTAATAAACTACTGAAATCAACATTTATATATTATTATTCAGGCATGCACTAATAGTTCATTGTTTCTGTAAATAAATGCCTCATTACTCAACTTCATCCAGTTTTGTGACTTAATCTAAAGTAAGGACTGTTTATGCTTTAATCGTCATTTATTAGTGATTTATAAAGGCTCAGTATCAAATAAACAGTACGTCTTTGCAATCTTATCTAAAAAGTAAGATTACTGTAAAGTTTAAACATTTATGGAATAACAGGAGTCAAAACACTACGTAAACTTCGATAAAACAACAACAATATGATTGTTTAACAATATATTATGATACATTTCATTGCTATTTAGCGATGGTTAAACTGCAGAGTCAATTTATTTTAGTTAAGATTACAAATATTTATTTTTCATTCGATGGTTTTATCTGTGTGTCTTCAAATGAATGAAGTTGTTCATGTTCTTTTTTTCTGTTTAGAATATAACTGAGCCTTTAACTGTCATTTATGAAGGATTTATAAAGCATAAATAGTCCTCACTTAAGATTAGGTCACAAAACAAGACAACGTCTAGTTAATAAAGCATTTTTTAACAGAGAAATTACTATTAATTTATGGCTGAATAATAAGATACATAAATGTTTATTTAAAGAGTTTATTAATCATTTAGTCATTCTGAATAATCTTTAAAAACCAGCAACCACACTCAAATAACTGGTTTGTAAATGATGCAACACTTAATTTAGCAATTAAATAATAATAATTAACAAAGTATGAAAATACAATCATTAAACACATCATATATGTAGTTCTACGTCAAGAATAGAGCATTTGTATCTGCAGTTATAAACTGCTTACTAACATCTATTAATGTAGAGTTAATGCTTAACAGATAATAAATTCACTATTAGCTGATGCTTAATAAATTATTTATAGTGTGTAGTTGTTATAAAGTGTTAATAAGAATCTTTAGATATTTGGTCTAGAAGCAAAAGAAAACACAAAGTAAGGTTTAGCCTTTTTGTAGTGTAGTATAAGTTGAGCAGAATCTCTTTTAAGATGTGAACACAAATCAAGGTGATTGTGATTCAGTGGATTATCATCATCAGGCATTACATCCAAGCTCTAAAACGTCCTCATATGTGCATCATAAAATGCTCACCACTCTAAAATAAATGATGTAAATTACTACAATATTATTCTGAGACCATCAACTGTGTAAATTCTACTCTGAAAGACTGAAGACCTTCTCATTTTTGTTGGAAGAAATATCAAAGAAGACATCAATTCTTCATCAGAGAAAACTGGACTGATTTTAAATATATATATATAACAAAAGATCACTGCCCCAGTCTCTAAAACCATGATTTGAACACGTACCTCCCTAATCTGTCTTTTTCCAGAAAACGAAAGCTTAAATCTGACAGCGTTGCTCCTCAAGAGGTCTCCATCCTCATGTTATCTGCAGTCAGAGCTGTTCTTCAGGAGTCTCCCAGGTCTTTACAGCAGCAGGATAACTGACTGGACTTTTATTGTGAGCTTCTGGCTAACGGATGATGTCCAGGTAATGAAGGTCAGTGTAGAGTGCATTGACCAGCAGAGTGAGAAGAGTGTTGGCGTCTCGCAGACAGTGATTCGGGTACTTGATGAACTGACAGGCCTGGTTCACAGACACATGCAGCTCTAAATACTGCTTATTACTGGCCATCGCCTCCAGTGCAGACAAGGCCTGAAGACAAAGAGCAAACATTCAACATACTGTACAATAGCATCACTCAGCAAAATTCCTTCAACTTTAATAAAGTCCACAATATGTAAAATATATCCCCATTTAAACACCTACAAGTCCTTGTTTTCAGGAAAAAATAAATACAGGTTTACGCAAAAGTACGGTCACCCCTGATCATTTTTACAATTGCAAACCATACCCTGCTAGCCTTTCAAATCAGCCATTTCATTTAGATATATTATATGCCCTAGGGGAAAAGCAACATTTTAGCTCTGACATAACATTTATTTAAACAACAGATACAATGCAATTTAAGTCTTAACAAAAACAGACAGGTGAAAAAATTTGGCACCCCAACAGAATAATGACATCAATCAAGGTAGAGCCACCTTTTGCTGAAATACCAGCCTGTAGACGCTTCTTACAGCCAAGGATAAGTGCCTGAAGTCTTGCTGAAGACATTTTAGATGATTCTGACAAAATTTCTCCAGTTCAGTCAGGTTTGATGGCTGCCGAGTGAAAACGACACTTTTCAAATCAATTTATAGATTTTCAGTGATGTTCAAGTCTGGGGACTAGGATGGCCATTCTAAAACATTGTATCGTGCCTGAGCATGAATTCCTTGGTAAATCTGGAACCCTGCTTTGGGTCATTGTCCTGCTGAAACATCCAACCATGTTGTAACATCAGCCTCTTGACTGATCCCTGAACATTGTTCTTCGCAATCTCCTAATACTGGGTGGAATCCATGCGACCTTTAACTCTGACAAGGTTTCCAGTACCTGTGCTTGCCACTTATACGCAGAGCATGATGGACCCTCCACCATATTTTACAATAGGGAGCAGGTTCTTCTCCTGGAATGCTGTGTTTTTTTTTTGCTTCATGCAAAGCACCTATGGTTGTGGCATCTGTTCACAGTATATTTTTCCAAAATGATTCAGGCTTGACCAAATGAGCCTTTGCATACCTCAAACAACTCTTCTCGCAGACAGGATGCAGAAAAGTCTTCTTCTGCATTGCCTACCATTGAGCTGTTCTTTGTGAAGAGAGCGCTAAACTGTGGAATGATGTACAATGACATTTTTAGAAGCAAGATATTCCTGGAGCTCTTTGGAGTTGGTCTGTGGTTTGTCTGTGACCATTCTAACCATTATTCGCCTTTGCCTTTCAGATATTTTTCTTGGTCTAGCACATCTTTCCTTCACAAGAATTGTTCCTGTAGCCATTCGTTTTCAATATTTCTGATTGGAGGTGGAGACTTTAAACCTTTGTGATAGCTTTTTGCATCCTTCACCTAATTCATGTTGATGAATAATCTTAGTTTTTAGGTCATTAGTAAGTTCTTTTAAGTTCCATGCTGCTACTTTTTGAGGGCGCCCAAACCTTTGCATAGCCTATTTTCAATTTAATTTCAAACATCTCAATACTGCTACACTACGTATTTCTGTCTGAAATACATAACACTATCTAACTTTCTCTAGAAACCGAATGCCATTTCACTGTGATCTTCTCCTTTTGCATAAAACTGTATTCATGAAATTTAAAAAACAATAAAATAAATATATTCCAATATGAGAAATTACTTTCCTCATTTAACAACATAAAACTACATCCTCTTACCTTCATATATTCCCTTTCATTGGTTTCTTCTGTAATCATGATTTGTCGTTCTATTATCATCAAGCAGTAAATCTTATATAAATGATTGTGCTTTAAATTATGCTTTAGTAAAGAAGATTGTTTATGGCAAAGACAATTTTGCGGTTAAAAAAGCTAAATATGTGTTTTACATGCATTCAGCCACACTAAACAATCAACATTTTTGGCTGTGCAAACTATTTTAAAATACTTTTTATAAAATCTCAATAATATAATCTACAAAACAAAATGGAGAAATCTTCTGGAAACATATTTTCCATACTGTATCAGATGTTGCGGTGTATACACAACAACTTGACTTGAGTTTTTGGCTTGAAGCGGTTTGTGAAGCTCTCACCTGCTGGGCTTTAGCTGACAGCTGCAGCTCTGTCCCGGGATGAAGACGCAGCTGATTCTCTGAGGGCACCTGAACCAGCAGAAAGGCTGACATGCTGCGCGCCACAACCCGAAACCTCAAACAACGGAAGAGCAGAGGATGTGAGGCACACTTTTCACACAATTCACCTGTCATGCATTTGATCTGAAACTAGTTGTCATCTTTTACTTGCTACATTGATACAAAACCAAAACTATAGTCTAAGCAGTTTTCCACCTGTCAAACTTTTCTCACCTGTTAGAAAGTGGTGATTTCCTCCCAAGGCCAATGGCTCCCAGGATGCCGGAATTTAGTCTTTCCTCTCCGAGTTGAACGAGACGATTCTGAAACGCCATTAAGGTGAGAATGAGAGTGTCCAGTGAGCAGGCATCCTCTTGGTCCACTTGGATTTGCAGAAGCTCCAAGAATTTATGCCACCATAAAAACAGCTTGGCCTCATCAGCTGGACCACTGCAGGAACACACGACACACACATTCAGCACAGTACGGATGTCAGCACTAAACCTGGTTGTGTTCACAGATATTTGATGTGAACTGCAGGTTGCACAAACTTCTATTGTGTGGCATGATTTCATGCATGGTTTCATTAACTTCAGAGACACATTCTGACATCTGAAGTTTTATTTCTAGTCAACGAGATCTGATGGCTGCCATCGGAAAATTGATTTACAGCACGTATTAGATATGATGTTAACAATGGCTGTCTGGAACTAAACTCATTGGGCCTGTGAGAAAATTAAAAAGAAATCAGCCACCTAAGACACCACTTCACCTGTTTTTTACAATGTGTAAAGTGTGTTTATTAAATATGGGAAATTATTTGGAAAAACCTAAATTAGTGTAAGCTGTAATGCTCAACATCAGATCCACAGCAGTACAAAACTTTGAGCAATATCTGTTAAACCTATAATCGGCCAATAAACTTTCTTAGATTCAACTTTCTTAAAAGAATTTTGAAATCAGGTGAGTGCACGACAGGCATTATTCAAGCAGTAAACCTTTTCATATTTGCTCACAGCCATATTTGATAACTGATTTAACTACTAGGTTAGGACCTTGTCCTAGCAACATGCGATGTGACATGATTCCAGCAAAAGGCAACCTGGCTCTCCACACGAGATGTAACATGACAGAAACATTTAAATCATTCAGAAGTGCAGAATGGTGAACTGCACTCCATTCAACACGGACAGGGCTATAATCTAATTATTGCAAAATAAACCCTGAGTGAGTGATATTTGCTGGTTTGCACTGAGTGTTCTAACATTCATATTTAAACAATACACTCACTGGCCACTTTATTAGGTACACTTTACTAGCACTGGTTAGGACCACTTTTGCCTTCCGAACTGCCTTAATCCTTTGTGGCATAGATTCAACAAGGTACTGGAAATATTTCTTAAAGATTTTGCTCCATATTGACATCATAACATCATAGTTGCTGCAGATTTGTTGTCATGTTCAAGAAGCCAGTCTGAGATGATTCGTGCTTTATGACATGGCGCATTATGCTGCTGGATGTAGCCATCAGAAGATGGGTACACTGTGGTCATAAAGGGATCGACATGGTCAGCAAGAATACTCAGGAAGGCTGTGGCATTGCCACGATGCTCAATCGTTACTGATGGGCCCAAAAGTGTGCCAAGAAAATATCCCCCACACCATTACACCACCACCGGCCTGAACCGTTGATTTAAGGCAGGATGGATCCATGCTTTTGGACCAGGCAACGTTTTTCCAAATTTTATATTGTCCAATTTTGGTGAGCCAGTTCGAATTGTAGCCTCAGTTTCTTGTTTTTAGCTGACAGGAGTGGCACCCCGTGTGGTCTTCTGCTGCTGTAGCCCATCTGTCTCAAAGTTGGGCGTGTTGTGTGTTCAGAGATGCTCTTCTACATACCTTGGTTGTAACAAGTGGTTAATTGAGTTACTGTTGCTTTTCTATCAGCTCAATCTTCTAGCCATTCTCCTCTGACCTCTGGCACCAACATTTTCTCTTTTCGGGACCATTCTTATTAAACCCTAGAGATGGTTGTGCAGGAAAATCCCAGTAGATCAGCAGTTTATGAAATACTCAGACTAGACCGTCTGGCACCAACAACCAAGCTACATTAAAAGTCACTTAAATCACCCTTCTTCCCCATTCTGATGCTCGGTTTGAACTGCAGCAGATCGTCTTGACCATGTCTACATGCCTAAATGCATTGAGTTGCTGCCATGTGATTGGCTGATCAGAAATGTGTGTTAACGAGCAGTTAGAAAGGTATACCTAATAAAGTGGACACTGAGAGTATGTTTCCTAGTTATTATATTATCAGGATCGAAGGCATATTCAGGAGCATATTCAGGATATTCAGAGCTGAGCTGCAGCAAGGGGGAGTTGAATTTCTTCAACAAGTTTTGTCACTGGGTATTGGAGTTAGGGGCGGGTAGGTGTACGCATTAAAGCAGCTTTTAGGAGGAGGAGCTGAAGCTCAAGCTCCCTCTCATTGGAGGTGAGCTTCGCCCAATGGGTCTACAGCAAGCACCCTCTCTAGCTGTCACATAAAATAGTAATTAGACTCACATTGGTACCATTTAACACTGAATAAAGCACATGATCCGCAGCTGAAGTGATCATTATTATAGCTTTTGTATGAGTTTGCTGTTATTTTGCTGTGATGGAACAGAAACGCTTTCTACAGCAGAAATTTTGTTGCCATTGCGAATGTTTAGAACAAAATCTCCCTTTAACTTAGAAAAGAGAGCTTTGAGCACATGTCATAGCATCACATTGTGTGTCGTTAGGCTATGCAAAGCAATGCACAATTTTTCACTTCCGTTACATCAATACCTGAATTGTTTCAAATGCAGGGAGACTTTAAATGTCTTCTGCATCTCTTTCATATTTACTTTAGAGACTATCACAGTGGTAATGGTTATAATCACAAACAGCATGACTTTACTTTAGTTGGATACAAGGGGTGTACAATATTTATAAAAATGACATCGCAGTTTTACTTAGGTTTTTTTCCGAATAACATTAATTCATATTTTGCTTTGCATTTAAACTCAGAACAGATTTAGGCCTGTCACAGATAAATGTGACATTGTTTGACAAAAAAATAAAAAATCGTCAGTAGGAATGCTTCACTAAATCATTCATAAATGTGAGTTGTTCAAAACAGCCGATTCATTCAGAAATAAAACAAGAATTTGTGAATGAGTAACTTAGCAATCCTCAGGTTTCTGGTTTAAACATGTGAAAGAATACCATGCCACTGTATAAGATAAAGCATATTTTACCTGGGAAACACCTGACTGATCCACGTATTGAGCAGCATTAAGGTTTTCTTCTCATTGAGGAGGGTTTGCTCCAGGTTTAGCCTCTGGAGGATGTAGACGTACAGCGTGAGGAAGCTGCCCAGACTTAGGCTTTCCTGAATGAAGTCCTCAACAGTCAGTTCAGGAACCTGAAGAGACACCAGGATGGGCCCCCATCCAGAGTACTGATCCACACATCCTCCTGAGAGGAACACACAGCTCTATCAGACACCGAAACTCACTGCACACATTGTAACCATGCAACTATTTTGTTCCAGCCCCGATGTTAGCATTCACAGTTCTAACATTGTGATTAGGGAGAGGAATTATTTCTAAAGGCTTACGCAGACAGACCATTTAAAACCTGTGACAAAACCCAGAACCGTATGAGCTATTATTACCATCGGTGAAGTAGGAGAGAATACAGGCCTCGGTGGTGCGTGTCATGTGACGCACTGAAGCCAGGCATCTGCACGCAGCCGTTAGCAGAGGCAGAAGCAGAGGCCCTCGAGCCCGCTTCTCCACCCAGCAGTGCAGTTTAGTGCCCAGACCCTCTGCTGTCGAGATGCCGGCCTCATTCAGCAGAGTCAGCATCTCTGCAAACAGACTGCAGGTGGCCATGTGTCGCTGCTGGAGGTCCGTCTCTGACAGAGAGAGAAAACACATTAGGAGTGGTTCAGTCAAAATAAACAGAGATATCAGTGCAGCCTCGTTAATGCTGTTCTAAAATAAGATGTGAGTTAGCTGAGGTGCGTTTAAAAACATTTAATGTGTTTAACCCTTTAGCTGTAAGTGTATTCATATACAATTAAATGGTGAAATGTATTCTGATGGATTACGAGACTGTGTTTGACATCGCAAGAATAAATTACAGTTTAAAATACACTAACTGGCCACTTTATTAGGTACACCTGCCCAACTGCTCGTTTCTTATCAGCTAACCACATGGCAGCAACTCAAAGCATATAGTCATTTAGACATGTTCAAGACGATCTGCTGCAGTTCAAAGCGAGCATCAAAATGGTTGTTGGTGCCAGACGCGCTGGACTGAATATTTCAGAAACTGCTGATCTACTGGGATTTCATGCACAACCATTTCTAGGATTTAAAGAGAATGGTTTGATATAGGGAAAATATCCAGCAGCAGTTCTGGGCGTGCAAAGGCCTTGTTGATGCCAGAGGTCAGTAGAGAATGGCCAGACTGGTTCAAACTGATAGAAAGGCAACAATAACTCAATTAACCACTCGTTACAACCGAGGTATGCAGAAGAACATCTCTGGACGCACAACACTCAAACCTTGAGAAAGCATGAACCCATCCTGCCTTGTATCAATGATTTAGGCTGCTGCTGTTGGTGGTGGTGTAATGGCGTTGGGGATAATTTCTTGGCACACATTTGGGTCCATTAGTACCAATTGAGCATCATATCAATGCCACAGCCAACCTTAGTATTGTTGCTGACCATGTCCATCCCTTTATGACCACAGTGTACCCATCTTCTGATGGTTATTTTCAGCAGGATAACGCACCATGTCATAAAGCGCAAATAATCTCAGACTGGTTTCTTGAACATAACAATGAGTTCACTGTACTCAAATTACCTCCAGTCACCAGAACTCAATCCAATCGAGCACCTTTGAGATGTGGTGGAGTGAGAAATTTGCATCATGGATGTGTAGCCGACAAATCTGCAGCAACTGTGTGATGCTATCATGTCAATATGAAGCAAAATCTCTGAGGAATATTTCCAGTACCTTGTTGAATCTATGCCATGAAGGATTAAGGCAGTTCTGAAGGCAAAAGGGGGTCCAGCCAACCCAGCACTAGTAAGGTGGGCCTAATAAAGTGGCCGGTGACTGTATATTAAAACAGTTGTGCAAAAATTATAACATTGCATAGAATTCCTTTAAATTTTATAAATAAGTAAAACAAAAAAAAAATAATGACAAACTTCAGAAATAAGATAAAATAAATGTTTTGGTCACTAATTTAATACACAATTTTTTACATTTTGGCAAAATCTGGACAAGTAATTTATAATTTTATATACCACATTTTCTGCAGACATTTAAGTGTTTTGGCAGACAGTTAAGAAATATACAGTTTCAGATTAAAATCCATTAAACATTAGTCTAAGTATAAATTTAATATCTAATTAATAATACTGAATATATTAGAGCTAATTCATAAATCTAAAAAAGAAGCTTTTCCAGCTGATGAAAATATTAGTGTACAAACAATTTTGGCCATGTTGAGAATATTAACACAGAGAGTTCCCTAGCATGCCAAGGAAAATTTATCTGGTGCACTTCAGCTTTTGTAAAAAAGTAATGTGTCTAGATACGTGTCTGAATTTTCTCATTTATTTACTTTCCTCACTCTTGCCAATGCATTTGTCATCACTATGGCAACTGATGTGCTAGGCACTAGATAAACAAAACCACCTGGCTTTTTCCATCCTCTAAATTACTTCACAAAACTACCAGAAGTGTGTGCAGTGTGAACACAGACTAAGTCTTGATGTAGCAAACTGCTGCTTTTATCCCTTTAAAATCCACAGCAACATACAACAACAAATTATGCTTCTGCAATATCTTTGAATCGTCTGCTGAGGGACAAGAAAACAAATGTGAAATAGCAATGACACATTCTCCTCACCAGGTGGGTTGAAAATGACTATGTTCTCCAGTAATTTCTCCATTTCTGTCTCTAGCGATGCCAGACTGATGTTCCCATTTTGATCCAGCGAGGTCAGGAACTGCACCATGAGGTGAAGGAAGGCTTGACACTTTAGAGTCATGTCCTAAGAGACACAAACAAAGACAACAAATGCTGTGAAATGTAGTTTGTTCATATAAACCGTGGAGATGTGCGTTTAACAATGTGTCCTCTAACCTTGTGATGCAACACTTGTGTGGTCGGCTCAAATCCAGCAGCCATTCTGAGCAATCTGACGACCTGCTGTGAAGAAGTGTCGTGACTGAGAACAAGGGACGCTGGGTAATGTGTGCTGACATAGCGCGTGACATTTTGATATGAAGAAAAATCCACCAGATTCCAAGGCAGAGAAGCTGACTGGTCCAGCAGACTGAGAACAGAGGACTCCTGAAGAAATAAAGCAGGACAGATTAATCTCAGACAGGTTAACCACTCTTGATGTTTAAGGTAAACAGATGGCCACTCACGGGTTTACTGAGATCCTCTTTGGCCAGAAACACCATGAGGTGGAGTACGGAGACCACCATTGTGTGGGTTGAGGGGTTCAGCTGGGGGCTGAGAGAGTCACCCAATACACTAACCCAGTTCACCTCACACAGCAACTCTCCCATGAACACAAAACAACTCTTTGGACTTCCCCTCTCCACCTGCAAAGCATAACATTTAGAGTCTGCGTGAAACAAATTGATTGGCATCCTTCTCTGTTGACATCAGTTTGACAGCTTCAGTCACATTCTTAAAGGTGCTGTAAGTTTTTGACTCTTCTGAAGCATAAAAATTTATAATATGTTTGCATATATTTCAGAAACATGCCAAGTGAACATTCTTGTTTATCTGAAAAACAGTGCTTAAGTCAAATATTCTGCTTTGAAAATGTGCATTACGTGACGCCTGTCTTTTTTTAACCTGTACAATGCCACTTTAGCCAATTATATTTCAGCACCCTGGGTTGCCTTGTTGGAAAACAGCACGTTCATTCATTCAGTCAGAAAGGCTCTAAAAGCATGCAAAGACCGAAACGTGACCTCTGGTGGACAGTAGCAGACTCTGAAATAAGACGCAGATTCAGAGTCCCACGTGAGGTTATTAATTAGCTAATATTATAAATATTACGTACGTAAACATTAGGTGAGGAGGTTAGATTGTAACCCCGTGTCATAACAACACACTACATAATGAGATTTGCAGCGATAAACTATTAGGCTGTTTGCACCAAAAGAAACATGACAGAAATTTAAATAAATCCATTTAGAAGCACATAATAGTGCACTCACTCATGAAATGGTAAGGTTTATAATCTATTTATTCATTCATTCATTTTCTTGTCGGCTCAGTCGCTTATTAATCCGGGGTCGCCACAGCAGAATGAACCGCCAACTTATCCACCACGTTTTTACGCAGCGGATGCCCTTCCAGCCACAACCCATCTCTGGGAAATATCCACACACACAATCATACACTACGGACAATTTAGCATACCCAATTCACCTGTACCGCATGTCTTTGGACTGTGGGGGAAACCGGAGCACCCGGAGGAAACCCACACGAATGCAGGGGGAACATGCAAACTCCACACAGAAACGCCAACTGAGCCGAGGTTCGAACCAGCGACCTTCTTGCTGTGAGGCGACAGCACTATCTACTGCGCTGCTATAATCTAATTAATACTTATTAATCTACTTTTTACATTTACAATCACTTATATATGTTGTCACATTCCTAAAGTTAAATTTCAAACAGTTTTATTTTCAAGATCTGAGGTGAACTATCTGCTGTTGCTTTCAGTAGTATGGCACTAAATGTCACGTAAAATTGCATTCAAACTCACATTGTTAGCATTGAACACTGAACAAAGCACACAAGGTTTCCCTTAGGTGATCATTGTCAGTATTCTGTTATTCAGCTGTGAGAAATAGAAGTCATTGCTTTTATTAAGAATAAGACTTAAATCAGCCTTTAGGCTTGATAGTCAGGCTCACTCCTATTGGTGTTGTCAATCAAGCAACCTGTGCTTGTGTGTGTGTTTTTTGAACCAGGTGTGCATTACCTAACTCAACCACTGCGTGTCAAACTTACATACTGCACCTTTAACCTTGCTACAAGTGAATAACCTGCAAAAGAAAGCCCTGCCACCTACTCAATACTCCATTTTAATACTTCAACATACTGAAATTAACGTCTTAGCAACTTACGGTTTATGTAAACTTTAAACAATTTACTGACAATTCAAATGAATAAATATTCATTCATTCATTCATTTTCTTTTTAGCTTAGTCCCTTTATTAAGCTAGAGTCACCTCTTCCAGTTGCAACCTATCTCTGGGAAACATCCATACACACTCATTCACACACATACACCACGGACAATTTAGCCTACCCAATTCACCTATAGTACATGTTATTGGACTTGTGGGAGAAACCAGAGCACCAGGAGGAAACCCACGCCAACACAGGGAGAACGTGCAAACTCCACAAAGAAACGCCAACTGACCCAGCCACGGCTCCAACCAGCGACCTTATTGCTGTGAGGCGAACGTGCTACCTACTGTGCCACCTTTTAGCCTGAAAAAATATTTGATTGTGCTAATATATACTAGATGTCATTATTTTCTTACAGCATTTAGTTAGCAGGTCCCTAAAAAGTATAACCATGGAATAACCTTAATAAACAAAACTTCTGCCTCTTAACAAGTATTTAATCTAATAAAATGTGCAAAGCATGCATATTTCAAACAAACTAGCAATATGATAACAAGCAAGTGCTTAAACATGCTTGAAATATGCTAGCATTGTGCTAAAAGGTGTAAAACAAAAAACAAGCTAGCGTCAAATCATTCTTAATAATTTTATGTTAGAGATATGTTACCACATGTTAGAAATATACTAATTCATTCACCCTATTAAAAAATCCAACATTTAAGCAAGGCTGTCCCAACAAACTTTATGGCCTAGTTCAGAGATGCCCAAAGTAGGCCTAAGTTGGTCTATGGTAACCTTTAATTTAGCCCACTATCCCATTTGAAAAGGTAGAGAGAATGTTGGGAAGGTGGTTAAGGCAAATGCCTTTGAATGCCTTTGTTATTTCGATTTTTACGTAACCCTTTGTTTGTTTTATTGCTAAACTACAAAAAAACAATTGAAAATAAATGTTTCAATTAAATGTTGTAAATAAATCAAGAACTTTAAAATGTAAAAACTGTCACTTGACAAAAATCAATGCACAAGACAACGGCAAGCAAATCAAGGCAAAGGCAGGAGCAGGTGGACTTGTGTTTTCAGCATTGAAGTCCATTGTGTTATAACTGTAATTGCTCATGTTTTCACTGTAATAAGTTTATTCTAAAATGTAAAATATTATACTCCATCTGTTAATATGATTTAAAGCAACATTTTCTAGTTATTTTTAAATATTTGGGAATAAATTACGAAATTACCTATGGTAAATTTAATGTAATATGGTGTGATATATTTGGTTTTGTATATATATTTGGCCCACATCCCTTAATCAAATTTGGTTTTGGGCACTTTATAAGCAAAGGTTTGGGCACCCCTGGTCTAGTTTGTAATAGTAGTTCACAAAATTGCTGTTTTTTTCTATATTTTTGATCAGTAATGCTTTGATGAATATAAGAAACTTTTTAAATAATTAATGTTCCTGCTAAACTACATATACTATTGGTTTTTACAAAAAATACAATTAAACTTTTAACCATTAAAACCAATACAATTGAATGTCTTTTAGTGTGTTTTGGAATGTATTATTTCAAGACTTAATGTTTTTACAGTGATTACATCATAACGAATTCTTGGGTTTCTATATTTGTTTTTTTCATGCAGGATTAAGAACCTTCTGGAAAGATTGGAATAGAGTATATTAATATATATCTTTAGGTCCACAATAAAATATTTGATTGACATGATACTCTTGATTTAGAGATATTGTCAGTCTCTTACATTGAAAAACTGGTTCATTAGTGTCTGATCTGGATGCAGGTCCTTCCAGGGCAAACGGCTGTACTCAGTGTGGTAGGTGTACAGCAGATACTCTGGCATTTTAGGAGAAGTGCAGGTCTCACAGTAAAACATGAGATGAAGCCACAGAGCTCCTCTCTGTCCTGGCAACAAGCGATCTGCACCAAAAATAAGATGCATTAACAACTAAACAAAGATAACATGATAACAGATAACAGATACCATTTCTAAATAATTTTATTTTTTGTGTGTACAAAAAAAATCAGACAGAAAACGCCTGAATGAATCATCACATAAGCATGTTGGCGTGTTCCCCTGAGTGTTTACCTTTGAATTTCTCATGTAAAGTCTCTGTCAAGCGTGTATATAAGCCTACTAAGCTCGCTGCAACTGCGGCGTCTGATTCAAGCCATGGAGAACAGCGAGGATGACTGTGACACACACAAGAGAGTTGTTACTCATCACTTCTGTCACCATCAGAGCTATAATAACCAAAGCACTGAGTCACATCAAAGTATACCTAGTGTTGTCAGTGTCAAGCACCAAAATCCACGGCTCAAAGAGTTTGGCCATTTTTCTATGCAGGTTCTCCAGAGCTGCATTAAAGAGAATTTAAAGGCATGTAAACAAAGGTTATACATACAGTTACTATGCATTACTGACACATTCAATTTGGTCAAAACTTTGGGGTCAGTCAAATTTTTACAAATATTTCAGGAATGCTCCTGTTCTCAACAAGACTGCATTAATCAGATAAAATATGTGCCAAAAAACAGTAACATTGAGTAATACACATGATTTGATTTTAAAGTTTAAAACATGTCATTTATTCTTATGATAGCATATATCTAATCTAATAAATTACTGTATTCCAATCTTTAAAAGAAAGAAGATAGTCTGAAGACAGCTGAAATCCTGGAACCACTGATTTCCTTAGAGGGGGGAAATATGAAGACAATTTGTATGCAAGAACCCGTAGGAGAGTAAGCATTTTAGCAGTTCCGGTTTCCTCGTCCCAATGTCAATAGGTTTTTTGAATGGGATTTTGATTAAATTGCTTAAATAAGGTTAACTCAAGATACTGTCATGTTTTATTCTACGACATAAAACACATCAGTAACACAACACTTTTAATTTTTTTAATCGGTTACGCTTCTTTTAAAATATGGTTGCTATCAAGTTGCTAAATAGGACTACAGGCGACGTCAGAGACATTACACGTCCTTCAGCTGCACTGTCTGGAATGCAGTATGCTTTAAATTTACAGCTCGTGTTGGGCATTTGGATTTGTCTGCTGATTGGTTAATTATATCCATAAATAGTATTTAATAGTTTTTAGTATTTTTCGAATTGGGAATTCATATTGTGTGCAGCCTTCACTTAAACTTGAATTGAACCTGTAGAGACATCTTGACAGATTCATTTGTTGATCATTTATTTTAATAAAGCTATTTTAAGAAGATACTGCTTCCCATAATACAACCTGTCTCTTTCCTGCTTTAACTTGATTGTTTTACATTAACATTAATCTAATGATTTTTTCTTTCGTTTGTTTGTTTTTTTTTCATCTGAACACATTTAATGCCATCATAACGGCAATATTTACGCTCACTTTAAAAAACAATATATAGCATATGTGAATGCATGTGCTGCTTTACGCTGTACTTCGTGAATGTTTTTTTTATGTTGTTCTCTTATCCATGGAGGGACTTGCAGGCGTTTCACTTAGGTAAGCGGGCTGTAGGCGTGCAATAAACCTATTTAAACATATGTCTTATGATAATAATAGGCACATTTATAAAACATACAGTATGTGTTTGAAAACTTTTATAACCACTGTAAAGCAAAACTGTAATGTATTTCTCACAGGAAAACTATCCAAAAGGCACATTTCTAAAAATAAGCTTGATAAGTTTTCTCTAGCTGGGTGGTGCTGACGTCACAGGCGAGCGCCCTAAAAACACTGTAGTCCGTTTGTAGCCTAATGTTAGCTTTTCACTTCTTACATTTTCATTTAGGACTCAAAAGTGCTAAAAGTTGCATTTTCGTGTGGGGATTATTCAGTTGGACAAATCGTGTAAGTGTAATGAACAGTGTTTGAACACAGAGCTTATTATTTGCAGACATCAAAAAGCCTATAGGAAAATCTTATGGGGATTTTATCGAGGGAACCAGTTTTATGCTAGCAGCTGATTAGCCTACAAGGTGACGTCATAGTTCCTCCATTCTATAGTAGAACAAACAAATACTCTTGAAAGTCAATGGTTACAGATTTCCAGCTTTCCTTAAAATATCCTCTTTTGTGTTTAACAGAAGAGCAAAACTCAAACAGGTTTGTGACAAGTGAAGAATGATAAAATGATGATGGGTGAACTATCCCTTTATCCAGAATATATTGTAATATATTCTTACTGAGCCCAAACGTTTGTGCATTATACATTTAGTTGCTATGCCTAACAGTGTAATAAATATTTGCACCTTTGAGCAGTCTTGGACTTCCTACAGGTTCTTTGCCGCAATGGTTTAGTTCCAGATCAATGACGTAGGTAATCAGATCTTCCCAAAACACCTTGACTTCCTCAATGTATGGCCCCCATTTTGAAAGAAGACCAAAGCTCCTGAAGTCCCCGTTAGACAGTCGGAGCTTTAGGAAGTACTTTGAGAGCCACTCGATTGTTTCATCCACCTAAAGCAAAACAAAGTAATATCAGTATGATCTGCTTTTAATTTTTAAGAATGTAAAATTAAAATGGAGTGTTTAATGTTACCTGTTGAGGGGAGAGGAGCATGGAGCGGGATTTGTTTGTCTTATTCTTAGTTTGAGGAGAACAGCCCAGAGCTTTCAGTGACGTTCTCCAACAGTCAGGACTAAGAAGCTGATCGGAAGAGCCTGCAGGAATCAATTGTGTTCATCTTAAGAACAAACTGCAATTTAAAACATTATATCAAGCAGATTAATGCTATGTGGTTCTCCACTTTTTTATTTACTCCTGGCCTCCCTCACTGTGGACAGCAATATTTAAAAAGGCCACTATGCAGACACAGATTAAAGTAAGAGATGCAAATATTTATGTTCACATTAAAAATACATTAGAAAGTCCTCTGCATTAATAGCCTCTAGTGCAACTGTGCTTCAGGCATTAAGATTTCAGAGCCCGACTCACAGACTCTTGACTAATCCAGCCCCTTTTCTCTTACCAACTTCACTTCCTGACTAATGTCCTACATTCAAAACAAAAGCAAAAAAAAAAAAAAAACTAAACTTAAATCTCAAAATAAAACTAATATAAACAAAGAAAAAAAGTTTGTGCTTTTTTATATTTAAAAAAATCAACAATGGCAAAAAATATCAATTAAATATTGCAAAAAATAAGACATTTGTTGTTTTTAGTTATTTTACATACTTGTATGTCATCTTAAAGCCCCCTTGGAAATTTGTTCAGGCCCTGTTGGCCCAAACAAGTTAATAATGACTAAAACATTCCACTAATACAAGTTTTTATTCAAGTAAACATTTTTTTTGTTGTTGTCTAAAGCAGAGATGGGCAACTTTCATTCTGGAGGGCCACCCACTGTCCAGCAGAAATTTGCTAAAACCCTAAATCAAACATGCCTCAACAAACTGATCAATGTATTCAAGATCAATAGAAAGTTACAAGCAAGTGTGTTTGATTAGAGTTGAAGCTAAACTCTGCAGGACAGTGGCCCCTCCAGGATAGAAGTTGCCCATCTCTGATCTACAGCAATGATTCTCCCCTTAAACAGCATATGTGCGTCTTAAATCATATACTTTACACTGAAAACTCTAAAAATAGTAATTCCACTTTAAATACCAAAGTATGGAGTGATGGACACTTAACGAACTCAACAGCCGCTACTTTGCTCAAGTAGCAGAAGAAGCGCTCATGTTGGATTACTGTATTTATTTTGGATTGTGAAAGCAAAATTCTCCTATGAGAGTGATTATAGCGCCTCCCGATGGTGAATGCAATTACAATCATGGCAGCTATTATTAGGTAATTTGGTTATTTAATTCACTCATTTAACAACAGTCAAACGTCATTAGTGAAACGGTTTGAATTTCCACTTAGTAAAAAAACATGAGAGTTCCATTTGTGATGACACTACATATACTATGCTGTTGAGCATAAGTACATAGTGCATAGTGTGCCATTTAGGATGCAGCTCATGTTTTACATGTTTACAAACACACCTGATTCAACTCATCAGCTCACAAGAACATGGAATCACTGGTCTAAAGGGTTTCATTTTGATAATTGATCACAAAACTACTGAAATAAAATTGTCTGGGTCAAACAATGGTAAGAAAAGACATACTCTGCATGAGGAGACGGAGGAAGTCGCTGTAGTGGTCAGGAAACTGGTAGAGGAGCAGTTCAGTCCAGTGCTTGCAGAAGATGTTGAATGGCATGAGGACTTCGGGCTCAGGCTCCAGCCCACATGTGCAGAGAGCCTGATGGATGACGGTCATCAGACGACTACGCTCAGAGAACGGAGGCTGGGTCGTCGACAACCACTGAAACAAGTCAAACTGCAAACAAACAGCAGACTATTCAGTTTCACTTCCCAATGGGAAAATCAGCAAAACACAATGTACAAATTCAAAGTTGCGTCTGAAATCGCAAATACTTGAGTAGATGTCACAGAATTTGACTGTAATAAAAGAAACTTCTATGTAGTATGAGAAGAATTTGAATGTTATCGTTATTTTATCATTTTCACTAAATACTAATCCCTAAATTCTCTCACCTGGCCTAATGGGATAGTACAGTGTCCATTGGATGCAGAAGTAATAGGTCATCCGGGTACTACTTACATACTGTTTTTCGAATACTATGAAATCAAACACACTTCTTGGCTCACATATGTTTTTTCACATACTATATAGTAGGGATTTTGGACCCCCCGTCAAAGAGCCTCAAGAAGGATGAGTTGGAACCTATGAACAGATTATTTTTGCAACTGGAAAACATGACACAGCTAAATAGTGTTGTAAGTATTGTTGCTGTTCTTAAAGCAGTTAAACCGTTGCAAGACGTCTAACACTCAAGAATGTTTTTATGGCCATGTTTTATGACTTCAAACATGGAAGCAAATGGTCAGACTTTGAAGATTTCCCAAACATAGGCTGCGTCCGAAACCGCATACTTATAGTAATACTATATAGTACGCTAAAATCAGTTTGCGAGCCGAGTAGTATGTCCGAATTCAAAGAATTAGAAAATCAGTATGCGAGAAGTACCCTGATGATGTACTACCTCCGGCGAGATTCTAAAGAACGCATCCCATGCATGCTGCACTATCCCATGATGCCCCGCGAGCAAATTTATGAATGGGAGTGAAGCGACGCAACTGACACAGGTAGGTCACGAGACCATGACAAAATGGCAGATGTAGTACATCCGAATTCCATTCATACTTCTTATATTTATACTGTTAGAACGCACTTTTCAAACGGCCGAGTAGTACATTTAAATTCAAATGCAGTACCTACTGAGTAGAAGGTGGTTTCGGACACAGCCATACTTTTTTTTCAGTGGATGAGCATGAATTAATTGTTTACCAAAATAATAGCAATGTGCGATAGCAAAATAAACACAAAAAATTTAGCTGGAGTAAATATCAGAATCATTAATGATTTTCAGCTACAGCTCTATTAAGGAGTATGACGGCACTACTTTATATAATTATAAAAAAAAAAAAGTCACCATCTTCTCCGCACATGACTTTTAGCATTAGCAAAATAGTTTTTGTTTTTTTTCATCACATTTTATCTTGCTGTAAATGCAACCTGTGTGGCAAACTTTTACAACATGATTCAATAAATACAAATGACCTTTGTGAGGAGCATGAATATGACATCACCGCTGTCGATGTGGAGGGTGTTGACCACCTCTTCATACAGAGAGACCAGCTCTGAGGGAGAGGCGTTCGGGGTGAAGTATGGTGACAGTAGGTTACACAGACGTCTGTTGAGTAGGATAGTCTTTAGCATGTGTTTACATTCTGATTGGACGTCCCGAATAAAGACCTGCAGTCAAAAATGCACTTTATATAATCTGCATCAAAAGCAACAGGTAAGAGGTGAGCGTTCAAAAAATAAACAGCTATTCACTTTAATTTACCATATAAATGAATCATTCCATGTATAAAACAGCTAATTAAATGAAAAATTGGTGAAGCTGGGACTAAAATAATGCACTGAAATAATTTTTTTCTGAACACTAGGGTAGAAGGGATACCTGGCCGAGGATCTCAATGCAGGATGTGAAGAACTGGCGGGTTGGTGGATGTCTCTGTGTGTCCTCACACACAAACGACACTATCTGATAGAAAGCCGTGATGCCCACCTTCAGTACACCAGGGGATGGATTTTGCTTGAAAACATTAACCAAGGCCCTGAAAAAGAAGACATGAGCTTTACATTGAGTAAAAGGAACTCAGATAACTGAATGAGAGTGTACTGACGTGATGAAGTTCTCAGTGTGAACGGCCGCCTCAGCCAGACTCTGAGGAGGAGCTTTGATTCCATCGGCCTGCAGCTGTTTAATGTCACTCTTCAGAGACTGGATCTGATTCTGCACCGGCTCCAGTTTGTGCATACTTGAGTACTGAAACACACAATGACAGAGATGTAGGATTTTTTAAAAACTAATTCTTTTCAAAATAACTTTTAAATTCTCAGTTTTTATTTCAACACCATGTCTATGCTAGACACAAACAGTAAGACTAGTGAAGAAAATGAAAAACACAATCAGCAATTCTGTCTTCTCTGGATATGTCACAATGTGAGTGACAAACCACTGACAGTGAACTCATTTTGCTTATGATATACTAAGCCTGACACTAAAGATTTGCAACAACACACATCCAGAGTCCAACTCTTTTAGCTTAGCTGATTTCCAACCTTTTTCCAGGAGAACCCCCCATTTTAACATTCAAAATCCTTAAAAACCTCCTACTTTTTTAAATAAAAACATTTAAAAGGATAGTTTACCTAAAATTTAAAACTCTGTCATCATTTCCCTTTGACTTGTTCCAAAGTAGTTAAGAGTTTGTTTGTTTTTTTGTTTTGTTTTTTTCTAGCTGACTTTGCTTGGGCAATCGCCTCACTGCCTTATCATGCAAAGAAGGCAGCATTTCTGCACAACGGCATCTCGTAAAACTGATTTCAGACAGACGTCTGAGACAATATGATGATTTAATCATGTAAAACAGAGGGAGCGCTTTAGTCATAACTATCGGAATATCTTCTTGGTAGGAATGCCATTAAAAGCGTAAAATATTAGTCAAAAATAAAGCTGCTTTTGATAATCAACCAGAAAAAGGAAACTCTGGAGAGAGACAGGAAGTGAAGCAGAATTTGAATTCGGACATGACTTGATGTCTTCTCACAAACAAAAGTTTTAAAGAGCTAACTCACTCAGTTTCCTTCAGGATTTTTAATGTACAGCATGTCTTTGGACTGTGGGGGAAACCAGAGCACCCAGACAAAACCCAAGTGAACGCAGGGAGAACACACAGAAATGCCAACTGACCAGCTGAGACTCCCACAAGTGACCTTTTTGCTATGAGGCGATCTTGCTACCCACTGAGCTACCATATCACCCTGCAGCCCATGACTGGATACTCACTGAAACTAAGCAGTTTTAGCCTGGTCAGTACCTGGATGGGAGACCACATGGGAAAACCAGGTTGCTGTTGGAAGTGGTGTTAGTGAGGCCAGCAGGGGGAGCTCAACCTGCGATCTGTGTGGGTACTAAATGCCCTAGTAAAAGTGAAAGGGACACTATACTGTCAGTGGGTGACGTCTTTCGGATAAGACATTGAACCGAGGTCCTTAAAAATGCCATGGCACTTCTAGTAAAGAGGAGGGGTGTAACCCCGGTGTCCTGGCCTCTCAGCTCTAACCATCATGGCTTCTCAATCATCCCCATCCACTGTATTGGCTGTATCACTGTCTCTCCACTCAACTAATAGCTGGTGTGTGGTGAGCGTACTGGCGCCATTGTCCTGTGGCTGTTGTCACATCATCCAAGTGGATGCTACACACTGGTGGTGGTTTGGAGAGACCCCTCTAATGATTGTGAAGCGCTTTAGGTGTATGGCCATACACAATAAATGCGCTATATAAATACACATTACATTACATGAAGCCCCATAAATTTTCCAATAAACCAAAATTTATTTGGCTTTGCTAAATGACTATAATCTAGGATATAAAACATTTTAAGAGTACATTTCAAAACTTTTCAAAGCACAGGTATTTGTTCACCTTAACAGTGATATTTGCAGGACCTTGGCAGGGCTGTCCACTTTTTCCACGGCACTCCAACTGCATTGACAGCTGGTCTTCCCGGTTTATGTAGAGCTGTGGCAACACCTCCAACAGTTCATTGTCTAGAGCAACCTGCTGGGTTTCCCGAACCGTTGCCAACCTGAGAAGAGCATGCAACTGTGATTTACAAAATCATTCAGCACATACTCTACAGAGATACAGATATAATTTATCACTAAGCAATCTGAGAAGCTCCAGTTAATAACGGCACGACAGACTTACTTAACTTACACTATAGCCCCGATCACATCACACGATTTTTGTTGATGGTTACGAAAGTCACTGTGTCAGATTTTGCGATTTTGTCTTGATTGAGATATTAAAAAAAAAATCTTAATGTATATTTTCCAGCCATGGGTTGCTTATTAAACACACCCTCGCCTGAACTTGCGGCAAGTGAGACAGAAAATTAAAGCACATCAGCAGTAAGTAAATATCAGATGCTCAAGACAAAATAATGAGATATTAAAAAAATTGCAAATATATGACAGAGATTTGTGATACAACAATTACAGTGAAGCATTAATTAAATCCTTATTTTCCACGGAGCGGAACAAATCATCCACCGCACAGATTAGTGGTGGATGGTCTCAAACTAAAAAATTATTCTTATATTTTTCTTGGAAAATAATAAAATAATTTTAATATATTCTGTGTTGTTTGGTTGTGTACAAGATAAACAAGAATAACGAATAACAACTGAGGTGAAGCGCTTCAAAACCAGTCCACTATAGTGCCAAAGCACGAACTGATTTCTTAAATAAAAAAGTCTAGCCTAAATAAAATTAAAGTGAATTATTCAGAGTTTCAGAGAAAGTTATATCAAACTTTTCATGTTTATTGCCAAAATCACACATTGCTGGTGAGTTTCAATTTATTTAGTTTAATCAAGTAATTTGAATAAGCTGGAAATGCTTTTACAATGTATTCACAGCACTGAATGTGATCCCAGATTACCTCGGGAGAATGAACTCGGTCGGAAGGCTGAGAGAGCTCAGAAACTCATTGTTAGAATGGAGATGTCAGCGTATTTGGGCCAGTTTGTCAAATAAAATTGCTTAAAAGACTTTAAAGGGCCATGAAACCCCCTCGTTTCAGCAGTGTGTTTCACACCTCTACTTTGGAAAAAGTCAGAAAAGTGGGCGTGTCCAGCTCTGTTTAGGGGGGAGTGTCGGAGGAAGAAAAGCGGCTTGGTATGGGAGTGTCTATTTGGGCGCGCTGAATTTCAGAGTCAAAACACACACCCACAGCGGACAATGTGACTGTGTTTACATGGACATCTGTAGTCGAATTATTTGCCAAATTATTAAATGGTGGACTTTAACTGCAGTTTGGCTCTTTCATTCAGGAAATTCATTAATGTCCCTCCCGACAAACGTGATATTTGATTCGAGGCGCTGCTCTAAGCGTGTATTTTTCATGCAATGTTTGATACCGCACGGCGAATGAGAGAAAAAAAAAACTCAGCATTTCCCTGGGAACTTAGATACACACGGCAGGTAGCGTCAGAAAGCCGCGTGTGTTATTCCGGTCACAAAATCCAACACGAGGTTATAGTTTGGTTGTAACTGTTAGTGCTAACTATTGCACTCGGTGCAATAGTTTGTTTGATACGAATAAAATACGAACTGAATAAACAAAGAGCACTGGTCGCTCACTTACCAAATCTGTAGAGACAGGACAATCACCAGCAACTAGAGCCGCGTCTTTATTTAGAGGAGACTACAATCTGGATCTCAGCGTTTCCAGATGAGAACAGCTCTCAGGTAAACAATAATCCTCCTTAGACACGTAAGTTATTGTTGTCGCGCGTCGCGTACACTGTTAATCCACGCGTGAGTCTGCGCTCTCACAGAGACAAAATGAAAACGAAACTTAACTGCAGCAAACTATAAAAGCAACACTTAACGCTTGTTTTGCCAACACAACGTGGCGTCTTTGCCGTCTACACTGTGACAGTAATGAATATTAATGAAGTTGCACAATAGAGTACGCTGATAGGTTTGAACCAAGCCTTACTCATGCATTAATGCAACGCACTGTAAGACGTAATAAGACTCACTCTGGCACAGACGCCCAGTCTGCACGCTGGAACACAGGCTATTATGTCATGACCGTGACGCAGCTTCAAAAATTCCTTTCAAACAGGAAGTACGAATTTGCTTGAAATAACGCAAAAACAACCAATTTACACTTTTTAATGAAATATAGGTGTCCTAATAGTGTTTTTAGCAGTGTGGGACACATATACGACTGTCAACAGCTCAAAAAATGTGTTTTGGTGTTTCGTGACCCTTTAATATTTTAGAGAAAGTAGTTAAAGTTTGCATAACCAATGATTGATCTTATCCACCCGAGACCGACCCATATGTAAATATGCAGCCTGTATTTTGATTACCTGACCACGGATTAAAGGCAGCACCCGCAGATATTACTGAGAAATGATGTGCTCCTATTGTCGGCCATGTGATAGAACTCGTTGTGAAAAACATGGGAAAAAAATTTAAATGCTAAACTTTCTGCAATGGTGTCGTGAGGCATCGCATGTATGGTATCGGTTGTCGTGAACACAAGAAGAAACGGTTGAATCTAGTGTCTTAACGCCCATTTGTTGTTTACGACTCTCCATGACACTCTACTTCAAGGAAATCATAACAAAATCATGACAAAATCGTGTGATCTGAATAGGGCTTAAGAAAATCTGGACACCACTTTATCAACTAACACATAATTCGAAGGGAGACAGCTTAATTCACATACTTTACACTCTTCTGCACCATTTTGTAAATTAAATAGTGTAAGTAGTACATTCACACTGAAATGTCTAAGAATAAGTGCACTTTAAAGTTGTTTCAGGAAATAATATGCCAAAATTAAGTGAGTTTTTCCTTAAAATCAAACAAAACAATCTGCCAATGGGGTAAGCAAATTAATCTTGTTTTTCCTTTTGACATAATATCAGTTTGCTTACCACATTGCTAGATTATTTTGTTTGTTTTAGGGAAAAACTGACATATTACTGACATATTTTCTGACATATTTTCAAAACATGACATTATTTTTTGATTGTCTAAAAGCACATTGTTTTAAGAATTTTTAGATATTTGGACTAGAAACAAGACAAAAAATCTAAGTAAGAACTTTTTTTTTTGCAAAGCAGATGACGCATGTTTTTCAATTGAATAAGTAAGAAAATAATGTTTATGACTTTAAGCAATCAGAAAAATGCAGCTTTAGAAGGGTAGGAGCTTTTGGGCGCTAAGGTTTGCATGATTTTATTTTAGATTGTGCAAGCAAAATTCTCCCACGTAGTCGATTACACCACCTCCCAATAGTACATTATTTAAACGTCAACTGGGAAATGGAATGGAATTTTTATTCAGTAAAAACTTTACTGTTTCATTTGACATTACTCTAAACTCATGCAATACACGGTTGAGTGTATAAGTAGTGTTAAAGTGTATAGTGTGTCATTTGGAATGCAACTAGCAAGTGCTGATGTACTAAATCTTACTTGGCTTGATGCTGGAGCTTAGTGAGGTCTTCCTGAATTAAGGTGGTGGAGATTTTCTCATCAGTTAGGCTCGCAGTGGGAATATCAGGCACTGGAGCTTTCATGGGCACTGGCAGCAGCGACCCCTGAGGGGCATCATGCTTTCTCAGGTGAGTGAGAATACGCTCCCTTGCTGCAAAACAACAGTAGAGGAACATGATATTGATGTCAAAAGTAACATCTGTTGTGAAATGAATTCTTACGAATTGCTTTGATGTTAGCTCTGAATATTAAACACCAAAAGATTAACATATTTTCATTATTCAAAACTAAAAATTGAACTAGACAAAAGTGTTTTTGTGACATAATGCAGCTCCTGAATTGCAAATGTTTTAAGTAATGCATGCTTTAATTAAATATGCCTGAAGCTGTTATGAACACAGACATCTGAAAGGGAGTTATCTAAAGTGTGGCTCAGTACCAGCCAGAGGGTTGATGAAGTCGGTAAAGATGGAGGAGCTGCTGTTCTGTGAGACTGCAGGTTCACTCTTGACCTTTGACCACAGATCGAGCACTTCCTGCAGCTCGTGCTGGACTCGCTCGATATCCACATGCTCCATCCACACCTCCTAAAGATGGAGTCACACACAGATATACCTTCAGTTCACATTTCATTAGGTTTTGTGTGAAAAACATCTGAAAATGTGTATATAAAATATTTATAAATAAAACAAATACTTACAAAATACTTTTCCATTTATTTATGTGTTATGATAAAAGAAAACGTAGATGAGATTTGCAAATTGCAAATATAGTTGATATATGTCATCACAGGAATAAATTAGATTTTAAAAGTATCTTACTGTATCTATTTACTATTTTTTAAAGAAATCTACCCTGCATGAGCACATGATCTCTTTCAGAAACACTTATAATAACACTTAACCACACACATAAAATAGATCACTTAAAATAAACGTACTCTCCTCAAACTTGTGATTCTACAACTTGCTAAATATAGAGAGATTGACAAGCCTCATTTAAAAGGATTATTTGAAATACTATTCTCCTGAGAGCCAGGAATAAAATTGTCCACTATAGTAGACATTATATTTTAGTGAATTTCTCTGAGACCATAACTGTCACAATTTTACATCTACATATCTTTTACAGTGCACATTTAGTGCTTTTCGACAATAGCAAATATTAGGAAATGCACTTTGAACACTCCCTTTAAAGGAATAAGTTCATTATTCTTATAAAACATTTTACACAAACAAATCAAATTGGCATATCAACTTGTTCTGGTACATCTTTCATAACAGTTTAATCCTTAAGCCAAAAATTGGTGATTAAAAATAATATTCCATGTTTTTGCCCATTCATGTCATTTGAGTCTAGATATCCACTAGTATGAATAACATAATAAACAAAACATGCTCCTTCAAAAGTGTCCATTTAATTTTAATTTATGCTCTAAACAGATCTAAAAAATACTGAATCTACAAAACATTCGCTTCTGAATCTCATGACAATATTTACTGAAAATGATCTACTTAATCTAGATAGATTATAAACCATGAAACACCACCGTATTATCTTTATGTAGATTGTGTGTTCTGACTTTCAAACATAACAGGGAATGCTACTGAAGCACACTGATCAGATTGGATTTCAACTTTGCCATCTGAACTCAAGCATTTGCCCTGTGCTGGACTCCAGCAAAGCCTCACCTGCTGGCGCTGCATAATTTTGGCCAGGCGATGGGTGTCATACTGCTTTGGCAAAGAGGGCAAGTAAATTTCCTGCTTCTGAAGGTTTTCATCATCCAACCACAAGGCAAACACAGTGAAGAGCCTGAACAATAAGACATCTGACATTAAACAAAATGCGTCTGGATGAATGATAAAAGTTCCATTTATTAATAACATCAAATCTAACATGGTCATACAGTTTGTTTTTAATTTCCGATTTAAAAAAACAAACAAAAAACAAACAGATGTACAAACAGCTTGCTAATAGTATTACATGTTTCTTTTTGATGTTTTACTTCATCACTTAATCAAGGTTTCTTCAGGTTTCAGCAAGTTAAATTTAAGATATTTTTAGGACCATTAAGATTGAAATTTTATACTGATACAGGGCGAAACGCTTTTTGAACGGCTCATAACTTTTTAAAAATAATGTAATAATACAATATAATAATTTAATAATTAAACAAATTTAATATTTTAGATTATTCAGACTTTTTTTATTTGTTTTTTAAATAGTTTTTTCAAAACAAGCAAGCTCTAAATATATACATACACTTTTTCAACATAACCTGTCTTTAAAATAAATGAAAAAACAAACAATCAAACAAAAAAAAAGTTTTTTAAACTATAATAAATAAACTAAACATATGCACAACAGTCTGTCCAGGTCAGATTCCTCATCAGCAAATACATGGGGAACTTTTAAACAAATGTTATTGTAAGGAAGAAATTTCAACCATTATGGTAAATAGAGGTAAAAACTACATTCTTGAATAAAAAGTTACAAGTTTTATGAGAGATGAATTTTTTGAGATAAAAATTTCGAGATGAATTTTTGGTGACTGGATGTGTTGGCCAGATTGGGTAGCTATACAAGAACAAAGGAAAATTAAGACCTGTTTTAAAAAAAAGATTTAAGATCTACAACACAATATTTCAGTAAATGTAAGACTTTTTAAGGCCTAAAATTTAGTTTTTGAGATTTAAGACTTTAAGACCCTGCATACACCCTGTTAGTTTAACACGACTCAACTCAACAGTAAACAGAACATCAGATGCAGAGAGAGGTAAACTGTAGACATTACCGCAAGATCTCAGTGTGCAGGTCAGGAGAGGTCATGTACTGTGTGATGGGCGTCCCGGGGGTCAGCAGACCATCACCGGAATCTCCACTAGCGCAGGGCACTTTCAGAGCCTTGCTGGCGGCGTGGTGGAAATCAGACACTTCCACCAGCCGCTGTCTGAGGCTCTTCAGCAAGGACAGATGGGCCGCACTATGGAAATAACGCCTGCCAATGCAACCTTTCACCTCCAGCCTGATGATGTCAAATAATAAAGTGTTATCATGATCATCATCATTATCCATAATTAAACCAAACATTGTACTCCACATTCACAAGTAGATGACCAACTAAAAAACTAAACAAAACAAAACTAAATGTACAGTCTGCTGGATTTCAGTACAGAGTAAACACTCAGTGATTGATCAGGACCCTGACACAGAGCAATTATCTAGCTTCCAACCAAAATTGTATCCAAATTAATGATTTGAGCTGAGAATAATTCCTTATATTTAAAAAAAGTATTCTTGACAGCTATCTTATAAAAACAAATCTTTATTTTGTAATGGACAAATAGCTTTATAAAACTGCATCTGTAACATTGTTAAACACAAAAGTGAAGGAGAAGCAATATTAGTCAAAGAACTAGAACATCAGCCTTATGAGTCATTAGCACTGTTACACAAACATGTAAAATCTGGTGAAAAAAATGAGTGAAATCCTCAATGAGAAAGGAGTGCAAAATGGATGTGAGGGGGAGGAAGGAAAAAAAAGATGGAAAAGGGAACAGTGCACACATCTTTACTTGACAGTACAGCACGTACTTTAAATTCAACAAGGGTTGTGTAACAAATGCACTGAAGTGAATTAGAATGCCATGAAGGTATACATAAAGTTTGCCAGTCTTGCTAAGTATTATCCATAAAGAAATCTGATGCATGGCAATATATGCAAATCACATATACTGTATGTCATACAAATTAATTCAAAGAAATATGTCATATACACAAATATTGCAAAGGTGCATGTTTAGAAATTTTGGTTTAAGTACACTTAGTTTAAGTACCAATTCCAACTATAAACTACTGACTTATTACCTGACTATTAAATTATTAATTGTTTATTAGTACTTAAAAAGTATGATTGTATACATCCCTAATCCCATCCAATACTTAAACCCATTCACTACCTTACTAACTAAAAAAGCAGCTAGTTAATTATATTAGTACATCATTAATTAGTTATAATTAGTTATTTGAGCTGAAAATCTTAGTTTATGGTTTATTAATAGTGATATTTATCAACAATTTTACAATTAGAATTACAAATATGTACATGTACATTAACTATAAATTTATTCATACAGTTTAAGTCAAAATTATTAGCCCTCCTGTGAAATTATAACTATTTTTAAATGTTTCCTAGTGCTGCTTAATGTTGAAAATAACTTTTAAAAACATAATTGTTTTTTTTAACTACTTTCCAATAATGATTTTATTAAGTATTTGCCATGATGACAGTACATAATATTTTACTTGTTAAGTCATTAATATTCAGCCTAAAGTGCAATTTAAAGGTTTAACCATAAGTTTTAGGGTAAGTTTTAGGGTGGTGGCTCAGTGGTTAGCACTGTCGCCTCACAGCAAGAAGGTTGCTGGTTTGAGTCCCAGCTGGGTCAGTTGGCATTTTTGTGTGGAGTTTGCATGTTCTCCCCGTGTTGGCGTGGGTTTCCTTCAGGTTCTATAAGTGAATTGAATAAACTAAATTGTTCGTAGTGTATGTGTGTGAATGTGTGTATGTATGTTTCCCAGTACTGGGTTGCAACTGGAAGGGCATCCGCTGTGTAAAACATATGCTGGACAAGTTGGCGTTCATTCCGCTGTGATGAACCCCTGATGAAAAAAGGGACTAAGCTGAAGAAAAATTAATAAATAAAGGAACTAGGAGTTTTTGATTTATTAGGCAAGTAATGATAATTAGACAAGTTATTGGACAGCAGTGGATTGTTCTCTGGACAGAATTGAGAAAAGCTTAAGGTGGTTAATAATATTGACCTTAAAATAGCTTAAAAAAAAGTTAAAAACAGTCACTTGGGAAAAAAAAAGAAAAAAAAAGAATACAAATTCCACAGTAGGGTAAATAATTCTGCCTTTAACTGTATGTTTATATATGGCCATGTCTGATTCCGTATGGGCGGGTATTAAAAAATCCCAAGCCAAACAAATAACATTTATCTCATGGCCAGACTGTCTCTCTGTTTAACTCACCCAAACTCTGGTCCAGGTTGACGGAGGTAAAGCTGGAAGAATTTCTGCCACACCAAAGGCTGGATTGGATGGTCTGCAGGAGTGGCTAAAGCTTGTTGAGCCCAGCGATAGATCATCAGCCTCTGCAGTGATGGGACAACCTGAAGCTTGAGACGCACCTGGGCTTTCTGACAAAATAAACAATAAAGAGGCTAATGAATTTGCATGTCTGTTGCATCAATACATGTAAACGTTTATTTAAAGGGACTCTTCTATTATCTTAACAATCATACAGGATTAATAGTTATGAAGCTTTTTATTTTTAAAATCGTTAAACTTCTCAAATACTAAATTTAAAAAGTCACCAATAAGACCCTCTAACCCAGAGATGCTTAAATTAGGGCCCACAGGTCGAACTTGGCCCATTGTAACCTTTTATTTGGCCTGCCATCCCCACATACAGTCACTTGATGCATAGGGACCATAGTAGAAGACAACGATGCATAAATCAAGGTAAATGCAGCTTGACTAGTGTTCTCGACATTGAACTCCAAACTGTTATAAAAGGAATTGTTTGTTTTTATTGTAATAAGTCTATTATAATATATATATATATATATATATATATATATATATATATATATATATATATAATGCATAAGTTATTATGATTTAAGTATTTTTTCCTCATTTATTTTTAAATATTGTGAAATAAATGAGGAAATGACCTATGGCAAATTGAAAGTAATACAGCTTGCTACTGTATACTTACCATTGGGTTTTTAGCCCTTTATAAGAAAAAGTTAGGACACTTCTGCTCTAAATAACATGTAAGGTGACAGTGGATGTGTTTTGAGAGAACAAAATATTTAGCCTTTGCTCACAATTGTCTTACAATAACAATACATATTGATATTTTTAATAACCAACTTGGCTCTTTAGAGGCTTAAAATCGAAAGAATAAATGTATCATTCTTGCAAGTTAGTAAAAAAGTTAAATATCTGGAAAATTAAAAACAATAATTAAAGGGATAGTTCACTGAAAAATAAACCTAAAAGATGATATGTTGAAGATTGTTGGAAACATGTAACCATTCAAATCCATAGTAGAAACAAAAACAAACACTATGGAAGTCAATTGTTACCGGTTTCCAGATTTTTTCCCCAAACATCTTGTTTTGTGTTACATTAGAAAAAAGAAAGACAATGATGTGCTGTGCATGATCAATTTACTGAATGAGCAGAAGGATTGTGTACCTTCAAAGCCTGATCTGGTGTACACGCAGGGTTTGAGAGCAGCTCATGCTCTACACAGCGTCGCAGCTGGGAATCTTCCTCGAACATTGTCTCCATGTTTAGGATCATCCAAGCAAACCACACCTTAAAATAAAAGCATGAAGCAAGTGATGCCTTAAATCAAGATGTGCTGTGAAAGTAATAACCCGCACATACTGTACCTCTCCTGTGAGAGAACTGCCCTCAATAAAAGATGGAGTAACATTTCCTGCCACTATCCAGCCCATAATAGACGAGAGCAAACCTTTGTCTCCATGGTAACCTAAAGCGCTCTAAAAACACAAATCCAACAAAAAACATTTTTAAGAGATTAGCTTTTAACTCTGAATCAATGAAATCCATGTTTAAGTCTTATTAAATAACCTTGTGCTGCTGGTAGAGGATTTTCTGGAGACATTCCTCTTGTTGGTGAAGAAATGCAGAACGGCACAAGTGGTCCAGAAGAAAGAGAACAGCTCTGTCTCGATACCAGAGGCTCTGTTCAGTCAAAACCTGAAGCCAGAACTCCAGAACAGCGACTGCACCAACACGTCCATTCCTGGAGCTCTCCAGAACATGAGCCTGAAGTACAAGAACATCTTCATCTTAAAAACTTTTAATGCATTTAAGTTACTCCATTTATTTTATCTATACACTAGTTTGGAAAGATTTGTTTTTAAACAGTTTAATTGAAAATTCTGTGAAAATTCTTTTATTTGCTAATTCTGTACCGTAAGGTTTCATTTGCTAACATCAGCTAACTTAACCCTTTGACTGCTCCTCTAGCAAATGGATAACTAAATTTTGACTGTTTCGAAATAATAACTGTGAAAGTAATTTAAAGAATGATTTAAAGAATGTTTTAAATAATGGTTTACACACACGGCATTGTTTGTTTTCAGACAAAAAAATAATCAAACAAACAAACAAACATAATCCTATTGCATTACTACACTTGATTTTGGTTTTCTTGTAAAAAAACAAAACAAAACAAAACAAAACACAAAAACAGGTTAAATGAGAATCTGAAATATTTTATGGCATACTTTAAATTAAAAGGTGATTTAGTATTCAAAATGTGTTATTTTGAATATTTTTTACATAAATTGGTCATATACTATGAAAAACCTAAAAAATATATAGTGTAAGTATGGTACCTTTATCACAAAACGACATATCAAACATTTGGTGGAGGCTGATATTTTAGAAATTATGGGATGTGTTGAAAAAAACGCATTGAGTGTGTTAACTAGCGACATTAGGAGATAAGAAATGCACTCCAAACATTTTTTTTCTTGGTGGGGTAGTTAAAGGGTTAAAGTCAATGTGATGACAACTACAAAAGCATTTAGTGATATTACACAATATTAATTTCTTAGTTAACACATATTAATGCATTTAAAACAACCATTTTACGAAATGGAGTTAACAACTAGTAAAAGTCAGTTAGATTGTTTTACTAACTTATACATATAACTATAATATGGCTGTTTGTCCTTTTAGTGCATTAACTAATGTTTACTAATAATACGTTTTTTGCAAATGGTTACCTATTCTACTTAATAATCCTTAAGCAATTTAACTTGTTTTCAACTGAGCATGTACATGCAATATAATGATAAAAATGTATACTGTGACAAGAGAATGTGATACTGGCAGAAGCCTGTTTTGGAAAAAAAAAAAAGAAAAATAGAGGAACAACTGTTTGTTGTACATGGGATATCCTACCTGGATCACACTGTTTAGCAGTTTGATATTCTCACATGTAGCGGGGCCAATCAGATGCTGGGCCACCTTCTGTGTGACCTGCTGGGTTACGCCTTGAGTGCCACTATCCAGCTGCAAAAACAGCTGGACACAGCTCAGAAACCTGATTAATATTAGAGAAAATGTATAAGTGTTAATTAAATAATGACAACACTATCAATTCATTATTATCTCATATGAACACAATAAAAAATTCAAAGACAACAATTGAAAATATCACACAATAACACCCTTTTCCACTATCAGGCCAGTTCAAAGGCTAACATGGGCTAAGCGGGCCATTAGCCTCAAACCCCAAGTAGAGCTGAGATTATACTGTCACAGCAGCCGTATCACAGCATCACCTAAAAAATCACCTTTGACATACAGTACCTCCATATACAGTTGAAGGCAAAATTATTATCCCTCCTGTAAACTTTTTATTCTGTCAAGTGTTTTGATCACAGTATTTCCTAAATTTTTTCTTTGGGGAAAGTCTTATATCTTTAGATCTGACTGGAATTTAATTTTAATTCTGACTGGAATTTAGGTCATTATTATTAGCCCCTTATGAAACATTAACAGTTCATTGACTAATATATATATATATATATATATATATATATATATATATATATATATATATATATATATATATATATAGTCAATGAACTGTTAATCAATGAATCAATCCCAGTTAAGCCTTTAAATTGCACTTTAAGCTGAATATTAATATATTGCAAAGTATCTAGTAAAATATTATGGACTTTCCCCATTGCAAAGACAAAAGAAACTAGTTATTAGAAATTAATTAATAAAAGTAGTATGTTTAAACGTGTTGAAAAAAACATTGCCTGTTAAACAACACTTGTGAAATATCTGAAAAAAAATATATATATATTTTACATAAACTTTCACATTCATTCACCATTTCATGTTATTTCTGAATTTGCAGATGCAGAAATCTGGTATCAACCAATGCACATGGAAGAAGGATGAACTATGAAACAAATATGCTGCTTTAAACATATAAGCTTTGTTTTTCTATCAGTATCTGGCATTTTCTTGAGCATAATGTGTATTTGTTATGCCATTTGTTAGTAGCTGTCACTAACCCTGTCCTTAGTATGCTGGCCTGACAGTGGAAACGTGACTAAGCATGAATAGAAGCACAAATGTTCCTCACTGCTCATTCTTAAGCAGGTAGAACTGGCAGTTGTAGACCAGAGGAAGAATGTTCTCCAGTATGTGCACAGCAGCTCTCAGATGACGGGACTGAATCAGAATCTTCAGCAAAGATATTCCTTCACTGCAAAACTTCTCCAAACTAGAAATACACAAAACATTCATGTTCCTGGATTTGGTTTGTTGATGATGAATCAACTAGTTTTTATACTGAGGATTTTTTCAAACCTGTGCCCGATGGTGGTCATCTCAATAGCCAGAAAACAGCCAATGGGGATGCCGGCTTTGACCGCTTTGAACACTGGGTGCATAATGGGAGAGTCTGTGATCTCTGGCACACTGGGGGCACTGGAGGATGGAAGCGGGCACCATGCATCCTGTGGGCTTCTTTCATTGGCGTGGAGCTTTAGCCTCAGAACTATATCCCAAGCCCACTGATTAAAGGAAGATTCTGGAGTCTGGCCGAGCCGCACCACGTTAGCCAGGTAAGACACCTAAAGAGATCATTATCACTGTAATTATCATAGAAATATGTAATAATGATAAACTAACGTAGAGTTAAAGGACGTCTGTGATGCGAAATCAACTTTTGGAAGTTTGGACAGAACTGTGTGTAGGTAAAGTGTGTCCACTGTCAAATTAGACTGATATAAACACAACAAGTTTCCTGATGTTAAAATAGAATCCAAATCCCAGATGATTTTGAAGCCCATTGTAACATATTGTAGGTTTGTTTTCCTAGCCCAATGAATTGATTGACTGGCACGTATTAAAGTGTCTTCATAGTAACACGTATAACCATGTCCACAGAACAGGATTTGCAAAGAAACTGGGATTAAAAGATCTGTTTGTTGTAGAAGATTGTCAATAATTTTCACATTTCAAAGCATACAAGCAGTACAAACAGAAACATGTGCTGATCAATAATAGTTATCATGAACAGGTGGTGTGACAGTTTTTTGTTGGCTGATAACAGATACAGTGCAGGTGTCTGATGCAAAGAAGAAAATATTCTTCAACAGAAATGGTTAATTATTCACTACAAGGTTTTTGCTTCATTCATTGTTTCATGGCAGGGCAACATCAAAACCTAATTTCCGCCATGGCTACATTACAGCTTCTCATTTAAAACCTTTAATTGTTGTTTTTTTTTTTTTTTGAAAGTGGCCTATAATCGCACCAAAACCTATTAAAAGGTAAATTAATTATAACAGAGTGAACTTTTCTGTAATGGTAGTAGTGCTGTGTGTTGTTTGTTTAACCCTTTAAGGTTACATGCTTACAGACTGACAGGGCTGTGCGATGTGTGAGGCCAGCAAACACGATGTAGCTTTTAGTTATGATGAACACAGTTTCCATAATTATTTTTAATTTATGGATAAAGGTCTGTGGTTCTGCATACAATGGCTTTATCTTGCTGGAGTTTATGGCTGTTTCATTTTACTTCAGGACGCATCAATGTCGCTCTGCTGGTCTATTGGAGACATTCATAAATACTTCTAGCAAATTTAATAAATGTTGGAGACACACTCGTTACATAAATGTAGTAAATAGCACTTCAGCAGCATTTATTTGAGAGCACACAAGAAAATCTACACTTGAGCAGCGTATATTTGAGGGTGTGAAAGACGTTTTGTGCACAAACAGAGGAAAACGGTGCGCAAGCAAAGAGATTCACGTGCTCATATTACATTAATGCGATCTCAACTTGTAATACTGCCCTCACTACATTTGTCATTGAAATAATGCCAAGATCTGTGTAAAAGCCATTACAGCTGGAAAAAAAAAACTCTAGAGGAAACACTGCACTATTGTGATTGATTAAACTTTTGGCTATTAACTGCAAATATAACTTTTTATACAAGCTGAAATCGTAAAACTAAATAGAATACGGTTGTCTTGTCTAAAGATGAAGTAGGTGATTGTCTTCAGAAACATTTTTTTGTTGTGCTAGTTGAAAGTCTCTACACGTTCCACTAGTAAAGATTAAAGTAAATGATCTAAATGTATTTTTATGTTATATATGAATGTTTATATGAATGAAAAGATGACCCCTGCTTTAGAGAATGAGAGAGGGTTGTCTGCTGTCATCTTTAGGGTGTGCACATTTGTGTTTCAGAAGTAGTGGCTTTGAACGGCAGGGGAGGGACTGTGTTTCAAAGATATTATGCTAACTAGTTAGCACTGTGACAGATCACCAACTGCACCTTTAAAATATAATGTGCAAAATAACTTTTTGAATAACTGAAGTACTGACGCATAAACGTATTACAAATATTTGACATAAGACAGCATAGATTAGGTAACTAAAAATATTTATAATGTCATATAATGTCATTTAATGTAGTTAAAAAAATTCTTGTTAATTTCTGCCCCTGTAATCATTTATAAGCTATGCTTATTAAGAGGCAGGGTGTGTCACAGTCTTATTTATGTATGTGAAGCATACCTGTTTAATGCCTTCTGAGAGGATGCCACCATATGGTTTATCTGTAAGATATTTTTGATATGCCTCAATCACCAACAAGGCAACGTCACTGTGCAGAGGTGCAGGTAAAATAAGGCAACCATTCTGTGGATAAAAGGAAAAGTTTCTTTCAGTGCTTGAAGCAAAAAGCAGAACACACATATTTAAGGTGATAAATCAGCATTTCGGACTCACTGGCTGAAATCCCCAGTTGAGGCCCTCTAGTATAATGCAGGCTAATCTGTTCTCAACAGCAGTGAGACTGAAGTTCATCAGCCAGTCTCTGATCAGCCCCACCTCCTCCTGAGCTGGCATCCACAAGTGCAAGGGCAACTCTTTAAACAGGTACAACGACACCTGCAAAGATAATTAGCAAATAGGAAAACTAACAAACCAAGATATAACCCATGAATAAACATTCATGTTGATGTTTAAATGTCATTCTTCATCTCAGACTACTCAAGTTCTACAAAAATCATTAAAGGAATACTTCACACAAAAATTAAAATTTACTCACTCTCAAGTGGTTTACTGAACACAAAGAAGATATTTTGAAGAAAGCTGAAAACCTGTAATCATTGACTTCCATAATACAAAAAAATTAATTTAAAAAACTATAAAAAGTCAATGATTCCACTCTTAAAAGTATCTTATTTTGTGTTCAACAGAATAAATTATTTGAAATAAGGAAAGGGTGAATAAAAATGATAACTGAATTATTTTTTTTTTGTTTTGGGTAAACTATCCCCAGGTATATGGTGGCTCAGTGGTTAGCAGTGTTGCCTCACAGCAAGAAGGTTGCTGGTTCGAGTCCCAGCTGGGTTAGTTGGCATTACTATGTGGAGTTTGCTTTGTTCCGGTTTCTCCCACAGTCCTAAGACATGCGCTATATGTGAATTTGTGAATTGAATAAACTAAATTGGCTGTAGTGTAAGAATGAGTGCGAGTGGATGTTTCCAAGTACTGGGTTCCAGCTGGAAGGGGCATTCGCTGTGTAAAACATATGCTGGATAAGTTAGTGGTTCATTCCGCTATGGCGACCCCTGATGAATAAAGGGAAGCTGAAGGAAAATGAATGAATGATCTATCCCTTTAATGAAATGTGACCTTTGAGCTTGTTTGGTGGACTGAAGACTATGATGTATTCGCTCACCATGCCCACTCTCTCTATGGTCTCTCTCAGTCTCTCCAGCAACACAGAGATAATGTGAGGGTGGGCAGCCGCTATCGCTGCAAGCAATTCCCGCCCAACTTTAGAGAAGATCTCACGGGTGGTGACACTTACATAGGAAACCTTGAGGGAAAGATTAATCAGACATTTGTTGCATTTATATATAGTATATAGTATATAGTATCATGCTGTGATTAGGTCTTTGGTAAAGATTTTGATAAAGATTTTAGATCACCTCATATATCTCTAGCACTATGTTCCTGACAAACTCAGGGTCTACATCGGTGCGTCTCGGCTGGGCCATGTGCGCAAACGTTGTCAACAGGCAGATCCCATCTGAGCTGTTTATCTCAGACAGCCAAAGCTGAAACCTCTCTTGATGGCTTGATTCTGAAACAAACACAGCTGGGTTTTTTTTTTTTTTTGGTCTTACAAGGAGATGCCAGCACCTGTTAAAGTGGGTGGGACACCTGATAATAATTTAAATAAATACACTGTGCAACAACTACGAATAGGAAATTTCGCTAGCAATTTTTTAGCATCCACTAGAGGGGGCAATTTGATAAATCTCTCAACTAATTAGGTGACTTGTTTGCTAAAGTCACAGAAGATTTGCTTACAATTGATTTTAAACTAAAACAACTGAAATTTATAATTAACAAATTTATTTATGAATTTACACTTATGATGCTATACATGAGTTATTGCGTTGAAATTTGGGGCAATACATATAAATCTAATTTACGATCTGTATGTACAATACAGAAAAAAGTAATTACACTGATAAAACATGAGGGGTATTTGGAGCATACAAATCCTTTATTTTTTTTTTATTGAAAATACTTAAGTTTAATGATTTGGTTTAAAATAAAATAGCACAATTTATGTTTAAAGCTAGGAATAAATTACTTCCGAAATGCATACTAAAGTTTTTTGAAGAAAGACATGGGGGATTTAACCTGAGAGAATAACTAAATTTTAGGAGGTTGAAAACAAGGATAACTTTAAAAAGTTTGTGCATGTCTGTCTGTGGTGTGAAATTATGGAACAGTCTAGATCAGACTTTCAAACAATGCCACGATAATAATCAATTTAAAACATTGTATAAATATATATTATCAAAGGAATATAATGATGGAGGTGATTAAAAATGGATAAAATGAGAAAGGTATGATGACATTTGAATTAATGGCTATTTGAAGTACTATGTATTTTTTGCGGGTCTATGTCACAAAATGTAAATATACAAATGGAATCAAACACATAATTTGTCAAAGTTGCCAAAAGGATAAAATATGTCTCATGTAAAAAGAAGAGATAAGTAAAAGAAGAAATAAATTTAAGTAATAGACGAATGATGTATGTGGTAAAGGGGTGGGAAAATAATAGGCTTGGGCTTCATCCCATTCCATTTTCGATCATGTTGAAATTTATTTTTTGTTAATGATATTTTATGTATGATATTTCTGTTAGAAAGGAAATAAATCAAATCAAATAAAAAAATCTAATCAATAATCCAAGAGTAAAAGCAACAATAAAATGATAAAAAAAATTTATTGACAATGCAAGATGATTTTTGAGGCTAGGTCAGAAATTGCAGACTGACATGATGATCTTTCAGAACAAATTTATCTATGACATTACATTTGGTATTCAGTTTATATCTTTATTGCAGTATGATGCAAGCAGATAAATTATATTTAACTAATGTATAGCTAATATTTTTAGAAACAACTAAAAATAAAAGAAATATTACAATTCGACAAGATTAGATTAGATTCTACACGAATATAGTTATGTCAATCTCTAAAATGGTTTAGGGTAAAAATAGCTATTTTTGAGCAAAATATAATTTTATTAACTGATTTTGAAAGTTTTTTTTCAATTTAATAATGTTTAATGCTTTAATTTGTCAGTTTTTTGTTTGTTTATTGGCAAATCATCAACCTATTAGATGGCAAGATCAATATAGATATTTTTCCAATACTACAGATTTTAGTCATAAAGATTGGGAAACGCTCTCTTGTATTTTTCCTAGGATCAGATGCACATTTCCTCTCACCTCTGAGCCTCTGGATACAGTCCTCAGCACTCAAGCTACAACTGAGCTTCTCCAGACCATCTGTCTCTGCACACTGCATAATGTAGAAGATCTTCCACAGCATGGAGCTGGACAATGTCCCATACGGCATCTCAGACATGAACAGCCATATGCCCAGTCTGCGCACCACAAGGGAAAAAGTTAAACAAACACAGTATGAGGAAGAAATGCACATGATAAACCACTGCTTTTATTAAACCTTTATTGACTACAAACAAGCAAAAAAAATAGAGGGAATTGGACAGAACATTTAGGTCAGATTTGAACTGTCTTTCCTCAGAATAATCTTATACCTCTTGGCCTTGAGCACGTGCAGCACCGCCCTCAGGAAGAGATGGTCAAACTCCACCTGCAGTTTCTCCATTGAAAATGACTGCTCCTGCACTGTGGTCCTGCTCACACCGGTCAGACTGATGTACTGCGCCCAGTGGTCACTCACATAGCAGAGCGTCATCCTAGTATGAGAACAAATAGTACCGATTACATACTCAAAGGCCTAATCTGTAAAAGAAATTGATGCTGGATTTGTTTAACATATAAGTCACCTACATCTGTAAAAGTAACTCAAAATGTCAAAAAACCAATGACATATTTAATAGCATTTAACTAATCCCATATTATGCTATAATCAATCATGGTCTATAAATAAGCTCTAAAGACTGTTGATGGCACTGAGGTACATCTGGCTCCTAAACTGAAAATGACTTTAACCCTTGTGTGATCTTGGAAATGTTTTCATCTACTTTAAGGTGATTTTGAGCCTTAATTTGGCCACAACCTTCTTTGTGTTTCATCAAATGGAATGATTTTTAGTGACAAATCTCATTTTGACACATATTTTGGGAAAATGCTTTGAAATTTTTCAAAAACTCAACAGTCTGGGCAAATTTACTACCCTTTCATTATGTTAGTGGCTGTTTTTGCCCCATTGAATTCCATTATAACAACATTTTTTTATTGCAAAGCCATGACACCATATATTCATGCATTGTTGGCTGTTGGATCAGATAAGAAAGAGCTTTATTACCAGGTATGTTCACACATACAAGGAATTTGTTTTCATGACAGAGCTTCTACAGTGCAACTGAATTACAGAGACAGGATAAAAAACAGATAATAAATATATTTTAAAAATAGAAGTATTGTTGGGGGGTTTTCATATTGGAAAAGGGCAAAAATTTTATCGTGCAAAAAAAGCTTTAATATGAAATAACTTGGAGTATAGTGTTTGTGTGTGTGTGTGTGTGTGTGTGTGTGTGTGTGTGTGTGTGTGTGTGTGTGTGTGTGAGAGAGAATGTGAGAGAAACTTTTGTGCACTTAATTTGATATGTCTGAGAAAATCAAAATAAGCACCCCAGCTTTCAGAACACAGCAAGCATAGTAAGTTTTTATGCACACACATTACAATATGCACTCATTACACACGTTATAATTGTTTTACTCTAACAAACTCCATATAAAAGCCAGAAACTTTTTTTTTGCACAGGCTTATCTAAAGGGTTAATGATGCCAACTGATGATTAACAGTAAAAAATAATAATAATTTGACCTCTTCCCAACAGGGAAAACCACCAACAATTAACAATGCATGATGGCTTTGTTGTTATAATGGAAGTCAATAGGCAAAAACAGCCACTAACATAACAAAAGGGTAGTCAATTTTAACTACACAAGGGTAAATAATGTTGGAGGCTCGGACATGATCTTACACTCCAGAATTATGATGAACTAGTATATTAAAGTTGAGCATTTCTACCATATGCATATCATTTATATCAAAATACTTCCCGATTGTGACACTGGAAAGCGCACTTCATGTAAAGCTGCTTTTAAGCACAGCATTATGTCAATCACTGTATGTGTTTATAATAATTATCTAAATATTAAACAGAAACTGAATATAAGTAGTTAGTAAGTGTTACTTAAAATAGACATGTCATGGTATGAAAGGAACACAAACCGAATCATGTGACCAATCCTCTTCACAAACTGCCGATAGCGTGCTCTGTTGTAGGTCTGCAAGCCGACTGCTAGCAACTCAACCAGTGAAGAGGCAAACGCAAATATCTTCATCATCTTTTGACTTGTGGTGGCTAGAGGCTGATAGTCCCCTATTGGACAGAGTGACATTTCACAGGCCAATTATTGAGAACTGCTATAAAATGTCAACTTTAATATACATGTAATAATCGAAGGACTTGTAAATAATAAAGGAAATACATGCCAAAAGCTTTTTGTTTTGGTCATTTGTGTTGTGTGGTTGGAAATCACAAACAAGAATACTATGCAATCCGCTGGCTTAATATTGCATGTCTGCATCAGTTTATTTATGGGGCATGAAGACAGCCTCACCTTTAGAGCAGATGCCCAGTAAATGTTTGAAGAGCTCATCAAAGGGAAACTGAGAGAACAGAGAAACCAGATCATCCTCAGACAGCAGCATCCAGCTCGTTTCTGGGTCTTCGTCCTTAGGGAGTTCACAAAGAGTGTTACAGCAGAGCGGACATCACATGGGAGAAGCATGTAAAGTCATAACAAGCAGCATAACAAGCACAACAAAGGGTCTGTTGTTGGAGACATAACAGACAAAAAATATGAACACTTTTGGTTTGTGATGACAATCAAAGAGAAACTAATAGCTCAAAATAGTAGGCTGTGAAATCAAATGTTAACACAATGTATGATATCAACAGATTCTGGCCAAACAACTGGCTAAAAAAAGCTTTTATTTTATAAAGCAGAATAAAAAAGTTCAGACAATTTATTAAGCTTAGTTAACACTTGGAATTATAAGATGCATTTTAGTCTGTCAGACGATACCTCTGAAGAGAAAGAATAATCCTCAAAACTATGCCATTTGTTTATTCTGATTAAGGGTCTTATTTTTTTTTACTGTGTGATGTCACTTTTTTACCCCATGTTGCTCAAATTACTAGGGGTGTAATGGATCACGTTTGATCTGTGATTCGTACAGATCACAACCCACGATTCAAAACACACGTGGCCCACGGATTAATAATTTTTTTTACTGGTAGATTAATCCTAAATTTGTAATGATCACGGAGAGATTGTCTCTCGCATCATTTAAATCACATGTATTAAAGCATTTAGGCGTTCTAATAAAACATAATAATGACGGAAGTAGTTGTACTAGGTTATTCGGGATGTGGTGGGTTTTTCAATAAAGGTGTTGTTTAGCCTGCATTAATGCATTCAGTGTAAGCTACACGATTAATCATTTAAGATCAGGATCTCAACACCCACGCAGCATTAATACGTTTATTAATCCTTCAAAATCGCTTCAAATCTGAAAATGCAAAAATCAAAACAGAGATTGTCTTTAGTCTTTTAAATTAGTTATGAAGTTACAAACAGTGAAACAACACAGAAGTACTGGGATAACAGTTTAAAGTTTAAATAAAACCACCAACGTTTATGGTAAATAATAAAACCACCGTCATCTGCATTTAACAGCACTCAAAAATGAAAGCTTTAGGCAGCAATTACATTATTTTACCAATAGGTGGCAACAACCAGCCATCAAAAATATGCCACTGAATAATTCTTCATAAATGACACATCAAGCAATAAAACATGTTATTTTATAAGTGAATAACTGATTCATTTATTAAAAATGAGGCTAAAAATAAATATGGGTTGTAGTAACAGTGAATTTTTCACAATAACGAAAATAAAATTTTTATTCAGGTGATTTTTTTCTTCTTTTTTTAAAAGTAAAATTACATGAAATTAAAGGTTCTCAGTTCTATTTGTTCAAACCAAAAGTGTCTTGCAGTACTGTTTGTGTAATAAATGGAAAGCAAATTACATTTGTCTCCTCCACTTTTTGGATCATCCGAAAAATGGTCTGATCTAGGGATGTTGCAATTCTCGATATAATATTGAACCCTTCGGTACAACATCCACGGTTCAATCCGGGCTTGTGAATTGCGTTTTTTTCTGTTTTACATTTAAATAATTTGTGTGCGTTATATATTTCTTCGAATTGACTGTGTTTATGTGCTTGTAAGTCTATGAGCTGAGATGAGGAAACTCCTCTCCGCAAGTAAATATTCAATGACTATGCTGTAAAGTTAGGGGGCACTTAACCAACAGTAGGTGAAGTAACAGTACGAGGAAGCGCCGGATTTCTCAACACACTGGCGTTTTTCAAATCTGATGTGAGCACATTTCAGTTTTTCCGTTGAGTATAATGTCAATGAAAGAAAAAACATTGTGCAAGCATTGTTTTACACGTACAGCCTACTCGAACTGAAACACTTCCAACCTGACTGCACATCTGCAGTGCCATGACCTAGCAATATCACTGTTTGAAGGCAGGATAGCAGAGAAGGTGATAAAGTTCTCCAAAAAAACAACAATCCCTTGTTGAATTCTGGTTCTGAGAGACACATGAAAATAGCAAAGGCAGTGGGGGTGTTCATTGATAAAGATTTGTAGCCATTTTTAGTGAATGGAGATGCAGACTTTTGTCATCTTATAAAAGCACTTAATCCGCTTTAACTTACAGACTACAGTCTCACACTTTTTTCAACATGAGATAATTAAGATGGTTTATTTAAGTTTACTGAAGTACAAATATGTTTATTTGAAATGGTCAATTTATGTTTATTATCTTCACATTTACTTTAAAATTGTAGGATTTTTTGTGTTCCCCAGTTTGTATATGGGCTACCAGCAGCTGTGAGATTTCAGTGTTTTTTTTATACAATAGGAACTAGTGTAAATTTCTTGGCTTTAAAGTAAAATAAAGGAGTATTACAATAAACCGTTTTTATTCTTTTTCTCCTTAAACTCTCACTAATCCTATTGCGTAAGCAAAGAATAACAAAAGAAAACACGTGTCAAGCCATCAGAACCAAACCGAAAACAGTGTTAAAAAACTGAGGTATGCATTGAATCGTAGGCTAACTGTATTGTTGCATCCCTAGTCTGACCCATGACTAAAAATCATTAAGTGATCTGAACCATGGGATTTGTGATCCATTACACCACTACAAATCACTTTAAATCAGCACAGTTCGTTTGTGCTAGATTTGTGCTGGTTTGTGGCATTAAAACAAACACTGTATCTATCTGTTTTCTGTGTTTGGATATAACCAAAATATTTCTGGAGCTGCGACGTCACTCTCCACCCCATTTCCTCTAAATTGCAAGAAAAAGCAGGTGTCATTCATTTGTGCTCGATTTATGCTAGTTTGTGCTGTTAAAGCAAAAACTTTACCTGGTTATATCTAAACAAGGAAAACAGTTTTAATGGCACAAAACAGCACAAATTGAGCACAAATGAACTGTGCTGATTTGGAGTGATTTGAGCAACATGGGGTGGAAAGTGAAGTCACAGTCAAAAGCCAACACAAACATTCCTTTTTGTGGCACAGATCAGCACGTACATGGCACAAATTAATGGCATAGTTTCAGCCATTTTTTTTATTTTTATAGGGTGGCAACTTCACGAAGGTGAAGAACTTGCTAAATAAAGCTGTAAACATGCTATAAAATACTTTGAGCATGTCCACTTTTGACCACTTCCACAGTCAAAAATCCATTTAACCAGACAAGTTATAACTAGAGGTGCACAACATTGTAAAATTGATATTGTGATATTTGATATTTTTTAGTGATAGATATTGCTGTATGTAAAAAACTGTAAAACAGGACTACAACTTTTATTCAAAGACAACAAATTTTTTTGACTAATTGGGATCACTTGTAGGGAGTACATCTGCATGAAATATAATAAACAAACTGCAAGCATATAAGTGAAATAAGCAGTGTTTTCTAGCAGCAGTCTTACATGATTCAGGTACAGATATTAAATAACACGGTGGCTCAGTGGTTAGCACTGTCACCTCAAAAAGGTTGCTTGTTCCAGTCTCGGCTGGGTCAGTTGGCATTTGGAGTTTGCATGTTCTCCTTGTGATAGCGTGGGTTTCCTCCGGGTGCTCCAGTCAAACACAAGCGTTATACTATATAGGTGAATTGAAGAAACTAAATTGGCCTTGATGTATGTGCGTATGAATGTTTCCCAGTACTTGGTTGCAGCTGGAAGAGCATCCGCTGCTTAAAACATATGCTGGATCAGTTGGCGGTTCATTCAGCTGTGGCGACCCCTGATGAATAAAGGGACTAAGCCGAAGGAAAATTAATAAATGAATGAATTTATGTAAGAACCTATTATTTCTTCTGCCTAAATGCTTTAAACTTTCTAGAAATGTTCACACGGACAAAAGCCTTAAAAATTCCTGCGAATGATAAAATGTACTCCATTAGGTTAAACTTTATAGTGACTCTACAAATCTCATGTGTTCTGAGTCTGTGGCTCACGGTCAACTATGATCCAGACTCAACACTTCACATCCAGCGATCAGCACATAATGATATTGATGCTGAAATGATATATTGTGCAGCTCTAGTCATGGCTATCACAGTATTAACACTAATGTGGTCGAATGTGCTTGAACAGCCACAAAAGCCAAGACTGACGTACAATCCTAACACGTGATTGCTATGGGAAATGTTTCAAGAAAGAACATCAAAACAAGACACACAGATTATATCCACATACTTTCACTTGCTTGCATTACTACGCACTCATTAACTGTTTGGTTTGTTCAATTAGCAGTGGTTGTGTGCTGCACTGAGTAATGTAAAGTGTTACAAAATGAAAAGGCATTGTCTTTCAAAAAGTCTAACAGAAGAAGTCACAAGTGAAGCATTTGAACTTGTTAACTCTAGGTGAAAATGGTAATGCGTCACCGCTGACTACTTGTGATTGAATCAGGGAAAACACGTTGTCAGCAGCTGGATACAGGACATTTTAAAGCACCGATAGGGCTGAGCAGTGATGCCAGTTTGATGTCATGATGGACCTCCTCACCTCTTCTCCACCTTCATCCACTAGAGTCCAGTTACCAGATGCAGGTTCTGTTAGGCTGTTGTTGCCCCTTGCATCACTGGGCCTCATGTGTCCCAGGAAGTCTGGACGGTGCCTGCATGTCAAACACACACATTCAACAAAATAAAATCCAATTTTCTTTGCATCCAGTTTAGGCTTGATGATGATTATTCAGTGGATCACAGGTTCATTTTTCCAGCTAATATTTACCTTGCTGGAGACATAAGGATAGCAAGGGCCTGCATGAAATGATATACTCCAGATGGGTTATCCAATACTTTGATCTATTAAAAGAGAGCAGATGCAATGCTATTATAAGCACAGTTATAAAGTAATGAATTACAAATGGTCCAATTACTGTAAGTGGGAAGTTTTTCTCAGGTATTGTAATTTACTAACTAGGTTTAAAAATGTTAACTTGTAATGTGTTATATGCATATGCAGTATTTCTGCACTTTTTTCAGTCAACCTGCAGTCACTACTTTGTTAGTTTATTTTCTTGTACAGTGATTGGCCAAGTTAAATCGTGGTTCTGTGATTCCCATATAATTAAACTGCACATTGAAAGATCACATCAGACAGACAGACCTCAAGAAGACACAGATGCTTTACAAATGTAGCAAATCTGTAAATTGTAGTCTATGCATGCTAAATAACTCATAAAAGAACACGCAAAAAAAGAAAATGACACTGATGTAATTTGCAGGATATAAGACGAAATAGTTTTCACAGTGTAACACGCAATACTCACTACCTTTGTGTAGTTTAAAAAAGGTTTTTTTTACATACTAAATACCTTTAGTATTTAGAACAGATCTTTTTCTTTTACTCGGCATGTTTTACAAAGTAATGGTACTTCCACTCGATTTTTCAGTACTCTTTCTACCACTGATTATAAGACAAGTGGCTATTTGACAATTGGATGTACAGTGTGTGTGTGTATATATATATATATATATATATATATATATATATATATATATATATATATATATATATATATATATATATATATATACATACATACATACATACATACATACATACATACATACATACATACATACATACATACATACATACATAAATACATACATACATGCACGCACGCACGCACGCACATACACAGAGGGAAAAAAATAGGTAGTGAACATGTTATGATTTATCCTGGTGAATATATTTCTAACAGAATTAGAAATATAATTATATTATATATATTATAAATTATATTATATATATTGCTCAGGTGTGAACCGTTTCCCAGACTTCAACAGTCCAAAAATTAATGATCTTGATGAAAAATATTGACAATTCTGTGGGACTCATCTATCAACACTGATCTTTAATTCTTATTTTCTATAAGTCAGAAGACTGGATGTTCATTTTAGCAGCTTTAACACTGATGAGGGGCAGGATTGCTTTCTAATTACTAAGAAATGTCTGCTGCTGTCTGGGCTTTCCATGCCTTTTTACACCTTTCTTTATTCATGTGTTCAATACAATTCCCGGTGTCATTTTTATTACACTTGACTCAATTTCTGAAGTAATTACTTTTGATTTCTTTGTATGTATGGATTGCTTTGTTTGTTACTGAAATCTGGTGAAATTTTAAGTCAACAAGTCAAAAAAGAGTGACATGTTCAATATTTTATTTTGCCGCTGTATACATTTTCTATGTCCCTGTTAACATTTTCTACGGGTCAATGTCAGGGCTTTGCTTCCCTACCTGTAGGAATGGCACAGCCCATTTCCCTACACCTGCCGGGCAGCAGAGCAGGTGGTTTAGGATGAATAGATGATCTCCTGTAGAACCGACCTGATGAAGCACAGCCACCTGAATGAAAAAGAAATCTTATAACTAATATCCTTTTATCTACAGAAAATTCAAGTGTATTAATATTGCCATTTTAGCATGAATTACAAAACTTTACGTACACCAGATTTTAAAAAATAAAAAGGATTCATAAATGCTTATACCTGGTAATATTTACAAATACTACACTCCAAAAAATCAACTAGGCATGTATTGGATTTACAAAATAAAAATTTGAAACAACAAGAAGAAGTATCACCGCGTGTTTTTGGCACAGTTTGGGAATTGGTTTTCCCAAGAGCTTGAATGTTATGCATGTTATGTTGTTGACTATATGTTTCCTATACATTTTATACTTTTATATTTTGAATAGGAGTACCAAAGTGAAGAAAGCCGTTTAAACTCAATTGGTAAAAAAAATGATGTTAACGTCCTACAGGTATTGCTTGGGGATCAGTTTTCTTAAGAGCCAAGGTTATTTTGTTGGCTAAATGTTTCTTATACATTTTATATTACATATTACAATTTTGGATATTATATAACATTTTGTATCAGAATATTAAAGAAGAAATTTGTTTAAATGTGATTGGTGCCTGCTAAAGGCTATAAAAAAAAAATTAAAAAAAAAAAAAAAAAAAATATATATATATATATATATATATATATATATATATATATATATATAACATGTTTTCTGTCCTTTTTGTGTTGAATTACTTAATTTTAAATCTCGCTTCATATTATTGTAATTTAAAAAATGTAATTTAAACAACAGGGCGAGGCAGTGGCGCAGTGGGTAGCACGTTCGCCTCACAGCAAGAAGGTTGATCTCCATGCCTTCGCGTGGGTTTCCTCCGGGTGCTCCGGTTTCCCCCACAGTCCAAAGACATGTGGTACAGGTGAATTGGGTAAGCTAAATTGTCCGTAGTGTATGAGTGTGTGTGTGAATGTTTCCCAGATGGGTTGCGGCTGGAAGGGCATCCGCTGCATGAAAAACTTGCTGGATAAATCGGCGGTTCATTCCGCTGTGGCGACCCCGGATTAATAAAGGGACTCAGCCGACAAGAAAATGAATGAATGAATTTAAACAACAATATTGAACAAGAAATTTACTAGCTGATTTAACAAGACATAATTTTGTTAAAGTAAAGCTTTAGTGTTACATTGAGTAAATTAGAATAATTTTAATTAGAATAATACAATACAAACATTTTGAGTCAATTAGTTGAAAAGAAGTTAGACTGACATATTGAAACCATGTTTTATCTACAAATGTGCTTTGTGTTCATACAACATGTTCAAAGCAGTTCAGGTTTACTTGATTGGATTAGATGCATAAAGGGTGCCACGATTAAATCATGTTCATTCAACAATTTTTTTTTTTGAGTGTACAATGAGGCTACTACTTTTTAATTGTCCTTAAATTAAAACAGTAATTTGTTCTTTTATCATAACCTAAAGTTATCTAGTCTTTGACTTATTTTGCAGTCCATTATTAGGTATTTTGAGATCTTTACCAGCCTCTGAAGCCAGAGATGGATGTCAGCCTGAAATTGAGAATCATCTAGGACCCGTCGGGTGAAGATGAACAGCACACTGATGCTTTCCTTCAGCGGCTGCAAAGACGAGGGCTGAGACTTTGGACTCACTAAGACATTCAATACAAAAATCAATAGACAGCATGACATTCAAAATCACAGGCAGAACTACTTTCATGAGAACAATCATTTTTCAGTGGTCAGGATGAATGGACAAAATAATATAGATGAAAGAAAGTTGTCAGTTCTGTGGATAAAAGTGTCAGCTAAAAGCTTAATTCTGGGCCTAATTTCAAAGGCTACACCCTCCAGAGCTGCCATTTTAGGCCACATCCAACAATTAGATTAAATAACAATTAACTGTATTATAGTAACTGTACTTTTCCTAAATAAGATATCCATAAATGTATTATGTAGACAGCAAATATGGCTTTCATAGAGTGCAGTCTTCTAAATGAAACAAGTCTAAAACTCAGTGAGAACTAAAATAAATAGAAATCAAAAATATTTTCTGGCACATTCGCCAAAGATGGATGACTTCGCAAACCGAACATAAGGGATATTCACCCAAAAGTGAAAATTGTCACAGTTTACTCTCCCTCAAGTGGTTATAAACCTATATGGGCTACTTTTCTTATGTTGAACACAAAAGAAGATGTAGGAAGTAGGAAAAACAAATACTAAGAGGTCAACGGTTACAGGCTTCCAACATTCTTCAAATAATCTTTTTTTTTGTGTGTTTAACAGAAGAAAGAAACTCGGGTCAGTAGGTAAATGATGACAAAAGATGAATTTTTGGGTCAACTATCCTTTCAAGTGTATTTGTGCAAGTGTTTTTGACAGACAAGACATGGTACTCCTTAGGAAACAAACCTAACCAATAATTTGTGGCTCATGTACAGACTCGACTTTTATCAGTGTGAACTTGCCTGCACTTGTATCTTGCACAGCCACACTCTTGGTGGTGGGGTTACTGCTGAGCAAGCGGTAGAGATAAGACTCCACTTGCAGACGGGACAGGATGGAGGTGTATGAGTGCAGAGCCACTGTCTGATGGAGGATTTCCGCCTTAGCAGAAAACAGGTGCTTCAGCTCAGCTAACGCAGCCTCGTTCAGTGTCACCTGCTGGTAGCAGTGGTAGCCATACACCTTATTCTGGTCTGCACATACACCCTGTAAAACAAACAGGTGTGCTTGAGAATAATAAAATAGACCAGTGCAGTGTATTTCTATGGCGAAGGCATAATGTCACTTAAACAAACATCTGGGAATAGTTATGACTCAGATAACAAACAGGATGCAAAACTGGAAGTAGAACTAAAATTAATGGACATTACAAAGAAAAACATTAAGCTCTGAACAAAACTAACTTACCATGTTTTGTATGTTTATCAGGATAAAGGAAATACTTTTAGACAGGACAATATTTTAGGTTTGATATGAGATATAATAAAATATTAGACTTTGTTTTTCTTCACAGCTTGACTACTGTCAGATGATATTGGCTAGCACCGTAAAAAAGGATTTAAGAAAGCTCCAGCTCCGTACAAAATAGGGCATTGAGGATAATCCTTCTGTGTTTGTATATTACAAATATGAAATATTAACTGTATGCATTCAGAGCTTAAATGTCAATGGATAGAAGACAGAATGGTGGCTGCATTATTGCTATCAACATGGGAAGTTTCACATTTAAAAACTCCAATAGATCAGCATAATCAATTGCAATCTAATATCCATCTACTGTACATTAATATGATTCTAGATGAGCAACTTTCTTAAATGTAGTGCAACAAAATCATGGAATTTCTAAAAAATAAAACAAAATTTTTTTTTGAATTCATTGTTCATAAGATTATTGTAGGAAATCAAGGTTTACATTTTTCCAGGGTATATACTGGAATCAGAAAGTGAAATTCAATACCTTCTAAGACCTTTTTCAAGACTCTTTCCATACATTTTAAGACCTTATAACCACTTTAAGTTTAATCGAAAACACTGGCGAGATTTTAACTTATAGTATATTTACTAAATATTAATGTAAGAAACTAATCCAAAACTAAAACATTTTTCATACCCACGTTGGCACCTATAGCTGCAGAAAAAATGGTGTTGCCTTGGTTTCTGTAGTAAACAAAGCAACATGATGTCAAATCTATCAGGATTAACTAAACAGCATCCTGATATTTGCAGATTTTATTCAGGCAAATTTTAGCATACAACCATACATTGCATAATCAACAATGATATGAAATGTAATACCTTGCAAAATAGCATTAAGACGTTTTAATACTTTTTAAGGTCCTTAAATTTCTCTACACTGATTTATTAACTTTAATACTTTAAGACCCCGCGGACACCTTGTTTTTATTGAAGACGTTTGAGATGCTAGCAAATAAGCTGAAAGTAATGTGTACTAATAATATTGTAATGCATAAATTTATTACATTTTCTTATGTATGAAATAATGTATTTATTTTAAGCCCTGTGTTTACCCCAGGAAGACCAGCAATGCTTTAAGGCATACTGTAGCTGAAGGGGGATCCAAATTAATGCAAAATACAAATACAGAACGACTGACAAAAAGACAAGGACAGAACTAAAGACAGAAAGCATAATAAACAGAAGAATAGTATGGAAGAGAGAACAATAGATTGATAAATACTATGATAAATCAACAGATGCAAAAGTCAGACAACAACAGACAGAAGGAGATAACAAACAGAAAAACAGATTAATAGAATGATGAGGCTGAGCCGATAAACAATATTATATAGAATCGTGATGAAATTTGTGTCAATAACAATGATAAGCTCTGGACTTTTTATTCACTCTACATTGATCTAAGATGTGTGCAATGGGAATCTAAAAGTGTGTTGATATTAGAGATGTACTGAATTTTCTGCCACCGAAAATGTATCAGACGAAAATGTTAAGCCATTTAATGGACCCTCTAATTTTTGTGGCTTCAGTCTTTGTTGGGGTACTCTTAAATCTGGAAGCATTAACAACTTGAATCAAACTATATATATATATATCTTTATTGTTCAATATAAAAAATAATTATCGAGATTGGATTTTTACCATATAGCCCAGCCCTACTTAATTTTTAGTTGTTCAGCTTTTTTTCTCTCTAAATAACTTATAACTAGACGGAATCTGCAGACATTTTTGAAATTTCTGCGAAAATTTGTGTTAAAAATCTGCGGATTCATAAGAATGATTTTGTATCATAACTATGATAAGTAAAAAATGTAATATATGAAATGAAAAGTAATACCTTTTTAACTTTTATTTAATGCTAACAAACCTAATTAGATCCACTTTATTTGGTAAATAAAGCAAGTCTCTCATATAAAATATATACAAAATACAGAAAATATTACCTCACAAACTGTATTGTAAATAAATCATATGAATGTTTTCAAATTAGTCAAAAATATTACTGCCATTAATTTAAAAACTAAAGAAATCAAAATTTACACACATTTACACAAGTAAATAAACAGAATCAATAATGGGGTAAAAATCTGCAGAATTCTGCGGTGCAGATTCTGTGCAGGCAAACTAATAACCCATCCTCTTGAGATTCACATGAAACCTTCTAAAGCGGTATGTATATATGAATTATATAATCAATTTACATTTTTATCCATTGTTTAAGGAATCTCCAATGCTTTAGTAATGCTTAACAATCATGCCAATAAAGCTTTTTTAAACTGAACTGAATTGACAAACAGATAACATGACTGACCTGTAACGAAAGCCTTTCATCCTTGAAGCTCCACAGGCGATTCTGCACATTTTTGCAGTCCGAGTTAGCAGCCTGCAGTTCAGTCTGGGCCTGCGTCAGCTGCTTCCGGCACCTCCAGTAGCTTAGCAGCAGCTCGTACAGCTCATGTCCTTCTTGATGAGCCAGATTCTGGAATTCGGCTTCATGCAGCTCCACGTTTTCCAGCCAGGAACCGGGCTCCCACATGCGCAGCTGCTCACTAGTGAAGGGCTTCACAGACTGGCAGGTCTTAGGCAGCTCTGGGTAAAGCCTCTCTCTAGATCTTTCCACATCCACAACCTCCACTGGAACCAAGCTGGGCGGAGAGGACTCCTGGTTAGCCAGAGCCAAAACAGCCGGAGCTACTAGTCTCTCAGACGCTGCTGGCATTAAAGAGCCATCTAACAGTTCGTAGGAGATAGAGTACGAGTCCTCTGAGAGCTGAGGCTGGGAGAGGGAAGCTGGGATAGAGGGATATATAGAGGGGACACTAAATGGCTCAAGTTTAGCACTGAGCGGTTTGGGATCACTTTGGCTGGACGGAGCAAGCACTGATGTTTGGTCCAGCCGAGGTGCAGCATCTTGTGATGGCAATTCATGCTCTTTGTCTTCATGACACGTCGATTTCTGTACTACTTCAGGCTTCTCGCATAAGAGAACATGCCGTTGCTCATTTTCAGCTTTGTCATGATGATCTAGTGAAGTCTGAAAGGCAGCTGTGTTGAGGTCAGGAGGCACATGAGGGAGGCTGAGCGGCACATCAGTGAACTCAGGCTCATTAACTGCTTTAGAAGATCCTAAGGGCTGTCTGACGCTCTCTGACTGCCTCTCCTTTTTGACCTGTAAATGAAGCTTTTTTTTAAAAACATGAAATTATATAAAAATGCAAACCTACAGATTGATAAAATGAGCTTATAGACAGGTTTTCACCTGTGGCTTCCCACTGGATTTGGACTTTGCCTTTTTAGGTCTCACAGCCTCCATCTCCACACATGAAACCACATGATCTTTATAAAATCACTCTATTTCTCCAGATCCACACGGGACCCTGCGGCACACAAGTCATGACACTTCAAAAAAAGAGATGTGCAGTTTAAAGAGACAGTTCAGCCAGAAATGACGACTCAGCATTATTTATGGTATGGTAGACAAAGTGAAATCCCTCACATTCGCAGTTACCTTTTACTTTGAAATAAAAAGAAAAGGAATTGAAACGGAAAGGTGACTGAGACTGTCAGCCCTACCAACATTCAGCAAAATCCCTTGTTTCAGTTGACAGATGGACAGAATAGCGCAGATAAGCAGGCAGACAGACAACTATATAGAAAGAATTTTGAACGGATGGATGAATGGATACAGCAGATAGACAGACAGATAAATAGACAGATTGAGCAGACAGACAGTAGGATAGTCAAACAGATAGATCAACAAAGTTAAATAGACATACTGTCCAAATAAAAACACAGACTGAAAGACAGATACATAGATAGACAAACAAAAGGATACGTAGACAGATAGACAGATAAAAGGCTGAAAGTGACAGAGGACGGCAAAACAGAGAAGACATAACGTTACATGTTTTTTTTCTCTGAAAAAAAAAAAGACACATGGGTTTGAAAAACGAAAATAAGTCATATAAAACAAATTATATATATATATATATATATATATATATATATATATATATATATATATGTTTATATGACAACAATCGTCTAAGCTGAGGAAGAACGAAAACAACATTGGAGAAACAGCGGAAATTGAAGCGGTGAGTTTCCACAACCCAAATAACCATCGAAAACCGAAGAGAAAGGACACATATTAAAAAACTCGTTGTTAGCCTCACGAATTTAAAACGTTATCCAGTGAAAAGTATCGTTGCAATAGGGAGAAACGACTCAAACATTCCCCCTGCTAACATTAGGTTATACTGATTCAAATTACACTCCCCAAAACACGACCTCAGAATCATCTTATATGAAAAGAAAAACGCCACAACTTACCCAAGTAATATACTGCGATATCCCTCTTATAAAAAATAGCTGACAGCTATCATAAAGCTTTAGCGAAGCTGTCAGCTCTGGGGTTTGTTTTGTTCCTGGACGCTATCGCAATACACAGATCACGTGTCTCTCCGCCCTTCAAAGGCAAGCGGAGAGGGACAAAAGGCGAACGTTTAATATTGAGTCAAGGTGACAACTTGGATAAATTTTACGTTATATGTTACAAAACAATAAACACGCAAAACTGATTCTGACACCTCGCAGAGCAATTTAAAGGAAAATGTTTGCATTATTAAAACATTAGCATGTTAAGCTTGAAGGAGACCATGCATATTCAGCTGAACAAACAAAAATCTCCAGCATACTTGTGATTGATGGTCAACAATTTACTATTATTTCAAAAAAGTGATATATTTCAAAAAAGAAATCATACAACCAACTCAACTTGCAGATTTAGATGTTTTATTAATCAATTTTATATACACACACAAGTGAAAACCGTTAGCAGTCCTGAGATCATTTCTCCATTAGGCTGAGTGTGTAGATCCTCAGCCCCAGAAGGAAGCGGTCTCCAGACTGCTCTTGATGTTGTTCTGGTTCTCTCTCCTCTCCTTGGTCACCAGGTTTGCTTCCCCCTTATGCAGACGTCTCCTCTGAGCCGCCTTCTGTTGTTTGGTCAGCTGTCTCTTCACCTTCTGCCTGATCACCTCCTGCATTGGGAAACATCCAAGACATAGCTTCAATACAACATAAATCTCAGCAGTGGTAACTAATTTTCTTCCAAGGAACTTCCTGTCTATATATGCATACCCAAAAATATTCACTAATCATGCTATTGTGAACGAGGCATTCTAATGGTTTGTACTCACTGGTGGAATTGTAGAGCAACTGGCCACACTTGCCATGCTCATTTCACTGGTTGTTCTTCTCCTGTGATCATTCTCGAGGCTCAGTTGGTCTCTGTGGGATTGCATGAATCATATTAATAGAAGTTATTTTATTAATATATAAATATGACACTGAAGTCTGTGTCTTAATGAGTGGCTCGTCGAATCATTCATGCAAGCAATTCATCCAAAGTGCCTGATTTATTATTAGAAAATACACAAATATTGTACTCTGCCTTAACTTACAACCACATTCATTAGTTCAAAAAGCACTGTGTCTAAAATGCAACTCAATATAAATTAGTTTGCTGAACTCCGGTATAAAACTGATCGCATTTGCAATCATGCTCAAACAGCACTTCTTGCTAGAGGAGGTTTACTTTATCATTGAGCTTTATCATAGATTATAAAACCTAAAGGATATTTGTTTGCTTTCATAACTTTATTTATAAGAGGATTTTGACTGTATTCTAATAGGCTTCATTACACAGTGAATGACACAGTGCAATTTTCAGGGGTTTCCCTCTTTTAGTCAAATGTCAACTTCCCTGAACAATCCCTGACTTCAGTGAAAAAGCTGAACTTCTATGGTCTATAATAACATTCTTAAAAACAAGGAGCTGTTGTGCTTTCATAATATAAAATAGCATTATGAGACCAACAATGGATAATTTATCTCAGTTAACCCCGACTAACACTCAGTCTTTGAAGTGGTCATTGTGTAACTAAAGCTCTAGAATTAATGATAACTGAAAAATGTTACATAGACATTTGTTAATATTCAATAAATTGTGATAATGAACATGCACAATATTGACATCATGGGTACTTATGGGCAAATACCATGAATAATTATTTATTATTTATTCTTTTAGAGTGCCTTTTAAGAATATTCAGATGGTTGTATTAGCAGTGGTTGTTCATCACAGATGCTTTAACACTTAAGCAATTTATTTTAAATAAATATATTTATTGTAGATATTATACATTTATTAAATTTATTATAACACTTTCTTGTTAATCTGTCCAACAATATTGACAATTTTTTGATTATTTATAGGCCTTTTGTTCGTTAACTCTGTAAATTAAGGTTCCATTTGTTAACAGATAAGTAAACTAAAGTAAATGTCATGACAATGTTAATCTCTTAGATATTGCCACATAATGCATTAAGAGAGGCTCAATGTTTCTATTAAAAAAGAGTTAATAACAGATAAAATTATTTTAAATTTTTTTTATTAATTAAAATAATTTTTAATTTCAAATTATTTCTTTGATTTTGATGCATTTAATAACATAATGAGACTTTATTGTAAAGTGTTACATATTGTACTTTACCATCCTTTTTAACATTTTGTTAAAATTAGTAATTGGTTATTATACCATTTCTTCGGCTAAGAAAAATGTATACAGGCAGAATCCTACAAGTTACAACACTAAAAACTGCACCACATTATCTTAACATGTCTGCTCACCTGAATGGTCTGAACTCTTTATTGCATGCAGACAGGTCAACCAAATCAGGACACTCATCCTCCACCTCATCTCTGCCCAAGTCTTCAGAAATGCCAGAAACCATTTCTGTCTGAAGATCCTCTAAGGGGACGTCCTGCTCACATCGTGCTCCCTCAGGCTCTGTGTTGTTCTCTTCTGATAAAGTCTCTGCACTTATTTTTAGCCCTTCTAGCTCAAGCATGGCATGTTTAAACTCCTCCATGTCGATAGTGTCCCCTGCGGACGCCTGATGCGTGTCGTCAGTTGACTCTGGGCTCTCATCGTCTTCATCTCCATCACTCTCAGGACCTTCAGGGTGGAGCAAACTGTCGTCCTGCTGCAGCTCTTTTGTGTAGCCACTAGCTGAGATCTCCACATCCAGTGAACATGCCCTTCTGTATAGAGGAAAATGTGACTTTGTTCAGCCTCTGAAGTTAGGACAACATCATAGTAAAGCATTCTGAAAGAAAAAACATTACCTGATATCTTTGAAGGTTGGATAGAGTTCGCTTTCATAGTTGAATCTTTTTATGAAGAAATCTCGAATACACTTGACATCACGATCAAAGTACCTTTTAGGAAACAGAACATTTATTACATTGCTGCAATTGTTCTTTATTAAATAATAATAATCAGTTTGATATCTGAACAGATATTCACCATTCTGCATTTATATGTGAGGTGGAGACCATCTGAGGGAAATCGATCATTGTGACGTGATCATTGTCGTCAAGCATTAGGTTAAATTCATTGAAGTCTCCGTGGATCAGGCCATGATTGGCCAGTTTGACTATTAGCTCCATGATTTCGCTGTACAGTGCAGCAGGATCTTGAATCTCTCGAACCTGACACCTGTGCAGAGAATACAGCAATATTTCATTACTATTACAAAATCATGAATAATGGATCAAAATATTTCTGAGTAAATGACAGATTATTAATCATCATGCATTAAAGTTTTTATTGTAACAAAAGTCTATATTGCGTAAAAATATGTTGATCTTAAGCAAAGTGCATGTAAACTCACAGCGGGTAACCGTTAATGAGCTCCATCACCACTGCGTGTCTGTTGTAGTCCACTGGCTTTGGAACAGGAAATCCTCGATCATATAAAGCCTGTTTAAAAAAAAAAAAAGGAATCATAAAATAAATCCTGACGAACAGCCTAAACAACAACAACTTAGCTTTTGGGGTTTTACCTTCATGTATGCAAACTCTTTCATGGCAGAGAGCCGGGACAGATACAGCCATGACATATTGTTTCTGTGCTTGTGATAATCTCTCTTATTCTTCAAGTTTCTGAAGGACGTCCTGCCCAGTCTATGAAGTTTCAGAGCAAACTGCTGCTCCTCCGCATTAGCAACAATGTAAATATCTAAAAAAAAAAATAAATACATTTTTTTAAAAAAAGTATGTTTTAAGTCTGAAGAAAGTATTCTTTTTGTTTAAAAAAAACAAAACATGTTAATATGTATCCTTCAGGTGCTGACCTGACTCTTTACCAACTCCCATCTGGTTTCCAACTGATAAAATCACATCTCTGGATGAAAGTGTCTTCAGCGCCAGGTAATCATATCCACCGTAATTCAGCCGGTAGCCCTGTACAGCTAGAGAGGAAACAGTCAGAATCTGCAAAGACCCCCACACACTACTGAATGATATTATCAATGCTGAAGCATTTACTTTTGCTGCGCTCATAGGCCAGAAGTTTGTGTTTGACCAGCTCTCGCAAAACCTTGTTGCATCCTCCGTGTTTGAGGCTGGCAATGGACGCAATTAGACTTACTGGCACGATTTCATGGTTCTTCATGCCCATTTCCACCTGCACATCACAGGAGAAAATTTATATTAATAAAAGTTCATTACATATATACAGCAGTCAACATTAGAAGTGTGATAAAAAGCGTTCAAAGTTGCCCTAAACTTATTTAACAACACCTATTGTTGTCTTGTGAAAACTTTGATCATCTTCAAATGTTCTCTACAGTGTATATTCATATACACTCACTGGTCACTTGTTTGGTACACCTGTCCAACTACTCCTTAACGCACATCTTTAATTAGCCAATCACTGCAGCAACTCAATGCATGTTTAAGCATTCAGACATAGTCAAAACGATCTGCTGCAATTCAAACAGAGCATCAGAATGTGGAAGAAGGGTGATTTAAGTGACTTTGAACATGCCATGATTGTTGGTGCCAGCTGATCTACTGGGATTTTTATGCAAAACCATCTCTAGGGTTTACGTGGAATGGTTTGAAAAAGAGAAAATATCAAGTGAGCGGCAGTTCTGTAGGCGCATATTTTCAGTACCTTGTTGTATTAAGGCAGTTCTGAAGGCAAAAAGGGTCCAACTAGGTATTAGTAAAGTGTACCTAATATAGAGGCAGGTGAGTATATATAATTTAGGTAAAGTTTGATTTATATTTGCACATTCAGTCACAGTCCATACATTGTTTAATATGGTACATTGAATATCTGGACTGAATTCGCATGCAAGTATGACTTCAAAACGACAATAGCACTATTTGTTTGACTGTGAACAATTTTGTAATTTGATAGTAATTGGCTGCTAATATGATTTCACTATTTAGAATATGCAATGAATACTTTTCTGAAATAATATTATTAAGAAAAAAGTCTGAATGTGCGAATATAAAATCAACTTAACCTTATTGTGTATATACACTGTATACACATACATACAAAGACAAACGCACAAAACGGTACAATGTTGTCAGACATTTATACCAAATTTGAGACAAAATTCTAATGTTTTAACTTAAGTAAAAAGACATTTTATATATAACGTAAACATTTATAGTATGAAACGTATGTATACACAATTATTACAGTATAATTAACAATGATTTAACAAGAACAACGAAACTGCACTGATAAAACTGTCACTCGGTTGGCATTTTAATGTTAATATTGCTTTTGGTCCATAAAGACTGTGAGCAAGTCGAAATGTTGTTACATTAAAGCTGGATGAAAAGTCTAGTAAACAAATAACGTTAGACGGTTTCATGAAATGGATACGTACCGCTGTCAGCACTCTAAAATCATCTCTAGACAGATACCTCAGGATTACCACGTTTAATTTGCCCATAGTGGCACAGTCGGTGTTTCCTAAATTTCAAAAGTTTTCTCCTTTTGCCAATTTTTCACAAGGCGATATTATTTCCAGCCCTTCCACATGTTTCAACCGGAAGAGTGCAGAATTCTGACGTCTGCATCAGTGAAGCCGACAAACTCAGCGCTTCTCCTGGCGGCCCGGAGCGGAAGTGCACCCGACACCTTTCCCACACACTTGCAAAAAAACAGGCACATTACCAACATTTAAAAATCAAGTACAAACATGAGACCAGGGCAAATGAGAGCACACACATACACAGAATATGCCAATAAAGTAACACAATGTAAGAGAATAAAACAGCCAAGGCGTGTAAAGTTTTTAAAACTTTTTTTAATGTTTTTAATTTTTTTTAATTCATTTATATTATCTACAAAGTAAAAGTTATTTTAACTTAACAGTTCTTATAACGGTCAAGTCTAATGGGGTTTTGCCATCAGATTAAATTAATAAATAATTTATCTGCATTGTTTTTGTCTTTTTTTTGCCGAACATCATCTTTATTGGAAGTTTCTTGAGTTTAGTTTGGTTAGAAGAACCATCTCTCGTTGTTGTTGGTGTTGATTTACCCCATGGTCTTGAGCACAGCTTATAGCAGCAGCATTTAACAGTAACGTTAATACTGTCAATATAAGGAAGAATTATCTTTAACTTAGAAGGTGCAGACAAAACGTTCCAGTTATTTATGCACAGTTTTCTCACTCATCTGGGCTTTTTGTTATTGTTAGGACCCCGCTGCAAGAGTTCTAGTGTCACTGAAACATGTGAAAAATGATTCCTCGTTAAAACTCTTGTTTTCTTTAAAAAAAAAAAAAAAAAAAGCCACGGTTCACCACATCATTGCCTGTTAGAGTTTCTGAATCACTGGTGTTGGGTTGCAGTAGAGCAGCATGACTGAGGTTCTGATGGCCTCGTTTAGGGGGTGTTTGGAGAAAAAAGGTGATGTTTGGGTGGCTCTGCAAGGATCAGGAGACCCTCCCCTCCTGTTCTCTGGTCTTCATCCTCTACAGCTGCTGCTGATGGTGAGCTTGCACTGAACAAATACACAGAACGATTATTATGCACTTGATAAAACCTTCAAACAAATGACAGGAATTGACAGCAGGAGTCAAAATGGCTCATATTTCTGTATGTTTTGGACCTGCACAAAAATGCAAATAACAGGATAAGAGTTTTACTCTTCATTAATTATATTATACCTTGGAATAAAATTGCAAAAAGCACTAGGGAAGCTATAAGTAACTAAAATTCATTGTATGAAGAACATTTTTACATGTATGAAAGCCCACAGAAATGTTTTCCGGTATTTTGTATAGTACGTTCATCAAGTTCAATACTTAATGGCCATTGTTTACAAGTGGTGCTCGCTGCAGAGCCATTTGGGCGAGCTGAGCTCCAGCGAGGGGGAGCTTGAGCTTGATCTCCCCCTCGCTGGAGCTCAGCTCTGCTCAAATGGCTCTGCAGCGAGCACTCTCTCATTGTTTATGAAGAGTTGCACTGACAGATAATAGGGCTGTAACGGATCCATATAAATCACAGATCAATTGTGATCACAACCTACGGTTCGGAACACACGTGGCCCACAGATAAATACTTTTTTTTTTTTACTAGTAGATTAGTCCTAAATTTGTAACGATCACAGAGATAGTCTCTCGCGTAATTCAAATCACATGTTTGAAAGCATTTAAGCATTCCTGTAAAACATAATGATGATGGAAGAGTTGTGGTAGGCTATTTGGGATGTGTTGGTGGGTTTCATTAAAGGTGTTTTTTGTCCCTACTTGTTTAGCCTGCATTAATACATTTAGTGTAAGCTGCACGAACAATTTATTAAAGATCAGGATCTCAACACCCACGCAACAAAGTATAAATGATGGTGATTTGCATATGTTTATTCATCCTAAAATATTCTGTGTTTATTCTTTTGAATAAGTTATGAAGTTACAAACAGTCAAATAACGCAGCAGTACTAGGATAACAGTTTATAGTTTAGATAAAACCTCAGATGTTAAAAAAAAAGATTGAAATCACCGTCATTCCATTTAACGACGCTCAAAAATGAAAGCTTTAGGCAGCAATTACATTTTCACCAATAGGTGGCGACAAAAAGCCATCAAAAATATGCCATTGAATAATTCTTCAAAAATGACACATCTAGCAATAAAACAAAGTTTTATGAGTGAATAACTGAATCATTTATTGAAATGAAACTAAATATACACTTTAATATACATTTTATGCTAAATATACACTTTATAGATTTAAAGTTGTCAGCAACAGTAGTTATAATAGTGACATTTTCACTATTTTTTAATATTTTACTATTTATTTTTTATTCAGCGGATTATTTCTTTTATTCTTAATACAATTACAGGTCCCCAGTTTTGCTTGTTAAAACCTAGTGTCTTGCGGTACTGTTTTTGTAATAAATTGAAAGCAATTGAAAGCGGCTGATCTAATCTGTGACTAAAACACCATAATGTTATCCGAACAGTGAGATTTGTGATGTTACACCACTAGACAGATACTTAGAAAAAATTGTAGATAATATAAATTTTGATTATGGGTAATATAACACAAGTGACCATTGCAATTTGACATGCGGGCTGTTTTTGTCATGGAAAGAACCAGTGCAAATGATACTGATTTTCTTCAGCAGTAAATAGCGATATTTTAAACACAATATCGTAAGTTCTTGCTCTTCGATTGTGATCTATGATCAATAAGCTGTTAAAAAGCATTTCATTTTATATAATATACTTTGTTAAGGTGAATTCTGTTTGTGGAAATGAACTGAGGTCTTACCAGGGGTGAGTGTGGAGTAGAAGTGTGTGCCTGAGGACACTGGGATGGGGTTGAGGGTGCCCTGTGGCAGCGCAGGCTGGGGGCCTGCAGGAGCCTGAGTGGCCATCAACATCATAGTGGGGGGGTGTGAAGGATTCCCATGATGAGGGGGCACCATCCCTGACTGCATGTGGGCCTTTAAGAGACAGCACCAATGAGTTTTCTTTAGTATTTCTATCCACTGTTTTACTACTGTATGCCCCATGATATGTTGCTTGAATTATGTTGAACATATTGAAGCTGTAAACAATTAGTGAAGTGTTTATAAATAAATGGGTGCAATGACATGTCATCATTATTATTATTCTGTCATCATGTCATTACTCTTACAGTTCATACACTGAATATTAAAAGGCAACTTAGAGTATCCCTCATTTCCATGGAGTGGTATGGTTTAGCACATTACAGTACAAAACGGTTTGGTACACATCACCCTGACAAGGTTTGAATTTCCCCTGCAAACAGAATTCTTACCGGGCAGGTGTGGTGTATGCAAAAAATATATAGATCATCGTCATACTCACTCAAGGAAGCAAACCATATGGGTCATTGACATATCATGTCTTTTGCACACTCAAGTAGGCCTGTCACAGTAATCAATATATTGACTTATCGCACAATACTTGGACATGACCTTAATCATTTTAGGTGATGCAGTACATACACTGGCCATACTTAAAAAATAATAATTATAGCAACATTTTAACCGATTGTGCAGCATTTCTATCTCTACTGGAGGTGTCAGTATGGTTAAAAACACCACAGTATTTACTAAAAATTACTTTAATATATTTTCCTGTGGGTCTCCGGAAACTGAAAATAGATCTGGTAACAGATATCGCAGCCTCTGTTGCACTTTATTGTTAACATTTATTTATTATTTTTTTTAGAACATAACCGTTTTCACATTCTAATTTTAATGCCTGATTAATGAATTGTTAAAATAACTACAATGAAATATTACAATTTGGTGAAATATATCGTAAAACAAACAACAGACATCGTGACAGGCCTACACTCATATTCATTTTCATATTTCAAAGGTAGATGTGTGACAAGTATGCGTAAAAAGAGAAGTGATGCTTTCTATACGTTTAGATACAACATTTGACCAGTTCTGTAAACAACAATAGGGGACAAACAGAAGAAGATCACGTTCTTGCTTCTTAACGTGTTCTTTTGTCTCAAGAAGTAAGTAGCTAGCTTAGTTTAAAAATGGGTTGAGCATGGTTTATGACTGCACTTTCATTACTCATTGTAGTATAGCAGTGTATTGTTTCCCTATGAATTTAATATAGAGCTTCCCATTCAGTCATGCCTCGTGTCTCGTTGCATACACAAATGTCAATTGTCTGTAAACGAATAGCATTTAGCAGCTAGTCTAGCTCCACCCTTGGTACTCTTTTGTTGTGCCAGATAACCTTCCAAAAAACTGTATAGTACAGTTTTTCATTTTTGATATTACTGACAGGGGAAATGGAAATAAATGTGTAGCTGTACTGTAATGTACTATCAGGAGCTGATATAGTGTGGGGCCTTAAGCAATTCCAGCCAAAGGGCCCAAATCCTAAATGCACCCTTTCTACTTGCATTTAATATTTATTTCTTCATTCACTCACTAATTTTCTTTTCACCCTAGTCACTTTATTAATCAGGGGTCTTCACACCGGAATAAACCGGCAACTTATCCAGCATATTTATACGCAGCAGATGCCCTTCCAACCACAACCAATCACTGGGAAACATCTATATTTAATTCACCTGTAGCGCATGTCTTTGGACAGTGAGGGAAACCGAAGCACCAAGAGGAAACCCATACGAACATAAGGAGAACATTTAAACTCCACACAGAAATCCCAACTGACTCAGCCGGGGCTCAAACCAGCGACACTCTTGCTGTGATGCAATCATGCTACCCACTGCGCCACTGTGACAACATATTTATTTATACTGCTGTTTTTTATATCACTTAATCTTCTTTTCGACATATTAAATAAAAATAATTTCTAAGTAAATTTTGTAAAATGAATTTACAACTAGAAAAGAACACATATTTTGTTTATAAATCTGACTGCTAAACTGCTCCATGATGATTATTTTATTTTGTAATAAAATTATTATTATTTATTATTACATTACATTATCATAATATTATATTTGATTGTATATTAAATAAAATTTAACCACATTAAATAATTGTCCTTATGGGGTATTTTGTGAGGAATGTGGAGGAAATAAATAAATTGAATCCATTTTGAAAGAAGGCTGTAACATAAAAAAATGTAGAAAAAGTCAAGCGCTATGAATACTCTCCGGATACACGGCACACTGAGTATTACTGTACTGTAGAAAACAGAAAGAAAAGAATCCAGAGAAACAAACATAGCTAACACAAGAGTTTTGACCATAGATATGTCAGCAATAATAATGTTGCATTTAAATACCAAGAGTTATGTTGACTTAGATAAAAAATGAAGCACAAAATCAAACCCACCTCTCACTCAGATTTCTCTAGGCACAATGCATTATTGGTAGAGCAACTTTTTAATCTGAAGTGAATTGGTTCTGTTTTTTTTAAATAGAAGTTTCCTAAATCAGAAGTGCAACCCATAATGTGCTTTAGAAAATCCTCATAAAGTGTGGTAAAAGTTGGACGTAACCTTGGCTTCAGTACTGACTAGCACTCACCTGCTGCACATGAGCCATATGGTTAGGGTTGTACCCATGCTGCGGGTGGATATAGACGGCCTGCTGTGCCGAGGGGAAGCTGGCCTGAGGGGACTGTGGGTTTGGGCCGGGGGTCATGGAGGGTGGGGTGGCTGCCAGAGCAGAGTACATCTGCTGCTGCTGTGGGTTGCCCAGGTGGATGGCCTGAGCTGCAGCAGCGGCGGCCGCCTGATGCTGTTGATGCTGAACGGGGCTGGGGGCCGGGTGACTGCCCCCGTGCTGGGTACCCTGCTGGGGCTGTCCTGTCGGGGTGGCAGAGGGCTGAGGGTGCTGTGGATGAGGGTGCAGGGTGGAGCTTGGATGGGGAAACTGCTGAGGAATTGGGGTCTGTGACACTGAAACACACAAGTACAAATGCTTATAACGCATGATAAAACTGTCTAAATTAAATCCAATAAATATGAATGTTAATAAATAAATATAAACTAAAGTCACCTGTAGAAAAGGCATTTGTATTTGTCACATATCATTATGTGTGTACACTTTATTTATATGTATGTAGAACTATTAGGGCTAATTTTATTAATGCAGCACGTGTTTTTTGTTTAACCCATGCAGTCAGTAAAAGATGCAACACCAGTTGAAAATTACAGAGAATGAAAAATGTACAAATGGTAAGATTACAAACATGATGTCTTATAGCCCTGTCTACAAGAAAAAGTTATCTGCTTTTACTATCAATGTGAATTAAGTTTTCACCACATTCATGTGATACCGAAAGCTTAAAATATCACTCGATGGTGATTTATACAGCTGAAACAGACAACTTTTCTCACCCTCACAGACCACACTACAGTAGATGGTTTGCAGAGACAACTCCTCAAGCATTAAAACGCAACATTGCTGCATGTTAGTAGCTAAACAGCATGTACAAATGTCACAACAAATTACTTGTTACCTCAGAAAAGTCATAAAATGTCCATAAGCTACAGAAGGGCATAAAAATATTCAATTAAATAAAAAAAATATAATGTTAATTTACAGATTTACTATATTAAATGTATGTATTATAAATGTATGGTCTGCTACAATATTTTTCACTTGTACTTCTGTAATTGATTCTTTTCTTTGAAAACCAAGACCAAATTGACTGTCATTTTTATTGTTTAATTAAAGCCATAGTGAAACTTTAGCAAAGTATATGAGGAAAAAACTATAAGAAACATGTTTAGTATTTGGTCTTAGGCCATGTACTTCATTACGCTTCTGCGAATCATTTTCATATCGGCGCATTTTTATAAATTACACATACAAAAAACACACTTAGGTCCCTGATGTTGTAATGCAGTTATGATTAAATCTTTAAATCAATAGACAGTCCTAATAATAATAGAAAAACAAAATGGTGCTTGTTTTTAAGACCAAAAATACAGCAAAAATATGTATGTATATCTTTTCAGTACATGTAAATTTATGTGTGTTATGGGTGGTGGGGGGCACTAAAGTTTTTGCTATATTATAATTTTAAATTAATCACATTAACTTGATAACAAGAAAGCTTTACAATATACACATACCCTCCGGCAAATGTAGTAAAATAATATATCAATAATAATTTTATATTTTTCAGCAACACAGAGCTCACAAAATTTGTTAGTCCAATGTCCCGGTCTATTGTTTTTTTTTTAGCCAGGCAACCAAAATACATTTCCACCTGCCTGGCAGGCCAATGGGAGAAAAAATACATTTCAATGCTTTTGCATTTTCTCACAACTGGATAATTATGTATGTGCTGTGCTGCTGATACGGCAGCAATAAATCCACTTGTTGGTGATAAAGAAAATAAGCCACAATATCATCAACTACCACCCAAGTAACGTAACATAGGGTTTCTTAATCAGTTTAATCGCTTGTTCTGTACTGAATGCGAGTGCATGCGTCACTGTGAAAAGCACATGCAGAACATAGCCACGTAATAAAGAAAGATAGAACGTACGTTTTAAGTTAATAAGGACTGCTAATGTAATAAGTTAATGTCATCTGTCAGCTTTTTGCAATTATTTAACAGAATCGATAAACAATTGGCAGTGAAAGGAAATGTTTATTTTTTGACTTGTGCTTAAAAGGATAGTTAAAAAAGCAGTTACCCAAAAATGAAAAAATAACTCACTATTTACTTTACTATTTACTTTTTACTCGTTTAGATTTTTATTCTTTCTGTTAAACACAGTTAAAGATATTTTGAAGAAAAAGTTTCATGTTTAAAAGAGAAAGAAACAAACAGGTCTGAAGTTAGTGAAGGGTGAGAAAATAATGACACAATTTTCCAGTTTGGGTAAAATATGTATTTGTGTCGTTTCTACTTCAGAGCTAAAATCATTCAGATTTTACAGGTAGCAATAAGTTAGTTATAGAAATAATCAAAAATAACCACAAGGGAACATTTTATCATACATACATAAAACAATGTTCACTTAACATCTTTTTTTGGTTATTTAAAAAATAATATATAGCCGATAAGAAATGTCATTATATCTTTTTTATTTAGTAAGTGTATGTTTTTGGTTTTATTCATTAAATAATGTATTTTTTATTTGGGCTACCAAAAACGTAAGAGTGTCTGTCCGAAGTGCTCCCAGGAATTTAAAATTTTGTGAGCCCTGTAAAAGATCACCTTATTTTACATAGTGTGCGAGGCTCATTAGAAAGACCAACATTAACTGCTGTAGAGTTGAGTTATTTATCGAAAAGAAAAGCAATACATAGCAGTGACACTGTATGTGGGCTTGTTGAGCTTAGTCATTGTGCTGGGGAAGTTCTTACCATACATAGTATGCGTCTGCTCACCATACTGAGTGGTGGAGGAAGAGACCAGGCTGGGCTGAGCGTGAGTAGGAGGGGTGATCATCCTCGCACTGCCCTGAATCACTGGACTGAACACATGCTGAGCCTGGACACACATCAAGCCAACATCCTATTAATGATCATCATCACTTTTCTTGTTTACAAATGAAGAGTTTAGACGCAAACTCAGATTTTGCTCTAAAATGAGTGTTTTTATTTATTTTAGTAATTAGTAATACCACATTTATGGGAAAGATTAAGTTATTTTCCTGCTCTTTAAAGTAAAATAACTCAACATAAACAAAAGAAGGCTGAGAAAAATGTTAATTTTGAATAGAAATTTCAGACGGCACAGGTTTTTGCATCTGAACTCTTCAAATATTGTTGGTTCAAATCATTTCATTTTCTTTGTAGACAGATTTAAAATTTTGTGCAAATAAACTAAATATATTGAAAGCATATGATCAGGAATTTATTAACTGGAAAACGTTTGCAAGATGCAAAATACTGAGTTTCTTTATATTATGTACAACTGCTGTCACACAATAAAGGAATACATAAACATCTGCATCACTTGTGGACATTGTGGAGAAAATAGACCTGCATTAGAGGCAGGTGAACACTTGATCTACAACATTCATTTTCCTCTAATATTATAGTGAAAAATGCAAATCATGGCAGTTTCTCTTTAATGACAAAAATGTCTCACAGTCTATTACACAGTCAATTAATTTAAGTGACACACCTTACCCTCAAAATACCCACTTTTAATTGCATTCACACTATGCAAATAAGCTAAAATGACGTTTTATAAAAACCTCACTGGGATGTTTGTATATGTTAATATGCTATCTTCTTGAGCATTTCTTTATTCAACTCCTTTGTCAAATATAATAAAACAATATATAATAAAACAAACATTAGACAGTGAGGTGAAATCAAAACATGGTGAAATATAGACAAGATTTAAAACTAAATTAAATACAATATAAGCCGAAAAGGAAAACAATTTGATCTAATCATGCAGTATTGTTTTTTTTAGAAAATCCAAAATGGGGTTTCAGATTTTATTAAACAATTCACCCTTTCTTCTCAAAGAATGGGATCAAACATGCAAACATCGGAGAACCACAGTCATTAGCTATGCATCTTTCCATCTAAAGATGTTAAAAAAATGTACGAGCAAAACAGGAATATCACATAAGATGTGCGAAAAAAGCAGCGTTTCCATCTAATGAGTAAAAGAGAACAAAATCTTCACTTTCTGATTAACAGGCACCAAATATCAAAAGTAAAAATGGAATTCAATGCGGTAGGAGAAGCTGCGTCAATCTTTTCTTGATTTAACAAATGACTTGCGCCTCAGAAGACGTTTTTTTAATGCTCATTTTGCACATCTTGGCGTTTCCGTCAACCGTTTTTTATGTGCATATCCAAATGCATATAAAAATAGGTGGAAGAAACATAGCTAGTGTCATCCTTCCATTTTAAAGCAATGCACTTTTAGATGTATGCAGCAACATTTCAGTATGTGTAATAGGATGATTATTTTGGAGATTAGAGTTAATAAAATAGCTCAATAAACATACATCTGGATCCAACAGAAAATTAATTCCATGGATCTGTAATACGCTACTGCCTACATACACCCAAAACACTTTTACTTTAGGACACAACTATGCATAATGCAAAATTTATTCAGCATTCTAACACAGTTTCACTTGAAGGTGCTCAAAGACACTTTTATAATCGCGTATAAACGTGTCCAAAATTGCACTCTCCAAGTAGATACTGTATGCTATTTGACAGGTTGTGGACATGATATTCTGTAGTCTGAATCAGTGTATCGTGAGATAAATCTGCTAGGGTAAGGAAACAGACACTTTTTGTGTTCATTTTGTATTTTTATCACTGTACCTGGGACTGGTAATGGGGCATCTGCTGTACCAGAGGCTGACTAGCAAACTGCTGTGGGCTACAGGTGAAGTACTGAGTAGAGTAAGCTGGACTCGGTGCCACAATAGGTGGCCCGGCAGCTGTAGCTGAATGCATCATTGTAGACGTGCCAGGCGGGTGATGCTGGTCTGGTCTTTGCTGTGGCATGTTCTGAACTGAAAGCAGATACAGTAAAATAAGAGAAAAAGACATGGGCATAATCTCATCCAAAATCATTACAATCAGAAGTCAGATCATAAGTGGAGAAAATTCCGCATCACAAATTTCTTAAAGGAATAGCTTATGCAAAAATCTAAATTTACAGTTAAAGGCATAGTTAATACAAACCAATGATACAAATTCTGTCATCGTTAACAGACACTTTATTTGTTTCAAATCTTCCCGAGACGCAAAAGATGGAAATCCTGTAAATATTGACTTCTATAATATTTGCTTTCTGACTATGGGTGTCAATGGTTGCAGCTCTTTGGCTTTCAAATGTCCTGTCTTTTGAGCTCAACAGAAGCAATAAATTAATAAAGGTTTGGAACCACTCGGGGGAGTGTAAATAGTGAGTAAAGTATCATTTTGGGTGATCTATCTCTTTAGTTTACCACCCTCAACCCACTGAAGAATGTTTCTTCAGATTTTTAGCTAATCTGTGGCCCTCGGTGCAAGTCAATGGTCACCCGTTTTTGAGATTCAGCATCCAAATCAATACCCATGGCTCTGAAGCCTTGTAAAATCAAACAGTTAGTCTGTGTTGGAAATTTAACATTGTTTTTAATGTTGTCAAAGCGCACGCACACATGTAGAAAGCTAGAGCTTCTGGACGCCACATGAACGTATACCATGTCTGCAAGCACACTTCATAGTAATAGCATACTTCATGCCACATCTTGGACAATCACACGTAAGAAATATTTGGCAAAAAATGTGGATTGTTTTATAATCTCTTGTCACCTCATGTGTGATAATGAGCTCATTAGAGGTGTGTGATATGAGCTAAAATTTATATCAGATTATTTTTCACTGTCTGGACAATATTGCTATTATTACGCAATCAGTGATGGGAATAACGGCGTTATAAATAAACACTGTTTCTTAGAGTTACTTTTTTCAGTAAGAAGTAATCAAACAAACCACTGCTTCCCACATTGCAGCAACATTACCATTAATGGAAATAAAATGTAGCGTTATAGATATACTGTATAATTTGTTGTAATTAAACTCACTGAAGCAGTTTTCAGTAGACTCGCTCTCATCTACCTGCTGTAAGCTGAGAAAATACTATGTACTATTTTTCTATGCTAATAAAAGACTACTGGAACATTCAGAGTATAGGAGTCCTCCTAGCGTGGCAGTTTCTCACAGCTCCAATATACATCCCTGCCATTTGTCTTACAGAAACCATGTGCTTTTCACCATACACTATTCATCTACTCTTGATCTTCTTCAATATAACTTTGTCATGTTTGGTGTCATTCGACAGTTTATGACTTCAGCGTTTCAGTGATGAAATCAACAAAGACATTGATGTATATCAATGTACAATTTAATTAATATTGTTGAGTAATGGCCTGAGGAGAGTATGTTAATGTACTTTTCCCTCACTTTATCTCCTCAACTCTGCTTTCATTTTCAGCTAGTTTTGGCGGTAGGTATTACACTCATGTTTGCCAATGCTTTGCTCAGAGTATAAAAAGGAAAGATAACTGTTGATCGGGGAGAATCATTTTTACTCTGCGTCTCCCGCACACCGGTGCTTAGCCTCATCTGCTAACGAAGGCAGTTTTACTGTCTTTATGCAGAGCAGTGCATACGTTACAGCTAAGTTTCTTTATACAGTATGTTAGTTTGTTTCATTCTACTGTCTGTATATTTAAACACGTAACTTAATAAATAACATTGCCTCCTTTGAGGTGTTGAGATTCTTTCACTTTATCAATGATAACAATTTCAGTGGAGTAAAATTAATTAAAATGGATTCAAATAATTAATTGATTTAAACACACCATCCTTCAACTGCTTTCTGTTCTCGATTATTGGTTTAGGATAGCAGCATAAGCTTTAAGCCAATTCTAATTTTTGCAGGAGTATTTTGTGATTCACAGAATCAAATGTTTTTTAAGATCTAAAAATACAGCACCTACAACATTACCCTTATCTAAAGGTTCCTTTATAAATTCTGTGAGAAGGTAGTTTGCCATTTATGTTGAATGTTAAGGCTTGAAGCCAAACTATTTAGTGTACATTAAGTTACTTTGTCCTAAGTAGTTGATAAGTTGTTCAGCTACCAACTTTTCCAATTTTTTTTGGAAATTATTGGGAGTAGAAATTGGTCTGTAAATCTGAACCTCATCTGGTCTTTTCCTCAAAATAGGGGTTATAATAGAAATTGTTCATTTTAAAAGGAATTTACTTTCTTTAATAGATTGATTTATCAGATTTGCCAAAGGCTTTAGCTAATATGCATTATGTTTTTTAATTAACATAGCATCTATTGTAAAAATATATTTAGCCCTTGAGTTACTGAATTGATTAATAATTTGTAGTATCATGTCTTCGTTGATACCACTTCATAGGTTTATTTGTGCGCTTCTTAAAGGTGCTATATACTGCATTGGTTTAATAAGCTAAATTGTTCTCTGTTATCTACATGGTAGCTATGTGGCGGCTTAGGTAAGTTAAAAAGTTCTCATTTTTGTAGAGGCTCATTTATTACTGCAAAAATACACACTAAATCAGAAGGTCCTTATTGACTTATTTGGAAAAATCATGAATATTAATGAGCTCAGCTTACACACACAGACAAAAATGTGCAAAAAAAAATCATATTTGTAATAATCATAAAAAATTAACAAACATGGTTAAAATATAAACATTAAAAAAAAAAGTGGTGGAGAGGTTTATTTTAGCATGGGCTAACTGAGCTATCGAATACAAATCACCAGACAGAGTAGCCTATTTTGCTCCCGAGTTATGACAGAGGTGTTTTGTGTTGTTTTTTGAAACTATATTGTGAAGTCCAGAATTAATATCAACCTCTGGACAAACCGATGACATTCAATAAAGGGTTGCTATTCTTTCACATCAGAAAAATCACAATAAAAGCTGAATGACATGAGATTATATGTAAGCAATACTCACAAGTCTACATGAGTCTGTAACCTCAAATTACAAACATATCTGGCAAATTTTCCCTTAAACATGATCAATTAACAAAAGGTACAATTAAACATATCTTATGCCTCTGCAGGGTGGCGATGAATACATTTATAATCTGTATATCCAGAATTTTGCATTCTGTTGAGCTGGAGCCGTTGCTCAGTGACAAAGCAACAAACTGCAGCTGGCTCTGACTTTGCTGCATCTCCCATTTTCAAAATATGAGTCTCATATACATAGCAAGTTTAACATTAACTGACACTTAAATATTAGGAAATTATCATTTTTGTAATCTCAAAATGCAGCCAGGGGTGTGCATATCAATGATCCTGTTTACAACATATCAAGCTGTGGATTAAAACATGATAATATTGTAAATAGTTCATTGATGTTTTGCACAGACTGATCAATTTGCTTCATAAGACCTAGGTGTATCATCAGGAGCCACGGGTATTAATTTGGATTTGTTGGTATGTTGATTTTGAATCTAAAAAGCAGACTTGCATTAATGTTTTTGAATCAATAATGCCCACAGATTAAGATAAAAGTCTTCTTTCAATCTTCTTCTTCTTTAAATTAACTGTAAAAATTCTTTTTTTGGATGAACTATCCCATTACTGCAAATAACATACAAAAACGGTTTACAAATATATACATTGACTCTAGAAGCACATAATGACTAAAGCAGAGGCAAAAACAGCCTCAAGCGACATTTGAAAGCAGCTCTAAGAAGCATTCTCACCTTTACCTGATCTGTAGGACTTGGTCTGGCTCATGGTCATATGAGGAACCTGAACATGGTACATGGCTGGAGGCTAAAGGATGAGGAGCAGAGCTTGAGATGCAGAACTATATCTGAGTTCTGAGTTTATGCTTAGATCACAGTTAAAAAAAACAGTTGCTGAATGCATCTTAAGATAATCATATACCTCTGAACACCACAATTTGAGTGCTTTTCAAATAATAAGGTGAAAGATGCTTGAGCACTTTTTATTGTTACGAATCAATATGTTCAACCCCACATTTCTACGTTTCCCCAAAAGACAGTATTTTTCAGATGTGCCAAGACAGCAACTATGGCAGATGGGGTTGTAAAAAGCAATTCAAATACACAAATCAATACATTTTTGCAAAATACTGACATAAACCCACACAATTTTCTGGCTTTTTCAGTTCTGGTCAAGGGTTCATGCAAAAAAAGCTTCGATGCTCTTACAGAACAAAAAAAAAAAAAAAAAAAAAAAAAAAAAGAAATGTTAAAACAATCGATTACCAATTTTGAAGCAAAACAAAAATCTTAGATAATACTGGTAAATCTTAGATGACGATAAGCTAATGTAAAATGAGTTTACTGACAACATTAAGACAAATATAATAATAATAAAAACTGGGCAAATCAAAAATTGCTGGTCAGTTATGCAGACAAAAATCTCATACACGTTAAAAAAGAAGCTTAGAATTGCACAAACCTTCCAGATAATGCTTTTCTAATGGAGAGAGAGGAAAGAGGGAAAAGAAACAAAAAGAACCAATCTTTAGTGTGATTGTCAGTGGCTTTTTTCCTATAATAAGATTTGTTTTCTAGAAAAGTGACTAAAGATGAATCAAAATATTTTAGGAGATGCTACAAATAAAATGAAAGAATGTTGCATTTGGGGTTTTGCATTTACTGAAATGCATCTTTCCACTCTACACCACAGTATATTATACATTTATTTGGATAAGTACATGAATTAGTTTGAGAGCATGCTACACTTCAAATCATCATGTTCGGAGCCTTAAGGTCTACTCATGCCAAGTCTGCATTTTTAGTATAGCATAATAAATATAAAGCAGTGAACTTTTATAGTTTTGTGTTTGAATAAAATATCATTCTTGTTTGAATCTGTATTTTACAGGATGACATTTCTTTCTGATTTAAGTGTCATTTAGGTGCTACGTCTCCAGACATGTTTATTTGATTTTTGGACAATAAGTTTTAACTAAAGAAATATTGGGGAAAAAATCTATATTTGGTGAAATAATCACGATTTTCAAAATATTGTTACTATAATATTGAGTAAAATGTCAGTTCAGTTAATTTCTTTGCGATTTTCAAAATCTGACCAATTGCTTTTTTGCTTGACCAATTGCTGTTTACTTTAAATGAAAAAATGTTTTTTATTTGAAATTTGTAAGAAATGTTATCACCTTTACAGAATAAAACAAACAAAAAAGGCATTTTACTCAAACTCATATTAATAAATCAAGAAAATTCCAAAAAAAAAACAAGATCGTGGTAGGCACAGTGATGTTAGATAAATAAAACTTTAAACATATTTATTTTAACAGAACTATTTAATATGACTTCTTGTAATATACGTATTGCATTAACTGGACTATTAAGCTTGAAGCATCAGAATCTGTACTCGGTATTGGCCGATCCCCATGACAAGAAATCGGTACTCAGTATCGGCTGCAAAATCCTGATCAGAGCATCCTGTGGAAATATAAATTTCTATCAACTAATTCCAAATGAACAGTAATCTACGTATAACTGAAAAGTTATATTCTCTGGTTTTTAATTATATAATTTCATTAACATCCCAGCTAGGAGGGACATTTAGGCCCCGTTTACACTAATGCGTTTTAGTTTGAAAACGCATAAGTTTTGCTACGGTTACGCCATCCGTCCACACTGCGCCGGAGTTCTCGAGCGCCGAAAACGGAGCGTTTCGAAAACGCTGGAGAGGCCGTTTTCATTCTGAAACGCAGCTGCTCCGTCTCAGTGTAGATGATGGAAAACGGAGACGTTTGAAAACGGAGGCGGGGCTGCAGACATTCGCCTCTCTGATTGGGGCTTTTCCTGAATATTAAGTAGCCTAACACGCACAGTTCAGTCCTGCATCTTCTCCGTGTAAGTTAAAACTTCGCAAGTTTGATCATGGCTGCATCTCTTCTTCTCAGTTTGATATGGAAAACAGACTATACCGAGGACACGGGTAAATCTTCAAAGGGAACAGTGTACTTTATAACTGCATTCACATCACCCTGGCTACGTTGTTTTACTTTCTCAACAATAAAATGTAAACATATAAGGAACTGCCTATTTTCATTTTAATATTAACAACTAAACAGACAGCAAAAATGTTGAGGCGCCGTGCTGCAAATATGAGCGTCATCTTCACTGTGTGCATATTTATAACAAAACGGAGCCTACAACAACTGCCTCCTTTCAATTTCAGTGAAAATACGAAACACACCCTCTCTTTGCTGAATATCAGTTTTAATCGATAATGGCCATTATAAAAGTATAACATACAATAAGTTTATACATTATAGGAAATAAAGGCAAGCGATCAGTCAATGTACAGAATGTACGTGCTTACATTAATCATTAACTTATCTTTGCGCTCAGCCAAAACACGTTACCTGAGAACAAGTAATAGATTCCAATGTCCAATGAATATGTCGTTAAATAAAGACAAGAAGATGAAAGAAATATTCCGTTTAATAAATATAGTGAGGTTAGATCCAGCGGGAGATGCTTGATGAGAAGTCCGACTAGCAGAGCTCTCATCTGGGTAGATTGGCTACAGCGCTTGCCTGAGTGTGAGTGTGGTCACGTGATGTGCGTTTTCAGCGTTTTGGTGTGGACGGAGAGCAGTTCAGAAACGCTGGGTGAAACGCGAGTGTGGACGCGGATCGTTTTCATTCTAAAACGCCGTTTTAAAACTAAAACGCACTAGTGTAAACGGGGCCTTAACCTTTATCTCTCTGACTACAGGCTAAGCCAGTGATGCAAATGCTTTAAACGACTCTGTCTTTGTCTTCGGGTGTTGCTTTTATGCTACAGAAACCCTATGCTGATTAACTTGTGTGGTCAGTAGCTGGGCTGTTTTTTAACACCTATGCCATGCTGACTCCAACTCTTAATTTGCATGCTCTGTTTAGCCATATCCCCTCCTCCTAAGAACACAATATAGCCATGAAATCTTTGTCTCAATTCAGACTAATTCAGACTTATGTGAGACTTGTGTGAGACTTGTGAGAGACTTGTGAAAGAACTTGCAGACTGCGGACCTCTAGTAGTCTCTTGCAGACACATTGGACATATTAAAGACGCTGTATGACTGCAGATTAACCAACACGTCTCAATAAAGGAATTCTGCTTGTTTCAAGGTCTCCTGAACTGGGTTCTCTCTTCTTTTTCACTCATTTATTTTTTTACAACAATCCCTAATAGTAAGTTTAATATAAATTTTGATACACTTAAAAATAAGGAAAGTATGCATATTAATGATCCCATGTACAACAACATCTCAGTCAGTATTTTGGCTGACGAGTACCTGCTGACGCATCAGCTTGTCGGATCTGCACGACATAGAATGTGACCTAATGTACATGTAAATCTTGAGAGCGTAACTTCATGAGTCACGCAACAGTCTGTTTAGTGTTCTGATTGGCCTGTTTTTCACCGGGGTTTTACACTCATGTAATTTACAAAAGATTGAGAAAACAATGGTGTCTGTGGCTTACGATCTGGCCATTTCCATAAACTGATCTCTCATTATTAGGCCCCGTTTACACTAGTGCGTTTTAGTTTGAAAACGCATAAGTTTTGCTACGGTTACGCCATCCGTCCACACTACGCCGGAGTTCTCGAGCGCCGAAAACGGAGCGTTTCGAAAACGCTGGAGAGGCCGTTTTCATTCTGAAACGCTGCTGCTCCGTCTCAGTGTGGATATGGGGAAAGACGGAGACATCTGAAAACGGAGGCGGGGCTGCAAACGTTCGCCTCTCTGATTGGGGCTTTTTCTCAATATTAAGTAACCCACACACAGTTCAGTCTCGCATCCTCTTCTTGTAAGTTCAGACTTCGCAAGTTTGATCAAGGCTGCAGTCTCCCCCTTCTCAGTTTGATATGGAAAACATACAGAGGACACGGGTAAATCTTCAAAGGGAACAGTGTACTTTATAACTTTATTCACATCACCTTGGCTACGTTGTTTCCCTTTCTCAACAATAAAAAGTAAACATGATATAAGGAACTGCCTATTTTGTTTTTAATATTAGCAACTTAACAGACAGCAGAAATGTTGAGGCGTCGTGCTGCATATATGAGCGTCATCTTCACTGTGTAGATATTTATAACAAAACGGAGCCGATAACAACTGCCTCCTTTCAATTTCAGTGAAAATACGAAACACACCCTCTCTTTTGCTGAATATCAGTTTTAATAATCGATAATTATAAAAGTATAACATGCAATAAGTTTATACATTGTAGGAAATAAAGGCAAGCGATCAGTCAATGTACCTGGATTAATCATTAACTTATCTTTGCGCTTAACCAAAACATGTTACCCGTGAACAAGTAACTTAATAGATTCCAATGACCAAAGTCAGGGAATTGGCTTATGTCGTTAGATAAAGACAACAACATGAATGAAATATCACGTTTAGCAAATATAGTGAGATTAGATCCAGCGGGAGATGCGTGATGAGCAGTCCGACAAGCAGAGCTCTCATCTGGATAGAAATGCTGGAGCGCTTGCCCGTGAGTGTGTGTGTGTGGTCACGTGATGTGCGTTTTCAGCGTTTTGGTGTGGACAGAGAGCAGTTCAGAAACGCTGGGTAAAACGCGAGTGTGGACGCGGATCGTTTTCATTCTACAACGCCGTTTTAAAACTAAAACGCACTAGTGTAAACGGGGCCTTAGACTATAACTAGCTATCTCGATTTTCAATGCATCACTGATAAATAACAAACTAGAATTTGTGAATGACCATTTTACAGTATAGTAAAATTTATTTTGTGGTACAACATAATACTCAAGTTTATACTAGTTTGGTGTCCACCTCTTGTTTTTTTGGGTTTTTTTTTTTACCAATTGTTTTTTATTTTAAATTACAATGTTTTTTATTTGAAATTAAGAAATTTTATCACCTTTTTTATCATCAGAAAAAAACAAACAAAAAAGCCATTTTACTCAATCAGACAAGTTCAGAAAAAAACAAGAATCTTCAAGTGCTCTCTTAATTTTATTATCTCATAGCCTCATTTAAACCAGACTTGGCATGAACAAGCCTTTCCTGGCCCTTCTCACTAAATTAAATTGAAACCTAATCAATCATATGCAGGGTTCACATGCAAATGCAGCTGACAAATGAAAGTAAAGAAGGAAGGGATGGTGGAAGAAAGAACGCAGTGACAACATCAATGATCTTGGCACATGAATGAAAACTAAAACATGTCTTTGATGTTTGGGGAAAGATGTGGGCTTCCATGCACAGAGCAAATGAGATCAGACAAACAGAGACGGTCATACAGCATTGCTCACCTGAACGCCAGGACTGACTGGTGTCAGCGGGTACATCTGGAACATGGTCTGGCCGTAGACCGTAGGAGGCTGCTGTACAACGATGGAAGGGCTGGGTTGACCCTGGGGTCGGGTCAGAGTGGGGGTTGTTGCTGGTTTGGGCTGAGGAAAAAAATAAATAAAAGGAAGACGTATGAATGAAAAAATACAGAATTACCTTAGATAGAAGCCTTATTACACAGTGTTCTCCATAATATTGGTATCCTTAGTAAATATGAGCAAAGAAGGCTTTGACAAAATGTCTTTATTGTTTAACGTTTTGATCTTTTGTTCAACGTAATAAAAAGAAAACTATGATTTCATTAAGAAAATAATTTAAAATATAGAACAGTTTTATATGAAAAAGTATACTTGTTAAACGTGCGTGTCACAATTATTAATAATGTTATGAACACATATTTTAAAAGTTTGTTCATCTAAACCAAAAACTGCACTATTAATTACCCTCATGTCATTTAAAACCCTTGAAACATTCGTTTGTCTTCGCAACACAAATTAAGTTGTTGTAGGAGAAATCCAAGAGCTCGCTCATCCTCCACAGACAGTAAGGTTTCAAATTAATTTAAATATTGGAAAGGTACCAAAAATGCTTCCTCAAAACAGACCATATGCCTTTAGTGGTTTAAAAGAAATATTATCAAGCTATGAGAATACTTTTATGTGCACGTTGAACAAAAATAACATTCTTCAACAGTTTCTTCTTTTCAGTGTCAGTATAGGGTTCATGTCTTTGCCGTGCCTGATGTAGGATACTGACCTGACCTAGGATGTGCCTTTGTTTTGTTTTATTTTTTTAGAGAAAGTTGCGCACAGATATCCGATGACCTTCACAACCAATCACAGTCATTTCTGTTGAGCACGTGATGGCAAATCAGCGCCGTTTATGAACACGCTCAACAGCGCTTATATATTAGCGGGAAATGGACGTTTTTATAATTTCAGCACTGATTGGTATCGTGACAACATTAGTTGAAATCAAAGCTAAAGACGGTCCAACAAAATAAGAGTGTAATAAAGATAATTAAGAAATTCCAGTCAACTCTAAGTGTTATCAGTCTGGAAGTGGATGTGTGTATATCTTGTTCAAAATCACTGTTAGGAGGATGATTTGAGTGAGTAAATAATGGTTAAAAAAATCACAGCAAGAGGATAAGAAGTTTGTTGGGTCTTGATGTGTGCAAGTCTCCAAATCTACAATTGCATGTTACCTATATTGAACTAGATAGTTTGAAAGAGTAAAAAAAAAGCAATCATTTAAATGGCGAATTCTAATTTTTTTTTATTGGAAAAATAGTAAAAATATCAAAAGGTTTTCATGCTTATTCGGTCACATTTAACGAGGGTGCCAATATTAGTTAAGCAGGCTTTGTATTTTGCCTCAGAAAAAGTAATATCATTACTAAATAAACTGATTTACTTACAGGGGAGCAAAAAACTCTTGGGTTGAACTCCTTGGCATTGGGATTGAGAGTTGATTTTCTAACACTCCTAAAAAGTGCACAAACAATACACCAACATTGTTTAATTCACAATAGAAATAAACATTTCATAAGAAATAATTAAATGTGTGAAAATTCAATTGTTTTAGCTTCACATATCTGGGTGTGTATCATAAGGCATAAAAATACTGCAAAAAAAAAAAAAAAAAAAAAGTGTCCTCTTCAGTGCTTCCCACAGGTTTAAAATATACTTGTGGTGGTAGCCGGACTGAAACATACCTTTTACCCACAGCATACAAATGGTCAACTACATACAACAAACAAAAAACTAATGCGATTTTAACTATATATATTTTTATTATGACACTGTTATACACCTATTCTTTCAATGGGTTAAAGATATTAAAAAAGTTGTTGAAAGAAAAGAAATCCAATATTTCTCTTACGTTTGTGCTATTTAGGTGCCATGTGCACCCACTGACAGATAAAGGCTCCTCTCTCTCTTCAAAGTTTCTTTATTGGCATGACATTTTGTACAGTATTACCAAAGTATTTTAGGTATGTAAAAAAATTAGTTGATTTACCGTTTCTAATGTTGTACAAATATTTTGCAGCCAGTATAGGTGTAATTTTGTTCTCTCTGAATATATATCATCTGGTTTATCTGTGTCGTTTATTAAATAATGAATCATTTAAAGTTTCTCTCACAGCTGCAAAAAGGTAATGGAAAATCACAAACTAAAGCGGCTACTTTAGAAAGAGAAAGCAAAAGCCGAATCCTGGACATTTTAAGAGATTCAGAAAGCACTGCACGCCCAAGTAAAGTCTATGTGTGGGAAGCACTGGTCCTCCTTTACTTTTAACAAAATCAATTTATCGATTTGACAGGCAAATCTAACATTGATTCACAACGATAAGGCTACTGTTTCTCATTTGTCTTGTGCTGACTCACTCTGCTACAGGGTCGTTCTTGTCCTCCTTCTCATCCTTATCTTTTGTCACAGCATTGGCCAGAGGCGAGGTGGTCTGCACGCCCTGGGACGTCACATCAGGCCCTCGCTTCTGCTCTGGGACAGCAGAGGAAGGAGAGAGCGAAGGGGTGCCTGCTTTACTACCTGCTGAGGTGACGCTCACAGGGCTGGAGGTTTCTTCACTAATGCTGGACTCGGTAGAGGCTTTAAGTCCTGTCGAATCAACTGAACCCTTTTCAGCTGCTTGATCCTTTGGCTTTTCTCCGAGGTCCCGCGGAGGCTTGGTCCCCATAGCTTCAAAACCTGGATCTGAACTTGAGCTAGGCTGCAACTACAAAAAAATGCAGTGCTTTAGTGAATGGAAGAATGGAAGCTTCTTATGAAACATTGCTAATGAGACTGAAAACTTACCCTAAAAGCTGCACTGAATTTCTTTAAATTATCTATTTGTTTTCTGTGATCTGAAGCCATGCTGGGAGACCCTAAAATAAAAAGAGAGAAAGAATAAATTCTAAAAAGCACATTAGATACAAACTATTTTTTTTCAGTGCCTTTAACTCAAGAATTGTTTGTATACCTTTAAGATTCCTGTGTCCAAAGAATACCTATACATAATTTACCCCTGTAGCTCCTTTTGTTTGTTTGGATGTTAAATTCGAAAAATTGCATTTGGAAAAAGAAATCGTGTTGCAATTAAGAATACATTTCCAATAAGGTGGGTTAATAGCCATTTAAATATTTTTTTTCAAAGCCTCACATGGGTTAGGGCTGATTTTAAACGATATTAAATCAAATCGCAATCATAATCTATGACAATAACATTGATTAGATCTGGATTTTTTTACTCTATATTAGGGCTGTGCAATTAATCGAAAATCCGATTTCGATTTTGGTTTCTAACGATTAGGAAAAACTATTAATCGAGATAAACGATTATTGCATCATATACCGTCCCTTTCCAGTTGTACACGTGTTGCTCTTAAAAGCGCAAAAGACCGCGTGCTTAAAACACGCACACACAGTCGCACACACAGTCATGCGGTCAGCATTTGATCTTATTCGCACACTGAGTAGAGCGCAACGCACTCATCTCATCTTAACGTGAGCCCTTTAAGGGTCTAATTGGTGTCAAAACGCAGTGTTTAGTGATTATTCATATTAACCCTCATTTGTGTAATAAACAAACGAGTTGAGGATCCAAAGACATGTGAAACAGAAACCATTAGTGACAGCGTAATTTTTATCATTAATCAAACGAAACGAGAAAATCCCTTACTGCTCTGGACTAGCTAAAGTGCTGTTCTTACAGTGAAGATGGTTAAAGAACAGTTTGTTTCATATTTTTATTTTATTGTATTTATTTCTCTTTCCTTTGCAGGGAGAAAAATAACTGTATATATACAGTTAAAGTCAGAATTATTACCTTCCCTGAATATTAGTAACCCTTTTCCCACCGATTTCTGTTTAATGGAAAGGAGACTTCTGAACATAATAGTTTTAATAACTAATTTCTAATAACTGATTTATTTTATCTATGCGATGATGACAGCACATAATATTTGACTAGATATTTTTCAAACTACAAGCATTCAGATTCAAAGTGCGATTTAAAGGCTTAATTAGGATATTAGGCAAGTCTTTGTATAACAGTAGTTTCTTCTGCAGACAATCAATAATATATTGCTTAAGGGGGCCAATATTATAGACCTTAAAATGGGTTTCAAAATATTAAAGCCTGCTTTGATTCTAGCCGAAATAAAACAAATAAGACTTTCTCCAAAAGAAAAAATATTAGAGGAAATGCTGTTAAAAGTCCTTGCTCTGTTACACATCATTTGGGAAATATTTATAAAAAAAAAAATCTCAGGAGCGCTGATAATTTAGACTTCAACTGATAATCGTTTTGAATAATTGTGATTACAATTATGACCAAAATAATCGTGATTATGATTTTTACCAAAATCGAGCAGCCCTACTCTATATTGATCTAAGAGGCAATCATAAAGCAGAAATGTGCAACAATGGGAATCTTAAAGTCTGTTGATATTGTCCTACTTCAAGGACATTCTGGGCCCTCCCCTGAAATGTATGATGTTTACATATGGTCTAGGGTTGCATGATGTCAACCAATTTGGCATCGTACGATTTCTAATGTGAAACATCGCGATGGATATTGGCATCGTTGTCGAAGGTGCCGGTGAACTCTTTATTTATGAATAACTAATTCATTCATAAGAATTATTTAATTATTTGTAGCCTACCGTTTCAGCTACCTGAGCCACATAGTCTTTGTTTTACCCATAACCAAATCCTAAACACATGAAGAAGTTACACACAAATTACCACCTGTCAATCACTTTTTCCGCAGGACTCTGGCATGAATAGGCAGAGTGATCTGTGTCATTATAATGGGTTCGACAAACTTGGTTGGTAAAAAAAGGTGCAAAACCAACAATAACCAACCAACAGAAACCAGCCAACAGTGTCTGAGGATTCCGCTAAAATTACTAAGTACAAGTGTGAAAGTGAAAGACTGAAGCATTGTACTGATGCTGTGACACATTACCTGATAGATTAAAAAAACCAAAGAGTCATTAAATAGAGACAAGATTAAATAAATATCACGTTTAACAACTATAGTGAGACACGATCCAGCAGTACATCCTTGATAAACTGTCCGACGTGCACTGCTCGCAGGGGTTTTGTGCTTAAAGCACCTATTGCTAGATGAAGTAGCAGTTTAAAACTAAGACGTATTAGTGTAAACGGGGCCTAACATATTTTTCGTGAGTGGGTTGCTGCTGCGACAGGGTCGAGGCAGACGATAGCGATGCCAGCTCAGCATCGTAATGTTTATCGGCCATCGGCAATGGACGATGGCATTGTCTATCGACCTAACCCTAGTATGGTCAGAGGGGTCCAATTTTACTGCATGTAACAGTGTTGTGGCACACAATCATCATATTATAATGCAAACTATGCATCATTTTAAATTGTATGAGCTGTAGTCTTACATTTATAGAGCGAGAGTCAATTTGACTCAGTCCCTATAAGTAGAGGATGAAATGTCAACTTCCAAATCCCTCTCCCAAGAATCTTTAAGGTGTGCAGTAGAAACCGAAACATGAGAAGCAAATAGATATATAAATTTGATATAATCATCATATTAGAGATGAATAGAATTTTCGGACAAAAAAATTTATCGGCCTAAAATGTTGTGCTTTTTAATGGACCCTCTAATTTTTGTGGCTTCAGTCATCGTTGGGGTACTTTTTTTTTAATCTGGAAGCATTAACAAATTAAATGGCAATTTACATAGTTATCATTCAATATGGAAAATAATTATCCTGATTGCATTTTTACCATATAGCCCAGCCCTAGCCTCTTATCAATTCTTTTATTGTTATATATTTTCAAGTCATGTCTGTTAACCTTTTACATTTACCCCAAAACATCAAATGTAAGTGCTTTACTTTTTGCACATATCTTTCAGAAGAAAAACATTGTTTCTGATGTTTCGGTATCACTTTTTATGAAAAGAACAAGAATAAGAATCAAATTGTCAGGCAAGTGAAAATTCAAATATTAGTATTTAAGTGCGATTTAATGGCCAAACAGAAATATGAATTTCACTGATATTGATATTAACTAGCGCTGTCAAAATTAGTGCGTTAACGCATGCGATTAATTTTAAATAATTAACGTGTTAAAAAAAATTTACGCAATTAACGCAGTTGCAGGTTTTTTTTTTACTTCCTGTTTTGGTGGACGTGTGTTTAACATGCAAGAAATGTGTATAAGACCAAGGAAGCACTTTTTGAAGGCAAGTGTCTGTGTCAGGCCCGTTGAGGGGTGTCAGGGGTGGAGTGAGCGACGTATCTGAGTAGGGGCGTGTGCGCGCGAGACATACCTGAAGGACGGTGGGAGTGAGTTGCGCGCGACATACCTGAAGAGCTAGGAGGGATGCGATGAAGAGGGGTGTGTATTTAACGACCGGTTTGCGAGAGATTATCATTCATTTGCAGGCATCCGGGAGTCTCTGTGCATTTGCGGGATACTCCTAGTCTTAGCAACTGGATGAATGTAAAGGAGGATTAAGCAAAATTGTTTCTACTTTATAACTAATGTTCTCAACTCACAGCAATAAAACTTTACATTGAGTGCAACTGTTTGTTTTCAAGTTTATTATTTTAATTTTCCATTTTCCATATCTGTAATGCCTGTATTTTGGCATTTTTTTGCAGTCCACTTAGAATCCAACATGGAAATCAATGTTTTCTTTATTGGCATTGAAATTGGCATTTTTATTGGTTTTGAAATTCAAATGTCATTAACATGCCTGTGTTTTAATTTCTGTAATAAATATGGCTGTCAAGCCAGAATCTTGATGGTTTATTGTGGGTATGTAGTTTACATGAAGAAATCTGTTACAAGTTAAACAAAAATTCTAATAATGAATTATATAGTATATAATATAATATAGTAATATTGAATTTAAATAGTGTTTGTCTTGCGTTTACATTCATTTTATATCTGAATAGCCAAAATTACAAGTTTCAGTATTTTAAATGTGATTAATCGCGATAATTTTTTTAAAAAAGGTGTGATTAATTAGTTAATTTTTTTTAATCGATTGACAGCACTAATATTAACTTATTTTAGAAAAACTATGTATCCCAATAGCTATAGTTATCCCAATAATATTGTACTTCATTTTACCAACATATTATCCCCAAAATATTTTTATAATTTCATTATATTAAATTATGGTAACACTCCATCTGAAGCATACGCCACCTACACTTGTTTTGCGGTTTGTGCATGATTTATAAGATGAACAGAAAAAGTCATTTCTCACTCTATCTGCATTTTCAGTGTCAGCAATTTTGCAGAAGAAAATGAATTCTTAGAAGCCAAATCCCTAATTCAAACTGACAACCTGCAGTTTCTGCTTTCTTCTTGCTTTATGTCAACACAGCAAAATCGAATGCAGCACAAAAAAAAAAAAAAACAGCTTTAGCAAAAGCTTTAAAATTCAGATTAGAAGCTGCTGGCAATGGATGATAAATAGCATGACATCTCCACAGGTACACACCCTTGCCGATGGATCGAGCAATGCCTGGAGAAGCTTCAATAGGCTTAACATTCTCCTTGTTGGCATTGGGAGAATTCTGCCTTGTCTCTAGTACTCTTGATTCTTTGGCTATAAAACAAACACAAGTTAAAAAATTAGGCTGTTGCAAGACATGGTACAGATGAAATCATAAACGGGCATTAAAATGCCTCATGACAGTTCCCAGCACACCCCTTGACAATTAAAAATTGTATCAATTTCTCAGTATATATGGACGATAGGTATTGGTGCAGTTTCACAGGACTCTGGTAGCACTTTACAGTAAGCTAATGTTATTTCATGCATTTACTAACATAAAGAAATGAATTCAATTCAATTCACCTTTATTTCTATTGCGCATTTACAATGTAGATTGTGTCAAAGCAGCTTCACATAGAAGATCATAGTAAGTTGAAACAGAGTAGTTCTGTTTTCAGAGTTAATAAATTAATAAATTAATTCAGTTTCAGAGTTAATAAATTACATTATAGCATTCGTTTGTGTTTGATTAACATTTGTTCATGAAAATACAGATATACATTGCTAGTTCATGTTAACTAATGGTGCATAAACTTATGTTAACAAGCATGAATTTGGATATTAATAATGCATTAGTAAATGTTGAACTATGATTAATGAATGCTGAATAGGTGTTGTTCATGTTAGTAAATACATTAACTGATGAAACTTTATTGTAAAGTGTGACCAGGACTGTTTTATTAAAAAGTTTTACTTTTTAAAGAAAGTGTTGCCAATCTAATATCTTTATGATTTGAATTCAAATATGATACGATGCAAAAAATAATCACAAGCTACAAAAGTTTACTAAATATAATATTTTGCATGGCCTCATTGATTTTTCTGGTTTATTGAAGATTTAATTTTTATATTTTCTCCTAACATATTTATTGGGTTCACTAATTTTTGCACAATGATCTTAAGTCATTTTGTTCCAGTTTCGGTTGTGACTCATCTAATGCAAAACCAATAAACATGATTAGCACAAGAACCTCATTGTATCCTATAAAAAGCACCAATTTAAAAGCAAAATGAGTGCTTTTGTCGAAGAAATCTCTTAGGGTGTACTCATTAATGCTGGGCACTGTATGCGAGTTGCATCCTAACCCTCTTCTATTGGAGATGCTTCCAAGTTGGTGGCCGGGTTGGCAGCTGTGGGTGATGTCGCTGTCGTTGAAGCGGTCACCGAGTCGACTGGCACTGTACCAGCCTGAGGGGAAGACAAGCAGGAGGAGCTCGGAGCTTCACCGCCAATGCTATTCTGTCGAGGAGAACGAGGTCTGTGCGCTAAGAAAAAGTGGAAAAAATGACTCAGCATTAGAGTCTTTCTGATTCAAGCTGAATTCTGTGTTGTAGATTTTTTGTTTTAAGCCATTAAAGCTTCTTTGGCCATTACATAAAAGATACACTTGACAACAATTTGAACAAAAAAATTATTAAAAACAAAATTAATAGAAATTCAGCAATGATTCTTAAATGTACTTTGGTAAAAAACTACGTTTTAAGCCGTCCATATATACAGGGCTGGGTAATTTGGCCTAAAATCTAAATCTCAATTAATTGAACATTTGAACCTGATTATGATTAATGAACGATTATACTTTTTTTTTTTTTTTTGAATGGTTCACTAACAAGTTACAGTAAATATGTTCACATATTAGAAGTAAGAGATTTCTGAATGAAAGTTGCATTACTTGATTTTAAAATAATTAAAGGAAAAACACACCATCTATGATCAGTAATGAACATCAACGTTGATCAACTGAAATTAAAACACACATCGCCTAAAAACCAAGTCACTTTTTTCTAATAAAAAGTAAAAACAAATAACTTGCACTTATGGAAACATGATAAATTTTTCATATTAAAAGTAGAAAATTAGCAGTATCTCATCTAAATAAAATGTTTTTTCTAACCAAAATAAAACAAATAAGACTTTCTCCAGAAGAAAAAATATGATCAGATATACTGTGAAAATGTCCCTGCTCTGTTAAGCATAATTTAGCAAATATTTAAAAATAGGGGAAAAAAATAAAATCAAAGGGGGCTAATAATTCAACTGTATATTTTGTCTTCTCATTTAGAAAAGAAAAGCTACTCTCGGTCTCGGTTTGGGTAAAATTACTTGTCACCAGCTGAAAAAAATCATCCATCCAGTAATTATCCAATAAACATTTGCTTTGTTAAAACCATGTAGTGACTTTTTTACTTTATTCATTTAAACAAAAAAATAATCTAATCTGTATTTCATTAAACTAAATTTTAAATTGTGATAAAAAACGTTGGCACTGTACTGCAAGCTCATGATCCAATCAATCATAAACAGATGACTCTTTTGATTCAATCAATCTTAAATTAATGACTTATTTGTTTTACAAAATCACTATGAATGACTCCTAAACTGAAAAGGGGGTTTGTTTCCCAAAAGTATCAATAGCAGACTGTGGTTGGTAAATTAGTCTGAACTGTAATAACATGAGCTTTAACAAATTGCACTGGCCGTAAATGGACTCAGCGATTCTTTTGTGCCGATCACTTCTCTGTCAATTGTGACTCAGCGATTCTTTTGTGCCGTATACATCTCCAAAGAGGATTATCATCAGTGAAGTAATCACTAGACCGGAGCACTCGTTAAAAAAAACTACTGTATAACTTTGAAAACTGTACCAGTTGTTTTGGCTATATGATATGCTCTATAAATTTGTTTAGTGTGTTTGAATTAATTTTGATGCTTGGAATGCTGCATGGAACAGAGAATCCCATTCATTTGCATTACTTGCGCAACAATACATTTAAAAATTATTGTTCAAAAAAAGGCAGTTTAAAACTGAAAGTCAAATATTACAAAGAATAATTATACACAGACTGATATATTTCAAGTGTTTATTTCTTTTCATATTGATGATTATGGCTTGCTGCTAATGGAAACCCAAAAAACAATCTCTCAGATAAATGGAATATTTCTTAAAGGTTCGTTACTTAAAAAAAACAATTTTTGTTGTGCTGGTTAAAAGTCAATTAACATTTCTATAGTACTGATTCAAGTAAATTATTGAAATGTATTTATATGTATTTTTATATTCTGTGTAAGCTATAAGGCTAAAAAAAAATTCACCCAATTATTATGAAGTAGTATACAACTTCCTAACTGCTGAATGTCATAATCTAGTGTGTGAAGGTGTGGCTTTGGACAGCAGGGAGGGACGTGCATTTTCAATGCTATTATGGCATGTTAGCATTTTCACAATCTCCTACTGCACCTTTAAGACCAATAAAAAAGGATTTTTAACAGAAACTTTGGGCTACTGAAAGTATGAACATGTAAAGTACTCAATACTTGGTTGAGAAGTGCTCAAGTAATGGGACGTGCCATGGAGGCAATCAGTTTGTGGCACTATGAAAGGCCTCTGACTAGCATCGTTTTAATTTTGTGAGTTACTGAAATGTAGGTTTTCATTAGCAGGTCACATCCATCAAAATGAGAAAAAAAAACACTTGAAATATATCAGTCTGTGTGTAATGAATCTAAATAATATGCCTATATGAGTTTCACTTTTTGATTTGCATTAATGAAATCCTAATTTATTGAATTGCATCTGAACAGCTCAAGTGTTTTAAAGTATTGTTAAGTATTTAGATTAAGTTACTGAAGCAGAGTAATCAAAAAAAAAATACAGATTACTTTAAGTTTTTTTAAAAGTAACCATCTCAGCCATGGGATTATAAATACATATTAGCGGTCTAACAGTATATGTACAGTATTCATCCTAAATCTTTACAGTACAGGGGTATGGTTCGGTTCATGCACTCACACAATAAATACGGTCAGTCCAGATCTACAGACACTGGCATATAGGTAGAAAAGACCACAGCAGGCTTACAACAGCAGTCATTCACAAAGAATGCGCTTTGCATCTGAAAACGTGAGATAAAGCGCCCAAAAGTGGTTCAGCCAAGTTACTTTTGTCACATCAACTCAGTACATTAAAGTTCGCAACGATTGTCCCGCCTTTGAGTTCTTCGGATTGGACCACTACTGTGGTACTGACATTAATGAACACTAGTGCGTTTCAAAAGATGAAAAATCTTTTTACTAAAGGTTAGGGCGTTTCAAAAGCTGTTTTATCTCATCACACATAAAAATACGGGCCTCATGTGTGAGGTGCTACAGAAAAACACAACAGTATAATAGCCAAGCATGCATCTGTTTATTTTGTACTTTTTTACCATAAGTAGCTTTTCAGTTCTGTAGATGAGTGTGACAAAATATTTTTGCCTGTTCAAAATAAACCAAAAAAAGTAAGCACTTGTAATTATTCCCGTCGTACCTAACCAGCATCAAACCTTGACCCTAAAACCAACATAAATTTTAGTTGCAGCAATAACATTTTGTGTGCTTCTTCTATATTCAGTAAATGTCCATGAGTCAGTATGAGCTAAAATTTTGAGAGCAGATTTATATTTCCAGCTTACCACCACTGACGACAGATGACCAGGTTCCCCCAGAAGGGCTGTTGCGAGTAGGAGGGGGAGCTGAAACCTCCACCGATGCACCTTGGGACATATAATCAGATGGAGGCGGCCCACCACCCCGACAAGAGGCCACTCTATGAGGTCTAGGAGTTCGTTGTGACTTAGGCGACATTCTTGGAGGACCTGGGGTCACAAACAGAGAGCGATAAGAAAGAAACAAACACCCTTCAGGCCATTTCTCAGCACCGTGTTGCATGTAGCTCTCTCCAAAAGCAGACACTGTGTATATGACATTCAAATTTGAAATAAGACTGAGGGGGAAAAAAAAGACTAGAATGACTAAAAAGGCAAATCCACTCATTGCTATCGTCTAATAGCAGTTTGTGGTTTTAAAATGCATTGGAAAACATTTGATGTGTTCTATCAAAATATGCTGAATTTTTAACCCAATATGAGCAAGTCATTTACTACGGTCACTTCATCGTGCCTGGAGAACTGTACATGACATATTAAAGAAATATGTATGACTTTATATGGATACGTTATTCCTTCATAGTTAAAATTCACTCTATTGTTTTAATTTAGTTATTTTAAGAAATAATTTAAATAAAAGATTAAAGATTAATTTAAAGAAAAAACATTGAAACAAATGAATAACATGGCCAATAACATAGTCAAACTAAAGGCAAATGAGGCAAAAAAATACTAAACTTTAACAAATAAAAAACCAAAAATAATAATGAAATAGTAAATGGCCTTCTCTTAACTAAAACTAGGAAAGAAATTGAAAACAAAATGAAATTACAATTATAAAGGCAAATTTGCTGTTGTCAACAAAAGAAAAAAGGGAATCACTTATCGGTCTTGGCTGAATAACTTCCATAGCTTTAATAACAAATTAATTTGTAATTAATACACTAAAGAATATGCAGATTCATTTTAACATTTGACCATTTCTGCATGCTGTTCTTCAATGCATCACTCAAAAATTACATTACATTTAATTTATACAACTTTTAGTTTTTTATTATATCGCATTGTAAACTGATGCAGCAACTTAATTAAAACGAGGGAGAAAATTTGTGCAATATGACCAAATCTGTGAAATGAAGAATGTTAACTTTAGCCAATCTATCTAAAACCCATGTGAATTTAAGAGGCTGTGACAGTTTCTCATTGGTAGGCCCACACGGAATCTGCGCGCACAGAATTTCGCAGATTTTCAGCCGATCATTAAGTAATTTAGTTTACTTGTGTAAATGTGTGTGCATTTATAATTATTCAGTTTTTAAATTAATTTCACTAATATTATTGACTAATATGAAAATATTAATATTATTTAATTACAATACAGTTTGTAAAGTAATGTTTTGTTTAACAAATAAGTGGATCTAATTGCATTTGAATTGTAAACATTAAATACAAGTTAAATATGTATAACTTTTTTATTTCATATATTAAGGTTTTAGTTATGATACTCCCGAAATCCTTCCGCATAAATCCGCAGATTTTTAACTAAATTCTGCACAGCAATAGCAAAAAAAATGTCTGCCGATTCCGTCTGACCCTATAAGGTTCCAATAGTTAATGTTAGTTAAAGCATTTACTAAAATGAACAAACAATTAACAATACATTTATTATTACAGTATTAAATCATCTTTGTTATCGTTGGATAATGAAAAAAGTCCTTCATTTGTAATTCTTGAAACTCAAAGTGAATTAACTAATGTTAATAAGCACAACCTTTGGAATTTACCTATGGATTAGTACATTTTTACCTATAATTAATAATAGCTGTTCCTGTATTGTTAATTTTTAGTTCATGACAATAAATACATTAACTAATAGAACCATACTATAAAGAGTGACCTTCTAATATCATAAATGAGAACACAATAATTGCATCCAAAATAGTGTACTCATGTAGGCACTACATTTGAGAACTTCCCAACCCAAAAGTATGATCTATAGACCAGTAGTTCCCAAAGTGGGGGTCAGGACTCCAAGGGGTTGCGGGACAATGAAAAAAAAAAAAAAATCAAATTAATGATATGGAATAGAATGTCCTAGGCTTTGGGAACCCCTACTATAGGGTAGATTGTGAGTAGTATAAACGAAATTTTGACGTACATAGCTTCACTTTTATTCATAAATCCTCATGTAGCATAATGGCATAGTAAAATAGCCTATCACCTCATGAGTCAATAAAAAAAAAAAAAGCAGTTGTCTTTTTTTGTTATCCACTGGATCCGGAAGTAGCGGGTCACTCATGTACGTCTTGCCTACTATTTATTAAATACTATGGGTTCAGACATACTACTTAGCTCGCATACTGTTTTTTCACATACTGGACAAGCGCCCCAAATCGCACCCTTATGCACTATTCGACGCCATTTTGTAGTATAAAAAAGTAATGCATTCACATGCCTTGAAAAAACAAAAAATAATAAGTTTAATTTAATTACCCGGATGATGCACTTATTCAATCGTTAAAAGGAAATGTGGAACGTTGGACACTCCACGCACTCAACGACCGCAGCTTTACTCACATAGCGGAAAGGGCGGAGCTTTTAGGCGCTCATGTTGGATTACTATATTTATTTTTGACTGTGAAAGCAAAATTCTCCTACGAGAGTGATTACATCACCTCCCGATGGCAAATGCGGTTATACTCCTGGCAGGTATTATTTGGCAGTTTGGTTTTTTATTTCACTATTTTGACAACTGTCAAACGTCATCAGAGAAACGGGTTGAATTTCCACTTAGTAAAAAACATTGCTCTTCCATTTGGGACGACACTACATACATATACTATACTGTTGAGTGTGTAAGTGCATAAGTACATAGTACATGAACCAGGGGTGTCAAAACTTGGTCCTGGAGGGTGGGTGTCCTGCATGTTTTAGTTCCAACTCCAGTTTAACACATCTGAACCAGCTAATCAAACTCACTCTAGGTACACTAAAAACTTCAAGGCAGGTTGAAGGAAGTTGGAGCTAAACTTTGCAGGACACCGGCCCTCCAGAACAGAGTTTGGACACCCCTGGCATAAGTGCTTAGCGTATAGTTTGCCATTAGGGACGCAGCTTATATATCAGGGAAGTATGCTATTTCGGATGCAACTAATGTCAATCCAATATCAGACGAGGATAGAAACACTTGGGCATTGTCACTGATGCCCCACGGCAAAAACACAATGCCAATACACAGCAGAGAACAAGTGAGTGAAAAGTGCCCCAAATTCACTTCAATCATGCACAAAGAGAGTAATAGCAATAGAAAAACTAAAGAAGAGAGGGAGTGAGTTGTTTTATTGAACACCAGGAAAACCCCACAGCTGTTAGTGGCAGCCTTAATTCAGCCATTTGGATTGCAAAAAGTGAACCTGAGCAGTGATGCCACAAACAAAATGGCTGCTCTTTGGTACCTTCTGAGGACAGGCGTTTTGGCATGTTGGACAAGGGCCCTGAAGTGCCATGAGCAGAGGGGTGAGACAGGGGCCGTGAGGGCCTGGATGGGGGTCTGGAGGGAGGCCGGGTGGGCGTTGCTGCCCGGGGCGGGAGAGAGTTGGTGGGGCCTGACTGGTAACGGGATGGAGGGCGAGAGGAGGGAGATGGGCAGCGCGAGGGCCAAGGTTGTGCACCTGATAGAGATGAAATGAGGCGAAATGAGAGGAAAGAAAAACTACATTTGACAGAGTGAAAGAGAGGAGAAACAAATGAGCTTAACAGGAATACAAAAGTTTAACGGAATGAAGAGTTAAAAAAGTTTGAAGGTCTTGTAGAATGAGAAAGTTAGACAAGATGGATGACACTAGCATGAGGGAAGGGTCCAGAAAAGGCAATAGAAGGGCACTGAGTAAAAAGCAGCATAAAGACACCAGAGAACATGAATGAAATGTAACAAAATCACACGTAAGACTTCTTTGGTTAATTCTGAGGCAGTGAAACAGAAAACAACGGGAAACAGGACTTCAAAGAAAGAACATTTGGAAAGATCAATCAGATTCTCTTGGAACAGCAGCAGTCTTGGCCGCATTACTCCCTTGCCCAAATCCTTTTATCATGAAAGGGCTGAAAGCCAGAGAGATGATTTGATAGATTGACTGTTAGTGAAGGAGAGAACAATGGATTAAAAGACACCAATAGAAAACCAAGGGAATAGATTTTTTTTTCTTGATTGAATTTTCAATTTGAAGTAGACATTTTGAGTCCTGTTTTATGGAATGATATCATTCAAAGTGACACCAGGGAAAACTCTGAAACATCTTTCAAAGACTCAACATGAGATAATCAGCACATTGCGGGACTTGCTATGTTTGTAAACACCACTAATCTTTATGTCTTAAACCAAACTAAGGTGGATAGGTTACCCAAAAATGAACTTTTACTCACTGTTTACTCACCCTCAAGTGGTTCTAAACCTTTAAGTTTCCTTTTTTCAGTTGAACAGAAAAGAAGATATTTTGAAGCAAACTAAAAGCCTATAACCATTTATTTCCATAGTATTTATTTTTCATACTATGGAAGTCAATAGTTGCAGGCTTCCAACGTTTTTTAAAATACGTTCTTTTTTGGTCAACAGAAGAAACTCTAACAGGTTTTGGACAAATAGAAATGAGTAAACGATGACAGAATTTTCATTTTTAGGTGAACTATCCCCTAATTCATAAATAAAAGTCACAAATCATCTTGTACCTCCATTTACCACACGCTGATCTATCGTGTTGTAGTCGTGAGGTCCGGATCTGGGTGTGGGTGGCCCAGGGCTACATTGAACCATTCTGGGTGAGACTTGACGACCAGCTCCCCATGACATCCCCGCTTCTCTGTTCCTCTGACTAGGAGGAATGTATTTGTTCTCCCTGTTGATGTAAACCAAAGTAAGACTAATTGAGCAATACTCTTTAAAAAAAATTCAGTTCCGACAAAGAAATGAGAGAGCAACAAAACGTCAAAGTAGTTGGTAATTTCTACTAAAATTCTAGTACAAATACATCCACTGTGTAATGTCAGTAATGTACAGCTCATGTATGAAACAAGGCTCACACAAGAGTCACACCAAGATACATATTTGTTGGTTTATTCTGTGAATGTGTTACCAGCTTAAAACCATTTATTTTCCTTTGGCTTAGTAATTTATCAGGGCTTGCCATAGTGGGATGAACCATTACCTATTCCAGAATATTTTTTTATGTAGCAGATACCCTTTCAGCCACAACCAAGTACTGGGAAACACTCATAAACTCTTGCTTTCACACATGAACTCATACGCTAAGGCCAGTTTTGTTTACACTATTCATTTATACTGTATGACTTCTGACTGTGGGGATAACCGAAGCACCCGGAGGAAACCCACGCCAACATGGAGATAACATGAAACTCCACACAGAAATGCCAACTGGCACAGCCGAGACTCAAACCAGCAACCTTGCTGTGAGGCAACAGTGCTAACCACCAAGTCACAGTGCCACCCCAGCTTAAACCCCAATGTTGGAGAAATATCTTACACTGAAACAAAATCCTGTTAGCACAGATTTCCATCTAATTGTTTGATTTAGTAAGTGAAAATTTGCTTAGGCATGATAATTTTGACAGCACGATAAGATTTTTGTCAATATTGGCAAATAAAGGTGGTAGGTAGGGGTGTCAAAATTAATTGTTTCTTCGATGCACAGTGATGCAGACACAAACAATTCGGTATAGGTTTAGTATTAAACATGAATGGGTATTATTTACTGACGTCATTTATCACATATGCATTATATAGCGATAGCTTACTATAGCGAGTGAGGAGACTGTGCGTAATTAAAACGCTCCAACTACTTAAAAAGCAGATAACTGTTACTGTACACAATTCACTGCTTGTGAGTTTGCTGGACAGTCTTTTACTGACAGGGAAATACATCAAAACCCAACTGGGAAAAATATAAAGCTGTAAACTCTCTCTCACTCTCTGAGAGCCCTTTGACCTGTTGGCGTGTTCGTGAGGTAATGTTTTACCTCCTCTCTTGGCAGTTACAACAATAATGTTAATTGTGGATCCAGGCATAAGTGTGTCTGCAGAGCGAGTTTTCTCCACCGATTCATCTGATCAGCAGTTTAACATCAGTGAACAGGTCACTGTTTGTTGAACAGTGCCAGAGGTGCACTGATTGTTAGGGCCAATAGCAACCTTTTCTGTTGATCACGTGAGCAATCATAGGCGTTTAAGAACAACAATAATGATAATGACTAATAAAGAAGAATAATAATAATGAAAACGCAAGTGGGATAATATGTACTTTTGTTTATTTGCTATAAATGCTCTTGTTGTCTTCCGTGCATATACTTGAGTTTTGATAGATACATTCAAAAAGAGTTTCGTTAAGCAGTTAAATTAAAGGTCGTCACAGGTCATTTATCTGACTGCTTGTATTAAAAGACCAAATCGTATTACAAATTATACATAAGTATAGATACATTTATCAATTGTAAACTTTAATACAACAATTATTGTGTTGCTAAGTTAAATATCAAATTGTTTATGCATTATCAATGCACCGTGATCCAGCAAACCGAACCGTGAGACCAGTGTAAATTCACACCATTAGTGGTAGAAGACCAAAAAAGAAAAAAAAAGTTCTTTGGAACAGACTTACATGAGTTGGACAATAAAACACACAATGGCCAATTTGGTGTTGGAGGTTTCAAGACTAAATTTGACTTCACTGATTGCTCATTCCACCAGTAAGAGCAGAGTGTAAATAATTAATTAGCAGAGTAATAGCACAGTTTTGCTTAAAATATTGCAATGCACACTTTAGTATTTGTGACAAAGTTCAAAAGAGGACAAATTGTTGTTGCGCATCTTGCTAGTGCATCTGTGAACAAGACAGCCAAAATATCAGGGTAATGTTAGCATACCATGAACAAAGACAAACCACATCTAACAGGAGTAACTGTGGATGCAAGAGGAAGCTGCATGAAAGGGATATCTGGGTGCTAACCCGGATTGCATCCAAAAAACAAAAACCACAGCTGCCCAACTCACTGTAGAAATAAATGTGCACCACAACTCCACTAAAACTGTTCATCGGGACCTCCACAGGGTAAATATAAATGGCAGCTATAGCCAAACCTTTGGTCACTTGTGCCAATGCCAAAGTATGGCATCAGTGACTACATTTACATGGACACCAATACATCGATTTTAATGCAATTAAGACAATACTCTGATTAAGAGTCGACCATGTAAACAGCGATTTTTGATTAATTTAATCAGATTAAGGTCATAATCAAACTAAAGAGAAATCGAATTAAGATGTGTGGAGTATGCCGATTTTAGTCGAGTTATTGAAGTGCAGTAGAGACATGTAAACACCTTAATCAAATTATTACCATCATGTACAACTTTTCGCCGCATTTTGCAACAGGATAGTCCACACACACAGACAGGCAAGGCTGTTTGACACTCTTTGCACCTACTGAGTCAGTGCAGACCACAGACACCTGCATCATGAAATGCAGCATTGTTTTTTTTTCTTCCATTCAGCATGTGGTATGAACTTCCATTAAAACAACACTTCCAGCAGTTCATAGTTGCAGCCAATATTTCGTTTGTCACGGGGGGGCATGCCCGAATGAAATTAAAAGTGCCAAACCGCAGTAAAAGTCGACAAATTAATAATGAAACACCGGAGGAAATGCGGATAGTGCGGTGACGCAATGAGGTTAAGCTAATTATGTGCTATAACATGTAAAACATGATCATGAAAGAAACATTCAAAAAGCAACTCATGTAAACGCCTTAATCTTATTATTGCCTTAATTAAATTTAGGCAAATAATTTGATCACTGATGTCCATGTAAACCTAGTCTGTGATTGTTCTTACTATGAATTGCTCTTCAGGACAGATATATAATACGTAGTCTGAAACAATCTTTTTTTGAGCTTCTGAATTAATATAAAACAAGCTTTTCTTGATTTCAGTATAATTAGCAATATGACAAGCATGAAAAACACCATCATGATTTCCTTTTGATTTATTCAATATCAAAACACATTAGAGCCAAATGAAGCTGTATAACCAATTTAGCTGTGGTAGTGAGTTGAGGCTTCACCTGTTGAGGCTGTGAAGCTCCCTCTCTCCACGAACCACAGCAGTGTATTTCTCTTCTTCTGAGCGGTCGTCATTCTCCAGTGCCACACGAGCTTTGTAGGTAGCACTGGCTTCAATCTCCTCCGCCAGCTGTGATGCACGAGCCTCACGCTTGAGGAACTCCTCAGAGTTGTCCCGCTCCAAAGGAACCCTGGGGAAAAAAAGAAACCAACTGAGACCAAGAAACAGTGCAAACAGTTTCTGTAGTAACTTACAGCACATATGGGAAGACTTACGTGTATGAGGACAAGCTGCTGTCATACGTGGACTTTACGCCATATGTCTCCTCATTGTATTTAAACATCTCATCAGGATCCCATCCATTTGACTGAGGGAGACCGTTTCAAGTAAATGATTACAGTTTTGCATCATACCTGCATTACTGCACTAAAATCTCTGCAAAGCACTACGTCAAGCTTCAATTTTTACAAAAATAAACTCATTTTACAACTCCCTCAGACTTAAAGAGTCGGGTTTTGCCATTTTTAATCCATTCAGCAATCTCCGAGTCTAGAAGGACTTTAGCTTAGTATAAATCATTGATTTAGATTAGACCGTTAGCATCTTGCTCAAAAATGACCAAAGAGTTTTGATAATGTTAAAATTTAAAGTTAGACTCTTCTCTAGTCACATTGTGTACCTGCACGTGCTCCCCGTGCAAGCAGTAGGTCATATTGGAAATTACCTAACTATGAACTATTTTCATGGTGAAACATTTCTAGATGTTTACACCAGAATGAGAGTATAGTTCCTAGACATATCAGGTAAGAAAACAGAATATTTTTTTCTTTTCTATCGTCTTAATACACAATGTTACTACAGTAGGTTCAACCTTTCATTATCTCAAATTTGGTAATTTTTAAAGGAAATGCTAATGGTCTAATCTAATTCAATGATTTATGCTAAGCTAAGCTAAAAGTGCTCCCACCAGACCTGGGGCCTCATGTATCAATGCTGCGTACGCACAAAACTTTGCGTACGCCATGTTTCACGCTCACATTTGGATTTACTAACGATAAAATTAACACGAGAATGTGTGTTGGTTCACGCCAACTTCATGTCAGGCGTACGTGTATTTGTTGTGTGTTTGCTTTATTTCCACTGGCGACTCCTAGAGGCAATAATGCTAAATTGCACACTACAAAGTATCGCACCAACACATGTGAAAAACATTGCTATTAATTTATAAATGATAAAGGTTAATTGACAATTTATTTGACCAATTATGTGATTTAGAACATATAAAAGCATTTGCAAATACACAACCCTTAGTCTATGGCAATGGCAGTGTTGGCCTTATTACAGGACATTGTCATGTGTCGAATCCGAAAGCGAATGCATTTTTTTAGGGATCAGAGAGATTTTCTGGTCCACAATGATGACTGGCTTATTAGCCATTTCAAATTTCCAAGAACTATCCTCTTGGAGATCTGTGCTAAGTTGGGTCCAAATTTGGAAAGAGAGACAGCGAGAAGGCTCCATGGTGGCAGGGTGCGCGATGAGTGGCTTCTTGGTGAGTGAAGTATTTTAAGATATTATTCCAGCTAAGGTTTTTTTTTTTTTTTTGAGCGTAATTATTTAAGGGCATATCAGGAGACCATGGTTATCCATTAAAGACGTGGCTGTTAACCTCCCTCAACAACCTACAAACTGACTAAGAGCGCAGTTACAATGATACTACTCCAGACAGTAAAGTGTTGCCCACAATTGAGGCAACTCTCTCCTCAAAGGGTGTTAGTTCATCATATATTATATAGCAATATTTTTGTATCAATTCAACACAAGTCTTTGTACATGAGGCCCCTGGTGACTGGCTGAATGGATTAAAAAAATTTTGTAAAACTCAACTGATTATCTCTGGGGGGGTTGTAAAATGACTGTAATTGCTTCAAATGACTAAAAATACTGGAAATAGTGTCCAGTTCCTGTATTATATTATGTCAAGGCTAATTAGTTTGACGGCTTACCAGATCAGTGTCAAGAGATTCCATACTGCCTGAGATGTGCTGCTCCCCTCCATCCCAGGGCTCCAAATCCTTCTCTTTGTGCTCTCCATTTACACGGGCACTTACTGCACTGTCTGTGAAGTTATCTTCACCACAAAAACCAACACACAACAAGCAACAGCATTCATTTAATTTGCACCATGGTGATGCAAAAGCAAACAAACGCTCAAGCTTAAGAAAGGGATATAAAACAGACATGAAGATGTACTAGGGGCATGATGAAGTGAAAAACAGGTGATGGTTTTTAAGTGCACACAAATAGTGGTGAAAAGGCGAGTATCTAAAATACAGGCAACAACATTGTATCTGAAGTCACTGCATTACATACTACTCAAAGGCCATGTTCTCAGAATAACAAACTGATTTGACTGATTTCCTTTTCAGTTTACTATTTGAGATTTAGCCCAAGTACAAATACTGTAGTCCAATTGTTATACCGTCAAAAACATAATAAGAGAAAATAATACATTTTAGGTTATTGCTATTAGTTCAGCACACCATAATACATGAGCTACAAGGATGGTCCTATTTTCCACTATATGGTACATTTTCACAGGTGAAATCCAGCTATGAGAATTCCAGTGCTTTAAAATATACTTGACGTATTCTCAACCAAAACTCGGAGAGAGGGTGGGATATAGTGTGGCTCCTCCCCTTTTAAAAACAGCAAACAGTGTTTTGTTTTAGAAGACAGAGTGGTTGAGCTCAAGTGCATCAAATGAAAAGCGTCTTGAAGGGGGCAGGGCTTGTCAGATACTAGAAAGTATTTGATTGTTTATGATTTGATGATAAACTGAAGTATGAGGTGATGTGAATAAAACTGTTGATCCATTTAGGCGGAAGTGACAAACTACAAGCTTTACATGTTTATATTAGTTATACATCTCTAAATGCAAATTTTGTCACTGTTTTGCAGCACTTTAACTTATAGATATCCTAAAAACGTATAATACTGATACTAACATAAAAAAATATTTTAATTTCATGGGACCTTTAACTTAAGTGGACACCACATAAGCCTGTGCTGCATTTGATTGTGATGTAATGTGCTATTTTTTTAAAGCTACTTTAAAACAATACTTATTGTGAAAAGTGCTATACAAATACATTTGAGTAACACTTTATTTTAAATGGATAATTCACCAAAAATGAAACCAATTTATTCACTATTTACTCACCTTCAGGTGCTTTCTTACGAGTTTCTTTCTTCTGTTGAACACAAAAGAAGGTATTTTGAAGAATGCTGAAAATCTGTAACCACCCATACCCATAGCAGGAAAAACAATGGTTACAAGTGTCCAGCTTTCTTCAAATTATCTTCTTGTGTTTACAGAAGAAAGAAACTCATAAGTGTTTAAAAAAATAAAAAATAAAATAAAAACTAAAGCGTGAGTAAATAATAACATTTTTGGTTGAACTATCCCTTTGAGGTGTTTTTGTTGCACGTGTTCCATGTACTTATTTTAGCTTAATTACACATAAATACATGCAACAAACCCTAAACCAAACCCTAACCGTATAGCAACTACATGTAGTTAATTAGCATTACTCAGCAGTTAAATTAAGTTGCAGTGGAACATAGACACCTAAAATAAAGAGTAACCTAAACCTGAATTCAACTAAAATTGAGTTGAATCAACAGAAAGCTGAAATATTTTCATTTATATGCACGCATATGAAGAAAAAAGGGAACACAATATATTAGGGCTGCACAATATATCGTTTCCGCATTGATGTCGCTATCTGATCATTCGTAATTGTCACATTACAAGTACATGCAATGTTGAGTCTGGATTAATATTGGTCATTTCAAAAGCGTTTTTAAGGCCTGTGACTGTGTGAGGGTTTTAAAAGCATTCAGGCAAAAGAAATTGTACCTTTTATAACGTAATTTAATAATTTTTTTTTTAATTGTTTATAAAACGAAGACTATGCAACAGTATTTTACATTGTATTAATCAATTACTGCAAACAATAAAATGCTGTTTAATTAGCTTTTTTCCATTATCATCAAATTCCTTTATGCTTGAAGATTGTTTATTATATTTTATATTTGCCTTACAAAATCATCCCAGTCAATCTAAAACTTCTCAATATATCGCAATATAAGTCACAGAATTAGAAGACAATTGCAATGTTAGATTTTTCCAATTGAATGCCGACCTATAAGATATTGGAAATTTGGTTCACATTTTTTGTTTCAAAGTTCAAACTTGATGAATTCCAACCTGAGAAATCATAACACAAAAAGGCAAGAGACCAAGAAGTTACTGGCACATCAACACATGACCCCGTAGCTGAATTAGAAGTATGAAAACTTTAAATATGCAGGATTGTTGAACTGCATTAAAGTGAGTAGACTGCATAATTTTTATACTGGATGCATTATGTTTAATCAGGTTGCTGTAAAAATGCCTCACAGTGTGTGATGTCATATTACAACCACTGCAGCATCCTTAGAAATTTTTAGCATCCAAAGTATCTGAGGTGGCTTAACACTACAAATTAAACTTGATTAATTAAACAGGAATACTAATTAGAAAGCGAGGTACCTGAGAACATGACCTTTGCTGAGAAAATGGAAGGATACAAGTCAAAAGAATCTCAAAAGGAAACAAAGTAATACAAAAGAATTAAGAAAGAATTGATGTATGCATTTATTACACATCACCAGCCTCACGCCATGCACTTCAATCAGTAGTTTGTGATTTAACTAACAGTAGATTGTGACAAATGTAAATGTGTTTCAGCAAATCCTGTTGTATGAAAAAGTAGTTTACAGAATAATTTACTTTATTTGTGTTAAACTGCTCTTGCACAGAACTGAATATCATTTATTCTAATTTCAATAAATACATTTTTACAAGGGAAATGAAGAAAGCATGCATGCAGATGGAACAAAACTAAATCACAACCTGAAGAATTTATAATCAGACACAAAAAAAATGATGCAGATAAAGCAATTTTGTGGTGTTCATAAAGTAAAACAGCCCTCTAATATAACATCATCGGGTTCATGATGTAATGACAGAATGTTAAATTAGCTACTTGCAGGCAGCTATGAGCTATTTCAGTATTTTTGTAATGCTTGTTTGACTACAGTTTTGGGGATGGTGAACAGCATTTAACTTTTATACAAACTGAATGATATTCTGTATCTAAACCATTTTACAAAAACAAAAATATAATAACTAAAGTCATTTTACTCATGTGAAGTACTGTAGAACACAAAATTGGGCAGTGAAATGGCCATTTTTAAATAAAAAACAGTTACAGCTGCTTTTGCAGAAAGGCAATAATGTAGTCAAACCAAACAATCACACAGCTGATTTGTAACTTATTTAAAGGTGCCATAGAGTGTGCTAATTCATTTTTAAACTGCTTTATGATACATAGTGGCTCACTACATAGAAGGTATGTGGCTTAGGTAAGTCCAAAATTATCAAAATTAGATATGCTCATTTATAACCACAAAAATTATTCCTAGAATTAATAGCACTGTTTTGACTGAATATGTATTTGGAACGATTGGGAATATTAATGAGATCTGCTCTGACACTCGTCACCTCTCTCACTCTCACACACACAGTGTGCTGTACTCTAATACATGTGCAAAATAATTATACTTCAGTTGTCAAAAAAAATATTTGACTGGATGCCTTGTCAAATGACAATAGTTTCAACTGAACTGGAGAAAAGGTTCACGTTAGGAGCGAGTCAGCTATCTATCAATAATTGCTTCTGAGTTCTGGTGGAAATATAGGCTAACTCATCTTTCTATTTGAAAAAATGGACATGCGTTAATCATTCATTCAGCAGCGTAACGTGTTTCACTGCAAGCATAAATGTGTCTGTTGTGTTTTAAGAAGAATACTCTGCAAAAATACTAGGGCTGGGCAATTAATCAAAAAGTAATTGAAATCGACCTTCAGAACCCATAATCAATCAAATTTTTAAAGGTATTTTTCAATTTCAATTACTTTCCCTACCACGTGTGAAGTCACATGACTTCGCTCTGTTAAGGTCGATTAATCGACCTTCATGCCTTCGTGCAGTCACATACCCGCGCATCTCTCAAAAATTCATAACTACACGTTGCACATTTGCACTATATTGATGATGATTGGAAGTTACACCTGAGATGCCTTAAGGCATACTTTCCATTACATTAAAAATTATGATTTACATTAAAATATTTGTTTACAAAAGATTCAAAAAATGCATTGTTAAAAATATTATTTACAGAATATGCTGTACAATAGTTGTGTTATTTAGAAAAGATACTGCTTACTCTCTACTTTTAATATGAAAAACAATTAAATCAATTAATTTTGTTTCCAAAAGTGCAAGTTATTTATTTTCACGTTTTCACAAGAAAAAAAAAAAAATTTAAATCGACTTTTTGTTTTAGGCAATGTGTGTTTTAATTTCAGTTGTTCAACATTGATGTTCAATGAATAATCATAGATGGTGTGTTTTTCCTTCAATTATTTTAAAATCAAGTAATGCAACTTTCATTCAGAAATCTCTCACTTGTAATGTGTTAATCAGTTAATTACGAGGGCAAAAAGTCGTTCAATAATCGTAATAGAGTTATAGAGTTAATGTTCAATAAATCGAAACTTTAATTTTAGGCCAAATCGCCCAGCCCTACACAATACAAACATTAAACTTAAAATAAATAAATCAATGCCGTTCTGGGGAAAATATATTTCATATATATTTATAATCTGTCCTTCACATTTTTAGCATTCTGAATGAGATGCGATAGATTGAATAAAGATCTCCACACCAATTAACATTACCCAGAGCTCATGTTCTGCAAGTCCCACATTTATAGCAACTATAATACAAGCTTAGATAAACTTGAAAAAATGAATGTGCATTGTTGTAATATTAGTAGGAAACATTACGGCCAATCAAACACAACCTGGAGCATGCATATTCATGATCATTTGTGGAACATCAGAGTCTTTGTTCTGCTTGGCCTGTTTTTCACCAGGATTTACATGAGAATGAGGAAACAATGGAACTCACACCATGTCATTTCCATTTATTGAGCTCTTATTATTCATCTATTACTATAGACAATTTTGAGGCATGTAAACAATGTTCCTAAAGTATTTCCTGTTTTACTTTATAAATTTCCATAGCTTCAGAGAGTTAAAAAATGTCCACATATTGATACATTATGTTATGATAGCCATTATGACTAAATTCACTTTAATTGCAGTTAAAATAGTTTGATAACAAGCAGCAAACATTATGGGCCTATGCCGCACCACATTAAAATGGTCTATAGGTGTATCCATATATTCAGTCTATGGCACCTTTAAAGCAACAATCTATTCTTATTGCAATCCATGTTGGCTTGATGATGCAGTTAAAGCATGTAAGAAGAGTTTATGCCAAGTGCTGCATTTGTGAGGATTATACTAAACTAACATCCTCTGGCTTGAGGGCTGCATCAGTGTTGTGTTAGTCAAATTAGTACAATTATTTCAAGATTGACCCAGTAGGACCCACTAATCAAGTAACATTAGATTACATTAAATAACAAAAGCAATTCTGCGTGAAAAACATCTTCAAGTCATGCATCATTCATCTACTCCAAGTATGTTACAAGCAGCTAAATGATTTTGCACAAAAACACATTGGAAATAGGAAAGGATGAGTTGCATTACCTGTATCTGATGAGACTACGTCCATTTAAGAGGATGGAGACAGAATAAAGAAGAGGTCAGTTAGGAAAGTCATTGACCGGATTCAACTAGTGCATTTTTAGCAACTACAACAGTGACAGAGACAAGCTGAAGATTGGTTGGTTTTAAAGAAGCAGCAAAGACGTTTATAATACATAATATATGTACACACTTTAAAGCTAAAAGACTGCCATTTTCACCAAAAGAATAAAAATGCTTAATTTCATGCCTTATGATGAATGTACTGCTTCAAATAATTGGGATTCACATCTGACACTGCACAGCAACCACACAAGAGTATGCTGGAATGATAATTTCTTAAGTTCATTTTGTACTGCTGAAGCAGAATGAAGTAACATTATAAATATTTCATAGCGAGTGATTTACAATGCCTTTGATCCATCAAAATGCCATCTCCTCTCCAAAAAACACACAAGAGATTCTTATCAAATGAACATCTTATTCTGCAGTAAACATAACATAATTGCAGCCAGGTCTCCAGTAGGAACTGTCCAGAATGATGTTTATATTGGTCTGCACTTACACTGCAAGACTGACCAAATTTACATGCATATCACAGAGTAACTTGATGCTTTCGTTTAAGCCTTTTCCTCCAAAAGCTTACATCTTAAGAATGTCCTTGCATATGTGGTCATTAGGAATAAGTTGACATGCTTATTATTATCCAGCTATCCTACTTCAAGTTATTGTCTTGCATTTCCAACTTCTGTGCAACAGTTTCATGAAATAAGTCATTTCAGTTTTGCATGATGTAAACATGAATTTAAGATAGGCCTCGTGTATCACAAACTTATTAGTCAGAGAGAGATTTAAAAGGTCATTCAATTATTTGTATTATGATTTAATTTATGATAATTACAATTTTTTTCATGTCTTGGAAGTAATCGGTGTTAATTCCTTTGTGCATTTACAGATATAACAATACTCTCTTACTAAAGATATTTATCCCTTGATGGCCAAATATTTGATATGTATCAAGTTTAGAACCAAAATCCAAGTCAAATGCAAAAACAAATATGTAATTCAAGACATTTGCTTGCATGCGTGTAACCAAATGAAGTGGATACTGGCAAAACAAAATCTGAACTGGTTGACAGTGTCAATACAGACACGGTTGCATTGCATTGAGTGTAAACAGTTTAGTCGAATATAAGACCTATTTGACTTAGGCTTACAAACAAATAGCAGAACTCCACACCCATTCTTTAGCGATAGCCTTTAATTATGAAAACTAGTCTGAATGGTTAAACACAAAATTTAAATTCTGTCATCAGTTACTCACCTTTTTATAACTGCAAACATGTAAGACAATCCTTCGTTTTTAGAACAATTAACAAATAATGAAACCTGTTAGATTTCCTGCCTCTCTATTTAAAGTCTTCACCCAAGGCTTAAATGATTTAGAACATTTGAAGAGATACAAACAAGTGAAGTGATGAAATGCTTAATCCAAAAGTGCACAACGCAGTGTAATTTAAAAAAGCAAGTTCAAAACACAACAGAAAATCTCCCAACCACTAAGAGCAGTGTTGGCAGCTAAACATGAAATACTTCGAGGGCCCACAAGAAATTCTCAATGTGTCAAATATACTATTTATGATGCATTTAGAAAAAACTTTCAATATTAACTTTGCATTTCAGTCAATTCCCTGTTCTTCTGAGGATTCTCCTATATTTTATCATTCTACATGCTACCATCCATTTTCATTATTTTCCAGTCTCTCCCATAATTTTAGGTGATTATTAGGTGCTACTTAATGATGAACAGACGATGTTCCATAAGCAGCATTTATACAAGTGATTTGAGGAGCAGCGAGAATGGATACATTGGGGCTTATGCCAAGCTCACTGCATGATTTTAGCTCAGATTTTGACTCTCCAACAGTTATTACAAAAAAAATCGCAGACAAATGCCAGTAGTCACAGGCTAATCGGAGCTCATTCACACGAGTAACAATCATACAGTGTGAACTATCAAAAATGCAGGGCTCTATTTTGACAGTCCATGCGCAGAGCGCAAAACGCAGGGCGCAAACGCTTTGAGGGCATGTCAGAACGCATTTTTGCAAATTTAAGGACGGGAAAATCCGCTTTGCGCCATGGCGCATGGTCTAAAAGGGTTGAGTTTATTTTCTTAATGAGTTATAGGTGTGTTTTGAGAATAAACCAATTAGAGCCTCATCTCCCATTCCCTTTAAGAGCCAGCTGCGTCGCGCCATAAGCGCATTTTGACGTAAAGTAAGTTCACTTTCACTTTCGCTCTCGTAGATAGGGAAACCTTTACGCACAGACATCAATTAGCCTATAAATAATTAATTTCGTTTGTTAAGCGCAAAGATTTGTTTCAAAACTATTTATAAATTCAGTTCTAATTTCCAGCAAACTAATAAATAAACAATAACAACCAAGTGTGGTCAAAATACTAAGTTATTTCCAAATACACCTGCCATGCCCCATATGGTTTAAAATTTGACAGGTGGACAAATCTAAGCTTGTTTTTAATAAAACAAATATAAATATGGATATAATAAATAATACTGCTAATAATAATGACAACATTATACAAAAGCAAATTAAATGAACTGAAAAAGCCTCCCGAGATGAAGAAATTAAGGCTGTGGTTTTTAAATCTTCATGTAGGCTAGAAATTAAAATGTTTTGTAATATTTTAATCATTTATATCTATATCCTGTATATATCCTTATTTTATATATATATATATATATATATATATATATCCTTAGGATATTATATATTTTTCATATGTAAAGATATTTGCGTATTGCTCTGCATCTTGTTTGTAGTGTGTAAGCCATCAGACTATTTACAGTTTCTCAAAATAGCAACGCGCCAAAACACGCCTGCTTTTTTAGACCAGAATGCCTATGGGCGCACATTTGAGCGCAAATGCATTTGCTATTTAAACAGTGTGGCGCAACACCTCAAAATGACCCTTGCGCCGAGCTAAAAGTACCAAAAGACTATTGCGCCGCGCCCTGCGCCACATTGCGCTGGGTGTATGATAGGGCCCTCAATCTGAGAGAATGGCATGCTAAATATCTGGAGCTGTCGGCAATTCAAATCATGCCATGTGAAATATGTTCTCATTGAAAATAACATTGGCGATTACCTACAGCCAATGACAGAGCAGCATCCACTAGTAGAGGTATCTGCAGGCCAGCTGGAGCTTGGCCGAGAAGGTAAAAGTGCTTCTTTTTGGTCTATTTGGATTGAAAACTAGTGTAAATTTGGTAAATTTGGCAGGAACACCTGTGTCTGTTTGACATGTCATCTAAGCAAGACCACTAACGGGTTAAAACAGAAAAAAGTTGAGGAGAAATTGTTAAATTCCTTCAAAAACCAGATAAGCAAAATAAGCATATTTTCTACCCCACTAAAGGCTTCTTTCTCATTATGTAATTAATAGCAAAAGACATACTACATGACCTTGCGTTGTTTCCATGTCACTTCTCACGTGTTTGGTTGTGAGATGTAGTTTGCAGACCGAGACAAAGTTATCGGTGATTCTTCCTATTTTGAAGTCATGCAGTGTGAAACCCACTGTCAAAGATCCATCTTACAGTGTAAACACAACAGTAACTGAAAGCTACCCCAGATAGTCATGCAGTGTGAAAACATCTGTGACGCAACTACTTTGAAAATCATGCAGTCTGAACTCGGCATTAGGCTTGCTTAAACAGACAAAAACACAGATGTTATATGTATTATATTAGCATGTTTTACACGGAAACCCCACCCCTGCTTTCATTTGATTGGAGAATGAAACAGACGCGAGTGACGAAACACGCTTTTTCTGCCCAGAGTTGACTTTTTTCAACTGCATGCGTACAGCGCACAAGAGAAAAAACACAAGGTGCAGCAGGCGGTTAAAACAAGAGGAGCGCAGAGTCCATAAGCAGCGCACAAAACGCTCGCGTTCATTAGTAAACCATTCAAAAAGGCACCTCTAAACGCATAAAGCTCGTTCAGTGTGATCAGCCCCTTAAAGTACCACCTCTGTCATTCAATGTTAATTAAACATGCTTAAAAAAGTATTATTTTTATTTTAATAGGTTGAATTGTTTAATTCGATTGCAGCTTTTTTGTATTTTATTTCTTCCCAAATATTAAAAAGTGATGGTAGCAGAATAGAACAGTAAAAAACAGGAGGATCTAGAGAGAAGCACAAAGGTTAACAAGTATGTTGATATATTTTTTTAAATAAATTACCCAGCATATCAAAATGGTCAGTCAAATACATGGCTTGTTTCAGAATCAAACGCACATATTAAGATCAATCACAAATACATTCGAATTGTTCAAAATCACTTCTGCTAGTTTTATATGAGCTCCAGCTTATGAATGGGTTATGTGGACATTGCAGTCAGTTCAAGAAACTTAATACCTAATGTATTTCTAGAATTTATGAAATACAAACAAGAAAACACTATTTAAATTTTATTATGGATTTAATAAAATGGTCAAGTAAAATTAATAGTCAACAGGATGCCACTGATCAATAAATTACCAAATTCCAATCTACAGACACTGCCCCTAGTGGTAGGCAGCATTTCCGTTGGTGTGTTGCAATCTTCTTTGCTTTTTTAATGTGAATGTGTTGTGATCTTATGTTTGCTTTTCATTATTTTCATTGCAATGTACTCTAACGGGCCACCATTCCAAGGTGTTCTGAAAAGACAATCGCTTCGTTCTTTTGTTTTAGTTTCTATTCACATACACGCACAGATCAGCAAACACAGACGCACCAGGACAAACCTGGTTCTTGTGAAAAGAAATCAAATGTACTACATGGCACAAATGAGTAAGCCTCATCGACTCTCATGCATCAAGTTTTTATATGCATCAATGATTACTTGATTAAAAGCCTAGATTAAAGCTGCAGTGAGTAACTATTAAATCTACGGTATATCACAATGAATACATCTTTAAAACTGAGCGCTATTCTAAATCAGTTTGATGAGCATTTAATAAATGGGCCTAAATGGGACTATTATAAGTCGATACTGCTCAGAAGTAGTTCAGTACCTGACTCATCATAAACATTAAGAGAGAGAAGTACGTCTAGCTTTTTTTCATTAACCACCAGAGCACCAAAGATTACATACTGTAGTGTTAAATCTCCTTATCGTACAAAGCAAGCATGTCTCTTTAGAACATTTGGATTAAAAAGCTCCATTCATAAGGATTTATTATTAAAGGTCTGCATTTTGGTTGAATTCACTTTTAAATAGAGCCACAGAAATCTCTGAAATTTAATTAAACACCTCATGGGTTTTGAACAACATAAGGGAGAGTACATGAAGACAGAAGGCTTGTTTTAGAAGAAACTAACCCTTTACTAACCCTAAAGCATTTTTAAAATGACATTTGGATGTACTACATCTGCCATGTTGTTATAGGTTGTTTTCAACAATGTGGTTCTGGTGACATGTGAAATTCAGATGGAGGCAGGAAGTAAAAAGCTGAATGGGAGACACAGAAGTCCATATTTTTGCGAGTTATCCTATATTTCAAAAGAGAAATTAATAGAAAATAACCACATAAAATAAGGATCATGCCCAACATATGAAGAGGGCTGAGTTTTCTAAAACTAAAATATATTTGCTGTCATCAAGGTACTGTATAAGCTCTAACGTTATATGGAAACAATACTATAGTAAATACTGAAGTGTTTGGAAGCATACTAGATGATTAATTAATTTTGAACTGTTGTAGTAATAATATTGTTACTGTGGTACAACACAACTGTAGAAATAAACTAATTATTGAATAGGTTTCAGTTTTCTATGCTATAATTATACAAGATCACAATGCACCACAGTTTACACTAATGTTACAAAAGTGCTCTACAATAATAACCATCTAGTTTTGTTGCAAGAGTTGCATTTCTTTTTTGTTCTGATGATGAACTTAACCATCAACCAACATTCACTGCTGCTGCGTACTGTATATAGACGTTAACGTTACGGTTGTTTATTCCACCAAATCGCCAGTAAACAAAATGATTATTGCGAAACAAGACGGAGATTTCATCGCAGCAATTTTATAGCAGGGTATGTTATTCATATTCTTCTGGATTTTGCATAAGTGTGGTGGTGTTTGTATCTGATTAACATATTTATACACATGGCTATGCCTGTATAAAATCTTTATTGGTCCTGTCAAAAGAATTATAGCGTTCAAAAAGGTTTGTACACATGGATGTATTGAATGAATGTATATTACATGCCGCCTTTTCTTCCTTTTTTCAGCTAGTATCATGAACTCCCCCCCCCCCCCCCCTTTGTGAGCAAAAAAGTCCATAAAAGCTGTCTGACATTTTTTATTTTGGCTGATTTAAACAATGATAAACAACATAAAACAGAAACATTTTGATGTTCTGATGTCAATTCCTATATAGCAGAACCACTTACTGCCCTCCATCTGAATTTCACACATCATCAATGACATCATGTAAAAACACCCTATGTAAAGAACCTGCAAGCCTTGGTTTTGTTGCTTCTCTTTCATTCATTAATCCTCTCCCATGGCAGGACTCGAAATTAACTTTTTTGCTTGGTAGCACCGGTGCTCCTAACTTTAAAAATTTAGGCGCATCAGCCAAAAATTAGTTGCACCCACCAATTATAAGCACCGTTACTACAAGTTTTATATAAACAGATTTATTGCATTTGAAATCAACAGTAATCAAACTAACAAGCAAAAAAACAATTTTATATATATGCAATCGTGAGGAAAATATGTCTCAACGAAATCCCGTTATCACAAGAAAATAGATTTTTATAACGGAACTGAGTGACCAAAGCACGGAGCGCTCACCGGCCCTCCACGCACTGCTTGAATAAATCTGTTAAAGGTATAACAGTGCTGTTCTCACAAGTGCTGTCTGATATTGCACTGATGCTTTTGACACATACTGTACCTTATTATATGCATACATGTTATTAGCAATACCGGTCTTTTCACGATTAGCGATATTAGTTTACTCAGTCCAAGCCCATTTGTGATGGTGTACGTGGTGTTCAATTTGACATATAGCTGCCCCTTGCACGGCGGACAGCATCTGGAGATTATATGAAGAATTAAACAGAAGCTCTTGTGCTAGATGTGGCGAACAGTTACCTGAAAATCCCATCCCACAGACTTTTCATAGCGGACTTGAAGCCAATGGAAGTCTTCTACTCTTGGAAAAGTGTAGATGGTGGATTAACATTCAGCACATGATCACTAGTAAGATGTGTCATTATTTATAACTTTAGATGCCATGGTTTCTAAAACAAAATCTGTCTGTTATCTTCATTCTAATCTTCAGCGCTTTACAATGTTTCGCGGTAGTAGCTCTCTCTGTCATCCCAAGCCAGAAGGCACTGAGTGATTGACAGCTGATATTAACCAATCATTCACATTCAGTGCTAGAGCAGTGGTGGGCCAATAAGAAGAGCGCGAAGGCAGGGCAAGCATTACGTACTTGGCTTTTTTGTTTACTGCAGCAAGTTGACATGACAACTGTTTTAAACCATTCCTGAGCGCTGCGTTTCGCGTTCCAAGTGCAGACAAAGAGCTTAGAGATGCATCCTGCGTGAATGTCTCCTGAATCCGCGCATGTGGTGAACATTTTGCAGTAAAAACTGGTTGCACACAACAATTTTAAGCACTCGCAGAAATGCTCCCAAATATATTTTAAGGTTGCATAGATAAAATTTTGGGCGCATATGCGACCAAAATGGTCGCAATTTCGAACCCTGCATGGTCTCATGGGATGCTAAAATGTCCATAAAAATGCAACCTTCCGAATCTCAGCAGACGTAGCAGGTTATAAGAGTACTTCTCATCTGCTTTATGAATACTATGAATTCTGACATACTATCCAGCTATAACAGAAAGGTGTGCCATTTTAGATGCAGCAAATTTGTCTGAATATTCATAACGTCCATCACAGATTCTAAATGGTATAGATGTTAGACTGAAATAATCACATAAAAATGAAAGAAGATACTGAACTGACCTTTTTAATCAAACAATTCTAAAAAAACCCTGGCCATCATGGGAGTTATAACTAATAGAATTATTTTATTCGATATTGAGTGATAATAGTAAGATAGTCATAGAAAATGAATTGCACGAGAAAAAACGTTCTGTTGTTTGTTCTTATTTATTGGCTAATACAATCCATGGTGTAATGTTAACCCTTCAAAACAATGTAGGCACTAATTGTGATATTAGTGAACTGATCATTTTCCTCCGCAACTTGCAATTAGTATAACACCGTTTAGCTACACTATATCTACATTGTAACTTCACAGAGCTCAAACCTGTAAAACGCCCATTAAAGTAGCAAGAATATTTGACAGAAGGTCTCACCTTTCTTGGCATAGTTGAGGTCCACATCTTTGAAATGAACTACCACTACATCTGAGGACTTGAAGATGATGCTCTCCACAATATCCTCACGGCGAGGGCCCGCATTAGGTTCTACACTCTTCCTGTGTGCAGCATCCAAGACAATGTCACACTGCAAATGAAGAGCCCACGACAATAAAAAAAATGGACATATGTCACCTATGTCCGAACTAGAATTACATTTTTCTTGTGCTTAACAGTGATAGAAATGCTTAACATCAGCAATACAAAGTGGTATCCTTACCTCTGGGCCATATGTTTTAAAAACCCCTTCATAGATCAGGCCATTTTTAACCTTAAGTTCACATTTGGTTCCCTGTTGAGTGGTGAACCAGAAAACGAAATTTCAGTAGGAGTGTATTTGTTGTGCTTTGGTAAAACTGATTAAAAAAAGAATATAATTACAGCTGTGCATTTATACTTACCACAACTGAGGTCAAAACATGAACCATCCTCATGTTTGCATAAACTCCATTGAAGGCCACCTAAAAAAGAACAATCAACAACATTTCTGCCTGAGGTAAAGAGATATACAATTTACAAGTATCTATATTTTAATTGGCTGAGCAGCTTTCAATGTGCTGATACAGTGCTCAGCATATACAAGTACACCCCTCAAAAATCTATCTTTTATGTTCATATTTTAACAGGAAGCTATACAATATTATATTTGTGCCATTAGTCAGTACTGAAGCCAAATCTGGAGTTTATCTAACAAAATAACTTACGATGAAGGCCCAAAAAACTAGTACACCCACATATATCTGTTATAGAAAAATATTAAACAAAAATTTAAAATGAGGAAAAAACAAGAAGCAAAAATTTAAAAATTAAGTTGAAAATTTGTAGGTTGTAATTTTTTTGCTTGATTAAATTCAAGTAAAATATCGGGAAAAAAATACAACCTACAAATTTATTAATTGTATTATTTCTAAATACTCTATACTTCTAAATATGTCTGGTGACTAAAATATAACTTTAATAAATACATCTGTTTAATAAACCTGTTTTGTTTAAATGCACCAAACTACATTGCCTATATTTACTGAGAAATGGATAAAAATATTTATTTTCGAAACGGGGTGTACTCAATTAAGCTGAGCACTGTATATATGATTCAACAGGGAATATAAATTTGTATGCGAATCAATTTAATAAATTTACACTATGAATAAATGAAAAAAAGAAAAGCCGAAACTCACTGCAGTAGAGGGTCCTTTGGCATTGTTGCGTCCTCTGTTGGGAGGAGAGAAAACAGCATGACTGAGAAGTTTTATAACAGTTGAACTATAACCATATGCATACACAGAAAATCTTTGACATGCTGTACACACGGTTTAAAGAGCAAAAAAAGTCACACACTCCTACGAACACAAATTCAAGTGATTCCAGTAGGGTTATCGATTGCACATGTACTGGCAAACACTCAAAGCTGTAATGACAAAGGAGTGACAAATAATCATATGCTTCATGCAATTCATTGTGCAAAGAAGCACTTATGTAGTTCCCAAACAACAGACTCTAAAAAGAAAATCTGCATTTTACTGACAGTACGTGACTCATATCCACTAACAGCCATATACCTCAAACATATGACAGATTCTGAATTGTAAAGCTTTCAATGTGTTGGACAAAATTTCAACAAGATCTCTAATGTGCAGCAAAATAAGTTCAGTGCTCAAAGATTAGGCAAAAACTATCAGCATCTAGTACATTAAAATACATTAGTAAGATAAAAGCTGTGAATGACAATTATTTTTCAACAGCCAGGCTGCAAATCAAGTGCTGCATTACAGGCAGTGAAAGGCTCCACTGCACCACTCAAGATTCCCACAATCTTGTACAAGTCATATCACTCTTGTTGTTTTGCGTAAACAATAATCACATTTTCCCCATGCAGTGTGCAACTATGTGATGCCAATTCTCAGCTGTTAGATTAAAAGTTTCCACTGTTAATTTCTTCATTCATGACAGCTCAACACAAACCACGACAATAACATTCGTCTGTCACACCTCTACACAACATACTTACTCAAACGTCATTATGCAAGGACAGACTTATGCATGCAACCTCTTGTAAACGTCAAGGTTGAGAGTGCAGCTCTCTGACTTTCCACTCTACTAAGCGCTTGTCCTCGTGAGCGCGCGCGCCGCCCCTCATCGGAAATGCACGCGACTGACAGATAGTTCCAACATGAAGGATCAATCGAAAAGTAACGGGAAACACGCAGATTCGACCTAGTGGCCCTCAGCTAACGGAATTCAAGAAATCTAAATCGGACGCTGAGTTAATGTCATTGTCAATAGTCAAACAGAGAGCTAACATGTGACATCTCATAATGGATGATGAATTCCCAAAACATCGATTCAGGGGCACCTCAGAAGAGGTTACAAATCAGCTGACGGGAAGATAAAAGCATAAAACTAGGTAACGTTATCTGTAGCAAACAACCCTTTTTTGTTTGGACTGACACAAATCAGAAGCAATTGGTAAAACGTTGTAGAAAAACTATGATCTCTCGATTACATAATGACCAAAAACCTGAATGATGTTAATCTACAAAACATACTTTAAATCCTGTTAAATTAGACAGATTTCTGACAGTATGAGCAGATAAATGTTTGCTACAGTAGTTAGCAGGCTAACACTTGCTTCTATACCCACTGTAACGTTATGACTCTCAGATTATTTCTTTGTAAGTGACTAAAATGTCAAACACGTTCAATCCTATAACAGATTCCGACACGATACAAAAGCATCTGTCCTGGGAAAAGCTGGCACAGCCATATCCCACCGGCAAAGACGCACAATTCATCCTGAACGTGACCAGCACCCACAGCAGACAACCCGCCCCTCTCGAAATATACACGAACATGTTGTCCGCTATCAGCTGTTATTTTATAACCGCAGTAGTTTGCGTCCATTAACCTGTGAATCCCTGTCCTGTGAACTTGGCCTATATCGGCCTACTTGCGCTCTATCCTGATCACTGCAACTCCACAACCTGCGTTTTTAAACTACGACACTAGTGCAGGCATGCCGCATTCCCGTGTTGGTTCACGCTCGTCGGTCCATCCGAATTAAAAGCCTGTTATGCAGATTGGTCACCCACCTGCCCATGTTCTGGCGTCCGACGCCTCCTCCTGCTCCCCCGGTACCGGAGGCCGCAGCGGCTCCGCTGTTGCTTCCGCCGGGTTTGCGATTACCACCGGCCTGCGGCTTCATGGACATGATGATCCCATAAACGACAGCTTGAGCAGAGTTGTCTGACTGTTTGGAAAAAAAAACGTTTGATGCCGCGGACGAGAGCGGAAAATGCTATTTGACGTGTTAGCTGACAGTTGATCTAGTGACAGCCAACGTGTAAAACTGCTCCTCCAGTTACTCGAGTCTCCACTGACGCTGCCTGCTACTTCAGCTAGCTCTGCTGATTAATTCCTCCTAAACAGAGACAATTCAGCCCGTTTTAAAAGCAAAGCGCGGACGACCCATATGTTTTAGATGTCTACAAAAATACCAACCCGGTAATTTCGCTATTTTGTTATTTTTAGTGCGGTATTTTCAGTGATATACACAGTTCACGCGGGGCTTCAGCACTGACCGATAGACCTAAACAGTCTGAAAAGCCACAAAAAGTGGCGGAAGGATATATACACATCCCAGGAATGTGTGTACTCCTATTGATGGTTTTATTGGTTCCAGAAGAAATGATCGTCAATAGTTATTGTAAATATTCTAAGAACGTAATACACTATTCAGATAATATTAGAAATGGATGAATGTTAGATTTGAGGAATGATGCGCATATGTCGAGCGCACTATTTTCAGAAGATGCACTGATCACTTTGTGCGTGTGTGCTTTGGCGCTAGACCAGGTGACTGGTGGTGAAATATATACAGTTAAATTCTTCAAGCTCTATTTGGCCTAGTTGTTCTGATTAGTTTTATTTCTTCGAGTTTAATATTTAAAACAGTAATCTAATTAATATACACTATTTTACTCTCTGCTTTGAGATTTTAAGCAATTATTAAATAAAGCGTTATCCTCATGTAACCCTTGATCTAAATATGGTCAACTAAACAATGTTTTTCCATTGACTCATTTTCCTCTTTGTGTATGTTTTAGTTTTTTTTTTTTTTGTGATTTAAAATATGTAATTAACTTGAAATTACATGAATAGTTCATCCAAAAATAAAAATTTACTCAAAATTCACTCGCCCTCATTTGGTTTCAAACCTTCAGGAAAAGAAGATATTTTGAAGAAAGCTAAAAATCTGTAACGATTAACTTCAATAGTGGAAAAAGAAAATAGAAGTCAATGGTTTTAACCTGAATGCACAAATACTCATAAACTTGTCATATGTGGACCTAAATAATTTAGATAAGAAAAAAAAAAGGAAAAATGCCTATAAATCTTACACAATAAAGTTGATAATGTAAAAATGTAGATTCTTTGTACAGGTCTGTAGCCAGGGTGCTTCGGGTGGTTCGAAAGAAAACTGTAAATAACGTACAGTTTAAATGCACATGGTAAAATAGTATAGTGAACATTTCTGACAAAATTAAAGGAAATATTTTTGTTCCATCAAAGATTGTGGTTTTGATGACCATCCGAAAAGCTAATCCAACAAAGATTAGTGCTTGAAAATGTCACTTAAAATGCCATATTTGAACCTTATAATTTATTAGAAATTAAATAACTGTAAAAAGGTCCACAGAACCACCATTTCAATAGTCTGCTTAAGGGCCTGTTGTTCTGTGAATTGGTTTAACGAAATACTTTTATTTAACAAAAGTACATTAATGCTGTTTTTTTTCAACTCATTAAAGACAACTAAATATGTTTCGGTTTCCTTAAAAAATATCAAGCAGCACAGTCAGCATTGGCGTTTCCTCTAAAATCAGTGGCTCAGAGGTTCTTAGAAAATAACATTAAAATAAAAATTTTAAAAATCAGGTTATATAGTCCATCATTATTTAGCTAATAATGTTTATGGCAAGATTTAAAAAAATGAAATGTAGAAACTGTATTGTGTGATCATATTTTAAATAAAAAATCTTATGAACCCTGTATGCTCTCAGAGGGGTGAAGTCTAGATAGGATTTAACAATTATTGAAAATTTTAATAAAAAAATATAAATAATAGCCTAACTTGTGAACTTCTCGTCAACAACCGCTCTCAGGCTGTTGATTACCCCCACGTGACCGTATCCTAGCAACGGGATGCGTGGGTAGTTACACCGGATAAATAAACGACAACTTCATCGTTTCTTCTGTGCGAGACATTTGTGTTTGTACGATTAAAAGTATGGTTAACGTTATATTTGTGTTTACGAATTACTCAATTAAGACTTTTTTAAACAAATCTTTGGCATAACTTAGGGGTGTTTCGACGCCACGGAGACAGGACTGTCGCAAAAAGAGACTGGCTTTTGCTTTTACAACTCATAATGTCAACGGAAAACGGAAAGTCTTCAGAAGCTGAAGACACAGGGGAGCCGAAAAGCACAGAAAATAATCAGATAAAGAAAGAATCACACGATGGAGATGAAGCAACAGGAGAGGTTGAAAAAAGAAGTGATCTACCCAGTCAACAAGAGGATACTGCTGATTCACAAATTTACACAGCCACATCATTGCCTGCCATTCCCAAAGAGACCAACAAAACTCACCCACTGGTAATGCAATAATCTGTAACTTTATCATAATTACTTGCATTAATTAGCCCAAATAACTAATATGCATCGTTATTTCCATATTATACTCAAAAACTACAAATATTTGAGATATCACGACATACGTTGCTCAGTAGATTAGAATATGTTAAAAATATAAATGTGTTCCTAAAGTTAGAAGCATTGTTCACAAATGAATTTACATGACATTTACATGGTCATTCGGTATTGTGGGTGTTTAAAACTAATCATGACATACTATAATGGTTTCAAAATAATATCTAAAGAAAAAAAATAGGAAGAATCAATAAATTATGAATAATTGAATGACAATGTGGGAATCATTTGTAATGAATAAAAAAACATTTTAAAATATATAAAATTACTCTGATTACAAGTGCTTAATTTTTGGAATCTGATTATATCCAGATTAACTTTACATGTAATCAATTCTTACCCAGCAACAGTGACAACACATCACATTCTATGCACAAAAGTGTTATAATATAATTATAGGTTTCTTAAGGAGCTTGCTAAAGAAAGAAAAGTCTTGTAAATTAGCATTTTCAAACTGTCAAAAGGTAAATAAGTCACTTAAATTTTTAGACCTACTATTTAACTTAATCTGCAATGTGAAAGTAAGCTATTTTCTGATGTTGTTTCTGAACTTTTAGTTTATTGGCTTTGAGGGAAATGACTAGGAATAACAAACGGCAGTAAACATTCAAACTACTTGCTCTTCAATCAAGTGCATTTATGACTGTACATAAAAATATAAATAACATAATAAGAAAATATCAGCTTGAACATCAAGAGCTGTTTTTATGGTCAAAAAACAATGTAAGTAAATAAAAAAAATGTCTAAATAGTTCCAATGGCTGAACCCGCACTTATATAGTCAATACTCTAGTTTCTTTTTTCGACCTGTATCTAAAACTTAGTCCATCACACTTCCAGGTCCTTGAATGGGCTTATGGCATCAACTCATCCCTACCTGTTTTCAGCCTGCAGGATGAAGACAGGCTTGTCATCATCTATGCTTGTGCTCATGTTGCTGTCATTTATGATCACACTTCTAAATCACAGTACCTGTTACAAGTAAGAGACTTGTATTGTTTCAAACTTAAATGACTTACAAAATTAAATGTAAAGCCTAAAATGGTATTGTAAACATGCTGATTTTGTGCTGCTTGGTGTCTGCAGGGCCACTGCAGTCCAATCACCTGTCTGTGTACAAGTGAAGACAGACGTTGGATTGTTACTGCGGACATGGGTCAAGAGAGTCTTGTTATCATATGGGATGCTTATACAGGGTAAATCTGACCCTTTATTCTATTCCTATTGCTTTTGTAAATCCCCCCTTACAACTGACTGTAAAGACTTGATTATCATGCTTATGCATTGGGCAAAACAGATCTTTTTCACATTTAAGTGAAATGGATTTATCAAAAAAAAAAAAAAAAAAAGAAGAAGAAGAAGTACTGAACTTTTCGGTTGTTGTTTGGAAGAAAGCCAGTCAACTTTATATGTGCTTGTTGTAAACTTAGAGAAATGGGTAGAGTTTAGGCAGACTAAATGAATCGAAATGTCAGAAATAGCATATGAACTGTTCACAGTAAGTTACATTTACCAGCATTTGATACATTGGTTCACCTGTTCATTAACATAAATAATTTGAAATTTGAAAGTGGCCTGGATGTTGGTACTAGACGGACAGGCCAAAGTATTTCAGAAAGTGCTGGTATCTACAGGGGTTTTCACACATAACCTAGATCTACATATTTTGCAGGGGATGGTCAAAAAAAAGAAAAGAAAGTGCCTTGTTGATGTTTGAGGTGAAAGTAGAATCTTCAGACTGGTTTGAGCTTATAGAGAAGCAACAGCAACTAAGACAGCCTCTTGTTACTAAAAGAAGAGCCTTTCTGAATACACAAAATGTCAAAGCTTGAATCAGATGGACTACAACAGCAGAAGAGCACACACTCTTGTCAACCAAGAACAGAAAACTGAGGCTACAGGTGGTTTCACAAAAACTAGAAAAAAGATTGATAAAAGATTACCTTAACAGCCTCGATAAATGTTGTGACATTCATATTTTCAGAAATTGGCATAAACAATATGACCATGCATTGGATCAGCTGTACGGCTGCTGTTGGAGCAATGATGTGAGAAAAACCTTTCTACCACATCCATTGCTGTTGACCATGTCTATTTCTTTATGACCATAGTGTGAGGGCTACTTCCAGCAGGAAAAAACAAAACTCCAATCATGTCTGGTTTCTTGAACATGACATTGAGCCCATTACACTAAAATCTTCTCTACATTCTTCAGATCACAGTACAATAGGGCACCTTTGTAATGGGAAATTTGCCTTATGGATGAGCAGTCAACAATGGTGCGGCAATTGTGTGATACTAATGTTTATATAGATAGCAAAAGCTCTGAGTAATGCATCCTAAAACTTCATGAAATGATGAATTTAGGCAGTTTAAGTGTACATAACAAACATTTACAATGTATAGGGTGAAAAATAATTTTATTGCATCTTGTAGGATTCCTGTCAAGACATTGTTTGATTGTCATCCAGAGGGTGGAGTTGCTGCCTTAGCACTGTCAAAAGATTCAAAATATCTAGTGACTGTTGGTGCTGGACTAGTACAGGTCTGCTTGGCTTCTATATCATATTTTTACATACCCTGTAGACAAATAAAATATAAATGTTCTTAAAAGATTAGTTCATTATAAAAACTGTTGTTAATTACTCACTCTCATGTTGTTCCAATCCCCTCAGAACTTCGTTCATCTTTAGGACACAAATTCAGATATTTTAAATGAAATCTGAAAACTCACCCTCCATATGCAGCAGTGGTTCCTAGATGTTCAAAAAGGAACCAAAAACATACATTACATGACTAAAAACATGGTTAAAACCTTCCTTGTGACTTCAGTAGTTCAACTGTAATCATACAAAGTCACCTTTGAGTGGTAGTAAAATTGTAAAATCTACTTTGTTTGCCTATATATCTTGTCTCCCACATCAGGTCAGGATGTGCATTTACTATGGACAGTACAATGTATTGCCATTAATGTCAGCAGCGCAAAATTTAAGCAACATGTTGCCTGAAGTAAACGGCACCCTAATCTGACGAGGAAAGCAATGACGAACAAAGTGGTTTTTGCAGTTTATATGACACACAAAAGAGTTCTTGGAGTTACTTATGATTACAGTTGAACCACTAAAGTTACATGGAAGATTTTGATAAGGATTTTAGTTTCTTTTCTGGACTTTGAATTCCACAGGACCGTTGCTGTCTATGGAGAATGAGATAGATAGAATGAGATCCACAGGACCGTTGCTGTCTATGGAGAATGAGATAGATGGAATGAGATCAGTTTCTAAAAAATAACTTAATTTGTGTTACGAAGATAAATGAAGAACTAAAGGGCTTGGAATTATGAGGATGAGTAATTAATAACATAATATATTTTTTAATCACATTAAAGATATATAGTCACAGATTAATATAACTGGCAACAAATAAACTTTTTTTCTATGTCAGCGAGTGTGTATTTGGAACTGGACGGATGAAAGCGAAGAGCCAGCATGTCAAGTTGACCTCAGCCCAAAATATGGTTGCCAGGTATGCTGTAAAAGTATGAATACTGGTTATCAATCAACATTTGATGTATCCATCATCAAATAAACTCTCAATGTTTTCCCAGAAACAAATACTTTTCAATCCCTCTGACAGCACACAGCTGGTCAGCAACAGCAGCTCTCAGGTTCTCTTCTACAACTGGGTATGGATTATTTATCTCTTTGTCTTACTGATTTACAGTTGTAGTTGTATTTGCTTATAGCAAGGAATTCTGTTGCTCAGGAAAGGGGACATCTGGAATACTCAGCACCTGAAATTACTGATAAGGTTGGCAGAAGAATCTTTTTTCAGGATTAACTTTTTGTGTTGCTGCAATGAATGAAAGTATTCTGCTCTGCTTTTGGCATGACTTCTTGCAAATCTCTCTTCATCTAGACCTTCAATGCAGTGATAGGTTCCCTGAGCCAGTCCGTCTTCCACTACGATGGCGTGCAGGCTTTTACAGCCACCTCAAATGGGAATATAATTCTCTGGGACAAGCAAACGGAGTCTGTCTCTCGTCAGCCCATAGTGAGGAACGCCATAAAACTAGTTTCTATGCAGAAGGAAGCGATCGCTGTATTGACTCTGATTGACAGGTATATGTAAAACATAGATACAGTATATAGTGTGGTGTGCATGAAGATGCATCAGATTAGTCCTAATACTTTGTTTTCTGTCAAGTTTTATAGTAACAGGTGATGTGAACGGACACATCAAATTCTACGATGGAAATCTCAAGCTTATCAACTTGTACAATGAGTTTAACGTAGATCCCATCAGATCCATCTCCTTTTCTAAAGAAAGACCCTCCAATAACAGCCTGGAATACCCAAAAGACTGCACGCTAGATGCGAAGCCATTTGTCATGAGGTGAGACCGTGAGTGACTCTTAAAGATCTTAGATATATTATGACAAATTTGTCATATGAAAATAATATTTAAAAAAGCGAAAAATTTTATGCAGTTAAGACTGTTTACAAATTATTGTTTTAATATTTTAGACAGAGACATTCCTTCACTGAATTTAGTTTGCCTAAATATGCTTCCTTAATGTTCTTGAGACATACCACAGGAGAAAGTGTGAAATACATTTCAAGCCATCTGTTAAAAGCTAAACTACTAACAGGAGTGCAGTACATAGACTGGATGTACTCATCCATATAACAAAGTACATCTATACATTAATCTTAGTCAGAGTGGGATTGCTTAAAGAGATTTTCAGCAATAAATGAAACCTCTATTGTAATTTACTCAGCCTCGTGTTATTCCAAACCTCTATGACTTTCAATTGGCGAATACAAAAAGTATATTTTGAAGAATGTTGGTAACCACCAGTTTTAGCGAACTTTGACCAGCATTTGTTAAGAAAGAAAAAATACATGGATTACTCTAAAAAACAGAAACAGTAAGAACTTATTTTGTGTTCTATAGAATAAAGTATACTAATTTGGAATGAGGGTGATAAAATAATTTCGTTTTAAAGTATTTCTCTTACGCATTTCCATCTTTTATGTCACCATTTTCATACTTTCTTCAGGCTGGGATATAGAGGCATCATTATTCAACTCTACAGTGTAATAAACTCTTTCTCTCCTTCTATTTACAGAAATTTTGTCCTCTCTACAATTCATGCAACTGTAGTACATGTAAACACACAGACAAATGTTCCAAAGAGCCTTCTGCGGGAACATGCAGAACCTCTGGAAGCAGTTGCCTGCCATCCTAAACAACCATTGGTAGCTATGGGCAGCCACAGCGGCACCATTAAGGTATGGGATTATCAGCATAAAGAGGCCGTCTGCAGCAGAGTTTTCCTGTCCCACAAACAGATCCAGTGCATTGCCTATGATCCACAAGGTGAACGTTTCATTGTTGTATTACCATATTTTACGGGTCATTTGTTTGCTGTCAATTTACCCACCCTCAGCCCATCCAAGATGTAGTTGACTTTTTTTAATCAGTGCAACAATAAATTAGACTTTTAGCTAAAACTGTTGGTGATTTATAACTTGCAAGTCCATTAACTTAAAAAAAAACATCAGCAGGCAAAATGAAATTATAGAGTTCTTATTAAATGAGATGATTGGTCTGTGTGAGTATTATGTAAAGGGATGCTGACAACAGAGGTGCGGATCCAAATCCAGGGTTTATTAGGAGAATGGTCAGGCAAGCAGCAGTCAACACAGAAACAAACAGACGTATATGGGCAATCCAGAGTCATGGTCAATACACAAGTGAATGGTCAGTAGAAGCAGTCAGCAGACAATGTAAACAAACAAACAAGGCGAGGTCAAAACACGGCAAATTAAGTCAAGAGAAATGCGCTGTAATGTTCACAGTAACAGATGAACAAGACTCAGCATCTAGTGTGTATGTGTTTGTGCTGCTTTTAAAGTCCATGTAATCAGTTTAGAACAGCTTCAGCTGTGTGTTAGCAATCAGTGGAAAAACGGAACAGGTGTGAGTGTGTGTGCATGACAGGATTTATAGTCCATATGGTGACAGATTTGTAGTCCTAAGTGAAAGGGAATGATTCCTAGCGATCTTCAGGCCTGGTTCATTGCTGGTGATTGTGACAATAAGAAACTGAACATTATTAAGAGCATGGGCAGTAGTTTAGTTTTGTCTGTGTTTTTGATGCTTAAAGTGTCGATGTTGCCCTTCATTTTTATGAATCACCAATTTTTAAATAAAAAACATCTTTAACTTTTTTTTGAAGAGAAAAAGTCACCTGTATCTTGGAGGATCTTTTTTTGCTCAACTGTCTATCATTTCATGTTCCGATTAAAAACATGTTTTTCACTAGTAAATATTTAAAGATGCATGTTTGTGAATTTATCCTGATCTAGGTTTTTACCTGGCAGTTGGTTTTGCCAGTGGGGCTTTGCAGATTGTTGATGCCTGTACACTTCACAATGATGGTAAAGAATGTTTGCAGTTCACTCAAGACAGCATTACCCATCTAACCTTCTCTCAGGACTCACACTACCTGGCTGCTGCGGTTAGTGGAAGTTGCTTTTTTATTTAGGTAATTTGTACAGCACATTTCAGATTAAATATTTTGTGAACTGGTAACATTATGAAATTATTTAAAATGTATTAACTCAAATGTGACAGTTTGGGGTGACAAGTTTATAAGTAAGTCATTGATTAAAAATAACAAACAAATAACCAATGTAAATCTAGTGGGTGTGCGTCCTGAACGAGTTACTGGACTTTTAGGTCTCTTGGATACGAAATAAAAAAAGACAATCAATGTAAGTGTGGATCAGAAAAATCTGGACAAAGTGTTATATATGTATTTGTTTTAAACACATGCACATGAAATACACACATTTGAACATACACATCTTGAAAATGCACTTCTTTGAAAAACAAATGTCATTTTCTTTGTTCTTAAATTGATGAACTGTTTAAAGATATTTTTATATATTTTGTGGACACATGAAGATAGAATAAAATGCTTTTTTTGTTTAAATGCAGAGGCTTGTCTCTTTATTAAAATATAATATATGGTCATATATTCATAGTAGTAAGCATTTATAGGGGCCTCAAATTTACTGAAAATCATCAAAAAATCTAAAACTTTTGAATAAAACACTGAAAAGATTTAATAAAAAAAATTGAGAACAACAGCAGAGTTGTTGATTTAAGTAGCTTTTAAAAAAAAAAAAACATTTTTACTTTTTTTAATTATCTTATTCCAGGACACGGGAAAAGCTGTGACGTTGCTCTGTTTATGTAAAGAGGGGACTCAGGAGATATGGAAGTACCAGGGCAGACACCACTCACATTATAAACCCATCCAGGACCTGCTTTTTGGAGTAGATTTAGATAGCAATCAGCCGCGACTGCTCTCTCTTGGCATGGATCGCAGGCTGGTGAGTACATGTGTTTCTATATTATTCATTTACATTTATTCATTTAGCAGATACTTTTATCCAAAGTGACTTACACATGAGGATAAAAGGAGCACTTCAAATCATCAGAGAGCAGCAATATATAGATGCCATGACTAAGTCTAGAAGTCTGTTTTTCTTTTTCGATTAATGGTCTCTATCTTGTCTGTTCTTAACAGGTGGAGTATGATCTGCAGAGCAGTGGTGAAAACGAGCTGTTGATTTTGAGTTGCGATCGGATCGAGCAGAGCGCTGTACCCACATGCATGGCGTGGTATCCTCATCTAACACCTGAAAATTTCCTTCTTACAGCCTCCAATCTCTATAAGATGAAGCTCTTCAATGCGACCTCCAAAATGTGCAGGTTTGTAGTTTACAACAGTATTGGTGATTTAATTATTGGAGATATTCAAATAAACCAAAAGCCAAAAAGTTCTCATTAAATGTGATTTTTATAGAAAGAAACATTTAAAGAAATTGTTACACAAGCCTAAAATTGGATAATAGAATGGGATTTCAAGGACATTTTATTAATATGGCCTCCTTTTGATGCAAAAGGGTAATAAGTTAATTCCCTTAAGATAAGCATCTCTGTTATGACTATGGACAAAGGAACTGAAGATTCATCTAAAGTGTGTTTGTCTTCTCCCATAAAAGAGGGGAAATGACTTCACTGGTAGGGATGACTTACTGTTTACGCAAAGATCAGTGGATTTCCACATATCCGGAAGACCATTTATGGTGTTTACGTACAGTTGTAATATTTATTATCCAATTATGTGTCACTTTGAACTATCCTTTGAAGGCAGCCTTGTGCTCAACTAATACAACTCAAGAACCCAAACTAAATGATGTACCATACAGCAGTTGACCATTCACAAGTGTTTGTACAGTTCAACGAGCACAACTGAATGTTTAGGGATTTTTTTCCCCCACTTCTTTATGCTGTTTAAGGGATACTCCACCCAAATATACATTTCTCTTTAAATACTCTTATGCCAATGCAGATGTATATGACTTTAACACAATACATACAAATGTTTTCAGAAAAATAATCTAGTAATAACAATGATGAAAATCTTATTCTTAAATGTTGAAATAAACTACTGTGACAATCTACTGCACAGAAAAACACTTTCCGCGCCCTCTTATGGCTCTCCAGTGAAAAAGATGCTCATCCTACCTGCATCCAAAGATGGCGACTCTAATTCCCGCTACATGGCATATATAACAGAAGATAAGGTATAACGTTTTCCAGGTCTTATTAACAAACGGTCACTTTCATAATTACTCTTCTGTTTTAAACTTATATAAACTGAACTACAGTCTTAGTACTGATCACTTTGTGTTACCCTTAGTTATTGTGCAACATTTACTCCAATTTAATGATTTGAGTTTCTCTTTTCACTTCTGGTTTCTCTCCTTGTAGGTTGGCATTCAGATTCTGCCTCTGGATGGAAACCCTCACAAGTCCTTTGTAATGATCTGTCACTCAACAGGTGTCTCCACTCTTGCCTGCTCATATGATGGTAGATATGTTTTCACTGCTGGAGGACAAGACTGCACTGTCTTTTCTTGGGAGCTCAATTTACTGTGAGTTTGGATAGCATGTGTCTCATGCAAAAAAAAAAAAAAACTCAATTAAGCACTGAAATCAAGTAACCACTATAACAAATATTGTGCATGAATTTAAACTGGGTCATTTTGACACCTACGTATTTAAATTGAACTACATGTAGCTATGTCTTTTTTCCCCAATTATTCATGCAGATCATTGGAGGCATCTGCTGCTCTAGGAGGAAAAGGCATGAAGCCTTTCTATGATCTTCTGGAGGGAGGAAGAGATGGTCTGCTATTTAAGGTATGAACTCCCAAACTGTAATGTTTTCTTTTATCTCATTGTCAATTTGTACATACAGATTTTTGACAGTAGTATATGAAGTGAAGGTGTTTTACCTGTACTTAAAAATTGGTCCACTGCATTTGACCTACAATACAAGTGAGAGGTGATCACACACGCAAAATCCAACCATGTAAGCACAGAATTGGACAATGGGCAGACATTGTTTCTTCAATTATGGTTAGGTGCCTTGCGTAATGGCAGCTCAGCTTGACATAAAAGGCTTACTCCCTCACCTATAATTTTTGCTGGTATTAGAAATCAAACTTGTAACTAACACAAATATAATATATAATATACACAGTAAAAACTTCAGAGTAAAATTTACTCAGTTCAGAGAACATTTGGTCCCTCTCTAAATTGAGCAAAATTTACTCAGCAGCAGAGTTAAAGTTAATGAGACAATGATGGGGTTATTTAAGTGATGATTGAGCACTGATGATGAACACCTGCTGTTAATAAGCAGAAACAGAAGAGAAACACAAAACTACATCTACCTTCAGTCACAGCCGTAGATCAAATAAACTGAAATAAAACACATTAAATCTCTCAAAGTCTCAGCAAAGGATCATTAAGTAACTCCACAAACAGCAGCTTTACTTATTAACAACCTGTTTGGCCTTATTTCTGCCACACTCTATAAAATTCCATATAGTAATAATATAAAGAATTAATTTTTTTTTTTACAACATTAAAAAAAAAAAAAAAAAAAAAAACACTTTTTGTGTTTAACTGTCACCGTTGAGGAGAACAGTAGCTGCTTTACTTGGACTCTGACTCGATTTCTGCTGTTAGTTTTTCTTTGTTTGCCAAATAGTGTATTGTGGCAAATATTGTATAAAGAGAGCAGTTGTGCTCTGGATAATTGACTCTGTGGTGGGTTAGTCATTGGTCAAATCAGTAAAATTGTTTTTGACTTATTAAGTTTAAATAATGTTGTATCACAAAAGAGCACTGTATTAAGAAAATGGAGCTCACCAATACCATTATCAGATCACATTGAACATCTGAAAGACTCAAAACCCACAGACATAAAGAATCAGCGTATGCTTCTCAACTATGGTGAGTTTTATTTTCCTACAGTGCATGCTAGGAACTATGGATGAATGTCGTATTATTGTCTTAACATGCACAGCACCCAAAAAAAAATCTCTAACCACTGTTGAGATAGATACGCTGATTATTGATGTCTGTGTCTCTAAAGTGATTCAGATGCTTAATGTATTTTATTATAACACCACAGTTGAGATCCATTCTCTTGAAAAACACTGAACTTTGTTTCCTATATGATAATCCATCATTTAATCATAATATCTTGTACAGTTACTGTTATCAAGAGTAAGAATACACACAGGATCAATCTACTTGATCACATGTGCTCTTTTTATACTTGTTATTGCAAGTAAAGAAAATTAACATTAGAAATTGAGTCCAAGTAAATCAACCACTTTTCTCCATGATGGTGACATCAGGCGAAAAAAAAAAACTTTTTTTTTGTAATATGTAAATAACTAAAACGGTTAATTCTCAATAAATCTCATGTGGAATTTTGTGAACATCTGACAGAAATAAAGTCAATCAGGTAACCAATGAGCGAAGCTGCTGCTGCTTCTCTTATGTTTCTGCTTATTAACAGCAGGTGTTCATCATCAGTGCTCAATCAACACCTAATTAACCCCATCATTGTCTCATTAACTTTAACTCTGCTGCTGAGTAAATTTTGCTCAATTTAGAGAGGGACCAAATGTTATCTGAACTGAGTAAATTTTACTCTGAAGATTTTACTGTGTACCTGTGTCACAGGTAGGCTCACTCAGAAACACTCCGATCACACAGGAATTATCAAAAACAAACAAACAAACAAAATAAACCTACTGGCACATCAACTCACAGGCAGTACAAAAAGATGTAACAATACAAAACCAGACAAAGAACTAAACAAACTCAGCGGTATAAATTCACAGGACTGATTGAACTGAATACATACAGGGTGTGGCACAGGTGGAACTAATGAACATTAACCAATGGCGGGCAAACAGAACAAAGGAATCACATGACACAAACAGAAGCACATGGAACACAACACATGGGGAATCACATGACAGGAACATCTACATCAGGTGTGTCCAAACTCGGTCCTGGAGGGCCGGTGTCCTGCAAGTTTTAGTTACAACCCCAATTAAACACACCTGAACCAGCTAATCAAGCTCTTTCTAGGTATACTAGAAACTTTCAGGCAGGTGTGTTGAAGCAAGTTGGAGCTAAACTATGCAGGATACCGGCCCTCCAGGACCGAGTTTTGACACCCCGATCTACATGAACACAACACAGACACACCAGAATTGTGACACACCATAACATTTAAATAGTGCATTAAATAATTCAATTGTAACTTAATATGTACAACAACACAATTATTTAAACAAAATTCCATAAAAATCAATGTGAAGTGCCAATGTGGGTATTTTGGGAGTGTCAATTTATGATGACTTTTTTTTTGTTTTTCCTGAATGGCCGTGCTTACTTAGAAATGACTAAAACTATAGATCTGTAAAAGCGTTCCCTGTATTTAAGTGAAATTAATAATTTATTGTAATATTTTACAGTTTTAATTTTGTACTGTGTCGTTTTACAATGCTCCTTTAACTAGGTCCAAATTTGTGCATTTGTTAAATAGTAAATATTTGTTCTTTAGGAGATGGAGGAATATTTTTACTACTTTCAGCTACTGGACCAAAACCTTGACTCTATGGAAACCCGGCTTGTGTCCACACGCATCCCTCTTGCTGATGTGCCCTTCTTAATGCGAGCCCTTGGCTTCTATCCCACAGAGCAAGAGGTACATGCACTGTTGCAGTCACCAGTTGACTCTACAATACAGATCTGTCATCAACAGGTGGACTAGCACTCAATATTTTGTCAACCCACTTTTTGTTTTGTTGAAGCTGGAAGACATGCAAAATGAGGTGAAGTTCAGCCGCTATGCTGAAACCAGAAATTATGTGACAGACATCGATCTGGAGGAGTTCATTAGGCTGTATGTCAACCACAGACCTGCCTCTGGCATTTCCAGGCAGGAGCTGTACAATGCCTTCCAGGTGCTTGGAAAGCCAGACGAGGAGGGCAGGTATAATATTGACAGGGATGAACTGCTTGAGCTACTGCAGGCTAGAGGTAAGTTTTTTATTTTTAAAGATTGTAATTAACAGAGAAAGATTTTGGTTACTGCATTTAAGAGGCTGTGAATTTGGTTATAATATACACTTATATACACTACCTGACAAAAGTCTTGTCGTTGATCCCAGTTGTAAATGCAACAAATAATAACTTGAATTCTAGTTGATCATTTGGAAAAATTGTTTATTTTGGTAGTGGTAGATTTTTTTGTTGAATAATCTGTTGAACTGCATCCCAATCATCAAAATACAACAGAAGACGTATTGGAATGGTTTGGAATCATGGACCCAGAGTTCTAACAAATATCAGTCAAGTTTGGTGAAGGAAAAATTATGGTTTGGGATTACATTCAGTATGAGGGTGTAGGGTCCACCCAGTTGGTCCAATGACGGTATCCAATGGTGGATGAAGGTTCACTGCATGTTCGGTCTTTCCAGTGCACAATGTTGATTTATTTTAAACTTAACTCATATCTGACTCCAATTTTAGTATGAGGTGGTTTAGAATATTAATATATTTATCCTCTTTTTATCTGACTCCAATTATAAAACATTGATAAAGTTATTTTGTTTCCTTTCACATTATTTTAGATTATGATTGAATATTCTTTCGATTTGTTATTATACCTTATTCTCATTTATTTACATTCCTATAGCATACCGAGTCTTGCACCGACAAGGTATACAATCTCTTAATACAAGCTTGTCAGTCTTGGTCATTAAACAGAGGCGATTACCACTCTCCTAAAGTGGCAGAACCCTACTTACTCAATTTAGGAGATTTTTTATGTGGTCCCCATAGATCTGTTATCTACTTAATCAAGACAAAGTATTTAATAATAATCGCACAGGATTATAAGTTTGTAGATGAAGGCCTAAATACCCACATTTAGATTAGTTTCAACAATATTTTGTTGTTTTAAATAGAAAACCCATAGTTGGCCTTTTACAGTCTAAGTATACTTGAATTAATGCCAATGTGTTAGTCGGATCTCTAACAACATCGTATAGCGTGCCACGCTGCTCCGTCTAACATGTTTTAGTCCGTTACTAACCTGTACAGGGGCTTGTAGTGCTATGGACAACAACATTTACCAGTGATAATAACACGAGGTTTGAATAATTCAAAACATAACAATTTATTAGTCAGGTAAATGTATTATGCTAATTCAATCAGTCAATTCATAAACGATCAATATAAGACATCAAATTATCAAAGACAAATCCAAGATGAAAAAATGCATACCTGACTTCAAAATATACATAACATGGAGCGTATGCTCCATGTTACGGGCTGATCTGGGTAAGCAGAATTGCGCCGAGCATTTCTCAAACCTTACCTTAAATAATCCAAAAATCCCTTCAAGGAAAGGTGTGTGTGTGTAACAAAAGGCATTTGCATTTAGTGCTGCCTGTGGGAAAGTCACACCCTTCACAGTGGTTCAAAAGATGCCTGAAATTTTATATTTATTGTTTTGATTATGTCTATTTCTGAGAGAATGAGACCATTGTAGCAGTTGCACTAAGACATTTCAAATGATATCAAACATGATAGATAAAATCACTTGGGTTAATTTAAAACATTCAGACATTGAAATTACCATATGCGTGAGGTGGGGTGGTTGAAGTCGAGTTTCAGCGGGTTCAAATGTAAATGTAGCGGGAACTAGTTCTTTCCCGCATTCCCACCTGCTGGGTTGTGAAGCCAGTTGTCTCCGTTTTCAGCTCATGTTTGAATTGTCAAAGACATCAAAGTATTTGTAATATCTCAATTCTTACAAGGGCATGCAAGAGATCTGCAGAGCGGATGACACATTAACAGCCTGAGGTATCAAAGACATTTGTGCTGCCCATTACATTACACTCCACAGAAGAGCACAAATTCTTCAGCAGGATAGCATTCTCTCTCATATTTTAGCCTCCACATCACAATTCCTAAAAGCAAAGAAAGTCAAGTTGCTCAAGGATTGGCCAACCCAATCACGAGACATGAACATTATTGAGCATATCTGGGGTAAGATGGAGGAGGAGGGATTGAAGATGAATCCAAATAATCTCGATGAATTCTGGGAGACCTGCAAGAACGCTTTCTTTGTCATTCCAGGTGACTTTATTAATAAGTTGTTTGAGTCATTGCACAGATGTATGAAAGGAGTCCTCCAAGCTCATGGGAGTCATACACAATATTAATTCTTTTTCCACTGCACCATAACTGTATATTCTATTCTGTACATTATTTCTGTTAATTGACAAGACTTTTGTCTAATCAAAGTCAGAACTTACTGTCCTAATTAAATAATTAAAAATCAAGGCATAATCATATCATAGGCGTCAAGACTTTTGTCAGGTAGTGCAAGTCTCAAAGGACAAGCATGACAACAGTGTTTCTTATGGCATTTCCAATGTTACCCTTCGGGGTTTCGTGATGATGCCATAGATGAAGCAATTTCATTAGAAAGTTCTTAGAAAACACTTTTTCTTAATATAAAGAACATTTAAGAGTGTACGCAATGCATGTCACAAATGTATAAATGCTACAATATACTCAGTAAGAAAGTATAAGTAAGCTAAATCAGGAGTTTTTGATTTAAAAATGTTGTTAGTTCTTCTTCCCCCCATAGATAAAAAAAAACCAATTGATTAATATTACTTATTTTAATTTCAGGCGAACATATGACTGAAGATGACTTGGCTGAATGCTTTACGACCCTTTTAGGTGTTACTCCAGATGGAGGCAATTACACAGGTAGGGAGACCCCCTGTAAGCCACCATACTCAGGGACAAATTTGGGTAGATGTAGAATTGAGTAGATTCCGAAATTCTCCTTAAGATAACAAGAGCATACAACAAAAAGTGTGTAGTACTACGCTGTGTAGCATTACTGAAAAACCATGATAATAACGTTTTTCTCCACACCGAAATCGGCTGACAGTGATTTGTTTTTTGAATTATTAAAATACGGGTGTCTGAGCATCATGAGCACAGACACTGTGATGTAAGAAAGTTACTTCTTGACAGTTTGCGTGAATTAATGTTTGTTTTGGATTAAAAAAAATGTTTTTCCAAATTATTTCACATCTGTAGTACAAATACATAGTTTTCTTTCATAATTACACTTTATAAATAATTTTTTTAACCCCAAACTGATGAGCAAACACATTCAGACTTTCAGTTACATCACCAATGTTACAGAATAACAAAGTTGTAATAATCATTGTGACACAGTGTTATAAATTAGTACTATAAAATAATATTTGTTCTATTGCAACATAAAGGCACTGTAAGGAATTTTTCTGATCCTGAAACCAAAGAAAATCGTTCTGCTATTTCACAGTTGTTTGAATTTCTTCTCAGTGATCAATGGCTCTGTGTTGCAGCTGATCTGAATACTTGTGAAAATACCACATTTAATAATGTTTTTAATCCTAACTCACCTCAGAACCTCAATTTTTTAAAAATAAATTGTTCTTTAAAATTCCATAGTCGAGTGTTTATTAGTTATGCAAATAAATCCTCGGTTCTCTTTGATTTCTAGTGTATCTTTTTTCTGTTGTATTTGTGCACAAGAGCAGCTTCTAGCCCTTTGTCAGAGATATACAGATCACAGAGTCATGTTTCCCTGACAAGATGTGCATGAGAATTGCAGCTTTTGCTTAATTAATCATAATCTAGTTTTCATTTCAGATAATCTCACAGCCCTATTTATTATCATGGCAGTATGGAGCAAGTAAAATAGTTCACACTGCCCGATTTTAGCCCTGATTTTCGTTCAATAACAGGTCTTGTATAATTGCTGACAAATGCCTGAAATCGGTTTTCATGAGCGACATCACAAAGCACAATTTACTAAAAACGCAATCTGAGAGTATCGCCGACGAGACACTGATGGCTGTAAAATATTTGGCATACTAAATATCTGGACTGGTGATTCAAAGTCATGCTGTGTAGAAGAGTTCTGACTAAAAAACAATTAACTGATGACCAACAACTTTTATAATGCCACAGTCTACCACTTTCGTTTCTTTCATTCATGATCATGTGGGAACAGGGCCGGCGCGTCCATAGAGGTGACCTAGGCGGCCGCCGAGGGCGGCAGTATAGAGAGGGCGGCGTCCACGACACCTCCCTTACCACCCGCATCCTCAGTTATGTCCGCGACACCTCCATCAGCACCCGCGTGTCCTCAGTTATATCCGCGCATAGGACAGCAGAATTGAGGTCCGCGACACCTGCGCATCCTCATTTATATCAGCGAATAGGGCGGCAGAATAAAGAGCTCAGTGTCTGCGACACCTCCCTCAGCACCCGCAGGTCCTCAGTTATATCTGCGCATAGTGTGCCACATAAGAGGTCCGCGACACCTCACTTCATTTTCATAACCGGTCACTTTCGTTTTCTCATTGGGGTTGAGGGCGGCGTGATTGTCCTCTGCCTAGAGCGGCAGTTCAGCTTGCTCCGGCCCTGTGTGGGAAGCACCAACATGTTTTATCATGCTAAATGCATTTTAAGGTTCTGTTATAATGCTGCTTTGTGAGCTCTAACAAAACACAAAACATGTTAAACATCTTTGGTGTTTCCCACTACATGTTTTCTATAAAACCAAACCAAGGGTGGTCAAGGGTATTTGACATAATTAGCATGGGAACACAGGACATGGTCCTTGTCACTAAAACTGCTTATTTCTTTGGACTTAAACATTTTTGAAAGCATTACCAGAAAATAATAAAAAATATATAACACTATGAAAAGGCGACACGGTGGCTCAGTGGTTAGCACTTTCACCTCACAGCAAGAAGGTCACTGGTTTGAGTGCCAACTGGGTCAGTCGGCATTTCTGTCTGAAGTTTGCATGGTCTCCCCGTGTGGGCGTGGGTTTCCCCCACAGTCCAAAGACATGCGCTATAGGTGAATTGGGTAAGCTTAATTGTCTTTTGTGTGAGTGTTTCTGAGTTTGTATGGGTGTTTCCCAGTACTGGGTTGCAGCTAGAAGGGATCCGCTGTGTTAAAAATATGCTGGATAAGTTGATGGTTCATTCCGCTGTGGCGACCTCAGATTAATAAAGTGACAAAGCTGAAGAAAATTGAATAAATTAATAAATGAACATGTTCATTTACACGTTCATCTTACATGTTTTGCCTTTACATTGTTGGTTATGTTTTGGGTTAAATCATAGGCAAGTGAATGTGCAAATTAGCGTCTTTGCTAATAATGCACTCACATATATAACCTCTGCAATGTTAAAGACTATTTGGCTAAAATACATTATGATTTTCAAAATGTAGCAATCTTTTGATCTCAACAAACGTTACTCTTTCTCCTTTCAGGGTCTCTGTTGGAAAGTGTGCTTCCAGCTGAAATCACCATGGACGCATTTGCCTCAGATATATTGGGCTTTTCTGTCGCCACCCAGGAGCTCCATCAAGAACACCACGGACAGGAGTCATAATATATTTACATTTCCCTGCTTATGTTCATGCGTTGTCAATAAGTAATGTATTTTAAAACAGATGGACTGTTATTGTGTGGTTAGCGAGCTGTTGTGTTATATGTTTGCGTTCAATTCTTTCGCATAGAGATAAAATCATACGAAAATAAAACATGTCGTTTGTCAACATGCTGTCGATTGAAGTCTCCATTTTTTCCAGATACATTTATAAAACGTGTGTTGATGTCGTGGTGCTGGTTTCGATTCGCTCGTCTAGCTCAGCAATCTGATAAAATATCGTTTTCTTTGCTCTGTTCGCCAACAAAGGAGCGAAACGCGTACCCGCATTGACCGTGTCTCTCATGCTTCGAGGGCATTTGGCTTCAGCGCAGGCGCACAAACCCCGCCTCTCTCCTGTGCTGTGTGCATTCGCATTGTGTCTAAACAGGCAGCGAGCAAAAAGATATTTTACCAACAGCAGTAATGTCGGGCAGGTCGGTTCGAGCGGAGACGCGGAGCAGGGCGAAAGATGACATCAAGCGGGTTATGGCTGCAATTGAAAAAGTGCGGAAATGGTAAGAGAGAGCGTCTATCCGTTAACGAACAGCACAGACAGCCTGTGGGGGAGGAGAGACACCGAGAAACAATGAAATGAAAGCGAAGAGAGCGTTTATTCCACTCCAATTTCACTCAGATGTACTGTTTCTGCGATTCTGCGCGCGGCTGCTCCTTTGTCGGCTGTGTGAAAACATAGTTTGGGAAAATGTAGATCGCGTTTTTTCTTCCATTAAATTTTTATGTGGGTTGAACCTAGAAGCCATTTCGTTGCAGTCACATGAAGGCTTTGCTGTTAGAGCCTGTAATGCCGGCTGAATAGTAACCGAACGGGCTGACATGAGGAAACTAGAGTGAACCGTCCGTACCGAACAGAAAGTGCCGGTGAACGGGCGTTTGACTCGTTCATCTCGTGTTGAAAGTGAGAGAGTCGCGCTTTGAGCGGCGGCGCGTGAGGAGAGTTTGATCCACGCGCGGGGTTTTAAACTCAGCCCTGAGCCGCAGTTTCACATACACTTTTTTACACTTCAAGCAACTGCTGGGGATTTCGTTTAAACTTAAGTTTAAGTTGAATTAAGGGTTTTCAAACCATGACAAATTATTTGTTGGACTAACAATAATTACCAAAACAATATTTATTCTATAAAAGTATACATGTTAAATGAGAAACAATCGTGTTTTTGTGGCAACGTGCGATTAAAATTGTACACATCTGTGAGCTAGTGAACTGCATTATTATTAGTATTTATTTTTATGATAATAATTATTTACTATTGATATCGATAATTTGTTCAGTTGCATATTCTGCAAATGCATCTTGCCTAAATAATGGCTCATCTGAGATTTCTTATGCCTCTAAATGTAAGTGATTTAGTGGTTTGTCCTCATTTGTCTGGCGTTTCCTTTGTCTTTGATATCTAACAATAACATGCATCTCCAGGGAGAAGAAATGGGTGACTGTTGGTGACACGTCACTGCGAATCTACAAGTGGGTACCAGTGACGGAGCCCAAGTCAGATGATGTAAGTGACATTTATTTACAATAACGCACAGCTGTTGCAGTTTTGATAACCTAATAATTATTGTAACATTATGGACCACAACCAACAAATTCATTTGAAAGTTGGAACAAAATAGTCAAGGTAAAATATGACGCAAATGACTTTTTAATGAGTAATTCTATAGTTATTATTTTTTTAATTTAGTAAAGGTAAATTAGTAGTGGTATTCGTTGAGGGGGAAACATATTTCAGTTGTAGCATAACACAGACCAGTATTATTGTTTTTAACAGAGATTAAATTCATATTTATTTTAAATAAAATAAGTTAACTAAAATGAGTCGTATTTAAAACAGACACAACATATTTTACTATCTTCTTCATATGCCTTGATTGCAATATGTATTTATGTCACACAGAAGAACAAAAATAAGAAGAAAGGCAAAGATGACAAGTATGGCTCTGAGGTCACGACCCCTGAGAACAGCTCCTCTCCTGGAATGATGGATATGCATGGTAAAACTGTACACCTAAACACATCTCAATGTTTTACCTTTTTCAAATTAGTATTACATGCAGTAGTCTTTAAACCAATTTATGTGAGAATTTCAAATTGTGTTCTTTGTGATCCTCAAACAGTTGGTCTAATATGCATGACTAAGATTTTGAAGTGTTACCTGCTTTTTATTAGAAAAAAATCATTATTATAATTATTAATGATGGCAGCTTTGAATGTGCATTTTTTCCTCTTAACCAATAGAGGGAGTTGATGAAACAGTTTTACTCTGTGAACTGGTTATTTGCTATGCTATTCCGACCTGTAACCACCTATTAACAGTTACAAATGCATGGACATTTTCAGATATTAAAACTTTTTTTGTTTCTATTTTTTTACCCACAGATGACAACAGTAACCAGAGCTCGATTGCGGACTCTTCCCCATTGAAGCAGGAAACCAGCAACAACACTAGTCCAGCACCTGAGCCCATGGCCGCTTCTCAGAATGACAGCAGTGACTTGAAAAACGACCAGTATCCTTCCAAACAGCCTTCATCTGGTCAGGATCATAAGAGTGGTTTGTGCATTGAATCCTCTAGAGGCTTACTATCCACTTGTCTGTGTTTTTGGTTTGTTTGTTTTAATGAAACCTTGTCATTATTTTCAGAACAAAACCACTGCTCATCGGAGTCTATGACAAGCAAAAGGGACAGCAAGTCACAGGGGGATTCAGAAAGCTTTTTAGACTCTTCCAAATCGGCCCAGGTACATACATACAGCATCACTTGCATATTTATTCATAAATCAACAGTTTTAAAATAAGATTTAAAATAGTTTTTAAAATACATCCATATTGCTCAATGAGGTGTTTAATCCTAAATACAGCAAAACAGCTATATTGTGGATTAATGTTACATTTCATGATTCATATTTTATTTCATAGAACAAAGTAAAGTTGTTCCTAAACCTTTTATCCTAAAGCTAGAGATGTGCTGTTGTGAACCGAGGCTTCGAAGCATGTATCAAAAAATAATACATCTCGCAGTAAAGCAGTGTACCGGAGTTAAATTTGTTTTGCCATAATCACATGATCAGTGACGTACGAAGCTTTATTTTTACCCATACCCACATGACTGCTTTAAATTTTGATTTAAAGGTTTAAACATCCTTGCAGGTTAGGAAAGTGTATAGCGAGAGATGAGGTGTCGATTACTTTAATTTCTACTGCTTCAAAGCACTGCACCAGTGCCCCGCACAGACTAAAGTATAATAGTAATTTATAGTAAAAAACTTTTTAACCATACTAAAGTGTATTATTTTTTTTTTAGAAGGCCACTGCATATTGTAGTATAGTTTGTAACGGAGGCCAGCTGGCAAGTGCATAGCAAAAGCCTCACTTCCATAGCCTCCTCCTTAGAGCATTTGCCTCCCGTGCAAGAATCACCGGTTTAATCCAATGACCGTAAAAAATATGGACGACGCGACAGCCCCTTTTCCCATTGAACGCCTTGAGGGCAAAACGCCTGCTTGACGGGCACAAACTGTCGCAAAAGACTGCTGAAATTGGAGCCTTGACATGCGCAGAAGGAGTGCCTGATGGAGCCAGAGGAGGAGCTGCGAAAATGAGTGGAGTCGAGCTTCCAACCAAACGCTTTATGTAAAATCAACCACGCCCCCGAACTTCTCAGCATGCGTTTGCTGTCATATCAACACAAATGGATGTAATAACGTTAACAAATATGAGGGTTTTATATATTCAATCGCGCCAGCTCCGGGCCGCAGCACATAACCTACTCGCGGCGTCGCGGGCTGATTCCGGCTCGCATGCGGCAGCGCCGGCTCGCTCGGCCGCCGCATCTGGCTCGATCGACTCAGGCTGAAATTCGGGCAGTGAGTCCAGGCATCCGGAGTAGGTCCAGCAGAGGTAGTCAGTCTGAGCTCTGAGGGGTATGTCTCCGGCAGGCGAGAATCTAGCCGGAACTGGCCCGAGTGTATTTTGCTATCTGGGTGGTTAGGCGTGTATCAACAAACTAATAAAGCCCGAAAAAAGCCCTGACCTTAGCGAATAAACAGTGTTCCACCAGATCATGTATGTCAGAAACTGTAGTTTACTGCTGAACTCATTTTGTCATGGTAAAATAACACAGAAATCGAATAATAACACTTCAGTCTACTTCAGTCTCCTGCCGAAGTTCAGACGCGCTGCTTTGAGAAACTGTCAATCACAACTGTCAATCATGATGACACGCCCAGCATTAAATTACTGCTAAAAACAAACTGTTTACAAAAATGAAGATCTGCACCTATTTCAGCACAATAACCAGTGCCTTAATCGACCAGAACCATCTTTCGGAACATTTTATTGCAAGTGTAATACATTTTTTTATTTGGGCTCAAGTCTCCTTCATGAACACGAAGGAGGCGGGCTTTATGACTTGTACTGCAGCCAACCCCCAGGGGGCGATCTAACAGCCGAGACCTTCACTCAAACGCAGGCTTGCGGCAAACTTGCTTTAATCCCTGCTAAGAATAATTGCATGGGTGTAGGACTGGATGAAATTCAATAAACTTAAATACTTTTCAATATCAGAGGCGCAGTAGGTAGTGCTGTCGCCTCACAGCAAGAAGGTTGTTGGTTCAGTTGGCGTTTCTGTGTGGAGTTTGCATGTTCTCCCAGCATTCACATGGGTTTCCTCCGGGTGCTCCGGTTTCCCCCACAGTCCAAAGACATGCAGTACAGGTGAATTGGGTAGGCTAAATTGTCCGTAGTGTATGAGTGTGTGTGTGGATGTTTCCCAGAGAGTCATCTGTGGCATAAAGTAACATACCATATATGTAAAAAAAACTACAGTAATTGAGTAATTTTGTTATATTACCATTGTTCTATTACTACATAAATGAGTTGGTCAGCTGTGAACGTTTGACATTTTTGCAACACAGTGCTTTTCCCACACTTTAACCAGCAGAGGTCCTCATTGAGTCCTGATTTGGAAAGCTTCGAGTAAAAAATCTTTTCGATTTCCAAGTCTTAAATGTGGGCTTAAAATGTAAATTTGTTGCAGAGACACATAAATTGTCAACGTTGAAACCAGCTGTGTAAATTTTTGTCAGGATTCATTGAGAACAGCATTTATTTTCTAATATAGAATCTTTTGTACAGTTATAAAATATATGACTTTTTTTTTTTTTGACGATAACCTTTGCTAAAAATGTCTGTATTTTTCAAATGTTATGAATGACTCAAAAAATTTGCTAGGTAAAGTAAAAACGGTTGGATATCAAGTCAACAGATTTAAAAATGTTTCCTAATATCACTTGTTGGTTGTCCGAGCACGAAGCCTAAGCACGCTTCCGTCGTCGATGATGCGACTGTTCAGTTTAACAGGAAGAGAAGCGCTTTCATTCAGCACAGTGAAGATTGCTTTAGTTATATCATTTAGTATTATTTTTAGGCATTTGGGATGCAGTGATCCCAAGTGACTCAAATATTTTGCGCGAACAGATTCACTTTTTTGACGCTCAAAAGTTATCATAAAAGTCCTCGTGCAGCATGTATTAGGAGGTTTGCTAAACGCTCTGGTTTGCGCTCTGGCACGCCGTTTCCAACCGGGCCAATGCTGGCCAATTGAACCATGCCTGGGCCTGATTCGGAGCACTCACACTTATCAAACGAACTGTGACAAGCGCCTGGGCATGGTTCAGATAGTCTAGTGTGAGTGCACTCTAATAGGTTTTAGATAGAAATTAAAATAAAAAGAAATCCTGTTTTTGTCTTCTTAAAGCCTTTTTTTATTTGTTTGAAGGAATTGGAAGATGGTGCCCCTCCAAGCAAAAAAGGGAAAATCGACTCTTCCTCAGAAGAAAGTTAACTCTGATAGCTGTCAAGCATTTGCGATCCCCATCTCTTATCCCGAAACACATCACAACATAAAGGAGTTTCTTCTTCAGTTCTAGACTCTTCCCTACTACCATCTGTTCACTCTTGCGGTCATTTTCAGTGTAGAGGGTATATCTGGATCGTCGTACGAGTAAAGGTAATGAATCAAGCTGTGAGATATTGTACTGACCCTAAAACAACTCTTGCTACCCTGCAATCGCTATGTGCTATTTCTTTTGCCAAGATCAGTATTGTCAATTGAAATGGCACTAGTACTGCCATAGTTTTTCCAAATTGGCACTGACATCAACTGCCATTTGCAATTTAAAAACGTATATATATCACTCACCTTTTCTTGTTCACTCAGGAAGGTCAACACACTGTTTTTTGTTTTTTTAAATCACGCTGAAAATAACTGATCTCTGCTGCTGTAGTTTAGTGAGATTTCACCATAAGTAGCTCAATATAAAAAAATACTGCAAATGGTACTAGTCACAAGTTATTCAAGTTCTCCTGTGAAGACCATAGCTTGTAGAATAGGCCTTGCTTGGTTGAGTGTATTTGTGTTACTGAGAAGAGGATTTTTTTTCTTTTTACTGTCTACACATTTTTTTTTCCAAAAGTGCCCACATTTTGGTTCCGTATATTATATATATATAGAAATAATAATAATTTGCAAGTAAGCCGCAACTGTTCATTTAACAAATTTAAACTGTGCTTTCGAACCAAGCTTTGAAATGCTGGTTGCCATTTCAACAGCACAACAACCTTCCAGTTTTCACAAGAGATACAACAACCGCATCATTTTGATACATCAAATCACAAATTACTGTTTCTTTTAGCAGCAACTGTACTGACTGCATGTGTCGTCGTCCAAGGAAACACGTGACAATGATTAGATTGTAACACAGGCAGGTTTTGGTAGACAGCTGTGCGAATACCTCATACTCAGTCCAGCAGTGCTGGAATGTAAACACTAAGTATGACTTTCTCGAAATTACTCTGTTACGTATGCTTGAAAAATAAAGTGTATATATTTATACGATTAAGTTTTTGCTACCCTTATGTTTTTGCCACAGTATTTCGCCAAACTATTGCCTTCTGTTGTTCAATCTTTGAAACTTTAGCGAAATGTATTCATTGGGACCATATTGTTTTGTTTTGTTTTTTCCCAGTCTATAATAGAATTGTCTTGTACAGAAGTATGGTTGTGTCTAACCTATTTATTCCACATGTAGTTTATTGGTTTTCTAAAAAAACAAACAAACAAAAAAAACAAATAAAAGAAAATATTTCCTTTCAATGTTGTCACAAGTGCATTCTGTTGGCAAATATCAAACATCAAGCATGTCACATTATCTGGTATTAAGACTAATCATAACATAAAGACACGCAAAGAGAGATGTATAGTTTAAATGAAAAACATAGTATTGTCTGAATGTGCCAAAACATCATAAGGATTAATTGAAGAACCCGTCCCTAAACAGATGCCCACAACCCTGTGAAAAAAAGTGCTTACTGGCTGGATAAACAGCTGGTATGGTAGAACAACCAAAGTGACCCACAGCAATACCTTAGAGAATGCTAAAAACAAAACAATCACTCAGTTTTAGTACCGTTCTTCTGTCTGTTTTTTACTATGCGTCTGAAAGTAAGATTAATACGTGGGGTTATGACCTTTTTTCGGATTGGAAGACTGTGATACCAGTATGTGTTTGTGGGAAAGTTCATGAGAAGAAGACTACCATTAGCCAGCTCCAGCTTCACAGGCTCAATCTGACGTTTGCGAGGACCTGTTCGTGCGTCCCTGTGACGAAATATTAAGTGCCGGGCAGCTCCTAGAGACACAGAAGCGATAGGACAAGCCGGATCGAGTTCTCGCTCATCATCTCGATGCTCTCCAATGTGATCGTGGCCATCTTTATACCTGACAGCAAATCCATAAACAAACTTTCATCACTTTGAAAGAACACAATTCCCACCATTTATTTGATTTTTATTTTTTCCTGTTTTTAAAAAATAGGAAAGAAAGAACACACTTTTTATGTTAAAGTCGCCATAAAGTCTAAATTTACTCTTCTTATACAATATGTAAATAGTAGTTATTAAACAATGAATCTGCATAATTATTTTGTACGAATTAATTTGCCCTCAAACTTCAATAAATTTTCCATTCAATCAAGGTCAATTCTATGGATCATTCCCTCCACACAGTTCTATTAATCCCTCAATTTTATTAATCAATATCCAAAATAGGAATATTTTCTGTTTGATAATCATGGCATCTAGCAGGGTCTTTCCCTTGATGCACCCTAGGACTTCTTTGTTGTTAATTCTCGCTGTCCAAGGGGTGCGCAGGTCTCCTCCAGCTATACAACTCGAAGGCGTTTTCTTTTTGATCGTCCAGGTCTTGCAGCCATAGGCTGCTATGGGGAAGAGGGTCAAGTTTACTAGCCTTGCTTTAATTGCAGTGCTGATATCCTTATGGTTCCAGATAGCACTCTTGTTAACCTTTGCATTCCATCCAAAGGTTACCTGCCTCTTAATATTCAGGTGTTGTGTCCCCATTTCAGTCAATCTTGGAACCAAGGAATATAAAGTCCTGTACGGTCTCGATTTCTTCATTGCGGATCTATATGCTGCATTTTCCATTGTTGGAGGTCGTCATCACCTTCGTTTTCTTGATGTTCAGGTGCAACCCCACCTTCTCACTTTCTTCTTGCACTTTCAGGTCACTCACTTCTCTGCTTTTGGCCAGCAGGGTGATGTCATCGGCATATCTAAGATCATCCATAAGAAAATCACCAGGGCAGTGGAAAGCTTCCGAACCATCAACGATCGTGTCATGGCCATTTGCATCAATGGGAAACTGCGCAATACCACCATCATCCAAACCTAATTAAAAATAATAATCTAACACCCCCCCCCCCCCCCTCTCCTCGAAATGATTCTTCACTTCCTGGTCACATGGAATTCCTTTAAGGCAGGCATTTCAGCGTCTCATTTCTGCTTTGATTTAGTTCATTCGTCAATTGTTCTTCATTTCGTTAGCAATGTCCATCTTTCAACAATCTAATCGGTTCCCAAAGAACAAAATCTGGCACCGCCCTACATTTTTTTCTAATTTCAGGACTGTTTTAAGTTGATGTACCACACAATAGCAGAAAAAAGGTCAATCTTAACTTTCATTTGATGGTAACTAAGGGCTTCATCTCTTCATGTTCAGGGCTGAAAAAAAGTTAAATTACCTGTTTATCAAAACAAAGTTGAATGTGTAGCCTGTGGCTTTGGTAACAGCATCTCGAATGTGTTCCAGAGTGGATGTCCATGGTTTGGCCAGGAGATTAACTCCTGAGAATGAGTACATCAGTCCCTCGTCCCCATATGTTGCTTGCTTTCTTGGAATATTGTATGACTTTCCATACACTTGTAGTTTTGCGTTGTCACCTTTGCGACAGAAATAAACAAAGACAATATTTCAAAACAGAGGACAAGAACACTTTGATCATCTGTTATTTGGGGGAACAATGTATCTAAAAAGATTGAAAACCCCTGTTCTAGACCAGATCTTTTTTCAAAAACATTTAAAGATCTTACTGATCCCAGACTCAGCGGTACTGTATGTGATATAGAAAGCATCTTTAAAGTGGACCTATTCTGCAAAAATCACTTTAAAAAGGTTTAAACAGTTGTTTGGCAACAGTGTGTGAATAAATTAAGCCTCTAATGATAAACATGAATTATTTCCATTTTTTATAATCACACTTAAAAAGTGTCTGCAGAAACACTTTGATTGACATTCTCCCTTTGTATGCGTCATGAGAGGGGTAAAGTCCCATCCATTAATGATGATGATGATCTCTTCCTCATTAGCTTTCAAGCTGTGGTCACACTGGACTTTTTTCCCCATAGACTTGCATTCATAGGCATGCTAATGCGTGAGACTGGAAACAGACAAGTTTCGCAGATCACTGCGTTGGAAAGTTCAAGCTTGGTGAACTCTGACATGCAAAATTGCATCAATTGACTGGAAAGGACCAATCGAGTATCAAAACATGACCTCTCTGTACAGAAATTTTAAATTTAGAGTGATTGCTTGCTTGCTTTTTTTATTGTCTAATCATCTTGTTTTATCCCGCCCCTTTTCGCAGTGCCGTACAACAGAATTTCAAATGCTGACGAATCATGAGTGATTTCTAATGTAGCTCCGGGTCAATTATTTTACATAGTACATACCCACTGCACATATACAATTGTAATCATGTTCATATCTATCTGCATTCCCTGATTATTATTAACAACCTGTACCTATATTCATCTATTGTTAATCTCTGTCCATAGTTAAAACAACCTGTATAATGTTCATAGTGCATCCATCTCTAAATATCACCAGTTTTTGTATAATTGTACTTCATAACTTATACCTATAATCTCTAGATCTATAAGTGACACAGATACTTATTTTTCATATAGTATAAAGGGGCATAATAGCAGGGCTCGCAAAATCCAGGGCTACCAAAACCTGTCTCCCTCTACCTGCTCGGTGGGCCAGTGAGAGAAAAAATATATTTCAATGCCTTTACATTTTCTCACAGAGTGGATAATTATGTATGTGCTGTGCTGTTGATACAACAGCAACAAATCCACTTGCTGAATAAAAAGGAGAAAAGCCAGAATATTATCAACCACCTCCCAAATAACAAATATATTATATATAGAAATTCTCTGACATATTGGAATGTCTTTATAGCTGCAAAAATAACCTGAAACAATGCTCACTTAACATCATTTTTTTGGTTATTTAAAATGAATGAATAAATAAATAAAAACTTTGAAAACTTATTATTTTATACAATAATGTATTTTCTATTTGAGCTTCTTAAATTTATATTCAGGCTACCAAAAAGTGAAGAGTGCCTTCCCGAGAAAAAGTAGAAATTTTTCGAGCTCTGAACAGGTCACCTTTAATACCTGTAAAATACTCCACTTCCTCTTCTAGCTGGTTGAAAAGGTGATCGGCCTCCTCTTTGTTGAAAAGTAAACTATAGTCACAGTCTAGTCCCTCTGCCTCAATCTTCTGCCAGGGAATTGGGTTAGAAAACTCCTCTTCCCCCTCCTCACATTCCTCCTCCTCTGTGGGTTTCTTGATCAGCGCCTCTGTTTTCCATTCATCTGGTTCTTCAGATGATCTTTTTCTCTTCCGAGTCAAAAACTTGTCCATTCAAACATCTGTGAGAGGAGGACAAAACACATTAAGTAAATAAGTATACAATTTAAGTGAATAAGTGTTTATATTTATTTGTTTTTAGTTCAGGAAATTAAATATAATACAGCTTCACCAAATTCCAAAACATTTTTACACAAAAACATTTATGTTTACATTGACATGTAGGCTATGTGCAAACTGGACTGATCTGGTAGCATCCAATTCATATGATTTATTCAGAGCGAGTCTGCAGCGGATTTTACTATAAATTAATAGTTACCACTGCTTGAAGTGTTTTACTAAGCCGCAGTTAACAATTCATAGGAATTATGCGTTTCAATAAAAGCAGTAAGTTACTAAAGCAAAACAAGATGTGAATTATTACAGCCATGGGGTTGGCAGTTAGTAAGACACGACAGCAGTCCGAGTCTTAGTTTATGCAGGTGCATTTTACAAACTGAAACTTTGGGAAAATATTCATGAGGGTTTCTTACCTGGTTTGAGTTTATGGTGTAACGATGGTTAAGATAAACCTCCAACTCAGTTGCACGTTAGTGCTCAAATTCTGTGCCAGTTTTGGAATGGCACACATCCGGAAGTGTACGCCTACGTCACTACAAACGACACGTGACATACAGTACTCGCAAAGTCGTAATGTTTTACAAGCATTCGCTAAAAAATTATAATAAATAAATGAAGTCGCTCTTCTTTGGTAACGTTATTTAAGTACCTATGTTTCCGGTGTTACACTAGTGTTCAAACGCGGTTTGTCTAACCGTAACCTCACAGCTACAGAGGAAGCCAACATTATCTCTGTGAGTGGAAATTCCGAACCCACATCGACAAAATGTTTAACATTACATATAAAACATTCACGAGTTAGTAAAAAAAACAACGTTAGACCGGGTCTTGATCAGGAATTTCTAATTTAAAAAATGGTGTATTAAAAGTTCTGAATGTTATTAGCTTACCATGTTTACATGTGGTTATGAGACTGGGCATGACTTAATTTTTATAAATAACAAACAAAGGACCATAAGTTTAAATTAAATTTGGTTCATAAGTGTGTGTGTGTGTGTGTGTGTGTAGAAGTGGGGGACATAAATGGGGAATTTAATTAAAATCTGATTTGCTGCACTTACTTACATTTAGGGTTTGTGGTGATAAAATCCAGAGAAAAAAGTTATTACATTTAAATATAATTTAAAAATAAAATCAACCAATAAATGAATAAATAAAAACTTATGAGCTGTGCTCAATTACTATTTTGTAATGTCAATTGCAGAAAGAGCTCAAAATATGTAGGTAAAGTATATGAATATGTTGATAATTACTTTCTTAACTGTCTTTCACCACCTTTAGTAAATGAAACAAATATTCCACTCTACCAATTCTCTGTGCAACACATATTCCTAAACGTTAGACTAACATCAACAGGTGTAGACAGATTCTGTCTGACAGAAAATGACCTGGGCTAGTCTAATTAATCAAACAACTCACATATTATTTTTTCTTCGACATTGACATTAAAGTCATCTGTTGCTGCCTAGCATTTCATTGGTTTCATCCGCAACACCGGATCATTAGAACTTCCCCCAAGTTATTTTTAGAGCTAGCAAGCATCAACAAACCTAGATTTGCTCAGTCACGAAGACGGCTCGCTGTAAAAAAGAAAAAAGTGTGGACAGAAAAGGGAAGTCCCCACTGGAAGTACACTGTAAAATATCAGTAAATTTACAGTTTTTCATATTTATAATTTTTTCATTTATTTATGCTTTTGAATTGCGTTTTGGGACTTTGATCTTTCCTTCAAAAGGTTTTGATGTTGGAAAATGTGAAAATTGACTTTTACTGACTATTTAAGTGATAAATCGTCTGGACTGGTGTTACAAATTATGGTACAAAAACCTGGTAATAAGCTGCTGGTACATTTTCTGTTATCTCTGTTAAAACAGCAGAATTTTCAACGTCAAAAGTGGACAGAGCAGAGATAAAACTTCACCACTGTAAATAAACAGAAAACACTTGTGAATCACAATATACGGAACCTGTTAATTACAGTTTTTTTATAGGCAGTGTAAATTTTTAGTGGGGCCAACCATTTACATACTTTTGTTAAATGTTTAAAAAATACATGTAAAGTTCTGTTCCCAAACTCAAAAAAAAAAAAAAAAATGTATATATATATATATATATATATATATATATATATATATATATATATATATATATATATATATATATATATATATATATATACATATGAATGGATTATAAGGTAAATCAAAGTAAACAGAAATCTCATAGGCTACACCTCACATTAGACCTACTCCCCTTAAAATTAATGTTGGTTTTGTAATATAAGCAGCTTTCAGTAAAATAGGACAGATCAAATGTATTACAATAACAGATCATCATGAAAGAATAGATTTGTGATGTATGATGTGCATTCATAAGTTAAAGGAAATCCTAAAAACAGATTTATTATTTTTTATTATAACATATTACAATTTATTTCATTATAATTATTTGTAATTTTATAATTATTAAATATGCAATTTGCAAAGAGGCCAATTTCAATTTCACAGTATTTTATTCTGTGATTTATAATGTCATCTTTGATAAATACAAACTGTGGTCAAACACAGAAAGATTTCTCACAAATGGTTTTGTCACCCTAAATGGTCGTCTTTCCAGCACAAAAGATTATATTCATTGCGTGTTTACCTGAATGCAGCATAAATGTTTGCATTTATGTAATCAATCCACTTCAGCTAGTAATGTGCACAAAACAGAGTGAAGTCCATCAGTTATCGTGTCTTCTCAGCAGACTACTCCACATTTTCATAATCATTGTCAGCGCAGTTTGCATACGTCTCATCTGCTTGAGCTGCGCTGTTCACATAAATTGCAACCTTATTTTCAGGTCTGTTGATGTAAACTGATGAATGCAGTACTGCAAAAAGAAAAAGTATTAACATCCCACACTTCAGAAATGTACCATTTACTATTATTATTATTATTATTATTATTATTATTATTACATACTCACTTTTTCCCTTGGAGGTAGATTTTCTGCACTCGTTGTTATTTTCTTTGTGTAGAAATGGAATAACTTTAATGTCTTTCATTTGAATCTGCATATGTTATCAAATATCAGTATTATTGCTGATGTGAAATACTTATTAAACCCACCATAGATGGTTTGATCTCCACTGGCAACTCGAACTATCACCACAATGAGAAAAAGATCATGTTTGAAACACTCGCTATTTTTTAAAACTTGAAACGGGTTGTTTCAATTGATGACATCACAGGCTCTTAAAAAATGATACCAACGTAGCTGCATGTGGACAATTATAACGTATACGTACGCACGGAAAACTCTTACCCTGTTCTCTGTTTACATAATATGGTTGATCCGATGTTTCTGAAAGTACAATAATTCAGTAGATTAAGCATAAATTGTATATTCAACATTTATTTGTAATTCATCAGATATACTCACTCTTTAGTTTATGCATAATGCAACACACCACGACCACAAGAAGAAAAGTAATAATTGTAGCTCCTCCTGCTATGAAGGACCAAAAAGACATTCCTGTGGTCTTTGAGCTTTCTGATTCACCTTCAACTAATTCTTCCGCCTTTCAGACAGAACATATGCAACAATGTCATAAAATACATAAAAACAATATTCTACAAAATTCTTATATAAGTAGAAATGCAGCATAAATTTTGTGTGAAGAGATTTAAGCCAGGCACTTTCAATTAAAAAAAGAAAAGTGTCAGGACACAAAATATGATGTTTTTTTTTTTAATTCTAAATTATTTTTGTTCACAAATCAGCGATTCACCTGGTTGTAATGTAATGTGATGCCTATTATGTTTGTACTTACATGTGCGAACTGAAGTGTCCTGAGGCTCAACACAAAAATGAAAATCTTCAGACAGTTCACAGTCGAACAGACCCAGCTGATGTCACTACTGTACATTATAAGTGAAAAGAGAGACCTTTCCATTTCTAAAAAAACTTTTAGTTCCTGTGAGCAAATGTCTCCTTGTTTATTGTAGATATTGTTAATCTCACATGAAACGGAAGCTATGCAGTTCAACAGTCCAACACAAAAAGAATGGATGTACCATTTATTCAGATAAACATCCGAAGATCTTCAATCTTCTAAAGCCTTTAGTTCGCCTTTCAGATTGTCCTATAAAATTAGATACAGTTGCAGTTGTCTGACATCTTGACCGGGGCGTCTGGTCTGAAGAAAGTCGTTTCAAAGAAACAAGAGTGCATCTTTCTGTTCAAACCTGAGAAACCACAACAACAAAAGGCATGAACTCACATTTCCGTCTCTATATCACAGGTTCACCTAATTTGCACTGTGACTGTGTTTGCTGAGCTTCCTGCTCTTTAGCACGCTTAGAATTCAAATAAATAATTGCACACATCTCACACTGACACTCAAACACTTTGAGTTTTTCACTCAAAAAAAGATTTTGGCTGCTTGTTCAAACTACTTATTTAAATTGTATAAAACCACACAATTCTTGAGAATTTTTGGGAACAACTTAAATGTTTTATGTTCAGTCCACTTAAATTTGTAAAAACAATTAAGATCACTTTATCGGTTGGGATAATTAATTCCAGCATTTTCATGTTTAAAAGTGCAGTATGTAAGTTTGACCGCAGATTGCACAGAAGCAAGTCTGACTATCGAGCCGAAAGGCTGATTTAAGTCGTGTTCTAAATGAAAGCAACAGCACACGATAGAAGGAATATTCTCCATACTGAAAGGAGTTTTGTTCTAACCAACTCCTCAAATTGACAAATTAGCAATGACTTCTATTTCTTGCAGCTGAACAACAAAAAACTGACTATGATCACCACAGGTACACCTCATGTGCTTTATTCAGTCTTCAATGCTAATAATAGCCCCTTTTACACATACAGACCAGGCGCGTGCAGAGACCGTCCAAAGGGCATGTGCAGGATAAATTTTTTGAAGAGCGGTGGGGGGGCACAGATCTGCAGAGTGGATGTGCGTGTACTGATCAGCTGTGTTGTCGCGCGCATACTCAAGAGCGGTGTTATCGCGTGCCTACTGAAGGGCGGGGGCACTTTTGATCATTTTGGAAGGGCACTTTCTATCCAAGACTAAAAAGGGCATGTGCACTGCACAGGTTGAGCCCTATGTGTGCACGTGCCTGATACAGACCTTTTTGAAATATTACCGGAAATTTTCTGGAAAGGGATCATGTGTGAGCAGCCCCTTTTTGAAAATAATGGTAAATTTCTTCTGGCAATTTTCCGGAAAGAGAGGTTGTAACATTACCTGTAATTTTGCCAGAATGCTGTTTTGTGTGATGCAGAGGAAAAATTGCCAGAGAGCACGTTCACGATTAGAACAAGCTAACGTGAGACGTCTACTCCAGCCAATCGGAACATTTAGGGCATACTCACACTATGCTATCCGAACAGTGCTCAGGCCCATTTCCCGGATCGTTTGAGAAGTGTGAGTGCTCTGAATCTGGCTAATGCATGGTTCAGTTGGCTGGCCTGGCTAGGTTGTAAGAGGTGTGCCAGAGCGCGATTTCACTTGGGCTCAAAGTGCACCTGAGCCCGAAACTAAAGACGAGATGTGACTTTTAAGGGACTGTTTCATATGGATTTATTAATCATTCTTACTGTTCAATGAACACAAACTGTCGTAGTTTATTAAAGACACAAACACCTTACTGCACGGCAGCTGCACCTTTAGCAAACCTCATAATTCCTGCAGCACGAGGACTTTATGATTGTTTATGAGCGTCAAAAGTGGCTCATCTGTTTGACGAAATATTTGACTGCGTGTCACCACATCTCAAACGACTAAAACAATATAACGATTTAAAGAAATATCCACTATGCTGAGAGAGAGTGATTCTTTTCTGAACAGTGCATCATCGAGTGCTCAGGCCCGAATGCGATGTGAGTGCGGGCTGTCGGGGGAGACAGGAGCGGGGACAAGTATGCTTCAGCCTGGTTCAAGGCAATTGTACATAGTGTAAGTACTCCCTCAGATGCATTCACATCCGCGCTGTTTATAAAAATAAAAACCTTTGAATATTTTTCCAGACACATTTAACTGCTAGATGTTAGTTAGACATTGTCTCTATGGTCCTTCTTAATGTCAACTGTGTCAAAAATTATCAACAAAATGCTTATGATAAACCACTGTTTGTTTGCCTTTGCTTTGCCTTTGCTCTGTTTCAGTTGCTTAACCCCTGTGCACGTAGTGAAGTGCTCCTTTGAGCTCCAGCACATACACACATATTATGTACATCTCGACATGTGAAAGTTGTCCTCCAGAATTTCATTGAAGTTGTTCACAATATTCATCCATCCACAGAATTTATAATGTAGTTAAACATGTGAATTTAGCTGCAGTTCATGCTTCTGCCTTAAGATGTCTCTGGGACAAAGCAGCTGCATGAATGCTAAAGCTTTAAATAAATGTGAAACCATCAACAAAAGCCCGACCCCTTATGTGTTTACAAACACAAGCGCTTTAGAGGTCTGTTTAGAGGTCGATTCTGACTATTGATGTCAGAATTTACTGGTATTTTGTAATGAATGTGTGACGGTCTTTTTTGGGAAAATTCTGAATCGTTCTTGCCTGTGTGAACAGAGCTTTTGAATTTACCGGTTAAGTTGTTCCGTAAATTTTCCGGATATTTACTGGTATCACTGTGTGAAAAAGGCTAATGTGAGTTTGAATGCCATTTTACATGACATTTATTGCCATACTACTAAAAGCATCAGCAGATAGTTCACCTCAGATCTTGAAAATAAAACAAACCGTTTGAAATTAAACTTTAGAACTAAACACATAAATCAAAAATGTCTATAGAAAGTACAGTTCATGTATTGTCTATTTCCTATGTATATAGACAGACATCAGATAGTAATTTTGCTTAATGGCGATAAACTTTTTAAAGGAGCTGATTTATAAAGATTTGCTCTGCATCAAGACTTTAGCCAGTACTATTCTCATTTACTTTTGTGTAGTTTATTGCTCTTATAGCCATTCTCTCTGAACAGTTGGCAGTTGTATGCAATGCTTTTATTGTGCACACCTAACTCCGCCCCTAACCCTACCCTTCACAGTGATGTGACTAGCTCTGAGTGCATGTGACTGGATGTCTGAGACTGCATGTGCTAGACTGGATCCAGATACTATTGGTTGTAGACACCAAAATCAGCCAGCTGTACATTACTGATGATGCAAATGAAGAAGTCTAACAGTTTAGTTTCTGGTAACCTCTGTTTATCCAGAATTTTGCCTCTCCACCCTGACTGATCGCCACAATGTTTGTGACTGCTGAACTGAGGTTTATCCACATGACACTCAACGCTTCTGTCTAGTTTGTATTCTACAAGTCTGACGTAAAGGATGAGGAAAGCAGGACTGAAGCTCAGTGGGTAAACTGACACTGCCGATTAACTCTCACCGACGTACATTTAAACCTGTGAAACCCACAACTCAATTTAGCTTCACCATGATCAAGCTTACTTTGAGTTATGTATGACTTATTTTTGAGTTTCTCAGAAATTAACTTGGAATAATTTGAATAATTTTTATAATATCTTTATTTTGTTGTTGTTGTTGTTGCTGTATTTAAGTCATTTTCACTGAAAAACTTGTTCAATGCAGCTGAATCATAAATTGACTCTTTAATTTTAGATGACAATGTCCCAAAAATCTAGGCTTAAACTAAACAACCAAATGAAGTCATTTAAATGTGTCATGTTTTAAATAGCACACATTCAAATGCTTATTAACTCATATTTCTAACTTTACATTTTTACTCAACTTTTACTATCAGATTCAACACCTCTGTTGTGGTTTTGAGTTGATGAAGACTGGTTGCGATGAAACCACAAGGTGGTGCTCACTCCCAGACAGGAGACTCCCAGGGGCCTCTACAACCTGTGTTATCACAAGTTGTAATGAATCGCTTAATGGAAGCTACACCATGCTTACACACTGTTGACTCAGTAGATCCAAATCCTTTTTTTTGATATCCCTAACCACAAATCCATTACTTGAAACATGCATGGGGTTTATGTATATATATATATATATATATATATATATATATATATATATATATATATATATATATATATATTTATGTGTTACAGGCCCATAGCCAGGGAGGTTCTGGTGGTTCGAAAGACCCACCTCCCTCTGATAAAAGGTCCAGAATTTGTCCTATACATGAGCTCATTTGTTTTATTTTGACTGCTATGCCATCATAAATCAAAGAAGGCTTCCTATGAATGCAAGCAATTATTTTTCATGAGTCCAACATGCAGCTGTGCAAGAAAACATGCAATCTGACGTAAGTAAAGTCATCTTTCACTAAAAGTAGCCCAATTTTTATTCTGAATCTTGGACCTTATTCTTGAAAGAAAAAAATACTAATAAAAAGGTTTGGAGCCCAAAAAGTGAACCATAATAAAGCATTTTTTTTATACTAATTAGGCTATTTTTGAACTTTCAAAATATACTTCATTTTTACAAAAGACACTAGAAAAATCGTAAAGCTCAAGATTATTAATATTATGTTTATAGTTTTATTTTCACATGGTAATGATGGTTATTTGTCCAATAAATGACAATAGGCTACATTTTTTATTTAAAACTTTAACTTCTTTTTTTCTAATATATGATGTAATAAATTTGTATTTATTCATTCATTCATTCATTTTCTTTTCAGCTTAGTCCCTTTATTCATCTGGGGTTGCCACAGTGGAATGAACCGTCAACTTATCCAGCACATGTTTTACGTAGAGGATGCCCTTCCAGCTGCAACCCATCACTGGGAAAACAACCATACACACTTATTTACACACACACTACGGACAATTTAGCTTATTCAATTCATTTGTATCGCATTTCTTTGGACTTGTGGGGGGAACCAGCGCACCCGATTAGTATCTAGATGCAGCCTTTATGATGCAAGCTGGGATTGCATCAATCAGCGATGCAATTTCAAACAATGCACTCAAATAGAGAGAGTGACGTCACTGTGATGGGTAGGGTTAGGGGTGGGGTTGGGTGAGCCCATTAAAAAGCATTGGATACAGCTCAGATTGCACTGCACCAGGTCTGCATCCAGACCCCTCTCGAACACCCGGAGGAAACCCTTGCGAACACGGTTAGAACATACAAGTCCACACAGAAATGCCAACTGACCCAGCAGAGGCTCGAACCAGCGACCTTCTTACTGCGAGGTGACAGCACTATCTTCTGTGCCACCGCGTCGCCTAAATTTGTACTTAAAAATAAGTAATTTTTTTCAGATTTCTTTTTTCTTTATATTAAGCAAATGTTTTTGGTATCTCAAAAAGTTTAATTGTGATGACCATCCAACAAGCTAATCCAGCTAAAAATAGTGCTTAAAATGTCACTAAAATGCAGCATTTAAACCTCATAATTAAACAGCACATAAGGCGAATAGCTGCAAAATGGTTCCACTTTTTGAGAAACAAAAAAACCACCCTTTTCACCAGGCTGGCTACGGACCGGTGTTTAAGTGTCAAGCTAATTAAGACTTTTTGTTAGGTTTCCAGGGGCTTAATTATGTTTTAACCTCAGAAACCTATGGGTGACATCACGGATACTACATCCATTATCTTTTACAGTCTATGGCAGGGATCACCAACCTTGTTCCTGGAAGGCCGGTGTCCTGCAGATTTTAGCTACAACCCTAATCAAACACACCTGAACAAGCTAATCAAGGTCTTACTAGGTATACTTGAAACATCCAGGCAGGTGTGTTGAGGCAAGTTGGAGCTAAACCCTGCAGGGACACCGGCCCTCCAGGACCGAGATTGGTGACCCCTGTTCTATGGTATTAACAGTTCATTCTGAGGTTGAATAATTATGACATAAAGATATTGTGACATTACTGTTGACTAATATGCCTGAATTTTTACATGCAAGCAAAAACTATGCATAACGAGCCATGTGTGTAAATGTTTAAACAGAATGAAAATACATATTATTGTTTTCCCTATTTATTTTTTTCCCATTTAATAATGCCCTTCACAAGTTACAAAGATATAATACACATGTTTCCCAGTAGCAAAAAATAACAACATTTATCTGGTTCTTTATTCTCATTCTTAAAATAAAAAAGTTTTAATACCTATATGATAAGCAGTGGTGGAAATAGTACTGAAAAATCATACTCAAGTAAAAGTACCATTACTTGCCTAAAAATGTAGTAAAAGTATATGTTGTAAATTTTACACAAAGTATGAGTAAAAAGTAGCCCTTTTAAAAGTACTCATAGTGAGTAGTAAGTATTACTCTGTGAAAAGCTGATGCGTTTACATGTCATTTGTGGATGTGTGTAATCGTAACATTCTGTAGTGCATGTAGTTATTGCCCAGCAGGCACACAACGTCATAAGACATTTATATTAGGTTAGATTTAGGTTGTGATGTCAAGTGACCAAAATTCAATGTCTAGCCAGCGTCTAAGGATAACGTTATTTTGATGTCTAATAATAACAACGTTAAATGACGTTGATATTTGGTTGATTTTAGGTTGTGTTAGAAAGTGACCAAAATCCAATGTCAAGCCAACATCTTAAACCAACATCCTACTGACGTCAAATACTGATATACAGTAGATTTTGGACGTCTTCTTGGACACTTTTAATGCTTCCAAACAGTTTGCTGCTATTATAAATCGCCCATGTCTTGAGTTCCTTTATTATGATGCTATTTACCTTCTATGTGTGATTTGATTGGACAGGAATTACAGGACTGATTTTGTTAATCTCCATAGACAAGAAAAAAGTAATGACTGCAGGTTGAAGGAAAGTAGTGGAGTAAAAGAACCAATACTGCACTAAAAATGTACTCAAGTAAGAATAAAAGATTTTATTTATTTTTTTACACATTTTTAAAACTACTCAGTAAATTACAATTCCAGGGAAAAAGTAATTATTTACAGTAATTTGAGTATTTGTAATTAGTTACTTTACACCACTATTGATAAGCTATTCTAAAACTTAGCTTGATAAGCTACAAGCTACACATCAGGAAAAGTAGCTAAGCTATGTCAAACTATACTTCTGAACTTTTCTTGTTTAGTCATTACAGATTTTTTCTATTGTACTCATGATTGTTTTTTATTTAGCTTTAACACAGCAAGCTAAAATCATGAAAAAAGAAACAGAAAAAATGTTGCATTTCTGAAGGAAGCCTCAAGAGGTCACAATCACCCCGATTATGATCAACCATTTATTCTCAACACAGTACAACAAACTAAGTGCCACAATGAAATATGGCTTGCCAAATGTTTCTAGATCTACTGAAAATTATTTATTTTCCTTACTCGTTTAATTTTTTAGCACACACCTCATATAACAAGAATTTGAATAATAAACTATAAATATAAGAATTTATAGTAACTACAATACTACAACTACAAATATAATTAAAAACATTTTTTTAACCATTTGATAATATTTACCAAATTTAAACCTTTGAATGCGACTTTAGTTTCACAATACTAATATTTTAGTCTAACATTTTAATCTAAATTTTCAGGAAAAAGTTTTAATGTCTCAGCATTATTTGTTACATTGTATAAATATATGTGTCATTGCTTATGCTCTTATTGTATTGCTTTATGTATGAAGGCAGAAATGAGAGGAAACAAAATTCAATACAGATGAATGTTCAAAAAGGGGAAAAAAGTATATAAAGTAGAACTGGGAACACACACACACACAAAACACTGATAAAAATAGCCAGGGATTAAAGAGGAGAAACATGAATTGAACAGAATACAAACATCAAACAGACACACAATATGACATTTAAAATATCTGTGGTTATTATTTGTGGTTTGTGTTGAGCAGCTCAGTTGCATCTCAGACACCACAGCCTGTGCTCAATGCAGATAGCCTTTCATTCTAATAAAGATTAAAAACAGAGATTTAAGATACAAACTTCACCTTGATATTGCTGGTTAACACTAACCACTCTCAGCCTGTCTGAATAGTCAAGTTTTTCCATGCACTCTTCCAGTCTGTGTTCAATCATTGTATTGCAGGAATTCAAATATAGAGAGAGAGCGAAAGCTGACTGCTTAAGATGTTGTTTAGAGCCCTTGTATCTGAACAGATGCTATGCAATATTCATGCAGAGCTCAGAAAGAGACATCTTTTAGAAACGTTTGTTCACTTCACAAATAAAACATTATGCATGCTAAGTTTTCGTGTTTAAAGACATACAATTATTCTTTGCTGTCCTAGTCTTCTACAGAAAGCCATTGTTTGCTCTTAACGGGTACTTAATTTACAATAAAATAAATATTGATTCATCAAACGATACTCTGAAAAGTAGAGCACGCATGCTTCAGACTTGCAAAAATAGACAAAAACTTTGTAACTGAAGCAAAAAAAGTTTGCTGTCCAGTACAAAAAAGGGTATGACTATTTGTTCATTAACATGCCCGTAGCCAGGCTGGTGAAATGGGTATTCTTTTTTTTCAAGATGTGGACCTTGCTGTTATTTTTCTCATTTTCTGTTTAATTATGAGATGTAAATGCTGCATTTTAGTGACATTTTTTTGCTGTATTTAGTGAAATATTTTTAGCTGGATTAGCATTTCCCGTCCCTACCCCCCTCTCTCTCCCACTTTGCTTCCTGTCTGAAAGACTGTCCTATCCACTTAATAAAGGTAAAAAGGCCAAAAATAAATATTAAAAAAAAAAAATTAAAATATTGGAATCTGCTGAAGTTTTAAATAAAAAACTGAAGCCTATTCTCATTTATAACACACTGGCCAGATCTTTCTTCATTCAGAATTTGGCTTTTTGAATAACAAAGAATTAAAACATGATAATAATAAAAGAGCTTCAAGATTTTTCTGGCCTCTTGTAAAAAACAACAAAAGCCAAATTAGGTTTCAATTTCCTTTTAATATGGGTCACTTTTGGTGCTGCACACTTTTTATTGGTCATGTTTTGTTACAAGAATAAGGTCCAAGATTTAGAATAAAGGTTATTAGTAAAAAAAAATCTGTATTTAAAAACAATACAGTAGAAAAAGATGACACAGCAGTTGAATTTAATTGTTTGCATTGGCCAAAACTGATTAGCAGAAGTCACACCGATGTGATGGTCAACGGAGAATTTTGCTTGGTCTTAAAGCCTTTTTCACCATCTAGTTATTTTCACTATTTATGATGGTGTAGCAGTCAAAATAAGACAAATTGGTTCATGTATGGGACAAATTTGGGACCTTTATCACTGAGGGGCCGGGGCAGACTGGGACAAAAATTCAGCCCTGGCACTGTAGACCAAATTACCACACCAACACAGCCAAACCCACGGACGGGGCCTGTGTAATGAAAATAGTGCAAAACAACTTTCACACCGAAACACCAACAATGATCACGCCAAATGTCCCCTTTTATTTTCATTAATGAAGAGCAGTGCGCTGTGCTTTTTATCGAACATATTTTAAATTCTGACAACTTTGTGAGCAGCAAAGTAGGATAGGTTTTTTTCACTTCTTCTCATGCAGTGCATTACGCTCAACTTCCATATACATTTACTAAATAAACTCACTCTGCGGCGCTCAGCAATTCTATTATGATGTGTAGGAGACGTGCCACACTACATAGGGAATTATATCCATCCCCATCTCTTCACACTTTTAAGGGACAAGTGGAAGGCGTTGAGGGGTGTACAATAGCATTTTAATTAGGCTTTAGTATGTTTGACTTTTCAGCACCAACATGACACACAAACGTTCGAGGTTACAGAAATAACCCTTCGTTCCCCGAGGAGGGGAACGGAAGTGCCATAGAGTGGATTGATTGAAATCCACGAATGGGAGGATTCGGATCAGAAGCCGCTTGTCTGGAGAGTATTGAACGGGCCAATGAATAAAATTGAATTGGCAGCGTAAGCTTGCGCAGGTGTGCTGCATCGCCAATTATCCCAGCATATAAGCACACCTGAAGCGAGCAAACGCCATCCTTTTAAGCTGAAGAGACTTTCAAACAGCTAAGGGACAGTCATTATGGCGACGGAGTATGGCACTTCCGTTCCCCTCCTCGGGGAACGAAGGGTTACTTCTGTAACCTCGAACGTTCCCCTTCGGTTGGGGAACTTCAGCGCCATAGAGTGGATTGATTGAAATCCACGAATGGGAGAAGTATGGAAAGCGCCATAATGACTGCACCTTACCAACGCCCCCGATGAGGGGATAGTCAAGCAAGCGTGACGCACCCGCATCATGGGAGGCGCGGTCCTCCAACGTGTCCCTGGCCCTAATTTATCCTACTTCAACAGAAGTCTTACGGATTTAGATATATTTTTTGGGAAGTTGTGAGCATCTAGATAATTCTAGGAAAATACGACAGTACGTTGGGAAGCGTGCAATCCCGATAGGGAGGACGCTGCGGAGGCCATCCGTTACCCAAGGGGGGGTAGATGGCAGAATTTACATATGGACTAGCACTAAAAAGGGGGAGTACGCATAGCAAAAGAGTGGTTAGCGGAGAGGGAAGACACGGGTCCGCCCAGGGGGGGGGGGGACTTAACCATGGTGGAATAAGCATATGGGATCGCCTAGTGGGGATCACGCATAGCATGCACCTATACCCAAAACGCGGGCTGACCAGCGGGCAGACCTACAACATAGTGGGCCAGCAAGTGACTCCTCCGCTGAGTCAGTGCTGGGGGCCACGGAGGAATCTGCAGGGCTCACCTGACGGGGAACTTTACTGACAGATAAAAGGGCGCACGTATCTCCGTGTTAGGGAAAATGGCGCAGCAAGCGTGTCTTAACACCCTACCGAGTTGTTTCCTCAATCACCAGAGGGTTACCTAATACCCTTGAGGAAACCGGCTCCACTCGCAGATTGTAAAACCTTGCAAATGTGTTGGGTGTCGCCCAGCTCGCAGCTCTACAGATGTCTGTTAGAGAGGCGCCGCGTGCCCGCGCCCAGGAGGATGCAACGCTCCGAGTGGAGTGTGCACGCACTCCCGGGGGACATGGCTGACCTCGACTCGAATAAGCGAGTGAAATGGCATCCACAATCCAGTGGGATAATCTTTGTTTCGATACGGCACTTCCCTGCTGCCGACCACCATAACAGACAAAGAGCTGCTCAGATGATCTAACATTCTGAGTACGGTCCACATAAATGCGCAGAGCGCGAACTGGACAAAGTAAAGAAAGGGCTGGGTCTGCCTCCTACGGGGGCAGCGCTTGCAGGTTCACTACCTGATCTCTAAAGGGGGTGGTAGGAACCTTGGGCACATAACCCGGGCGGGGTCTCAGGATGAGCACCCCTAAGGAACCGGATGATGATATGCTTTCCCACGTTGCCGCCAGCTACCGCGTTATGATAAGCGGAGATGGCAGCCACGTAAACCTTGAGAGTGGAGGGCGACAGCCTGCTGTCCAACTTCTCTTGAAGGAAAGAGAGCACGACACTAATCTGGCAGTTTCGGGGGTCTTCTCTGTGAGAGACGCACCATTCAGTGAATAGACTCCACTTTAGGGCGTAGGCCCGCCTCGTGGAGGGGGCTCTAGCCTGAGTGATGGTATTAACCACCACAGTCGGTAGGTTACCTAAGTCTTCCTCACGTCTAAGAACCACACGTGGAGGTTTCAAAGATCGGGGCGAGGGTGCCAGATGGTGCCCTGTCCCTGAGAGAGTAGGTCCTCTCTCAAAGGGATCCGCCAGGGGAGGGCCGTCGCGAGGAGTGAGAGCTCTGATATCCAGGTCCAGTTGGGCCAAAGGGGCGCAACTAGCAGAACCTGTTCCTCGTCCTCCCTGACCTTGCACAGTAACTGCACGAGCAGGCTCACTGGGGGAAACGCATACTTGCGCATGCCCCGAGGCCAGCTGTGGGCCAGTGCATCCGTGCCGAGAGAGCCCTCGGTCAGGGAAAAAAACAACTGGCAATGAGCGTTCTCGGGGGAAGCAAACAGATCGATCTGGGCCTCCCCGAATCGCGCCCATGTCAGCTGAACAGACTCGGGGTGGAGTCTCCATTCTCCAGGGCGTAACAGCTGTCGTGAGAGCGCATCGGCTGCACGATTGAGCGTGCCTGGAACGTGAATGGCACGCATCGATTTTAGCCGCGGGTGACTCCAGAGGAGCAGATGGCGGGCGAGCTGAGATATGCGGCGAGAGCGCACACCCCCCATGCGGTTGATATACGCCGCCGCCGCCATACTGTCCGTCCTGACCAGCACGTGTTGCCGCTCCAGCACCGGTAAAAAGCGGTGGAGAGAGAGGAACACTGCCAACAGCTCTAGGCGATTGATATGCCAATGCAACTGGGCAGGGTGCCACAGCTGCTGCATGCCCGCGACACACGGCCCCCCCAACCCGTGTTGGAAGCATCTGTTGAAACAACAACATGGCTGGACGCCTGTCCTAGAGGCACACCGGCCTGTAGGAACGCGGGGATAGGAACGCGATAAAAGAGATCCTCTGCATGGGGGCGAGTTTGCTCTTTTCTCGGTTGACCTGAAGCCCCAGTAGGCAGAGATGCAGAAGCACTTTGTCCCTGTGCACAATCAATTGCTCCCGCTAGTGGGCTAAAATCAGCCAGTCGTCGAGATAATTGAGTATGCGGATGCCCGCGAGCCGAAGGGGAGCTAAGGCACCCTCCGCGAGTTTGGTGAAGACCCGCAGAGACAGAGAGAGCCCGAAGGGGAGGACCTTGTACTGCCACGCTCGACCCTCGAACGCAAACCGCAGAAATTGGCGGTGGCGTGGAAGAATGGAGACATGGAAATACTCGTCCTTCAGGTCTATGGCTGCAAACCAATCCCGAAGACGAACGCATTGGAGAATGCGCCTCTGCGTGAGCATTCTGAACGGCAGCTTGTGCAGACAGCGGTTCAAAACGCGCAGATCTAGGATTGGTCGTGACCCACCGCTCTTTTTGGGTACGATGAAGTATGGGCTGTAAAACTCCATCTCGGCTGGAGGAACTGGCTCGATTGCACCCTTCGCCAGGAGGGCAGCAATCTCCTCTCGCAAGACAGGGGCGGACAGGGGGTTGACCCTGGAGAAATACACGCCCGTAAACTTGGGGGGCCGTTTCGCGAACTGAATCGCATAACCGAGTCTGATTGTGCGTATGAGCCACTGCGAGGGGCTGGCCCGCGCTAACCAGGCAGGCAGAGCCCTCGCTAATAGAGTCATCGCTACAATCGCTGACGTACCAGCGGTGGGGCAGCGCGGAGTGGGTGTGCTGATCCGGGAAGCACGAGGGTCCCGCGGAAGAGCTGGAGGAGAGCGATTCGCTCTGGCTCCGCACCCTGACTCCGGAGAGGGAGCTGGAGGGCTGAGGGAAGGGAGACCGTCCCCCCAGTGCTCGTGAGCTACTGGCGTAGCACGTAGAATCTGCGAGCCGGAAGGCAGCGCGTCCCGGACTGGCAGAATTCGTGCTGTTACATCCGGGGAAGGGGAAAAGTGCTCTTTGATTGATGTTTTGGTGGCACTGAAAAGTACCGTTGTAATCGGGGCCCCGCCCTCCAGCGGGGAAATAGCAAGTTTCCTCTTCTCCGTTCACTCGTTGGCGGGCGCCCTCGGCGAGGAGCAGCGGAGGAGGATGGCTCGGCGGGCGGAGCGGGCTTACGGCCACGCCGATAGATGACATTGCCCATCGCATCTTTCACCGCCTTGAATTCCTGGGTGAATTCACCGACGGTGTCGCCGAACAGGCCAGATATGGGCAAGTCAAGAAAGCGAACTTTGTCAACATCGCACATATCGGACGGGTTTAGCCAGAGGTGGCGTTCCTGAACTACAAGTGTGGACATCGTCCTCCCCAGCGCACACGCGGCGGACTTAGTAGTCCGAAGAGCATAGTCGGTTGCGGTGCGCAGCTCATGTAATAAGCTTGGGTTGGACCCGCCCTCCTGCAGCTCCGCTTGGTAGCGCTGGTAGGTGGCCATCGCGTGCAAAGCAGAAGCAGCCTGGCCCGCAGCCTTATAAGCTCTGGATCCGAGGGAGGCAGACAACCTACAGGCTTTGGACGGGAGGCTTGCACACCCCGCCACGTAGAGGCGCCACGCGGACAAAGATTGACCGCGATAGCACGCTCCACTGACGGGATCGCCTCATACCCCCTGGCAGCTCCGCCGTCAAGAGCGGTGAGGGCGGAGGGACACGCAGCACGGGCAATGAAAGGTGCCCTCCAAGACTGCGTGAGCCTACTGTGCACTTCCGGGAAGAAGGGGACGAGAGGCTTCGAAGGCTTCGCCTTCTGGTCCTCTACATAGCACCCATCTAGTCAGTCCGGCCGCGGAGCTGGGGCATAAACCAGCTCCAACCCCACGGCCGAAGCAGCCCGGGAAAGCACGGCTAACATGTCCGCTTCAGAATCCGATTTGACGGCACTCACCTGCCCGAAGGGGGCGAGCGGGTCCGGATCTTCGTCGGACAGTTAAAGCCCACCCTCCGATGCCGCGGAGGACATCTGTTCTCCGGTGTCAGCGAGCGTGAGAGCTACCATCTGGTTAGACGGATCACTCCCACTACCCGAAGCTTGGATGGAGCGCCGTGAGGAGCGAGAGGTCCGCGAGCCCGTGGGCGGCGGATTATCTCCCACTGGAACCCTCAGATCTGCCCGAGCGCCCGCTGCTTTTTTAGAACAGGAGGCAACTGGGGTGGCTCGCTCTCTTACGAAAGTTAGCCGCGATCTTAGCTGTGCAGCGGTCATGGCATCGCAATGACGACATGAACCGCCCGCGAGGACCGCATTAACATGCTGGACCCCCAAACATGCAATGCAGTGATCGTGTCCATCATCCGGAGCCAGGAAACCCCCGCATCCAGAAACGCACAGTCAGAGCGCCATCCTGAAAAGGACGTGCTGCACGACTGTGTTGCTCTTTTAGGAAAGTTGCAACAATACGCACCGCTCTGGAGGACCGGACCCAAAGAACCGCAGGCAAGGGAGAAACCCAGCTCGACCGTCTGCCGCCGCGAAAACCCACTCTGGACCGGGAGACACTCGTTCGCTCTGAAGTGCTGAACAGCAAGAGGAACCCTCATCGACTCACTCAGAAAGGATCTGAAGCGAAAAGGATGGCGTTTGCTCGCTTCAGGTGTGCTTTTGTGCTGGGATAATTGGCGATGCAGCACACCTGCGCAAGCTTACGCTGCCAATTCATTTTCATTCATTGGCCCGTTCAATACTCTCCAGAAAAGCGGCTTCTGATCCAAATTCTCCCATTCGTGGATTTCAATCAATCCACTCTATGGCACTGAAGTTCCCCAACCGAAGGGGAATCCAAAGGCCTCACACACAAATAGGGCATTCATGTGCTTTAGCTAAACATCACATCTGACAGTAATAATACTAATAAAAGTCGGATAATAATAAATAAAATAAATTATGATAAAAAAGGTGAATATCACTGGCCCTCCAAAGCATTGTGTGATTGCAAAAATTTTCATTTGAGCTTTATGTAACAATATGTGCAAAGGAACACATATGACTTATTTTGATTATATGTTGATTTATGATGAAACTCCTGTTGCAATTTTAGAAAACCCTTATGAGCAAGACCCATTGTTTTCAGATTTATTATTTTAATCGAGAAGAATAAAGTTTTTATTCTAGAAAAATGAAAATCAGCGCATGAGTGACTGGTTTTAACTGCATTCTTAAAATTGTTAGTTTACTTTCACATTTTTTCTTAAATCTTAATTAAAATCTTCAAAAGGTTCCTACTTAAGAGCTGCCATCCTCTGAAGAAATGACATAAGGATAAAAAACAATGTCTTTCTATTACCTACAATCCAGTTTGACAAGTAACATATAGAAATTTTCAGAAACAGAACAATAGGCAATAAGTGTTACTTCATAGAACATTTCATGATTGATTTTTGTTGATTACTTTAAAAAGAAATTGTTAAAAAACAGTTAGATGTCTATATTAATTATTCATTCATTTTCTTTTCGGCTTAGTCCCTTTATTACTCTGGGGTTGCCACAGCGGAATGAACCGCCAGCTTATCCAGCATTTCTTTACGCAGCGGATGCCCTTCCAACTGCAACCCAACTCTGGGAAACATACATACACACTCATTCACACTACGGACAATTTAGCTTATTCAATTCACCTGTACCGCATGTCTTTGGACTGTGGGGGAAACTGGGGAACACGGGGAGAACATGTAAACTCCACACAGAAACGCCAACTGACCCAGCCGAGGCTCGAACCAGCGACCTTCTTGCTGTGAGGTAACAGCACTACCTACTGTGCCACCTATATTAATTATGTATTTTTTAACGCATGTATGTATAGTAACCTTTTTCAAAATATTGTTTGTGATGCAATTGTTTTCTGAAGGAATTTAAATAATGTGCATAAAAGTGCCAGCAGATCTTGTACAAAGTTCTTCTGCATGCACGCATCAGTCATATGCAAAATAATCAGCACATACTCCAACAATGTCCTCCCACATCCCTTGAATTATTGACACTGCTGGACTCCACCTATTAATATATTTCTACTTTTATGTTCGCCAAACCCTTAGTCATTACATAAATCATACAATGTCTCATATTTTAGGCCATATGACGCAAAATGAGAATGTAAACACTGATGCTTACACAGAGATGTATATATAGTGTTATAAATAAATTTACAAGTGTCATTACTTCACTGTAAACCTATTTGTCATGGCTAGCTTTCATACTCAATGTATTTTCTGTATGCATTAATAGGAATGCATTAAATTTATTCTCATGCAGAGGTGATTCCTTTAATTAAAAATATTTTTTAAAATTATGTATAGAATTATAGAAGTTTGTTCTTCTTGATCATGGTGTTTAGGAAAAATGATATAACCAGAATTAAAACCATGCTCTTGTGCACTGAGGTAAACTGAGAGGTTTAGCTACAGGCAGCAGCTCAATGCACATGCCTGATTAGGGTGAATAGATGATATCTGAAGATTATTTTGCCAGTCAAAGGCAAAATTACTGCTTAGTTTTATTACCAGTTAAAAGATTGGGCATTTTTTGGCATGTAATAATGAACATTGAAGCTATAAAACATTAAATAAGAGCTTGGATTATGAAAATAATCAATTCTTGTGTACGTTGACAGCAATAGCGTATTTAATTTGTTTTTATTCAATTATTTGGTAACACTTTACAATAATGTTCCAATAATAAAATCTTATATAATGTATTTATAAAAACAATTGCAATGAAGAATACATTTATTAGATAAACATTACTGTTTATGTAAATTTGTTCTAATCTGCCACGTCTACTTTCGTTTTGCACGCATGTGGTTTTACTAGCAAGAACAAAAACAGCCTGAAGCAGTACCGCATGATAAACAAACTGCATAAATAAAAGGTGCAGCAGGCGATGGTCTTCAGAAACATTATTATTTTTTTACTGGATGAAAGTCTCTTCACGTTTAGTAATGACTAAAGTCATCTAAATGTATTTACATGTATTTTATATATGGGTTAGGCATAGGACTAAAATAAAATTAGTCAATCAGGAATCAGGTGAATGCTGCAAATGCTGGTGAATGCTGTAGGAATTACAACAATTAGCATATGTGCCTCCCACTTGTTAAGGGACCAACAGTAATTGGACAGAATAATAATCATAAATCAAACTTTTACCTTTTAATACTTTGTTGCAAATCATTTACAGTTATTTACAGCCTGAAGTTTGGAACGCATAGACATAACCAGATGCTGGGTTTCTTTTAAAATACATTTACAAAGATGAAAGCTTTTCGTTAGTTTTAGTTAGTTTTGGATGTACGCGATACAGTTTCAGGCAGTTCTAGTTTAAAATAAAACTCTCGTTTTTATTTCAGTTAATTAAAATGTTAGAAACATTTCAGAATTCATTTCCCTGCTTTTGTCAGAAGTCACATCATCAATAAATACAAAAGAACCAGATCCAAGACAGCCATACATGCTCACGCCTTGACACTACCACCACCATGTTTCACTGCTTAGGATCATGAGCAGTTCCGTTTCATACTCTTCTCAGGGTATATACAGAACTTCCTGAGATGAATCTACTACCTTTTTTAATACCTTCGAAAAAAAATTACTATCAGCACGACTTGCATGAGCTGCAACTGCAGTGGCTTAAAAGTAATATATTTTCAAATGGAATAACATAATGCAGATAACACATTTAAGTAAAGCAGAAGGATTAATCAAGGTGTCACAGTGGGCCTTTGTCCATAGCTTTTAATCAATGTAATTTATGTCATCAATGTCAATAGCTGCTCTTCTAAGAACAGTTCAGTACGTTTATGGTTGTTTCTCCACTGAGCCTATAACAGCGCGGCACGATCACAAACCATTCTTGGCCCGGTATTCTTGGCACAGTTAGACAACCGTGCTGAGCTGTGCTGATAAATTCGGTGTGTCAGGGCTCGAAAATAACTTTTTTTACTTGGTAGCACCGGTGTTCCCAACTTAAAATATTTAGGAGCACCAGAAAAAATGTAGGAGCACCCATCAAAAATTAATGAGCACCACCGCAAACTGTATATTAAGCGGTTTATTGTACTTGAAAACAACATCAACTAGGAATAACAAAAACCAGAAACAACTATCTAATGAATGCTGTGATGACATTGATATTTGTGCAAAACAAAGGTCTAATAATTATAGAATATTAATGATGAAGATGATGACAATAATACTAACAATGAATTACATTTCTCATTATCATGCTGTCTTGAATGTGCTTGAATGTGAGTTATCTGCTATAAAAAGTCTGACTATTACTTAATGAAAAATACATTCATGGTTTGCATCAAACAAAAATGAAGAATTGTAGTAAGAAACATTTATTTTGCACTATTGTTTTTATATGCATGTCAATTTAACAAATACTATTTCTGCTACAAAACAAATATATATATATATATATATATATATATATATATATATATATATATATATATATATATATATATATAAAAAGAGAAAGAGAGAGAGAGAGAGAGAGAGAGAGAGAGAGGGAGAGAGAAAGAGAGAGAGAGAGAGAGAGAGAGAGAGAGAGAGAGCAATAAACAGATTGTGATTGATGGGCAGCTTCTAATTAAAAAATTCACTTAAACAAGAAATGACACTGCTAAATAGCTTAATGATGCAAGAGTTTAATAAGTAACGAGGCATTTAAAAGAATACATCTACTTTTGAAACAAATCAATTTTACCCAAGATTAATAATTAACTGATTTCTGAACAGGACAAGCTGGCACTCATGTATTTCTTTAAGAAAAAAAAAACAAGACTTAAACATGCCTTTTAAACACCATATCACATATGTAATAATAAAATCTGAGACATTATATTGTGAGTGAATACATTCATTTTGAATTCACAACCAAATTTAATTTATTAATTCATAATCATATTCACTGTTTTTTGGGATGTAAGCAGTCCGGCGAAGAAAACAAAATTCATCCTGTTGGGGAAAAAACAAAGGATGTTAGGATAAATATAATATCTATTAATTAAAGACTTGAGCCTTAGACATTACTTACAGCAATTAGCAAGCTTCTTCCAGTCTGGAGAGACATCAGCATTTACCAGCGCACACGCTGACACATAATTATTGAAGGCATTGCAGAAAGCCTTCTGACTGCCTTCATTAAGACACATTTGGAAAAGGCAGTCAGCAGCGAAACGCCTCTTTGATATAATGTCATGGCATTGGGCAAATGGGCCGGTTACATTCTCTATCAAACCACAGTAGCTTTGTCCGCTATAGAGCAGCTTCTTTTCATCCGAGCAAGGGGGAAAGTGCCAGCAGTTGCTGTTGGTTTCAGGGACACTCCAAGACGTCGCCCATTCTGTGATGTCAGTTATTCTGTTACCATTGGGTGTGATATAATCATCGTCCAGTTTGTTACTGTAGGTTCCACACATTCCAACTACATTATTATAGTAGCTACTGGACAATGTCACCATAATGGTATCTGCCCAATTAAACATGACCTCCAAGCCAAAATCTGTTTGAAGAACTCCTACATTGCGTGACAGAATTATGCTGATGCCTTCAGTATTTAAGATCACTGGAAGATGTGAAACTACGCCATCAACCTGAATAGGATAAAAAGAAAGCAGACATGATTAGAATATTTCCAGAGTATGCAACAGGGCAGCAAACACTAAACCTGGAGGGCTATCATCATGGATATTTAAGCTCTAACTATTACAGGACCACATTGGTAAACGTTAACTAACTAGCATACAATTTGGATTGGCACTATGGTTTTGTTCTGGGGAAGAATTCCCCACCCATTCGTGCAACATTGCATGGGTAAGAGTTGAGGTGCAGCCTCATGTGGACCTTGCCGAAGCAAAGAGGGATGTTAAATCCAACCTCAAGAATATTTATTCAGGGTTGATTACAAACACTTTACAAATGATCAAAATCAGCTCTCCAAGCTAAATCTGTTGTTTTCATCCAATGTCATGCTGGTTCTGTCAAGTAGCTGATGGCAGGTTTGCCAAACACCAATACAAGGAATGACAATTGAGAACCAATAAGATCTGTTCTACTGGTACAAAGTGTTCTCTAATATTTAAGATAGTCTTTTGCAATGTGATATAACAGCAGGAGATCCAACAAAATAACCCAATGTGAACATACCTAAAACAACTAGTAATGTTTCAAACTAATCTCAAAAATCAGTACTGAGGCAAATCCAAAAGTATTCAATTGATCATTGAAAATGCACTTTCATGATAATTTTTGTAACCTTTCCAAGTAATTAATTTGCCTTTTGTTTTTATTTGCCATCAGATTACCTTTTACAATGTTGTTGCAGTAGAGCACGGGTGGCCAACCCTGTTCCTGGAGAGCCACCTTCCTGCAGATTTCAGTTGCTACCCATATCAAACACACCTGAACCAATTAATTAGGATCTGAACACCACGTGATAATTACAGGCAGGTGTGTTTGATATGGGTTGCAACTGAAATCTGCAGGAAGGTGGCTTTCCAGGAACAGGGTTGGCCACCCTTGTAGTAGAGCTGGAACTTAAGTTTGCCCTGCAGGGTGGGGTTTGTTATCTCTGGTGTACAACATTAGTTCAATGGAACACTGATATGTTTTAATATTGACTTGAGGGATGGTCACATGTTGGATTTGTCTGTTCTGTACTTACTGTCACATGATTGCGGCTGCCTTGGATGAAAGTGATGTCATGTCCTCTGACCGTAATGGTGGCTGACTTGACAAAAGAGCCGCGGGTGCCTTTGGTGAACTCATTTTTATTGATGATGCTGAATGGTGTAAGTGTTTGGTCTTTTCCTGAAGTTTTAACTAAAGTATATGTGCAAGTTCCCTGAAAGGAGAAGTGGTTTCCATCAAAGGTTTTGTAATGAGGATCTCCCTTGGCAATGCAAGAGGCTTTTGACTTTGCGATGCAGAGTGCCTTGTTATCCTTCACAGTGCAGTACTCTTGTTCTCGACACTGTTGCTTACTGCAAGGATCTGGAAGAGAGATGAACATCATTGAAACCTACTCAGGTCTAATTTAGAAAATGGTAAATGACTTACAATGTTTATTGTGAAATAATTTAAAATGTTCATTAAAGATATACTTACCTTTCTTGTAGCATCCGGTGATGCCTTCTATATTATCACAGATCTGATCAGCATCACATTTCAAGGGTTCACAGGTGAATAATCCAGCTTTGCAGAGGCATGTCTCCTCACACTCTCCCCGAACGACTGTCTCATCAGACTGCAGAACAAAGGAGAGACAAGAAACTGAACATCACCTGGTGGCTTGTGGGATAGTTTATGTTGCAAGAGAAAAAATAGTTCTTACCTTGTAAAACCTTCCACCTACTTGACAGCCACAGTCCTGGAAAGCCTTGCATTCACCTCCATCAAACAAGAAGCCATCATCACATTGACATCCCTCCTGGCATGGTGGACATTTCTGTGAGTTTGTCAGGCTAGCACAAGTTGAAGAACAGGTGTCTGTACAAAGCTCATAGTGACTGTTTGCCAAACACATGATTGCTGAAAAAAAATATAAGGTTGTTTTTATTGACCAGCTATTGGCTATACAGTAAAATTTTGTTTGATACAATTCCATTTTGAACTGTATCCTCTTCAACTGAATGCCAAGGGTGTATTTGCTAACACGCAACCACTTACGACAGAAGGTTATGTTCCTCCAAACAATGATTGATATCCCAATCGCTTGACAGCTGGCAACGTAGTTTTGTATGTGGCGACAATGAGCTGTCTTGTCTGTTGCTTGTGCCACATCTTTGACACAATCATCAAAATATTTCTGTGGTGGAATTTTATCATAACAACTAGAAAACGGTCCCTTCTCTGTGATTAACAAGCTGCAAGCGATCTCTGCTGTGGTCTGTTTGTCTTTGTCAGGCTTTAAACAGTTAGCTCCACAGCCTGTTTGGCACATCATTTTATCTGATGGCGAAACCCAGGCTTCAGCAAAGTATTCCACAGAAGATGTCTGAATACCATCAGGTAGGAGAAAATCATCTGCACTGTTTCCATTGTAGTTTCCACAGAGACCTCTGACTGCATTTTTAAAAGTGGATGGGATCTCAATTCTGGCCACGGAGACTGTATCATATGTCAGTTTCAATCCAAAGTCTGTTTCCACAACAATGTTAATACCACTCTGATAGACTTGTATAAGTCCTTCACCCACAGTGACAGGAAGATTGGTTTTAACTTTGTCAACCTGTAAAAAAGGTTGACAAAACACTTTGTAGTCAGTGAATCTTGATCTCTTAAAACAATGATCAGTAACTAAAACATTACCTGAACCTCCCAGATGTGGCCGGGCAGCAAAGTAATTGTGGATTGCTGTAACTGTATTTCAACTTTTCGAGTGAAGACCATCTCAGAGGACTGTTGTTTTATTAAGACACTGAAAGAGCTCTTTACATCCTGAATCTGAACTGCTTCAACCAACCTATACTCACAGTCTCCTTGAACACTGAAGGACTTTCCATCAAATGACTGATAAAGCCCAAATCCTGACACTGAACAAACTGCTTTGCCATCTGGGAAACAGCCCTGTACTCCATTCAGGATCTGGCACTTTTCATTGGGTTTGCAGGTGAACCCATCATCACACTGAACTTTTCCATTTTCTTTGCAGGTGCATCTCTGGAGACACTTGTCTTGAGGGAAGAACACTTGGCCCAACTGATAGTACTGGCCCTTGTAAGTACAGCCACATTGCTGTGCAGCCACACACTCACCATCGCTAAGGACAAAGCCCTTGTCACATGTGCAGCCTTCAGCACAGAGTGTGCCTTTACAACTCTTGGGCTCTGTAAGACCACTGCAGGTCTGTGGACATCCCGCTGCACAAACCTCATAGTGGCTGTGTGCCTTACAGGTTGTAGCTGTGGAGAGACCATATTAAAGAATATTGTTAATGAATAGTAAAAAAACATCTTATAAACTTAATGAGTAGTTTAAGATATTTGAATTAAGCAATAAATAAATTAATACTAACGGCAAAAGCTGTCAGTTCTCCAGGACTCCACGGTACCAAGTGCATGTTGGCAAGCAGCTGTGTATGCAGTAAGAGCACTACAGAGGGCTGTTGAATGGCCACCGTACATGCACATATCATACACACAATCCTCATAAAACAGATTTGGATTCACTTTACTGTGGCAGCCTTTAAAAGGTCCCTGTTTGTCAGTGATCTTGCTGCAAGGTTTTGTAAAAGTGTCTTTATTTCTCTCTGCAACATCACATGAAGCACATGCTTTTCCCTGACATGCATCTGAACATCCAGGATCATCCTTGACTTTCCAGCTGGTTCCGAAAATGGATGCCGTTGCAGCAAGAGTGTTGTTAGGAGTAAGAAACTCGTCATTGATATTGTCGTTCCAGTTGCCGCAAAGCCCTCCCAACACACCGTAATAAGTGCTGGGGAGAGTCAATGCTACGTGGCTGTCCCAATTGAATTTCAAGGTCAGACCAAAGTCAGTTTTTATCATACCAAAATACCCACTGTAGAATATTGAGAGTCGACCATCTTCCAGTTCAAATGGCAATTTCACAAACAGATCGTTGACCTTTAAAACAAATTCACTTCATTAATGGACAAACCCATGTTTTTGTAGATGAGTGTGCAGTAACATTTATCTCAGTTTGTGCATGCAGTAATTTACTATACAGAGTATAAAAGACTTTTCAATGAACTGACCTTCACTTTGCCTGGGCTTTCCTTACTTAAGACAATTGTGTATCCATAAACTGTTAATGATACACTCTTAGTGTAAGCAACTGCCAAGTTCCTTCCTCTGTTCTCATTCTTGACCAATACTTCAAAGGGTATCAGTGTCAGGTCAGCTGTGTTCAGTAGTTTGGACAAATAATATGTGCAGGTTCCTTGGAAGTCGAATGCCTTGCCATCAAATGTGCGGAAGTGTGGATCTCCTGCACCCTGGCAGGTACTATATGACAATGGGTAACAATCTTTCACTCCATTCCGAACTCCACACACCAGGGAATTCAAACACTTTGCAGGTGCACATTCAACATTTCCTGTTTGGGAGTTACACACACATTTCTCTGTGCATTGTTTTTCACCCCAAAATGTCTGACCAGGAAGATAATATTGGCCTTTGTAAGCGCAGCCACACTGTTTCACAGGTATGCACTCATCACCACTGCGAACAAAACCCGCATTGCACTGGCAGCCCTCCACACATGGCAGTGCACACTTTTCTGGACCATCTCGATTAGCACAAGTGGGAGCACAGGCTGTGCCACAGGCCTCATAGTGCATGTTGACTGGACAGTATGTTTCTTGAAGGATTTAACAACAAAAAGTAACAAAATGAAAAGACTTGCACAAAAACATATATTTATCTCTTTTGGTATAGTTCTAAATCTAAATACTTTTGCTGTAACATCCAACGGCACCCTCTTTTTTGTCACAAATCTCCTCTTTTTTACATTCCATGGGTACACAGGTGAACACTCCAGCTGTGCAGGTGCATGTCTCTTTACACTCTCCCAGAACAACTGCTTCACCAGACTGCAGAACAGATTAATGAAAACCAAAAAACATTAAAACTGAGGATTAAAAAATGTCACTGCTTCCTCAAGTAAAAAAAAAAGAACATGAAATTAAGAGATGGGATAGCTTCTCACCTTGTAAAATGTTCCATCTACATGACATCCACAATCCTGCAAAGCCTTACATTCACCTCCATCAAACAAGAAACCATCGTCACACTGACAACCTTCCTGACACAACGGGCATCTCTGTGACTTTGTCAGGCTTGCACAGGTAGATGAACAGGTGTCGGTACAGAGTTCATAGTGGCTGTTTTTAAAACATGTCAGTGCTGGAAGAAAACAAAGCAATTTTAACAAAATGATTTGGGTTCAGTTTAAAGTAGAATGTTTACTTTTCCAAAACTCCATCAGCAGACCTAAGTAGGGGCATATAGAGAAGCTTGAAGAGAATTGTTAATAAACCTGAAGGATGCGACAACTTACGACAGAAGGTTGTGTTCCTCCAAACAATGATTGATATCCCAATCGCTTGACAGCTGGCAACGTAGTTTTGTATGTGGCGACAATGAGCTGCCTTGTCTGTTGCTTGTGCCACATCTTTGACACAATCATCAAAATATTTCTGTGGTGGAATTTTATCATAACAACTAGAAAACGGTCCCTTCTCTGTGATTAACAAGCTGCAAACGGTCTCTGCTGTGGTCTGTTTGTCTTTGTCAGGCTTTAAACAGTTAGCTCCACAGCCTGTTTGGCACATCATTTTATCTGATGCTGAAACCCAGGCTTCAACAAAATCTACCTCAGAAGATGCCTGAATACCACCTGGTAGGAGAAAATCATCTGCACTGTTTCCATTGTAGTTTCCACAGAGACCTCTGACTGCATTTTTAAAAGTGGATGGGATCTCAATTCTGGCCACGGAGACTGTATCATATGTCAGTTTCAATCCAAAGTCTGTTTCCACAACAATGTTAATACCACTCTGATAGACTTGTATAAGTCCTTCACCCACAGTGACAGGAAGATTGGTTTTAACTTTGTCAACCTGTAAAAAAGGTTGACAAAACACTTTGTAGTCAGTGAATCTTGATCTCTTAAAACAATGATCAGTAACTAAAACATTACCTGAACCTCCCAGATGTGGCCGGGCAGCAAAGTAATTGTGGATTGCTGTAACTGTATTTCAACTTTTCGAGTGAAGACCATCTCAGAGGACTGTTGTTTTATTAAGACACTGAAAGAGCTCTTTACATCCTGAATCTGAACTGCTTCAACCAACCTATACTCACAGTCTCCTTGAACACTGAAGGACTTTCCATCAAATGACTGATAAAGCCCAAATCCTGACACTGAACAAACTGCTTTGCCATCTGGGAAACAGCCCTGTACTCCATTCAGGATCTGGCACTTTTCATTGGGTTTGCAGGTGAACCCATCATCACACTGAACTTTTCCATTTTCTTTGCAGGTGCATCTCTGGAGACACTTGTCTTGAGGGAAGAACACTTGGCCTAACTGATAATACTGGCCCTTGTAAGTACAGCCACATTGCTGTGCAGCCACACACTCACCATCGCTAAGGACAAAGCCCTTGTCACATGTGCAGCCTTCAGCACAGAGAGTGCCTTTACAACTCTTGGGCTCTGTAAGACCACTGCAGGTCTGTGGACATCCCGCTGCACAAACCTCATAGTGGCTGTGTGCCTTACAGGTTGTAGCTGTGGAGAGACCATATTAAAGAATATTGTTAATGAAAAGTAAAAAAACATCTTATAAACTTAATGAGTAGTTTAAGATATTTGAATTGAGCAATAAATAAATTAATACTAACGGCAAAAGCTGTCAGTTCTCCAGGACTCCACGGTACCAAGTGCATGTTGGCAAGCAGCTGTGTATGCAGTAAGAGCACTACAGAGGGCTGTTGAATGGCCACCGTACATACACATATCATACACACAATCCTCATAAAACTGATTTGGATTCACTTTACTGTGGCAGCCTTTAAATGGTCCCTGTTTGTCAGTGATCTTGCTGCAAGGTTTTGTAAAAGTGTCTTTATTTCTCTCTGCAACATCACATTTAGGACATGCTTTTCCCTGACATGCATCTGAACATCCAGGATCATCCTGGACTTTCCAGCTGGTTCCGAAAATGGATGCCGTTGCAGCAAGAGTGTTGTTAGGAGTAAGAAACTCGTCATTGATATTGTCGTTCCAGTTGCCGCAAAGCCCTCCCAACACACCGTAATAAGTGCTGGGGAGAGTCAATGCTACGTGGCTGTCCCAATTGAATTTCAAGGTCAGACCAAAGTCAGTTTTTATCATGCCAAAATACCCACTGTAGAATATTGAGAGTCGACCATCTTCCAGTTCAAATGGCAATTTCACAAACAGATCGTTGACCTTTAAAACAAATTCACTTCATTAATGGACAAACCCATGTTTTTGTAGATGAGTGTGCAGTAACATTTATCTCAGTTTGTGCATGCAGTAATTTACTATACAGAGTATAAAAGACTTTTCAATGAACTGACCTTCACTTTGCCTGGGCTTTCCTTACTTAAGACAATTGTGTATCCATAAACTGTTAATGATACACTCTTAGTGTAAGCAACTGCCAAGTTCCTTCCTCTGTTCTCATTCTTGACCAATACTTCAAAGGGTATCAGTGTCGGGTCAGCTGTGTTCAGTAGTTTGGACAAATAATATGTGCAGGTTCCTTGGAAGTCGAATGCCTTGCCATCAAATGTGCGGAAGTGTGGATCTCCTGCACCCTGGCAGGTACTATATGACAATGGGTAACAATCTTTCACTCCATTCCGTACTCCACACACCAGGGAATTCATACACTTTGCAGGTGCACATTCAACATTTCCTGTTTGAGAGTTGCACACACATTTCTCTGTGCATTGTTTTTCACCCCAAAATGTCTGACCAGGGAGATAATATTGGCCTTTGTAAGCGCAGCCACACTGTTTCACAGGTATGCACTCATCGCCACTGCGAACAAAACCCGCATTGCACTGGCAGCCCTCCACACATGGCAGTGCACACTTTTCTGGACCATCTCGATTAGCACAAGTGGGAGCACAGGCTGTGCCACAGGCCTCATAGTGCATGTTGACTGGACAGTATGTTTCTTGAAGGATTTAACAACAAAAAGAAACAAAATGAAAAGACTTGCACAAAAACACATATTTATCTCTTTTGGTATAGTTCTAAATCTAAATACTTTTGCTGTAACATCCAACGGCACCCTCTTTTATGTCACAAATCTCCTCTTTTTTACATTCCATGGGTACACAGGTGAACACTCCAGCTGTGCAGGTGCATGTCTCTTTACACTCTCCCAGAACAACTGCTTCACCAGACTGCAGAACAGATTAATGAAAACCAAAAAACATTAAAACTGAGGATTAAAAAATGTCACTGCTTCCTCAAGTAAAAAAAAAAGAACATGAAATTAAGAGACGGGATAGCTTCTCACCTTGTAAAATGTTCCATCTACATGACAGCCACAATCCTGCAAAGCCTTACATTCACCTCCATCAAACAAGAAACCATCGTCACACTGACAACCTTCCTGACACAACGGGCATCTCTGTGACTTTGTCAGGCTTGCACAGGTAGATGAACAGGTGTCGGTACAGAGTTCATAGTGGCTGTTTTTAAAACATGTCAGTGCTGGAAGAAAACAAAGCAATTTTAACAAAATGATTTGGGTTCAGTTTAAAGTAGAATGTTTACTTTTCCAAAACTCCATCAGCAGACCTAAGTAGGGGCATATAGAGAAGCTTGAAGAGAATTATTAATAAACCTGAAGGATGCGACAACTTACGACAGAAGGTTGTGTTCCTCCAAATGTTGATTGATATCCCAATCGCTTGACAGCTGGCAACGTAGTTTTGTATGTGGCGACAATGAGCTGTCTTGTCTGTTGCTTGTGCCACATCTTTGACACAATCATCAAAATATTTCTGTGGTGGAATTTTATCATAACAACTAGAAAACGGTCCCTTCTCTGTGATTAACAAGCTGCAAACGGTCTCTGCTGTGGTCTGTTTGTCTTTGTCAGGCTTTAAACAGTTAGCTCCACAGCCTGTTTGGCACATCATTTTATCTGATGCTGAAACCCAGGCTTCAACAAAATCTACCTCAGAAGATGCCTGAATACCACCTGGAAGGAGAAAATCATCTGCACTGTTTCCATTGTAGTTTCCACAGAGACCTCTGACTGCATTTTTAAAAGTGGACGGGATCTCAATTCTGGCCACGGAGACTGTATCATATGTCAGTTTCAATCCAAATTCTGTTTCCACAACAATGTTAATACCGCTCTGATAGACTTGTATAAGTCCTTCACCCACAGTGACAGGAAGATTGGTTTTAACTTTGTCAACCTGTAAAAAAGATTGACAAAACACTTTGTAGTCAGTGAATCTTGATCTCTTAAAACAATGATCAGTAACTAAAACATTACCTGAACCTCCCAGATGTGGCCGGGCAGCAAAGTAATTGTAGATTGCTGTAACTGTATTTCAACTTTTCGAGTGAAGATCATCTCAGAGGACTGTTGTTTTATTAAGACACTGAAAGAGCTCTTTACATCCTGAATCTGAACTGCTTCAACCAACCTGTACTCACAGTCTCCTTGAACACTGAAGGACTTTCCATCAAATGACTGATAAAGCCCAAATCCTGACACTGAACAAACTGCTTTGCCATCTGGGAAACAGCCCTGTACTCCATTCAGGATCTGGCACTTTTCATTGGGTTTGCAGGTGAACCCATCATCACACTGAACTTTTCCATTCTCTTTGCAGGTGCATCTCTGGAGACACTTGTCTTGAGGGAAGAACACTTGGCCTAACTGATAGTACTGGCCCTTGTAAGTACAGCCACATTGCTGTGCAGCCACACACTCACCATCGCTAAGGACAAAGCCCTTGTCACATGTGCAGCCTTCAGCACAGAGTGTGCCTTTACAACTCTTGGGCTCTGTAAGACCACTGCAGGTTTGTGGACATCCCGCTGCACAAACCTCATATTGGCTGTGTGCCTTACAGGTTGTAGCTGTGGAGAGACCATATTAAAGAATATTGTTAATGAATAGTAAAAAAACATCTTATAAACTTTATGAGTAGTTTAAGATATTTGAATTGAGCAATAAATAAATTAATACTAACGGCAAAAGCTGTCAGTTCTCCAGGACTCCACGGCACCAAGCGCATGTTGGCAAGCAGCTGTGTATGCAGTAAGAGCACTACAGAGGGCTGTTGAATGGCCACCGTACATACACATATCATACACACAGTCCTCATAAAACTGATTTGGATTCACTTTACTGTGGCAGCCTTTAAAAGGTCCCTGTTTGTCAATGATCTTGCTGCAAGGCTTTGTAAAAGTGTCTTTATTTCTCTCTGCAACATCACATGAAGCACATGCTTTTCCCTGACATGCATCTGAACATCCAGGATCATCATTGACTTTCCAGCTGGTTCCGAAAATGGATGCCGTTGCAGCAAGAGTGTTGTTAGGAGTAAGAAACTCGTCATTGATATTGTCGTTCCAGTTGCCGCAAAGCCCTCCCAACACACCGTAATAAGTGCTGGGGAGAGTCAATGCTACGTGGCTGTCCCAATTGAATTTCAAGGTCAGACCAAAGTCAGTTTTTATCATGCCAAAATACCCACTGTAGAATATTGAGAGTCGACCATCTTCCAGTTCAAATGGCAATTTCACAAACAGATCGTTGACCTTTAAAACAAATTCACTTCATTAATGGACAAACCCATGTTTTTGTAGATGAGTGTGCAGTAACATTTATCTCAGTTTGTGCATGCAGAATTTACTATACAGAGTATAAAAGTCTTTTCAATGAACTGACCTTCACTTTGCCTGGGCTTTCCTTACTTAAGACATATGTGTATCCATAAACTGTTAATGATACACTCTTAGTGTAAGCAACTGCCAAGTTCCTTCCTCTGTTCTCATTCTTGACCAATACTTCAAAGGGTATCAGTGTCGGGTCAGCTGTGTTCAGTAGTTTGGACAAATAATATGTGCAGGTTCCTTGGAAGTCGAATGCCTTGCCATCAAATGTGCGGAAGTGTGGATCTCCTGCACCCTGGCAGGTACTATATGACAATGGGTAACAATCTTTCACTCCATTCCGTACTCCACACACCAGGGAATTCATACACTTTGCAGGTGCACATTCAACATTTCCTGTTTGGGAGTTGCACACACATTTCTCTGTGCATTGTTTTTCACCCCAAAATGTCTGACCAGGGAGATAATATCGACCTTTGTAAGCGCAGCCACACTGTTTCACAGGTATGCACTCATCGCCACTGCGAACAAAACCCGCATTGCACTGGCAGCCCTCCACACATGGCAGTGCACACTCTGCTGGATTTCGATCAGCACAAGTGGGAGCACAGGCTGTGCCGCAGGCCTCATAGTGCATGTTGACTGGACAGTATATTGCTTGAATGATTAAACAACAAAAAGAAAGAAAATTGAGATAACTTGCATACAAATTTATCTTTTGATTTTAAGGTCTATTTATTAAAAATCTAAGTACTTTTGCTGTAGCATCCAATAGCACCATTTTTTACGCCACATATCTCCTCCTCTTTACATTCCATGGGTACACAGGTGAACACTCCAGCTGTGCAGGTGCATGTCTCTTCACACTCTCCCAGAATAACTGCCTCACCAGACTGCAGAATAGGTAATTAACATCAATAATAAAATTAACAATTAAAAATGAAATTTTGTTTAAAAAGAACATAAAATAAAGAGACGGGATAGCTTCTCACCTTGTAAAATGTTCCATCTACATGACATCCACAATTCTGCAAAGCCTTACATTCACCTCCATCAAACAAGAAACCATCGTCACACTGACAACCTTCCTGACACAACGGGCATCTCTGTGACTTTGTCAGGCTTGCACAGGTAGATGAACAGGTGTCGGTACAGAGTTCATAGTGGCTGTTTTTAGAACATGTCAGTGCTGGAAGAAAACAAAGCAATTTTAACAAAATGATTTGGGTTCAGTTTAAAGTAGAATGTTTACTTTTCCAAAACTCCATCAGCAGACCTAAGTAGGGGCATATAGAGAAGCTTGAAGAGAATTATTAATAAACCTGAAGGATGCGACAACTTACGACAGAAGGTTGTGTTCCTCCAAATGTTGATTGATATCCCAATCGTTTGACAGCTGGCAACGTAGTTTTGTATGTGGCGACAATGAGCTGTCTTGTCTGTTGCTTGTGCCACATCTTTGACACAATCATCAAAATATTTCTGTGGTGGAATTTTATCATAACAACTAGAAAACGGTCCCTTCTCTGTGATTAACAAGCTGCAAGCGGTCTCTGCTGTGGTCTGTTTGTCTTTGTCAGGCTTTAAACAGTTAGCTCCACAGCCTGTTTGGCACATCATTTTATCTGATGCTGAAACCCAGGCTTCAACAAAATCTACCTCAGAAGATGCCTGAATACCACCTGGTAGGAGAAAATCATCTGCACTGTTTCCATTGTAGTTTCCACAGAGACCTCTGACTGCATTTTTAAAAGTGGATGGGATCTCAATTCTGGCCACGGAGACTGTATCATATGTCAGTTTCAATCCAAATTCTGTTTCCACAACAATGTTAATACCGCTCTGATAGACTTGTATAAGTCCTTCACCCACAGTGACAGGAAGATTGGTTTTAACTTTGTCAACCTGCAAATATAACACCAACAAAACGCTTTAGGTAACCGTAATAAAGGTCTAAAAACTTCTTTGTGTGTTTCAGTAACTAGAACATTACCTGAACCTCCCAGATGTGGCCGGGCAGCAAAGTAATTGTGGATTCTTCTATTTGTAATTCAACTCTTCGAGTGAAGACCATCTCAGAGGACTGTTGTTTTATTAAGACACTAAAAAAGCTCAAGTCATCATCGCTGTCCAGAGCTGTTTCAACCAATCTGTACTCACAGTCTCCTTGAACGCTAAAGGACCTTCCATCAAATGATTGATAGAACCCAAATCCTGATACTGAACAAACTGCTTTGCCATCTGGGAAACAGCCCTGTACTCCATTCAGGACTTGGCACTTTTCGTTGGGTTTGCAGGTGAACCCATCATCACACTGAACTTTTCCATTTTCTTTGCAGGTGCATCTCTGGAGACACTTGTCTTGAGGGAAGAACACTTGGCCCATTTTATAGTAAAGGCCCTCGTATGAACAGCCACACTGTTCCATAGATACACAGACACCATCGCTCAGGACAAAGCCCTCATCACATATACAGCTTTCAACGCAAGAAGTCCCCACACAGGCCTTAGGTTCTGTGAGGCCGTGGCAGGTCTGTGAACACCCTGCTGCACAAACCACATAGTGACTGTTGTCCATACAAGATGCAGCTGTGGAAAATCAATGTTATAAGTGTCATTAATTTTTTCATCAACTTTGGCAAAATCTAAAAGACAAAGTGGAAGGAATACTAACGGCAAAAGCTGTCAGTTCTCCAGGACTCCACGGCACCAAGCGCATGTTGGCAAGCAGCTGTGTATGCAGTAAGAGCACTACAGAGGGCTGTTGAATGGCCACCGTACATGCACATATCATACACACAGTCCTCATAAAACTGATTTGGATTCACTTTACTGTGGCAGCCTTTAAAAGGTCCCTGTTTGTCAGTGATCTTGCTGCAAGGCTTTGTAAAAGTGTCTTTATTTCTCTCTGCAACATCACATTTAGGACATGCTTTTCCCTGACATGCATCTGAACATCCAGGATCATCCTGGACTTTCCAGCTGGTTCCAAAAATTGATGCAGTTGCAGCAAGGGTTTTGTCAGGAGTAAGAAAATCATCATTGATATTGTCGTTCCAGTTGCCGCAAAGCCCTCCCACGACACCGTAGTAAGTGCTGGGGAGAGTCAATGCTACGTGGCTGTCCCAATTGAATTTCATAGTCAAATCAAAGTCAGTTTTCACAACACCAAAATACCCGCTGCGGAATATTGAGAAGAGACCATCCTTTTGCTCAAATGGCAAATTCACAAACAGATTGTTGACCTTTAGGACAAAAAATGTTTTTCGAAGTATTGTTAGTCAGTGTATAATTGACATTTCATGCCTACATGCAGTCAATCATATTAATGTGCATTAGACTTATTGAATGTACTGACCTTCACTGTGAATGGGTCATCCTTACTTAAGACAATAGTGTAGTTATAAACTTTTAAGGACACAGTCTTAGTGTAAGCAACTGCCAAGTTCCTTCCTCTGTTCTCATTCTTGACCAATACTTCAAAGGGTATCAGTGTCGGGTCAGCTGTGTTCAGTAGTTTGGACAAATAATATGTGCAGGTTCCTTGGAAGTCAAATGCCTTGCCATCAAATGTGCGGAAGTGTGGATCTCCTGCAGCCTGGCAGGTACTATATGACAATGGGTAACAATCTTTCACTCCATTCCGTGTGTCACACATCTGAGACTTCTTGCACTTTGTTGGTGTGCATTCAACATTTCCAGTTTGAGAGTTGCACACACATTTCTCTGTGCATTTTGCATCACTCCAAAAAGACTGCTCAGCAAGATAATATCGGCCTTTGTATGTGCAGCCACACTTATTCATAGGTACACATTCAGCTCCACTCCGGACAAAACCTGTATTACAGTGACAGCCCTCCACACATGGCAGTGTACATTTGTCTGGGGCACTACGATCAGCACAAGATGCAGCACAGGCTGTGCCACAGAATTCATAATGCATGTTGACTGGACAGCTCAGTGCTTGGAGGAGAAGAATGCAAATAATTATTATACGGCACAAACATTGTCTCTTCAAATGCCAGCATAAAGGCAAAAACAATTCAAGTAAACGAAATAAATGTATGCTTATATTTAAAAATAAACAATATTGATTGTATTAAATATATGTGTACACTTACGACAGTTCGCAAGTGTCCTCCAGTTTCCAGTGATCTTAATTCCAGCTGACATACAAGCATCAACGTAGCTTTGAATGTTGTTGCAGAGGAAGTTTCTGATCCCATTGTTAATGCAGACATCATATACACAATTATCTACATACATGCGCGGATCCACAGTGTTGTGGCACAAAACAAATGGCCCATCGGATTTGGCTATGACACCACAGTTTGACTCTTTTTTGTACTCTTCCTGAAGACTTACAGTGCAACTTGGGCATTGTCCATTACAGTCATCATTGCAAAACAGATCATTATCTGGAACCTTCCAGGTTTTTGCAAAGTCAATGATACTGGAGAGTGTGTTGCCTTTAGGATCGATATATTCATCTCGTCTGTCACCATTATAGTTTCCACAAAGACCACCTACAGTCTGGAAATAGCTACTTGGAGCGGTGATGTACAACATCATATTCCAGTCATATTTCACCTCTAAGCCAAAATCTGTCGATATTATAACATTCAGCCCTCTCTGATTCACCTTTATTTTTCCACCATCTATACTCAAAGGCAGGTAAGTGTTTTCACCATCAAACTAGACAGAGAAACAAGAATACAGAGTCCAAAAAAAGAGATTTAGTTATCATTCACACTGATTATAAATCTATCAAGAAACTAGAAGTGCTTTTCATTCATTTTTACCTCTACTACTCCTTTCTGGCTGCCAACCACAATTGTGTGAGTGTACACAAGCACAGAAACCGACCTCACATACGCCACCCGTGTGCTTCCCCGGTGATTATTCTTCGTCAAGATACTGAAGGGTATGAGGCCTTTTTGAGTCTTTGTACTGTTGACCATGACATATGTGCAAGTTCCCTGAAAGTCAAATAGTTTCCCATCAAAGGTTTTGAAATGGGGATCGCCAACTGCATGGCAGGTAGCAGTGGAAGTGGCAACACAGACACCCTTCCTGCACTCCTCCTGCTGACGACACTTCATTGTCTCACAGGGGTCTGGTGGAGGGGGCGTTGTTGTTATGGCTTAGAAAACACAGGAAAGTTTATTTGTTTAACATTTCAATCAGTTACAATTCATAGGTTATTTCTGACTGATTGCCTAAACCAAGAATGTTCAAATGACTCACCAGTGTTACACACTCCTGTTGTGGCATATCCATGCCTTATTTTTCCACCAAAAGCATAAGCAGCCATGAGCGAATCACCAGAAATGGTGATGGGACCTCTCTGCGAACCAATTGACTTGGTAGCCCATACAAACTTATTGTTTGCAGGGAATGTTTTCCACTTCATTGAGCCACTAATAGTTGAGGCTGATGCAGCTTCGGCAACAACAACAAGCGTGTTATCATAGTAATCTTGAGAGTAAATGGTCCATGACTTTGACATTTCAGAAGTGGGTATGACATTGGTTAGAAACTCGTCATTCGGAAAATTGCTACTGAAATACATTACCATGACATTTTTGCTGCTTTGAATGATCTTAGAATTTTTGCTCAAATCAATGGGTAAAACTTCTCCAGAATTTAACTTTCTTTTTTTGGGGAACCAAATACGACTATCGAAAATGGACACAATAGTGTTGTCCTCTGGGGCAACCACGAAAGCTGTGTCTATGCTTAAGGACTGATGCATAGCAGGAAGCAGATATTCATTAGAGAGAAATTCAACTGGGATCAGCTGCTCATAGACATGCTCACAGGTGCCTATGATCATGGAGCACTCGTTTCCTGCCAGGACAGCCACTGGAGACACAGATGTGATTTTTGTTCCCGACAACGTTTTTTCACTGCGAAGTTGATAAACTTGATAGGGAGCTAAAGAGACTGTTTTTCTGGAGGTTCCAATTCCAAAAATGGAATCAAGCAAAGTTTTTTTTGAGCTGAAAGTCATCTCGATTTTGTTCATGTAATTGCCATTGACTATGGTGACCAGCTTTTGATATCTAGGTGGACCCGTGTCTGGAGTAAAAGCTACATAACTCCTGCCAAGCTGACTTATGGGGAAAATCACACTGCTGTCTCCTGTGTAATCTTTTAAGTTGGACGACACGACTGAGATGTCAGCAGTTGAAGAGATGTACACTGTTTTGCTGGAGACTTCTTCATCGTTAATTTCAGCATTTGAAGGGAGGACAATTTTTTTGGTCTCACCTCGTCCTATGTCAAATTTCTGACTGTAACTCAGTGCCTTTATCTCAACTTTCACAGTTGCTGGAGAGGAGTGTGCTGTTATGGTGAGGCTCAGACTGGCTTGTCCATACTCATAATTTGTCATGAAAGCTGTGATGAATTCACGCCCTATAGGACATCCGCTGACAGCTGAGGTAAGACAGAAACACTACTGTTACTGGCATTTAAAACACACAGACACACACACAGACACACAGACACACAGACACACACACACACACACACACACATCTATCTATCTCTCTATCTGGATATATGTGTGTGTGTGTGTGTGTATATATATATATATATATATATATATATATATATATATATATATATATATATATACAGTTGAAGTCAGAACTATTAGCCCACTTTTGATTTGTTTTTCTTTTTTAAATATTTCCCTAATGGTGTTTGACAGAGCAAGGAAATTTTCACAGTATGTCTGATTATGTTTTTTCTTCTAGAAAAAGTCTTATTTGTTTAATTCGGCTAGAATAAAAACAGTTTTGAATTTTTAAAAAATCTATTTTTGGGACAAAATTATTAGCCCCTTTAAGCTATTTTTTTTCCCGATAGTGTACAGAACAAACCATCGTTATACAATAACTTGCCTAATTACCCTAACCTGCCTAGTTAAGCTAATTAATCTAGTTAAGCCTTTAAATGTCACTTTAAGCTTTATAGAAGTGTCTTGAAAAATATCAAGTAAAATATTATTTACTGTCATCATGGCAAAGATAAAATAAATCGGTTATTAGAAATAGGTAAACTGTGATTACAGATAAACAGTTTAAATTTAGCAAACATTATTAGTAGTAATTACTACTTAACATAGCAATTGTAATGATAATGCCAAAGGTTTACAAAGTAATAAAAACTACGCTTGAATGAAGGTACAAATACAGAGTGGAAAAAGCACAAGTAAAAATAGTCTGGCCAAAAACACATTTTGTAGTAATATGGTTCTGTACACTTGCCTAAAAATCTTTGTATTTATCTGAAGTAAAAAAGTTAAAAACATTTTGACAGCATGAAGGTGAGTGAACAATGAGATTTTTTTTATAGTAGAGTATCCCTAAACAGCAAGACTATTTCATTATTTGTGATTGTGTCATGATTTGTGGTCAATTCATTTATTAAGAAAATAGTTATATAGATTAAAATTGATGGCAGCCAATTCATTTTGTAATTATGACTGCACTTATCTACTGCTGTGAAAGGAATAAATCACCCAAAACTAAAAGAATTCACTATTTATTCCCCCTCGAGTGAAAGTTCCTTTTTCTGTTAAACACCAAACAAAAATTTTGATGTAAGCTGAAAACTTGTGACCTCTGACTTTCATAGTAAGAAAAACACAAATACAATTAAAATCAATGGTTGCCTGTTTCCAACATAAAAAATATTTATTGTGTACGAATGAAAATGAAGCTCAAACAGGTTTGGGAAAAGTGAAGGATGAATAAATGATGGCATGGTTTTCGGTTTTGAGTAAACTTTCACTTTTAGAAACATAATATTGACACTCAAAGCAATCCTGTTAAATACTTATGTTAAATATTAATTGGTTTTAATAATCTTTACTGATTTGCACTTAGTGTTCTGTCATTAAGCACAGACATGGACAACTATATATCAAAAAGGACAAAAATAATGAGCTACCTCAGTGTGTTATTGGTTTATTTCATACAAACTTCAGAAATGTATGTTATAAACATAAACTGAAATGTCACTTCCGAGGGCTTCCAGTAAAATGTCATCCTATACAAAAATCACATCATTTAAGATCTGATTTCTTTAAAAATCATCACTGCCTGATTGAGATACGATATAAAGTGTGTATCAAACCGAACAAGAAGCACTGCGCCAGCGACGGCGCCAGCGTTTAAATGGTCTTTCATCTCTTTTTACGCTTTAACAACCAAATGGTGCTTAAGTCTATTTAACTTACAACATCGATACTGTAAAAGGAACCTTATGAAATTTAAAATAGTCATATTAAGCTTTCACCGCAAGTTCATTATTGGCTGAAATACACTAGCTGTGCATAAACATTTAAAGAAGTTGAACTAAAATTGCTTTAAGTAAAAGAAAAAAAAAAAACCACTGCTCTCTCTACCGAAATGTACTTAAGTAAAAGTACCCTTTTCTTCAGTTGAATTTGTACTTGTGTAAAGCATGAATCCCCCAGAGTAAGTACTTCAACAAAATAAAATAACTCCAGTATTTTGCATCCCTTAATGTAGCATTATCAAAATATTAAGAGAAAAAAAACTTTTTATTAAGTGTTTAAAAACCATGTAACACCAATATAATTGATCTTACCAGCCACTGCTAAAACTGCCAGGCAGAAAAGAAAACACGGTCTCTCCATGACTGTAAAATAATTTTTTGACCCAAGTTATTTTATCAGTAAATTAAGTTTTCCAATGTATAGCTTATATGTAATTCCCAAGAAAGAGGAAAGACTTACCTGGAGGTAAGGTGTTAACAAAACATTTTAAACGAAGGTAGGGCTTATATAGTGTTGCTGGTAACACACACAAAAAAAGTACATTGCTGAAACAGGAACTAATTTTAAAGGTACATAAAATGTGTGTGAAGTTACGGTAATATACATATACTGTAAACAATGTTCTGCATCACAGCTTTAGCAAACATGCCACTGCTGACAGAAAGACAGAAATAATGTTATTAAATACAATATTTGTGAGCTTATAAAACAAATATGTTTAAAGGAGGGAATGATTCAGATGGGTTGGAGAGTGTGTGAATATGGATCAAAATGAACACACCACTGTGTACATTGCCCGGCTGTATAACCAGCAAACTAAACTGTGTGTTCACTAAATACACTGTGCATCTATGAGACATATGAGCAGTCATCAGGAAACTTTTGCAACTTCACGCTCATATGAGCCTCCACAGTTGATTAAGAAATGATGGGTGATTGTGCAATAAATATATTTATATATGTGTGTAACTAATGTGGGTTTAGCATTAAATTCTACAATCATTGTCAGTGACTGTGTTTACCATGACACATCATTCACACAGAAATAAAGCACATGACTTAGGGTGAAATATGTTTGCCCAACTGTCCTGTTGAAATTCATTGTATGAACAACATGACAGTACAAACAGCAACTTGTGTACTTTAATTATTTTGTTTGCCTGACATATTTGTCCAGATTCTGTCGAGTTGACATTGTCCACTGTGCTTTTTCATGTTTGAAACTAAGTTAATCCTCCACTTGAAGACACACTTCTCAGGTAGGACTTTTCCTCATGCACTGCAGTGGAACTGACCTAACGGTTGATCTTTCCTCCAGGGCTTTCTAATATGATGATAGCTAGGTCCCCTGTACCACTTTAAAAATTTACATGGGTGGTCGTCCCAATCAGTAGTTGAACTGTCGGTTTTTCTTTTAGCATATATACATTATAAACTAAGCCTGAACATTACTAAGGTTGGCATAAATATTTAGTAACTTCTGATATTGATGTGTGTTTGTGGCATACTCTGACTCAATATCTAGTCATGTGGCATTTATGCTATTTACCTTTTCCAGCAGATCAACAGTCCTCACTTGCATTTAAGATAAGTTGACTCAGATTTTTATTTATGCTGACAGCTGCCCTGATCTTTAATAAAACATGTTCTGCAATAAGAGATCTTCCTGCCTCTATTTTCCAGGCTAACAACCAATTTTACCCCATATATTTGAGGAGGAAATTCATTTCCAATCTTTTAATACCTTTGGAAGATAAATTCAGTTTCTAAACTGGCAAATCACAATTGATTTTTAAATCACCATCGAATCACCAAATCACCATTGAAGAGGTAATTTAAAAACCATGAAAATAGATCATTAAGGAGGTGTCTGCCATCTTCTGTGATCAGACTGAGTTTGTAGGAGGTTTTCTCAGTCCACTACAGTAGGTCTTTCAGTCTTTCATATTGAAAGCTTTTGCTGATGAGATTGGGGTGAAACCTTTAACAGATGATCCATTTGGACTCAAGGTGCTCATTTGTAGGAGACAAAAAATATTTGTAAAACCATATGACTTGTCTAACCCCATTACTTTGTTCGTTATTTCGCCACAACTAAAAAAGTGTTATTTTGTGCCCCGCTCTTCCCTACCTTTAGAATTCATTACAATAGAAACCCCTCCTAAATGACAGCTATATGAAGAAAAAAAAATGTTTGTGCCATCAATCAAACTCCAGGAGGGCCACAGCTCTGCAAAGTTTAGGTCCAACCCTGCTTCAATACACTTACCTGGAGGTTTCAAACAAGCCTAAAGGACTCAATTAGTTTGATCAGCTGTGTTTAATTAGGGTTGGACCTAAACTGTGCAGACCTGCGGCTCTCCAGGAACTGAGTTTGACACCTCTGGCTTAAAACAATCTCGTAAAACAAAACAAAAAAATGGGAAAGATTTTCTCCATTAAAAATATACTAACACATCTACGTAACGTTGTGTATAAAATCTGTGTAACACTTTATTTTGATGGTAAATTTGAGTAATAGTAGACTGTCTGCTTAATATCTGTTGATACTGCTCCTTCAACAGTCATTTAACTGACTATAAGAAACTTTTCAAGTACGTCAACACACTAACCCTAACCTAACAGTCTACTTATAATCTAATAAGAATTAGTTGGCATGTAGATGCAATGTAACCTGAATGTAACCTGAATTCAACAAATGGACCATCAAAATAAAGTGTGACCAATATCTGCAACATCTACTTAAGCCATCCTTCAGTAAAGTTCACAAAGACTATCCTACTTTACATATAGTTCATAATTTTATTTTAATTTACTCAATTTTGCACTTATCCAACACACCTCAGCAACACCATTTAAATATTTTCAAGTGAGATTGATATAGGTCTACATATAGAGTATAGGCTAAAATACATAGAACACAGCCTATAGATCTATGAAACAGATGTGTTTAAGACATAATCTATTATGTGAAAAGTACAAATGCGTAAGGGACATTCTACCAGTAATGTACATTTTTACTTATTAAAAAATGTTAGGGGGTCTGACCTTTAAGCTTGTCGTCCTCAAAAAAATCATAAAAAAACAAACATGATGCAAATGTGACAGGACTGAGCGAAACATGGGACAATTGTCGGTTTATTTGTATTATTTATTTGTAGAATTTGATGTTTTTTTTTTTATCAATTGAAGTGAACGATCACAACTTAAACTTGCTCTTTCTAAAGTTTTGTCCCCTAAATAACAGTTTTTAGCATAATGAAAATATTAATGCTGTAGGTTCAGTTGGGCTTAGCACAAGGACAATCACAGGGATTATACATTTTTAAAGTGTTTTTATCAAAGAACAAAAATCTGAGAACCAAATAAATGAAACATTCGTTCACAGAACAACTTACAGAAATCAACCATCGGTCTATTTCAGATTTTATTTGTTTATTTATTTTTTGGCATGAAATACTTTTTATTCACCGTAAGGACAGATAATTTAGCTACGTTTCTGGTAGATTGTCCCACAATGTAAAACCAACAGTTTGTTCATTCATGCATGTTAACGTCAAACTGAACCAGTCAAATCTGACAGTTTAGTGTTGTGGCAACTAAATGTATTTGACATCCATTAACAAACTTTATTTCGTTTTACCTGATATTTATATAAGCTGCTCGTTACAGCACTCCCTATGCCCTACATTAAACTAGTTAAATATCACTTGTAGCCTACTGTACTTCCACATGACACACTGGGCTACTGTAGTTAAAACAGTCTTGATCGCTCTCTACAGCACGTAAAATTAAACTTTAGTTTGTGCATGTGCGGGTCTTAGAATTACGTTAGCTTGCCAGATTCTAAGGGAGCCCATCTCCACTGAGAAGATTAAAATACAGGTACAACTGCACAAGGTTTGCATTAAGTAACAATGGCGTCACCTCAGCAATTAGTGATACAGAGACGCAGAGGGGCCGTTTTTCTGGTGTATGTGGAGTGCACGTACTAGACAGCAATATAGTTTTCTGAGGAAATACTGTATGTTTTTGCCACATGTATGCCTCCTTGGTGTCAGACGCAAAAACTAGGTGATCATTCAGACATTAGCGCCCTCTAGGGTCAAAGAAAAAGTCGTGTAATGTCAAGCATACATATAGGAATTATCAGCCCTTAGTAAATTATAATACACCTGTATATTTCATTACCCAGGCCCAATATATATGTTTAATGGAAAGATTTTTTTAAACACATTTCTAAAAATAATAGTTTCAATATTTTTTTTAATCTTTGCCATGATACATAATGTTTTTCCAAGATGCTACTATTCAAATTAAAGTGCAATTTAAAGGCTTAACTAGGTTAATTAGCAAGTTATTGTCTAACGATGGTTTATTTATTCTGTAGACAATCGAAACTAAATATTGCTTAAGAGAGGTAATAATATTGACTTAATTTTTTTTTTTTTTTAAACTGCTTTTATTCTAGCCAAAATAAAAAAAAAGACTTTCGCCTGAAGAAATGTTTGCTCTGTTAAACATCATATTGAAAATATTGAAAAAAAATGTACAGGAGGGCGAATAATTTTGGCTTCAACTGTATTTGAAGATACACAAAGATCCTCAATCCTATGTCTTAAATATCTGTTCAATTTAGCCATTAATGAGTTCAGCCATACCAAAAAATTATTTAACCTGGAAATAAAGATTAAACAAATTAAGATTAAACTAGGATTTAAATAAAATCTATCTGTAAAAAAAAGTTGGATTCCACACAATCGATTGGTGTTTGGACAACACGAAGAAATGAAGTAAACTTTTTCATTTTTTACCATTTTAAGTGGAACGAACATAAAAAAATTAAGTTGTCCCCTAAAATACTCAGGAATAGTGTGGTTTCATCTTATTTTAAATAAGTAGTTTGACGAGATATCAATCTATCTATCTATCTATCTATCTATCTGTCTATCTGTCTATCTGTCTATCTGTCTATCTATCTATCTATCTATCTATCTATCTATCTATCTATCTATCTATCTATCTGTCTATCTGTCTATCTGTCTATCTATCTATCTATCTATCTATCTATCTATCTATCTATCTATCTATCTATCTATCTATCTATCTATCTATCTTGATAGCTTTTGTAAGACAAAGCCTAGAAGATATTAAGTAAATCTACTTAACTCCAGTAAATCTACAGTAATTCTTTATTCAGCTTCATGTGCCATTAAGCTTAATCTCATTCTTATGGAACTGACAGAATACATGTTTTTATGTCTGAACACATTCATGTAGAGGTTTGTTTTAAAGAGATGCTGATGAAACATTTAAGGACATTTTTGAAAAGACATTACCAGTGCACACAATGTAGAATAACTTTTCATTTTCAACAGTTTTCCTAATTTACCCCATTATTTACTGTTGTTGAGAAGAATAAAAAAGGAAAAAAGAAGAAGCAATAGTGTGAGAGACACTTTCCAGCTAGAATTAACCAAGCACACAACACAGAAACTGTGGTTGACATATGTTGTAATTTCCACTCTCGATTTCCCTTAAGGATCTTGACCTTCAGGGTTTTCATTCATCTTCAATATGAAATGCTTTACATCTATTATTTAACTAATGCATCAATCTGTAATGCTTTAATCTGTAATGCTTTACTTTTAGGATGACGGTTACTGCTTCTGCACCTGTTTTATCCTGCTTCTGCATCTGTGGTTCTGTCTGATCATATGAAAAGATTTCCGTGGTTTAAGTGACAGACTAAAGCTCAGCTAAGTTTCACACTCTTCAGTTCTCAGTAAGTCATGATTCACAGCCTCATGCAGCTGAACTCAAAGAAAATATCTAACTCTGTATACAGAGAGGCTACGTTGTAAAATGCGATTCATTGACTTTAACACAATGGGTTTACACACTTTTTTAAAAGGGAGAGTTCACCCAAAACTGAAAAATCTGTCTTCATTTATTCAGTTTTTAATGTTCCAATCCTGTTTAACTTGCTTTCTCCTACTGAACACAAAAGAAGATATTTTAAAGAAAGCTGGACACTTGTAATCCTCGAATTCATATTCGTTAAATTATCTTTTGTGTTCAACAGATTAAAGAAACCTATATGAAACCACTTGAGGGTCAGTAAATGCTAAGTAAATTCTCATTTTTGGGAAAATTATCCCTTTGAAATTATTGAGTAAACTCACCTCAGTTAGTACAAAATGAAAACTCCACAAGACCGAGACCTGACCAACACAACTTATGGAAACACTTTAAATTCTTCCACTTGTAATTTCAGGTTTTTAAACATTGATAGCCTAATAATATCCATGTCAATCAGTCAATCAGTCAATCAATCAATCAATCAATCAATCACTGATTTCTGTATAGGACAGAGAAAAGCTGAATTCTTTGAAGAGTTCACATTGATAGAGACCAAGATCAGAGCTTTGTAAGTTGAGCATGGAGAATTTTTCAGATCCAGACTGAGCAGAGAAAGCTTTAATCCTACCATAACAGAAGCCTGATTCATCAATTACTTTGATCCCTGTAATTTGCTGAACAGCTGTAATAAAGGGCACCGATTTTACTCCCTTTTCAAGATAAGTCTTTTGTGTCTCCAGAATGTGTCTGTAAAATTTCAGCCCAAAACACCCATCAGATTATTTATTAGCTCTCTGTACATGCAGATTTTCAACCCCCTGCCTATCATCTCTCTCTTTATGGCTCTGATTTGTGAAGCCTTCTTTAGATAAACAGCACAGTGACAGATAAAAAGGAAGCTAATCTACCATTGATAAGAAAAACTACAGTAAGAACGTTCCCAATGATTATTTGATGTATTTGTTGTGGAGTTAATTCAAGTCTTTCTACAATGATGAGTCGCACAATGTTGTTACAAGGTTTGTACACGTGCACATTTAACTTAAAATTGTTTTTGCATGGCAAATATGACAGGATACACATTAATTTACACTACTGTATGGATGTCCGTTATGTTAATGTACAAAACAAACATGATTTAACATCCACAAACTGGGATTGAAGTATCTTCTTTTATAATTGTAGACACGTGGCTGGGGTGATGATTTTACTGTCTTTATTTCAAACATGCACTGTTTTAAAAACGTTTTAAACTTGTAAAACTAATTCTTGATTACATTTGATGATGATTGATAATCACAGAGAGCTGAACAGGTCTTTTAATCCCAGTTGCTTTATGATTGTCCTATCTTGTTGATATGATTATTTGTGTTACTAAGGAGACATGTTATTACGCAGCTGTCAATCAATTCGGTGGGTGGGGAAACCACACTCTTACTTCATGTTCCGGTTAGCCTCAAAATTGCTGGGATGAGGATCATATAACATCATATTTAATGTCAGGAAATAAAAAAAAGAGACTTATTGTGTTTATATCCCCCAATATTACTGTGGACACACTATACCTACACACAGTTCTGTCCAAACAGCTTACAAAAGATGATTGTTATTAAGGATGCCCTTTAATGTGAATCCATACAGCATTTGAATGTATGCTCAGGTTTTAATCAAAATTTTCTGGATCAAACAGGCATTTATTCTTTTTAATACATTTTCTTTGACAAACACCATCACCTGTGTGGAAAAAAACATTCACACAAGCTAGATGTAATAAAACATTAAATAGATCATAAACAACACCCATGTATACGGAAAAATCTATCGGAATTGACTGACCTCTGACATGTAAAAGACAGTGCAAACAGCTTCATGTCTCAACAAATGCACTAAGCTCAAGAGCTGTCGGTTTAGAACTTCTCACACTTTTCACTTCCTGAAAATGCTGAAAAAAGGGGCTATGATAACTCTAAATAAATCACAGGTTCGTGACGAACATTATTTCCAAATTTTCCTTTAAATAATTACAAACCAGCAGGTTCAAGAATTTTGTGAATAGCAGTTTTTCTGAAATACATTTTAGATTTGATTTCCATTTAATTTGTTTTGTATTCACAATCTTTATATATAAGCACCACATACAAGCACGTAAGAAAAACAAAAAAGACACTTGGATTTGTGTGCCACACAACTGAGCATCTGTGGCAAACCTGAAACATGCAATTCATGCTCAAAGGTCGCTGGAGTGAGACCCAGTTGCATGAACCAGTATTTAAAAATGTTTTGCTATACATACAGTAAAAACATGTTTTACTTGTCAAACAAATAAAACAGAATACATCTTTTCATGCATGTGATGTAAAAATACTTTGAACTATTTATGGAGCAATTTTTAAAAATACAGACTTTCTGTCTCCCACAAAACTGACGGTCAACATTAACCATCAAGCATGAATATATAAGTTAAGGTCAGAATTATTAGCCCCCCTGAATTATTAGCCCCCTGTTTATTTTTCCACAATTTCTGTTTAACGGAGAGCAGATTTTTTAAAACACATTTCTAATCATAATAGTTTTAATAACTCATTTTAATAACTGATTTATTTTATCTTTGCCGTGACAGTAAATAATATTTGACTAGATATTTTTCAAGACACACATTCACATTTAAAGGTTTAACTAGGTTAGTTAGGCAGGTTAGGGTAATTAGGCAAGTTATTGTACAACAGTGGTTTGTTCTGTAGACATTAAATTAAATTAAACATTTTTACCTTAAAATGTTTTTAAAAAAGTAAAAAACTGCTTTCATTCTAGCCAAAATAAAACAAATAAGATTTTCCAGAAGACAAAAGTTATTACAACAGTTATTACAACAAATGTTAATATTTGTTTGATTTTGATCCAGACAAGGTTTGTGGATCTTCCTCATTTACTACATTTTAGTCACTTGAATTATTTTAAAACTTAAAACCTATATCTAATTCAAATCCCCATGAAATTACATAATTCTCCTATTTTAAATGGTCATTTTATTTCCAAGATATGCTAAACAACATTTTCCAAACTACACAAGATGGTTGCAGGCAAAATCTAAGTAATAAAAGAGAGAGTTCTTTGATTTGGATTCTTTGCAGCTCACTTGTCTCTTCTTTTGACAGCAGCGTACAGGACAGTCTCTGAGTTGATATGTTCGAATTTATATGCATTTGTGGGACTTTTATTTGCAAGAACTGATGAGGAAGTAGAGAAAAAGATCATGAGAAAATGTTTCATGAAATCCACATTTCACATGCTGGATGTGCAGAACAAGCAAAACGTCTGCAATGCTTCACTGCAATAATAATTACCTTCACTTTCCTGGTGGTGACGGGGTTTATGATTAATTGATGCATAGGTTACTTCATCTGTTTGTCCTGGAATATCTGAGGAAACAACTATTACATTTTATTCATATAACAATGTATTAAATCATCAGCCAAGATTTCTACATCACTTCATAAAATACTAGCTTTGATTCAATTGTCTTTTCAAACTAATATCTCTTAGTAATAGACTTGTGCAGGCATTAGGCAAGATAAAAATTTTAGGCGGTTTTTAAATTATTTCTTTATTTTTTTAGTGTGTCTTAAGTTTAACGTTTAATAACTTAATTCCAATAACATTTACAGTGATTCGGACTATTAAGGAATAAACCTCATTGTGTCACCTTTCAAAAAAAGACCAAAGCCATGCTTGTGCTAAAAATGGTTCAAAAATAGCATATAATTTACTTTGGGTATGCATTCTTTTTTACAGGAACACTAAGGGGTTCTGAACAAGGGATTCATAGGATATATTATATCTGTTTGTCCTAAAATATCTTGAAAACAATTAGTACATTTTATTTACATAACAAGTTATTAAACCATTAGCAAATTTTTTTGCATCACTTTATAAAATACACCAACTCATTTTAGACCATAGTTATTTTTATGTAGTTGAATATTTGTAAATTCAGAATATTTCTCCTTACTGTTAAGACAGTTGTTCGCTCCGTGTTCAACTGGTGCACTGATGAGTGCTTGCCCTGAAAACAGAGAAGATTGTTTCCATAAAGTAAAATTGTACTGTTTGTCGCACTTAATCTTGTTAAATTGTGCCTGCAAAGAAAATAATCCAAGACATTGTCAACTAAATTCTCATTATAAGAAACTGATTTGGGGGTTACCTTTGACCAGTTCTGCTCAGTTTTATACTTGTTCTTGCAGAATAATGTAAAGTTCACAAATAAAGGATATGTATCAAATCGTGGTCAGCCGAGACGCCTTCATTGGCTCAGTTTGCTGTGTTAAGCCAAAAGGCTTTATTGACATTGTTTTTTAAATTATTATTTTTATTGATATACAGTTGAAGTCAGAATTATTAGCTTCCTTTTTTTTTCCTTTTTTAAATATTTCCCAAATTATGATTAACAGAGCAAGGAAATGTTCACAGTATGTCTGATAATATTTTTTTCTTCTGGAGAAAGTCTTATTTGTTTTATTTCAGCTAGTATAAAAGCTGTTTTAAATTTTTAAAAAACTATTTTAAGGTCAAAATTATTAGCCCCTTTAAGCTATATTTTTTTCAGTAGTCTACAGAACAAACCATCGATATACAATAACTTGCCTAATTACCCTAACCTGTGTAGTTAACCTAACTAACTTAGTTAAGCCTTTAAATGTCACTTTAAGCTGTATAGAAGTGTCTTGAAAAATATTTAGTCAAATATTATTTACTGTCATCATGGCAAAGATAAAATAAATCAGTTATTAGAAATGAGTTATTAAAACTATTTTGTTTAGAAATGTGTTGAAAAAAATCTGCTCTCCGTTAAACATAAATTGGGGAGAAAAAAAAATAAACGGGGGCTAATAATTCTGACTTGAACTGTATTTGCAATATATTTCATTGTTAATTTAATTGCCAGGATTCCCAACATGTTCAATTTAAAAATATAAATTTTTGCTACTTTAGGGATAGTTCACCCTTTGGATGATTCATCGGTGGAATGAACAAAACTGAAATCTGGAATACCAGCTTAAAGAGTTCACTTATACAATACTTTGGGTGAAATTCAGTTTTAGTGTGCTTCTCAGCTGATCATTTCAGAGGCACTTGATAAAATATGTATTGATTATAACATTTTAATGTATAAGTTCTTTAACCATTTATATACAGCTTAATTTATTTATTTACCTACTGTTTGCTTTTCAGCCATATCTGTTTGGATAGTGCGTATAGCATTAAAAAGTTAGTAACATTTGCAGTGCAGTGACTTACGTTTTATCCACGCAAAGTAAACAGAGAGAGAGACGAGAGAGAGAAGCAGAAATCCTCCTCCAGTTGCTGCTGCAACCACGAGCCGCCAGTTATCGAGAAATAAAAACTCCACAAGAGCGAGACCTGATCAAGATCAGATATTGATGTAAATACCTTTACATTTTTCATAAACATAATTTCCATGTAAATATGTAAAAATCAAGCACTCACTGATTTCTGTATAGGCCAGAGAACAGTTGAATTCTCTGAAGAGTTCACATTGATAGAGACCGAGATCAGAGCTCTGCACTTTATTAATGAGGATGGAGAAGTTTCCAGATCCAGACTGAGAAGAGAAAGCTTTAATTCTACCACGTCTGTTATCCCAGAAACTTGATTCCCCATTTACTTTGATCTCTACAATGTGCTGAACAGTTGTACTAATCTGACTCCAGACAGCACTTGAATTTGTTATCAGTTTTGATCTAAAGAGATCTAGATCAAACAGGCAAGGCAGCAGGACGTTAGACTCCAGTTCAGTGGTTACATTTATTCTTGTAATCAAGTTCCTTTTACAAACACCATTGCCTGTGTGGAAACACATGAACAAGAGCTAGATAATAATAAAAAAATGATGTGTCATGAACAACACCCATGTATACAGTAAATCACTCTGAATTGACTGACCTCTGACATGTATAAGACAGCAGCAGCAGATCATCATGACCCCAGCAGAGAAACACAGTCCAAACAGCTTCATATCTCATGTCAACAACTGCACTGAGCTCAAGCGCTGCGAGGTGAGAACGTCTTATGCTTGTCACTTCCTGAAAATGCTGAGAAAAAAGGAGAAAAACCACAATGAAGATTCTAAATGAATAAAAGGTTCATGATAAATGTTTTTTTCCAAACTTTTCTGTAAACAATTACAAAACAACAGGTTGAAGAAGTCTATAGGAAAAATAAAAATTTCTTTTCTTTTGTATTCATCAGATGTGTATATCCTTATGCAAGCACCATAAACAAGAAAGAAAAGCAAAAAAGACACTTTGTGAGCCACACTTAAACCCAACTGAACTTCTGTGGCAAACCTGAAACATGCAATTCATGCTCAAAAGTCTACAGATGTAACTGAGCTGGAGTGAGCTACAGTAATAGGAAACGCGCACCGGTATGCAGGAAATGTTTGCTGCTAATAAGAGTCACAAGTTAACAAGCAATAAAGGAAGAAACCACACTGGAGCCGTCACATATGGCATGTCTCCCATTCTCATAGTCCAGCATTTAGTTTTGCTTCCTTTAGTTACTCTATTCCTCTCTATTTTGCAAGATTTTTGTTTTTTCTATTTTTGTTTTGCAAGATCTTACTTGAATTGAATGCACCACATTACTACAAACTTTTAATCACTAGTGAGAAACTTTCTTTAAGGCCTGAATTTCTGAGTGCATCATTCAGAACTGTGTCATGAAGCAAAAGTATGGAAATCAGTAAAAGACTATGTCATTGCTGAGGGAAAAACCTACAATCCCTTGAAGCAATGCAAATGACTCAATCAAATAAAAGATGGCAAATATTGGATGTATTTGTCAATATTTAACTATTTGAAGAGAGTAAGGTGTTGTCATCTACGAAGCTAAACATCTGGTCACTGCATCTCTTTGATTGGCAGAACAGTATCATGTGTAAGGTCATTTTTCTGCACAAATTCCTCTATTAAACATGATTGACTCAATAACAAGCAGTACCAGCGCATCACCAGCATGCTCCAACCAAAGTGATTTGAACTCTTCTGATAGTTCTAATGTAAATCCATGTCGAATTGTAGATCAAAACTTTCCAACTTTAACTCATTCGTTTACCCAGAATCTTGTCGTCAACCTCACTCGACCTGTGTTTTTATATTTACATCAGAAAGTTCAGCTCATGAACGTACGTAAACGGCACTTGCAAAACTCAAAGTTTTTAAGTTGAGTGTACAAAACATTGGATTTCTTGAACAACATTAAATAGTTAAAATGAATAAACATTTTGTCATTTACATAATAATAAATTGAAGCTACAACTAATGATATATCCGTCAGTGTATTAATAAATGTACAATCTTTCAGTTTACTGCGATTTGTCTTTGTAAGGTTTTGTTAGCAGTTTCGGTGTTCCAGAGTGTTTTAAATTTTCATTTAATAAAAGTGTTTCACAAATACATTAAAGTCTTTTTTACAATACATGCATTGAAAGACTTTCAACTATTTGTGGAGCAATTTACAGCAAATACAGAAATACAGACTCGCTGTCTCACACAAAACCAATTAAGTGACAACCATCATTAATTATCAAGCATGTACATTTTAAGTCAGAAATATTAGCCCCCTGAATTATTAGCCCCCGTTTAATTTTATCCACAATTTCTGTTTTACAAAGAGATTTTTTTAGCACATTTCTAAACATAATAGCTTTAATAACTCATTTCTACTGATTTATTTTATATTTACCATGATGACAGTAAATAATATTTTACTAGGTGTTTTTCAAGCCACTTCTATACAGCTTAAAGTGAAATTTAAAGGCTTAAATGTTAATTAGGTTAACTAGACAGGTTAGGGTCATTAGGCAAGTTATTAAATAATGATGGTTTGTAAACTAACGAAAAATATATATAGCCTAAAGGGGCTAATAATTTTGTCCCTAAAATGGTTTTTTAAAAAAATTAAAAACTGCTTTTAATCTAGCCTAAATAAAACAAACAAAACTTTCTCCAGAAGAAAATATATTATCGGACAAACTGTGAGAATTTCCTGAATCTGTTAAACATCATTTGGGAAATATTTAAAAAAGAAAAGAAAATTCAAAGGGTGCTAATAATTCTGACTTCAACTGTATATACCCAACACTAATATATGTGGACAGATGAAGTCAAAAATAGTCTAATACAAGTTTGTCTGACACTTTTCTGTATTTCAGTGTATTGAGATAAGCCACATCTAAAAACAACTTAAAGATTTACATTTAAAGTGCACCTACAGTATTTCACCCCTTTTACAAGATGTAAGATAGGCCTTTAGTGTCTCCAGAAAGTGACTGTAACGTTTCAGCTCAAAATAGCCCCCAGATTCTTTATTATAGCCTTCAGAATCTACCTATTTGTAGTCTGATTACATTGTAGTTGTTTTGAAGCCTGTGGCTTTAAATGCAAATGAGCTGCTTCTCCCCGCCCACTGCTCCCATGTGTCTGTCTCTTTCATCGTGCGTTTCAAAGGGCCGTCAGTGAGAGACAGACTTGGATGATTATAAACTTAAGATTATAGTGGTTATAGGAATTTGTTGGAATATACAACCAGTTCCATGCATGTTCAATAAAAAAGGTCAGGAGAGGTTTTTCTTTAACGTTTAACATATTAGCAATTTATTGGATAAAAGTGAATAATTCGAATCACAGAATTCTGTTATCAATGCAATGCAAAAGTTACATTCAGGAGGTGTGCAACAATTTTCATTTTCTGACTTCAACTTATTTAGGCAGCTGATATTAACTGGTGGAGTTTAGTGAAATTCGTCACTTGTCAATCATTCTCCAGTCCATCATGGGTCACCTTTATCAGGCTTGAATTTTCACTGCCAAAAGGGTATCTTTTTAGTGGGTGTGGTGTGCAACAAACAGGTTTCAGTCAACGTCATTCTCGCTCGAGGAAATGTCTACAGTAAAGCTGTAAGGGGCGTTCACATATCATATGAGAAGCACTTCTCACAATACAGATGCTTTAGTTTATACACATAAACACTTGTGTATAAATGTTCATTAATCACCTTTATTTTTTCTACAAATTCTCTGCACAGCATTAAAAGCATAAGACTTTCTGTGCTGTTCAGTTTTAACATCTTTCTGCTGATAGAAAGTTTCTGCAGAGATTAATTTAATTTTGGACCAGCATTTATCTACTTCTGCAAAAATGTTTCATTAATGCAAAACCAGAACTAGAACTCCTGAAAAAGTTGAGTTAATATATGACCAATATAAATAACTGTTTAATGAAAAGAAAAAGAGACAAAAATAATAAAAAAATATTCCTTTTTCCCAACAGATTACATAGCAACTTTACTGTCTTTATTACAAACATGCTCCGTTTTAAAAATGTTTTAAACTTATAAACCTTTTATAAATTACAGAAAGTTGTAACAAATATTTTAATCCCAGTTTATTTGCAAAAACAATGTTGTGTGGACGTGTGTACATGTTAATATAAAAACATTCCACCTGTCAACCTATTCGGTGAGCGGGGAAAACTGCACTCCTACGTCACATTGCGGTCGGCCTCAAATTCACTGGGATTTCAATCTTAATGTTAAGAAAAAAAAGAAAAAGAAAAAAAAAGAGACTTGTTGGGTTTGTATCACTCCAATATGACAGTGGACACACACTATACCTACACACAGTTCTGTCCAAACCTTCCAAAAGTTGATCCTTATCATTGATGCCCTTTAAATAGATTAATTAACTCGCACAGATAAGATTGTATATATGGGAAAAATGTAGAAACGTAGAAAATAAATTAAAATTATAGTTTAAAAAAAATGTATAAGGAAAGAAATGAGTAATGTAAACTACTTTTAGCAGATCATGTTGTAAATTCTAAATAATACACTAATAATAATATGTTTTAAAAAAGCAATTTTGCTTGGTTTCGTTTTTTTTTTATGATGAGACTATGAGCCCTATAATACACCCGGCGCAATAGGGTGCAAGACATGTTTGGTGCAATTTGTTAATATTTTCAGTAATAAGGGCCCGGGGGTGGGGGCTGGTTAGATAACGCACATTGATGAAGGAAATCAATTTTGTGCCATGCACTTTAGACTTTACGCCTAGATCATTAAAATAGAGCCCAAAGTGTTAAGAATAAAAGCCCTTAATATAGGCCAGAGCCAATTACTTCAACATGATATATAGAAATGACAATACACTGACAACTCAGGGACTCTTTCTGAATCAGCAGCTGTCAGATGAGTGTGTCTGCATGTGAACTGTAACAAGAAGAAGAAGAAGAAGAAGAAAAAAAAAAAGCTCAAGCATCACCTCAGGTTGCACATTGCAGTTGGTTGGTTAAGGTGATGCTTCTCACACCAATGTGCAAGACATTATAGCATCTGTGAGTTGGGTGTCAAATTGGGTGTTCATTTGAACCAGGTTTTATCTTAGCACTTTTACTCGTTTAAGACCTTCACTAGGCAAGGCAACGCAAGTTTATTTATATAGCACATTTCATACACAGTGGGAATTTAAAGTGCTTTACATAAACAGGAATAAAAGAGACAAGTATAAAAAAAAAGAAAAATAAATAATAAAAATGATAGAAAAAACTGATAAAAATGTTTAGTATAGTTTATAAAATAATGAAAAAGAGAAGGACATAATAAAGCGATCTGTCGGATGTAGCACAGTGCTCATTCAGTCAAGGCACAGCTAAACAGATGTGTTTTCAGTCTCGATTTAATTGTGCCTATTATTAGAGCACATCTGATCATTTCTGGAAGCTGATTACAGCAGCAGGGGGCAAAGTAGCTGAAAGCAGATTCACCCTGCTTTGGACTCTTGGAATTTTTATATGATTCTAAAGATGTAAGTGATTTTTTAGGTTTGTATTCAGTGAGCATATCTGTAATATATTCAGATCCTAGGCCATTAAGTGATTTATAGACCAGTAATAATACTTTAAAATCTATTATGAATGTAACTGGGAGCCAGTGTAAAGACCCGAGGACAGTTGTGATGTGCTCTGATTTCTTTGGTTCTGGTCAGAATCCTGGCCGCAGCGTTCTGGATGAGCTGTAACTGTCTGACTGTCTTTTTGGGAAGGCTTGTGAGAAGGCCGTTACAGTAATCCACCCCGCTGCTGATAAAAGCATGAACAAGTCTTCACTAGAAACAAAGCATCTGATTCTTGCAATGTTTTTGAGATGATAGTATGCTGATTTACTGACTGCTTTGACATGACTACTGAAACTCAGATCTGACTCCAGTCACACCAAGATTCTTGACCTTATTTTTTGTTGTTTAACCTTTAGTGCCAAGGTACGCATTCACCTTGAGAACCTCATCTCTGTTCCCAAACACAATGACTTAAGTTTTCTCTTTGTTTAACTGAAGAAAGTTTTGCCACATCCAACTGTTCATTTCATCAATGCACTGGTAGAGGGTGTCAATGGGGCTGTAGTCATTAGGCAGTAAGGCTAAGTAGATCTGAGTGTCATCAGCATAGCTGTGGTAAGAAATTTGATTTTTTTCTTTATTATTTGGCTCAGAGGAAACATATAAAGGTTGAACAGGAGAGGTGCCAGAATCGAGCCTTGTGGGACTCCACACGTCAAGGGTGTCCACTTTGACCTATGGTCACCAACAGTATACTGACATAGTAACCTCTTCCTTCAACGTAAGATCTGAACCATTTGAAGACCGTGCCAGACAGCCCAACCAAGTTTTCCAGCCTATCCAGAAGTATGCTGAGATCGACAGTGTCAAATGCGGCACTGAGATAGAGCAGTACCAGCGCACCGTTAGTTTACCTGAATCTGTATTTAAGCGTATATCATTGATTATCTTTATAAGAGCACTTTCTTTACTGTGATGTGCTCTGAAACCAGATTGAAAATTGTCTAAATACCCCTTGAAGTTTAAGAATTTGTTAACCTGGTTGAAAACAAAATTTTCAATGATTTTGCCAATGAAAGGGAGATTTGAGATTGGTCTGTAATTGCTTAATAGGGTGTTTTCCAGGTTGCTCTTCTTCAAGAGGGCATTAAAAACTGCAGGGCTTAACAATTAGGACCTCCTGATGGCCCCAGGCCAGTGTGCGAGGCGCTTGGACAGTAGACAGGATTGTTACTGGCCCAATCTGTGCTGCCTTGTCACAAAGCGTTCTATTTGCCTGCGACTATTTGTCAATTGCATATGAATACAGTCTTAGAAATGAGAAACAGTTTGTGCTTTTAAGCCTTTAAATGCTACCTTCTCTGTGATGTCGTAAACGCCATATTGCTTTTCGGTTACTCATATCTGAATGGAGCATTGTGAGCATGTTGTTTTTTGTAACCTGGTTAAAACCAGTACAGCAAAGTGATGGCAACATCAAATTATGAGGCTTAAAGAATGTCTTGGAAGTGGACATGTACGTGGGTACAGCACGACGATTTGCTCATTATACATATATTAACATTTTAAAAATATTTAAATTCTAGTTTCAAACACATTTTTGACACAATATTTTAAAAATGTGGCAAGAAATAGCTATTAACCTATACTTTTTTTTTTTTTTTGGTGGGCCAGTTAAATATTTGCAGGCCAGTAAAAATCTGAATGGCTGGCCCAGGAAGTGCATTTTCAGGTTTCAATTAAAGATTACAAGGGCAAACAATTTTTATTCTTAATGACAGATGAATTGTTCACCACAAAACGGAGACACTGTTCACTGTCAGTGGTGTAAAGTAACTAACTACAAATACTCAAATGACTGTAATTGAGTAGTTTTTCTCAGAAATTGTCATTTACTAAGTAGTTTTATTAAATGTGTACTTTTACTCTTCCTTGAGTGCATTTTAGTGTAGTGTGGGTTCTTTTACTCCACTACTTTAACCTGCAGTCACTACTTTATTTTTTCCTGCCTATGGGGATTATAAAATCAGCCCTTTATTTCCTGTCCAATCAAATTGCACATAGAAGGTAAACAGTATTATAATGAACTACCTCAAGGCATGGGCGATTTATAATTGCAGCAAACTGTTTGAAAGCATTAAAAGTGTAAAAGAAACAACTTTACATAAATTGACGAGAGACTGTTTAGATGCATGTCACTGATGATAAGATGATGGATATTTACTGTATGATGAGTAAAATGGCCTTAAACACCCAGCAGGCACAATACAATAAATCTGCAAATGTATTAAACACACTAGATTAAAAGTGTGCGCTACTCATTTTAAGTTTTGTCATAAGTTTTGGTTAGTAGAATAGTTTAGATAGGGCATGAAAACGCTGAAGATTTTTCTTTTTCTTTCGTTTCTTAGATAGAGCAGAGGTGTCCAAAGTCGGTCCAGGAGGGCCGGTGTCCTGCTGACTTTAGTTCCAACTTGCTTCAACACACCTGCCTGAAAGTTTCTAATATACCTAGTTAGAGCTTGATTAGCTGGTTCAGGTGTGTTTGATTAGGGTTGGAGCTAAACTCTCCAGGACACGGGCCCTCTGGGGCCGAGTGTGGACACCTCTGGTTTAGAGATTGTGGGTTTTCATAGTTGTGTTTTGTTATATTATTTTCTTTGGCACTGCTTTTGTTCCTCTTCCCCTTTATTACAACCATTTATTTGATTTATTTTGTATATACTTTGTTATCATTTACTCACTTTGGAAAATTAACACTATGATTACACTATGAGTTGTTTGTCTGCTCCTTTGCCGCCGCCACCACCATTCATAAAGGGGCCATAAAGTTTAAATGTTGCTGTAACCCTAGCATTTCCATCTTAAATAACCGTAACAGGTAACAGGTATTATTCCCTTTAATCCACAGTCTAAAGCACATATAATGATGTGTGGCTGCTGGATGCAAACTCAGAGTCATTGCCTGGATTTTGCGAACCAGATTCAGTAAAAAAATAAAATAAAAAAATAAAAAAAACTCTTTAAGGTTCAAAAGTAGAAAAGTTATCTAAATCTTGGATTAGCTGAGGGAGAGTAAATAAATAGCAGGTTTATATAGTGGGTGAACCATCTATTCAGTGCACCCCAATTCAGTATTAGCAGAACTTAAAGTACCTGTGCATGCTAATGAAGTCATTTATTCCTCCTCACCATGATCCAAATCTGCATGACTGTCATTTTTCTGCTGGACACAAAGACAGACAAGATGTTGATTTACACAGTATAGAAAAAAAGTAGTTTTTTTTTCTTCAGAGTATACCTGGTTTTACAAACTCTGTTACATTTTGCTATATTTTCTTGTATTTAATTAAGTAAATGAGCAGAGACAAGAGATACAGCGCAGTCAGTTTCAGAGAGGTGGAGCTCTGTTCTACTTTATTGATTGGTCTGCACATTTCTCATCCATCTATTGAGGAGACAGAGTGATACAAACATTGGATTTCAACATCAGGGGATGCTTTTTTTCCAAGTCTAGATTTAGAACAGACCAGAAAAAAAGGAAGTCCCCCTTGCAAAGCTGGACTGTAAAATAGACTGACATGATGAGCAATTTTCATTTTCTTTAAGATTCAAGTTTCACCATTTTGTCAACGCCACTGTAAACACTTGACACCCTGTTAAACAGGATGAATATAACATTGATGCTGAAAATGACGGAAAATAAGAATGTGGAAAAACCCAAACGTCAGCTCGACATTGTTTTTTGAAACTTCTGAAGAAACAAAACCATATTTCAAATAAAGATCAGACGGTTGGTGTTGCTGAAACCAAGCAGAAGCACACAAAGTGCAGAAAAAGCAGGATAGCGAGATGTCTTCAGATATCAGGGACCTCCATTAGCTTTCAAAACATTGAACTACTTCTGCATGTAACTAAAAACTGAGCTTATTCACTTTCAGACACGGAGACATTCAGATCTCTGAATGAATGAGAGCCACCACTCGGCAGCCGCTGAGATAAACGGTACCGATTTTATACGCTTAATCCAAACAAAAAAGTCAAAAATGGAGTAAGTGATTGGTACATGAATATATCTGAAAGCGCTCCAGACCCCTGCATGACACTCAATAACTTAGATTACAGGTAGTATGTTCTTAAGCTTTTCAAAATTACGAAGGAAAAAAAAGTGCAACAATGGTGCAGAGATGTATCAAGTTTGGTACTTCCTCTTTTTGTCTTTGCATTTTGTTTTGTGGTCTAGGGAGAAAAAAAAGAAGAAATAAAAAGAAAAATCACACATTTGGACTCCTTTGTCATCAGTAAAAGATTTACAAACTTTTCCCCAGAAACATATTCTTCAAAAAGCAAATAAAGTTACTGAGGGAAGGGTGGCGGTGACCACATAAAACCTGTAAGAAACGCCCTGAAAGAACAGTCAGCAAAGTAAAGATGACGGGTCGCGTCACACTGCCAGACATTCAATGGTAGCCCAAACACTGCACAGATCTGCAACAGGCCACTGCTAAAGACCAAGCTGAAAAGAAAAGCCGGAAAAACTGAACATTCATCTTATGTCTGAAGCTTCACTGTCAATCTGAAAACCAGAAAAGGCTTATGGCGTCTTTGATTGAGTCCTCCTAGAAGAGTTGATGAACGACTGTGGTTCCTCCCTACAGTAACAAATGGAAAGACGTCAACAGTGCTGCACACACACACACACACACACAGGCTCCGCATCTGAAGGGGGAAAGGCAATGAAGTCTGTTTGCGTTTTGTTTCCATCAGACCATTACTTTCAGATGTGGGAAGCTCAATGCTCTTCACTCAGCTGAACACTAAATTCGCCAGTGTCTCCTTCCACCCAGTCATCCATCCAACCATCCATTCATCCATACAACCATCCACCCAGTCATCCATCAAACTGGGAAAGATTTAAAAAGCAATGTTAAAAACGCAGGGAAAATAAGAGTTAAAGGAAAAACACTGCAAAAGGTTACTCTATTTACATACATAGATTTTTTTCTTTTTCAAAGACAAAAAATCTTTACAGAAACAAATTTTCAGCAAACAAGGTTCTTTACAAGTTCTTCATCCTTCGTCTCTATTCACTTGGGATTAGATCTAGTTTTTAATCCCCAAACGGGCCAAAGCGTCGGATTCAATCAGTGGCTCTCTGCAATGCTCTCTCTGACCACCAGTGGGCACCAAAGTAGCACCAAACGTGGGTCCTCCTTCGCAGCTGAATCTCACCCTCCAGTGGCAGTGAGTGGGATTCATGAAGACAGTGAAAGAAGGGCGATGGTGAGCAGGAGCGGGACATGGACGCGTGTGAAGGAGAGGGGTGGGGTCACTGCCTCAGTCGTCGCTGTCTGAGAGGGTCTCGTACTGCTCTGACAGCAGCGGCGGCTCTCTTTCCCAGGCTCGTGTGGGAGCCACAGGGGCCGTGGTACCACCCTGTGCTTGCTGCTGGGACTGCATGGAGGGAGACGGGCAGGCCATGGAGGAAGGTGGGGTACTACTGAGCATGCGCATCGTCAGGGGGTTGTAAGGGAACTGCATTGAACCTGAGGCAGAAGAAGAGAGAAACTATCATCACTAATGTCACTGTGGCTAAATCATTTCATCTGAGGATGCAGACTGCACAAGCTCACCCGTGGACGAGGGCCTGTCCTCCCATGCCCAGGTGGGAGCCTGTCTGTGGTAATCGCCCTCTGAATGGACAGAGGACACAGAAGAGGGCCGCTCTCCGGCTGAGTATGCCTGGCCTGGGTTGGGAGACTTTGATTTCCTGCTGCTTGCTTTGCTCTGAAGCTTCTGCTTCCCTGCTGAGGAGACAGAATGAGTGAGAATATGCTTAATTTCTATCTTTGTTCAGGTCATAAATGAAAATATTTAAAATAGAGCCGATACAGAATACATAAACAACAAGCAGATATTCCTCATTTCCACTGTGTGGTACAGTTGAGTAGAATACAGTTAAGTATGGTTCAGTATAAATCACGATGATCAGGCCTGCATGCCCACTGCTGATAGTACACTTATTTGGCAAGCAAAAGTATGGCAAAGATGTATTTGAAATCAATCTTGCTTGAAGAAGAAACCAGTATGGGTTGTTCCCTTAGTGCACATATTGAGAATGGCCCCATAAACAATGAATGAGAGTAGACCATGTTCTTGCTTATTGGCATGTGGCCGTTTGACACAAGATGATGACAAACTGTGCATGAGACAGGTTCAACCATGGTTGTTGTGTTTTAAATGTGTATCTAAATATCGTGTTTAAATTCCTGTGACTTGTTGAATGCGCAAGTGACGGATTTCTGTAAACCAAGAGTCTAGCACACTCTCGATAGATTGTAAAGCTTGTTTCAAATGCGAACAAGTATCTGCATCTGAAAGGGTGTGAGCCAAATGTCCTAAAGGAACTCAAAAGTTGAGACCCAACCAAACCAGTTGGGTAATCTCCGGGGGTATACTTACAGTATACTTTGTTATAAAGTAGTGTCTCACAGACAGTACTTTGGGTTAAGCTACATAAAGACCAATGGGTTAACATCAATGCTGAGGAACTGCACTTTTCATCGTCTTTAATAAAATCTTCTCCTGATAAGAACTTTGTTCTGCTCACTTATTTTATGCATTAGAGTCATCCAATACATTGGCGAGCCACCCAAGAAGGGTCAACCCAAATACAGCAAAACCTAACAACTCTTTAGTACTGAAAGGATTCCAAACAGTGGTACCCTACCCTATTGTGGTTCTTCAGACAGTGAAAATTTAAATAAATGCACATAATGCTGTATTGCTGTGGAAATTACCCATAAAAGACCACTTGAATGTATTTAAAACTTTGATATTGTTGTCCAAATATTTTATAAATGCCTCAAAACATGGCATTGTTTCAACATTTTTATGTTGTTAAATGAGAGAACATTTGATTTAACATATTGTAAATCCCTAACAGTCTTTTGTTCTTGCAAGCAATTTTTGACTTATAGAGGTCTAAGTGCTAATGATAGTTTTTAATGGCCCAGCATCAAAGAATTCTAACTACTTATCTCTAAACCATATATTTTAAATAAGGATCTAATTAAAAATTGAATGATAAAATAATTTCAAAACAAGCAGACCCGAGTGGTTTACATTCAAATTTTTTTTAAACATAACTAAAAAAACTCTTTAAAATTGTAAAAACTCAATGTTAACAGATTAACAGTTAAATATACAAGATATAAATAGAGTTTTGCTAAACGTTTTATTGAGATGTATTGTTTGGATCGATTATATACTTTTAAACAACAAATAAAAATTAAGACTCATTTAAAACAATTTAAGACCAACAAGACATTTCAGTTTCAGTTTCAGATTTCAGTTAATTTAAGACTTGTTAATACTTTAAGATCCCACAGACATTTTGCAATGAAATAAGGTGCTTTACTTATACACCTATACATATTTTTGTGGTAACATGCAAAAAAAATATATATATATGGCTTTGCAGTCTGAACCTGTGTTAGGGGACGGGCTGGCCTCCTGCCGGCTCTCTGAAATACTGCTCATGCTGCCTGAGGAGTTTGCTGCGCTCATCAGGGTTTGCTGCTGCTGCTGCTGGTCCTCCTGCTTCTCCTCCATGTTCCCCATGAGAGCCTTCCTGATGATGTCCTCCAGACCCAGATTACTGGCTGGATCACTGAACGAGTGGTTTCTAGGGTTTACACTGCCTGTACAGAGGAACACAGACACACACAGAGGAAACATTAAGAATGACTTGAGCAACATTTAAGCTTGAAAAAAGAAATGAAAAAGAAATAAAAAAAAAGATTTTTCTCACTTGATGTTGTTACTGCTGGGAGATTGAAGATTTCTGTGCCTGGCTGAGCATTACCTGTTCAGATAAAGAGCAAATGAGAGGTAAAATTTGATGCTAATTTGATGCTATGTCCTGTTGCAATGACAGGGGGAAATATGTGGGAAAAATCTTAAACATGAGCTCAGCATTTTTTTTTTAGCAAATATTACTTAATGTCAGTAGATCCTTAAGGAAATGGGTTTGCATTTTAACTCACCGACTTCTGCTTTGCGACAAATCTCCTGCTTTTTGGACATAACCATAGGAGATGTGCTCTCCAGTTTGGTGAAGAACGAGGGCAGATAAATGCCACTGCCTGGGGAGCGTGAGTCAGTCCTGAAAAACAAAGTTCAGATGTCACACAGTGAAACACAGGGATGAAAATATGGGCAGCACAAAACAACACTAAAGACAATAAACAGACAACTGTACAGGGATTCAGAAAGTAAAGAAAAATGGATTAAATCTTTATTATTCAAAACAAAGCCTAAAAATGATATGGAAATAAATATGGCACAAATCAAGGCTCAAGTAAACCTTAAATATACTTTGGATTACACAGGTTTGTTTGGGAATTTGTTGTCAACATTCTGCTTTTCTAACTAGAGGTATACTGTGTTTGTAGCCTTAGCATGCTTTTTGAATTGTTCTCACACTATTGAAATGATCTACAAAAATGAATAAAGCAGTTGTTTCAGAAATGAAAGCATAACAATAACCACTATACTGAAAAAGGCAAGAACAGCTGAAACAACTGAACAACAATAAATCTCAAGTTTAAATAAGCATAAAAAGACATTTACATTATGCTCGGAGAGAAAACTTGCAGACACTCAAATTAAGTATCAGCATGTTTGCATAAATAAATAAATAATAATTTAGATTAAAGTAAGTTCAGCGAGACTGTGATTTTGTACCTCTGTTCAGGAAGATCCTGCTCTCGTCTTTGACTCTGCAGCACACTGGCCTCCTGTTTATCCATCCCAGAATAACCCTGAGGAGGAGAGATGGGCTCATAGCTCTCCAGTCCTCGACCTCGATCAGGAGACCTGCCTGGCCTGAAATGAAACCGGTGAAGGAGAGGTTTTTTTAGTGTGGAAAAAAACATTGCTTGCACTTTGGAAACATTTTCACATCTGACCAAGGACTTTCAGATGAGGTTTCATAGATTACTTAAAGCCTCTGCTTGTATAAAGTAAGACATTTATCGTTGGCAGTTTACAAAACTTACTGTCACAGTAAAACACATATTAAGTACACCTAATGCAGGCAATTCTAAAACAATGATATTTAGGCATTGCATTCATTTGTCTTAAAGCAAAGTTTGACTGAGTGCGAACAAAGGTTCTATTAGTTTTGGACTTTTCACTAGTTTTATTTTTAACTTCGTTTTGAATTTTTTTGAGATTTACTAGTTTTTATATTTTGAAATTACTTAGTTTTTTAAAGTAGTTTCAGTATTAGTTTTTTTATGTAAATTTGTATATTTGTTAGGTGTGAAGGGAAGTTCGATCTTTAACATGAACTGGATCATTTGTTGCAATGTTCCAAAGTTTGCACTCAACATACCAAAAATAATTGGTCAGCAATTATAATTTCAGTCAGTTAAAACATCACCATGATCTGAAAAGTTTCTTTCAAGTAAGTTTTGCAAGCATGATTGACTTATTTAAATTCCATTACGACTTTCTGTTATGAAATTAACTTGCGTTTCGCCATATCTTCTCATTTAAGACTTAGGTTTACCCGCACTGCAGTTGTTCAAGTTTAGTTCAGTCACAGCAGGATGTACTGTTTGAGTTCGGTTTACTGAATAATGCATGCACAGTATTATTGGTTCACCGCTTCTCAAATGAGTAAATTCAAATCAGTTTACTGTTCTAGAACTGAACAACTCGATATATAAATTGGTCTATTTTGAGTCAGAAAATCAGCCATGTAAAACGTTAGGGTTTTTGCTTTAATTTTAATAAGTTTTGTATGTACACAATAGTTTCAGTTGTTTCTATTTTTTTTACTCTCGTTTTTTTCATTTTAGTTAACAAAAATGTTTTTAAATTATAGTTTTTGTTTTTAGTTCATTTTCATCAACTATACCCTTGTTGTGAACACCCATTTTTTATATATTTTCTTGTTACGTCAAAGCTACATTTTCAGCACCTTTCACTCCAGTTTTCAGTGTTTTGATCATTCATAAATCATTGTACTTATTCCTGCAAAACATCTTTTATCATCAATGTAGGAAAACGTGCTGTTCATTATTTTTCTGGACATCATGATTTTCCAAATTCTTTCAAAATTCTAATAAGTTAGATTTTTTAAAGGAGCAACATGTCTTTCAAATCTATTATTGCAGTATAAAATAACACAAACATGACAACTTTATCATCATTTACTAAATTTACGCTACACTTGTTTTAAACATTCTTGTGTTTCTTCATTGATTAAATCACTAAAGATATAGAGGTAAGAACGTTGAAAACCATTAGCCAATGACTTCTACAGTATTTTCATTAATTTGCTACTGGTTTTCCAGTAAAATAACTATTTTACCTTTTGAAAGTTTAGTGGCTAATTCTTAAAGTTCAGCCGTAGAAAAATTTACTTTTGCCCCTAAACCCAACCATCATTGAGGATAAGCAAAGCGTACTAAATTGTACAAATGAGATCATACAACTTCATATGAATGAGCCACTAGATCAAAATGTTACATATTGTGGTGAGATTGTGTTTGGTTTTCAGCATTCTTTAAAATCTTTCTGTTTTCAACAGATGTAAGAAACTCATTGAGGATTGGAATCCATTAAGTGTGCACACCTCATTGTTTTTGGGCCAATTATTCCTTTAAATGTTTTTACAAACAGTGCATTTTTACCTGGCTCTTGATTTATCGGAAGAGTTTTCAGGAGATACTCTTGCTGGTCTCTGATGGTGAGCAGAAGTTGGGTTTTCTGGGCTGTAGCGGTTCAGGGCTTTTACTCGACCCACACCACCTCCAACACCAGAGCTCTGGAATGTGGAGGAGAGCGAGGAAGAGGAGGAAGGCAGTGAAGTGGACGATGGGGGAGTGTCCTGGCTCTTGGCAAAGTCCTGGGTAATGATATGCTGCGAGAGAGAGATGAGGGAATTAGAGGAAGCAGGATCTGTGATAAAGCATCAGGAGTTTGAGTGTGTCTTACCGAAATGTGGTCAGCGAGGGTCATGATGCGGTGTGTTTTTGGGACAGAGCCATAACTGTCTGATTGTGAGGAGGGGGGCGGCTGGGGTGCAGATGGTCCTGAATCCCCGGGCTGTCTGTACCGGCCAAATGACATTACTGCAAAATAAAAGATCAGGTAAAAAAATTATTACACTATGGTAAATCTGTCTAGGCTTTTTCAATGCAAAAAACATCTGAGAAAAAGCGCTAGCTTATTTATATTTACAGTGCTTCCCACACATAGACTTTACTTGGGCAGATCACCCAGGTATATTAAGGCTGCCCAATCATATTAGATTTTTTTGACCAATATTATTATCCTTTAAAACTTTTTTGTATTTGGCTGACATAACTAAACATCAGCGTTCGATTAACCAGTGGAAAATCTTCTCTCGCCCTACAAATTTCGCACTGTTCATTGCGTGTGCAGGAGAACTGTCAACAACACTTCCTCATACAGTCTCATGTACTCAAAGAGATTGGCAGACTTTTTGAGGTTTAAAAATGCATCCGGTCGGTGTTTCTAATGCCAAGTTCAGACTGCATGATTTTAGCCCCGATTTTGACTCACCGACAGGTTTTGAGGATTGCCGAAAAATGCCTGAAATCACAGGCAAATCGGTGCTCTGTCACGCGAGTAATAATCACACAAAATGTACCATCAAAGACATGATCTGAGAGAATCGCCGATGAGTCGCAGATGCCCGTGAGATATTTGGCATGCTAAATATCTGGAGCTGTCGGCGATTCAAATCATACCATGTGAAATATGTTTCGACTGAAAATAACATCGGCAATTACCTACAGCCAATGAGAGAGCAGAATCCACTAGCGTGGGTACCTGCAGGTCAGCAGGAGATTAAGGGATAAGTTAAACGTGCTCATTTAAGGTTATTTGGACCCAAAAAATGGACAAAAACTAGTGTAAATTTGGCAGGAGCATCCGTGTCTGTTGTATGTGTCATGTGAGTAATAACAAAACCAGGTAAAAAAAAAAAAGCTTTATCCTATTTAATTTCTAATTCCCTTCAAACCAAAGTGAGCAAATATGTACATTTTCTACACCACTAAAGGATTTTTTCTCATTATGCAGTAAATAACAAAAGGTAAACTACGTGTTTTTGGTTGTGAGACGTAGTTTGAACAAAGTTGTAGGCGATTCTTCCTATAAAGTCATGCAGCATAAAACCCCCTGTCACTGATCTATCTTGCAGTGTAAACAAAGCAGCGACAAAACGCTAGCCCAGATAGTCATGCAGTATAAAACATCTTTGACAAAAGATGAGGACTTTGAAAATCATGCCGTCTGAACTCGCCATAAAATCTCCTAAAATGTCAGTGAGTCAATATTTGCTTTCGCTTTCTAAAGCGAGAATAGATTCTTTAATCTAAACAACTCAGAAAAACTTTACCTTTTACTCTGAGAGGATGAAATGACTGGTCTAAACTGGCTGCAAAATGTATGTACATTATTAGAAAAGGTCAGTTAACTCATTTGCCATTTTTACTCATTTTCAACACATATTTATATAATATACACTTTTAATTCTAATTATTACTAAATATCCATTTTAGAGATACTGTCTGTTTTTGTTCTTTTTTTCTGTAATTTCTTTCTCATTTGCTGTATATGTTATTCATTGATGATGTTGATATATTGCATATTTTATACATATCTAAAATGCTTTGGCAATACTGTGCTAAATGTCATGCCAATGAAGCAACCTGAACTTGAGGGAGGGAGAAATAGAGAGAAAGAGTGCAGCTGTGTGCAGATGACTCCTAAATAGCATAGAAAAAAGAGAAATAGTGGACACCAGCCTTTTTTAAAACTTTAAGAAGAGAAATGGTGTAAAACAGTGTAATAAATAAAAGTATTGTTTAAAATCACATTACTTTTGTCACATGTAGTTAACCATTTATTTTAGTATATTATATTTTTAGCATAGTATATTTTAAACCAAAGGGAAGCACTGTTTTTATAATGAAAACATATATTTTATGTTATTCCACTTTATATTTTTAGCCACTTCAAACATTAAGCTGTTTTCTTGAGCACCAGATCAGCACATTACAGTGATTTCTGAAAGATCATGTGACGCTGAACCCTGAAGTAATGCTTTCTAAACATAAAAGGCTGCTAAAAGTATTTTTAAATAACTAGATATTTTTACTGGACTCAAACTATTATACTAAATGTAAATATTTCCCACGTTGTAATACAATGGCTTTAAAGAGAAATGCAACATGTCTTTTTATTTTTATCTTTACAGGACATGAATGTTTCTGTTTGTGGGTTTGGTTTTTCACCTGTGGGCAGCTGAGAGCTTTTTTCAGATGGGAAGGATCCTTCGCTCTTGTCTTCTCTCAGGGCTGGAGAGTTCGCTGGGCTGATCACCTCAATTCCTCCCTGAGCATCATAACGGCTGGATGACACTGAACGAAAGGTACACATGCTGTTATAGTCTCAAGAGCAAATAAAGTCTGGTTTGTTATGAGAGAATGTGTGTCAACTACACCTTTAGCACACAGTCTATAACCTGTCTCAACATAAATAAAACACAAACTTGGTAGCAGCAGCGCTCAACAGAGAAACAAGATGATTGTGATACCACCATTTACAAAAAGAGCAGAAAACACCAAAAGCCACATACTGGAAGTTGAAGATAACACACCCATGTTATAAATAAATTAAATTGTTCAGATCTACAGACCTGTGTATTTGGGCAGGAAAAAAAACAATAAAGAACAAAATCTAAGCAGACACACCAGGAGTTGGCTTCAAAACAGCTTTTAGCAGTCTGTAAAGTAAGTGACTAAGGCAAGAACAAATTTCATTCCCCCAGTAAGAACTACAACCTCCATAATGGAATTTACTCCTTCAAATCTGAGGTCAGGGTTTTATGGATGTTGTCGGTCTCACTTCTAGCTAGGTCAAAGTTCGCACTTTCTAGGTTTTCTAATACTATTAGGCCCAACGGCCTGAATGACACCGGTCATCCCATTAGGTGTCCTGTTAATGCCTTCTGTTAGTAAATCCTTAAGCTCATGCCTTGTCCTGAAGAGGTCTAATTTCTTGAATGACCCTTTGCATATAAACATTTGTGAAAGGTTTGTGGCACTACAACCAACACAATCTTTGATAAGATAACATATCTAGCTTATGGCAAACTTGCTGATTACCTCTTATTGCTTTTTAGTAACACTTTGGGTCTGTAAGGGTCTGAGTTATTTGTTGTTGTTTTAAGCAAAATATAACTGAAATTTTGCACAATGCATTACGTTTATTAAAAGATTTATATATATTATATATGTATTAACATATTAACATTACAGCACAATACAGTGATTTCTGAAAGACATGTAACACTGAAGACTGAAGTAATGCTTTCTAAACATAAAAGGCTGCTAAAATTGTCATCAAATAACTAGATATTTCTTACTGGACTCAAACATTTGAACTATGTTGAGGTGTGAACTGTACAGTGTGACAAGCAGATTATAATCATCTATACATGACATTCGGTGGTGAAAAGGTACAGCAGGTACATGCAGTGCGAGTAAAAGTATCTGCTGTAAATATTACTTTTAGACCTTTTAAAAGTACTTAAAAGTAGTGAGTATTGAGTATAACGATGTGAATGGCTCATGCGTGTACATGCAATTTGTGTATGGATGTGTAAACGTAACACTCTGTAGTGCATTTAGCTAATGTTAAAGGGCATTTGGTGGTTTCAGTCCTCATACAGTAAACACCCATCTTCTCATCAGTGACATGCAGTCTTTAAAGTCTCTCAATGATTGCGTGTAAAGATTTAAGACATCTTGCACACTTTTAATGTTTCCAAACTGATTGTTGCATTTATGAGGTGCAAATTTCTTGCGGTTGTTCAGTATGATGCACTTTACTTTCTTTAATTGGATAAGAATCAAAAGACTGATTAATCTACTTTAGCCAATCTTCATAGACAAAAAAAAAAAAGTAGTGACTGCAGGTTGAAGAAAAGTAGTGGAGTAAAAGTACTAATCCTGCACTAAAAATGTACTCAAGGGAAAGTAAAAGTACACATTTTAAAACTACTTAGTAAATAATTTCTGATAAAAACTACTCAGTTACAGTAGTTTGAGAATGTGTAATTTGTTACTTTACACCACTGATGACATTAGATAAGAATGAATCAAAGTGTTTCTGACGACACTCACTGCTGCTAGAGGAGTCGGAGCTCTGTGAGCCTCTCTCTCGGGAGTCTTTATCTGGGGCGATCTGCCGTGTGATGATGACGTCAATGAAGTTTGCAGCTGTTATGGTGGTCTTTCCATGTGTGCGCAGCTCCTCCTCCATGCGTGATTTTGTGGGTGGGGCTTTCTCTTTGCTCCCTGCGGCTCCTCCACCCTCAGCATACACTGATTGGGAAGGTTTTCCGCCAGGAAGTGACATGTCTCCATATGGCGACTGCATGGAACGGCGCTCCAGCTCCTGTGGCTCCTGTGCTGCCCGGCGTGATGACATCACCTCATCATCTCGCGAGCTACTGTTACTGTGCTTGCCATCCTTGACTTTTGCTACATCCATCTGCGGTGCTGCAGCGGCAGCATCCACCAAGGCGGCGAGGGCATCAGCAGCGTTGTTGTATCGGGAGTTTGCTTGAGCTGCAGCTGCTTGTGACGGCATTGGCCTGGACAAACAGAAGTAAACATTTCATTACACCAGAACTAATTTAAACATCTACGAATTAAAAAAGGCTAAATATTGTTTAAAAATCAGCAGAGTGCCCTACAAACTTTTTATGAGTAGGGCTGGGTCGGTAAATGATATTACATGAAGTCACGATAAAATATGTGTCAATACCAATAAGCTCTAGACTTTATATTGATTTAAGAGCCAATCACACAGCAGAAATGTACAGCAATTGGGAATCTAAGTGTGTTGATACTAGAGATGCACCGAATTATTAGCCACCAAAAATTATTGGCCTCTGAAAACAGGTTACGCTATTTAATGGAGCCTCTAATTTTTGTGGAAGTAATCTGGGTAATCTGGAAGCATTAAAAACTGAGATAGAAATATATATTGTTATCGTTCAATATGGAAAAGAATGAAATGAGATTGCATTTTGGCCATATCTCTATATTTGTGAGTGTTGAAGACTGGCCATTTTGGGTTAAAACTATTGGTCCCCCTACACCACCTTTATAATTAGTGCTGGAAACCACCTGAACCCACCTTCAACACAGCTTAATCAATATGCAAATGAGAATCAAATGTAAATGACCCTTCGCTAAGCCACACCCAAAAACCGCCACAGACCAATCATGCTTTAGCAACCGTAGCTATGCGTGGGAGGTCTGCCAGCGTTGTGCATATGGATTGTGCAAATCTGACACCGGTATTCTAAAAGTTTGAATGAAAACCTAAAACCCAAGGGGGAAAATGCCAGCGTGGATCAAGCTGTGTGAGGGGCATTAAAAGCAGCACAATCCAGTCACATGTCCTTTAATTTCAAGCTCTGAATATTTGGATAACATATCAACTAAACAAAGCAGAGATATGATCACAAACTAAGCACTTGTGATCAATATACTTCACCCGCTGCTTTTTTCAGTCATTTACATCCCTTATGTCCTTTACATCCAAACTTGCTTTTTTCATACTTTTATTTAACAGGTCAAGTATAATTTTCATAAATGATTAGCATATTACTCACATGAGCGGGGTAATGACGCTTTTGGAGTTAGTGCCCTGAAAGATGCTCGGCCGCTGCTGGAGGACACCTTCCTGTGCCCTTACAGATGGAGAGGTGGAGCGCAGGAAACTACGGCTGCCTGGTCGAACAGGCTGCTCGGGACCTGAAAGAAAAAAGTGTCATGTCTTGAAAATGCTGGAAGAAATGAGTAGTTTAACTATTGTTACACCTGTTGAATAATCTTACCCCCACGCATATATTCTACTGCTGCACGCTCCCGTTCTCTCTGCTCTCTTTCTCGCTCTCTTTCCCTTTCCCTCTCGCGCTCCTTTTCTCTCTGAGTCTCCCGCTCCACTATGGCTGCAGCGGCACTGTGATGAGCCGGATGTCCTGCAGGGAGCGAAGAACAGGCAACACACAAAAACAAACAGTGTGGAGTTACAAGCAAACCAGCTCATTTCACTTGCTGTAGTTTGACAGGGCCAGCTGACAGATTCACAGTAAACCTCAAGCATTAATCTATTCATGGTGCCATTCTTGTTAACACACATTAGCAATTTTGATTTGACCCCTTTTGCACAAATGGTGCTGGTTCATGCGAGTGGGAGAAACTGCAAGCTGCATAGTCTTGGTTTAGTCCAAAAAAATATATAAAAAAAATAAAAAATAAAAATGTTTCCTTAATGCATACACAAAACTACCACAACATTAAAACCAATAAAATGCTACGTTACTTGGCAAGGGGATGTCTGTCAACTTCACATTGCCATATCAGGATCACTTAGTGCTTAGTTGGTGTTAATAAAACAATCTAGCATTAAGGAGCTCTGTTTCCCTGGATACATATTTTTTCTGAATAACTCTGAAAAACTGCCATTATCCTCCACTAACAGGTGCAATTGTCAGTTACTTGGGAAGCTTTACAAAATATCACAAATAATTTTTCATTATTTCATGTCAACAACATTTAACAAATAAAAACAAACGAAAGGTAGCTCTATGCATGGTGTGAATCACCCCTCACGTTAAAATACAATGTTTCACTACGTAAGAGAATCATCACACTCTTTTCCTATTGTCTCTTTAGTTTCACAAGTAAAATCCTAAATTGACCATTAGAAAAAAGGTTTTTTGTTGCAGAAATTTCTCAGAAAAGGTGGTTTATGCACCAGCACCTTCATAAAGGGGTAACCAATGTACTCTAAACAGGAACAAAGCAAATTATCAAACAAAACACAGATAAAGATGAAAAAACACCAACTGACACCAAAAGATCAGCACAGTTACTGATTATGCAACAAAACAGTGAGACAGACTAAAACACAGGAGCCACCAAACACCATTCAAAAAATGTGTTAGCACAGAGTGCACAGCATTTACTCACTGTAATTCACCTCCACTCTCTGTGTGAGCAGACATTTAGACTGTTAAAGTTTACTCACCTCCAGATCACCTGCACTCCCAGGACGAGCTTTACACTACTGAACCCAATAATGTTTCAGATGCTTACTCATGTGGGCAGGTGCAGGCAAGATCTCAGGAGCAAAAGAGGGGTAAGGGGGGGTACTAACGGCAAACCAGGGATGCTTTGACGCTTTTTAAACTTTGAACAACACCTTTATATTTCTACGTTTATCTTAAGCTACGATCCGGTATAAGCTTCATCTAACTCCTCAAAAAGGATCAGTATGTTTGAAATCCTAACTGAACCGTATGTGCATTTATTGACCCATTCATCACAAGAACCATTTGTTTGTGAATCTGACTGAACCTTTTTTTTTTTTTGCTAGCAGCCAGTGAAAACAAAGCAGTATAAAGCAGAAAAATCACGTTGCCAGATACTGTTTACAGAAAACTACTAAAATGCCAAACCACAACTCTATATTTTTACACTTTTCCTTAAAATAATTAAATGAATGATAAAATTAAATAATTGCAAAAACTATAAAAAAATATTGCCCTAAATTTCTGATGTAAAGTACAGGCAACATTATCTGGCAACATGTGCTGAAAACGCAGCCAATGTAAATGATACTAAGCAGCACTGGAGAATGAATCACCAAATAAGGAAGGGAGAAAGTCATACATCTGCCGTTGTGTTATCTCTGAATCTGGTCTGTCTCATGTAGTTCAAAAAGTCATCACTCACGTGCTGGTCTAAGGACTGTGCAAACGCAGTTGCTTTTTACATTCAGGTGCAAAACTGGTCACACTCGTCTAATGTTATCTCAGAACGGATTTCCTTTTAATAACTTGTGATCCAAGTGAGCTTTTGTCAGGTTTTAAGACCTGTCAATGCCTCTAGTATTATAGTTTGTAGGTTTGTGATCAGTAGAATTAATTCTAGACTAGCTCATCAATTAGATAAAATGTGCTTTCTTTTGCTGTGACGCACTGCCATCATAGTTGTGCAAGTAAAGAGCTGTAGTTAGTTTGAGGTAGAAGAAAGCATCTCAATTAGAACAGTACAACTGATCTCAGAGCAGCAGCGAAGGGCAAGTTTCTCAAGCACCACCACCAGGACTCGAAGGGGAAGTTCAGGTGTTGGATAGGAGAGGAGGGGTGGGATCCTCACCTGGAGATATGGAGGCAGGGTTGAATGCCCTAGGAGGGAAAGGGGTCTGAGGTCCAGGGATGTAGGTGATGCGGTCCAGGGAGGGGGAACCTGTGCCCCCAGGGTGAGGTAACAGGATGGTAGGTGGCATCTGGGCTAGATCAATTATTCCTTTTACAGACAGAAGCAAAGGGCCAGAGGGTGAGCATCCACAACCAATCAGCTTCAAACTTAATTAAAGAGCCAACACCCTCTACTAATCTTCTAGAAACGTCTAATGGCTAACAGAAGAGTATAATTTTTTTTTTAAAGATTCAATCAGCTTATTTATTATTTCATATTAGAGTTCAATTACCACAAAATAAAACAGGCCAGGGCTGAAAGCTGGTTCCCACAAATAAATAGAATCACAACATAGGGGCATTTGGAATAGTGTATACACAATGTCTTAAAAACAGACATTAAAATGCTTTTCAGAAAATGACTTAAAACACTGTATAATGCATGTCAGGACAGTAACTGGTAAACAATCACTATGCGTGAAGTTTGACTATAGGCTATAAGCGGATACTCATAACCTGTTTTTAAAAAACTCAAGTATTTGTAGTTTACACAAAGGCATCTTTTTTATTTGAAAATGGTTTATGCTGACAGTTAGAGTAAATGACCTTTTAGACAGCAGAGCCCGCTAAGGGTCTGAGCCTGAGGTCAAACTCTTTCAGATAAACTGTCCGTTTACACAACGTTTTTGGCTAAAGACTGAACCTATTTGTCATTTATCTGTTTGTAAAAACTCGTCTACATAGTAAATGATTAGGGAGGTGTAGGTTAAAGGCAAACGCAAAGAAACAGAAAACAATGTTGTGGTACATGGTTAGCATGCAGTAATGTTGCTCAAATGTTTGCTAATTTGTCCTCAGCAAAATGTGGATACTTTACATTACAAACAGCAGAGACATATCTTACACACACAGCTAATTGGGGATGTAACGATTCACCTGGCTCACGATACTAATCTTCACAATTCACAAATGTTTAACAAAATTTTCTGAAACAAATTTGAGGTGAAGAGCCCTTTCATTTTTTTCTTAAATGCTGCACAATTTGCAAAATAATAAATTTTCTGCCATAAACAAATTGCTATTTAAAAAAAAAAAAATAATAATAAAACTTGAGAAAACTCATTAACATAAACTAAAACTGTGACAGTGCTGAGATTTTACATTTTTAAAAGAATTGTCTGCGTATCTCTGTTTTCTGGCATAAGCAGAGGTCATTTACAACTTCCTCTGCTGGAAAAAAAACTGGGGACTGAGATGGCTGATGTGGAGAGGAAAGCCTTTTCTTAACCAGAGAGAAGTGTGTACAGAGGTGGTCAATAGATAATCTTCAACATTTTAAATATTTAATAATAATAAGCAAATTATTAAAATATGCATACAGTAATTTAACAAAGGTGAGGATAAAAATAATCTAATACCTGCTTCTGTAACAGCAGGACTTTCTCTTTCAGTCTGAAAAACATCTTCACACTTTCACTATATAAAAGTTATGCACTGTGTGATCTCCGTATCACTCGTCAGAGCAAGCGGAACAGCAAATCATACGGCCTGCGTGGTTTTTGGCTTACAAATAGTTTTTTTGCGTATTGACCACTGTGACAGTAGTTTTTCCACTGTGCTGATGGTTTATGTTCATCATATTCTTTCTTCTGTTAGTGTATGTAAATGTCTTTTTGCAGTTTGTCTGGCAAACTTCACTGCTGTGATTTTACACTGCTGCCCCACTTCTTGCTTGCCACTGATGTGCAGGTAAAGCAAGTTTGCGCCCCCTCTGTTAAACAAATGTATTGTGATTCATTCAACATTTCAACTGGCTTGAATTGTCACATATTTTTATCAATTTTCAAATGATTCACAGTGAATCCCGACAACTAATTCTACATGCACACCTAAACAGGTGTGTCAACGACACCGTGTTGTCATTGCCTTCATGTACCATTTACCAACAAGGTGACAGCGCCACATACTGGCAATGTTGTTGTGTAAACGTAGCCTAAATCATGCTCTTGCTTTAAAGCCATCCTTTCATTTGTGTAACATTATGTCTTCTAAGACCTAGGTTAATTTGCCCAGTAAAATGAATGATGTTACTTGAGTTACAATGGGGTGAAGAGTGATCTTGCAACAAACAAACAAACAAACAACAAAACCTGCAGGCCTCTTTAAAGACAGGTATCATGGACATGTGAGAAACAGCCCCAGCCCTGGATTTAAAATAGTTTTGAACTCTGTGAATTGACACAATTTGCTTTAGGGTCATTTGCTTCTGGTGGTCTGGAAAAGGTTGCCACTAGTTCACACAAACACGGTATCCAAACACCACATTCTTTCTTTGATCCTTTCATACACTTTTACAAACATACACACACACACACTCATTCTCGAACAATCATGCCCCTTACCTCTAGGTGGCGGGTACGGGATGGCAATAGACTGTTCACGTGGCGATAGTCCCCTTGCGAGATCAGGCCGTGGTATGACCTGCATCTGTTGTGACGTGATGTAATCGTTTAGGATGGTTTGCCGAGTGTTTTCCATGGTATACAGCTGGTAAGTGTTGGGGTATCCAGTTGGCGATGGTTGCCGTGGGAACATATACGCTGCTGCGATATACAGAGGAAAAACAACAATGAGAGGTGAAAAGACAGCTGTTCTTGTCTTGACGTCAATAGTGCAGGTTTGCCACAGTAGTGGAGAGTCAACCAGGAAGTGCCATTATCAAATGCATGAAAAACCAAAACATGATGTTTACAAATGAGACAGAAGTAGTGCTTTTAGAGAGAGTCATTATTCAGAGCATCAATCAATTTTGTGCATGACGCATGAACTGTTTTTCCTGCAGGCCTGTTTGAACAGAACTAATTCATAATTCACAAATTTTCCAGACCCAGGCAAAGAGTACCCACTTGTGTTTGCTGAGGCTAATTAAAGAGATATTTCATCCACAAATAAACATGTACAAGAGCTGCTATTCTGTTCACACAGGACTACTACTACATTATTACCACAGCTTCACAGAATGATCAAGGGCACAAGGTTTCTCACTAGGCATGGGATGATAACCAAGGTATACCGTGGTTAGTAAAAATCAAGATGAATCGCCAGCATTTTCTGCTATACCATTACAAAGATAAGTGTAAGATTTTTTTTATGTTTTTTTTAAATTTTTTTTAAGGACAACAGTATCTCCGGCATAAAAGATCTCCAAAGATGCCATTTTAAATTTTGTAAGGAAATCAGTGTTTTTAAAGCTAGTAAAGACCATTTGAGTTATTCAGCCTGGCATGTTTACTGTTACAAAATATTATAAATGTTTCTAAAAATAAAATCTATTGTGTTCAAAGGGAAAAAAGCTTTAGGTTTTTATGCAGACATTTAAAAAGAATATATTTTAGAGCAGTAATCACAATACCATGAAACCATGATAGTTTTATTCATGGTTATCTTACTGTCAGAATATAATACTGGCCTATGCCTATTCCTGACACCATGATGCATGCATCGGCAGAAACATCAAGCTGATGCTGTTTCTTTTTTTGTTTTTAACAAAGGTTCCAGCATCCAGAACAACAAGTACCATTTTAATGAACAACATAAAACAAATATTCTCCCTCTTGGTTTTAATCTAACAGTGTAAGCATGCACACACGCCATTATCATACAGCATTGTGTGAATGTAAGGTCATGCTCGAGGCTGCTCTGAATGCTTTCAAGTTGTTCTTAACCTCAATGTCAGTGATTTTGTAGGATTTTAAATGAGTGTCTGCAAAAAATCAAATCAACCACAGTTACCAAATAAGGTCTCTTTGCATTAGGGCTGGGGAATTAATTGGCAAGTAATCGAAATCGACATTCAGAATCTATAATAGTTTTAATTTTTTCAGTTTGATTTTTTTTTCAATTACTTTCCTAACCGTGTGTGGAGTGAAGTGACCCCGCTCTGTTAAGGCTAGTTTATACTTCTGCGTCAAGCACACACATATAGTCCACCACAGCCTTCATGCTGTTGCATGACTGGACGGCTAGATAGCGTGATATTTAATAAATAATCGTAGATAGTGTGTGTTTCCTTCAATTATTTTAGCAAAGCACCCTTCATTCAAAAATCTCTCGCTTGTAATATGTGTGCACATTTAATGTGCAAAACTTGTCAGTGCACTATAAGGGGGCAAAAAAATTAAATAAACAGATAAAATAATTGTTCATTTATCGTAATTGAGATAAAAATCGCCAAAACACTCCTCCATACTCTGCACAACCTTTTCTTTCTTTACAGACATTCATCACTCTTGTGAAACACAACATTGCCAATTTGTGTGCCAAAACAATAATGGAGAGACAATTTGATTGTACTAAAGTTTTTGTTAAAGAGAATATTGTAATAGTAACATAACACTGTAACTACCACAACAATATTTTACTTTTATGAAATCTAGATAAAAATACCAACAGAATCTAAAAGAGAATAATCAACATCTGGAAAGATCCTATAATGCCTTAAATTACCTGGGTCCAGGACTCTGTGGTGGAAGGCGATGGTGGGGTCCAGGTGTGGCGGCAGGTGAGTCCGGTAGACCTCTCCAGGTACCACAGGTCTGTGGTGAGGGTCAAATGGGCTGTGAGAGCCAAGAGGGTCAGCTCCAGACACAGGCGATTTGGCAGGAACACTATCCCTCTGGGTGGGGGTCAGTGCACTCTTCCTTTCATGAGAAACTGGTTTACCTGTGGTTATACTTCCTGTTTGAAAAGGAAAAAAAGCGGTATAATGAGCCATAAAGTTGACAGGTAGACTTTAAGATAACAATCTACGATTGACAGTAAGTGGAGCAACTGTTTGGTAGTGGTAAGGTAAAAACAGATGAATAAAGAGAGCAGTCATACCCTCTTGCCCTCGCAGCAAGGGAGATCCTCTGGGTATGGAGGTGCTACTGTATGTAGGTGTTCTCCGTGCATTGCTGTCATCATACATGCCTGGACTGAGCTGAGCCTTTCCTGCCTCTGCATGAGTGGAGCGCAGGACAGATGTGGAGTTTACTACAGAAGTGTGCCGGACACGCTCAGACGCCTTTGCATCCTCATACTTGGCCCTCTCACGCTCGGCTGCCTCGATGGCAGAGTGTGAGATCTTTACTGGGCTTGTGATTAGAGATTTAACATTGTGCTTAATGGCAGATGGGTTCACAGCACTGCCCTCGTACTTCAGGGGAATACCCTGCACAGAAGTAGAGAAACGATGCAAAATTAACAGTTTAAAAGCATATATAGTTTCCTTTTGACTGATCCAAATTTGATATACACTACGTCAAATTTTTTTTTAGTAAAAAAAAAAAAGGAATGATTCTGTTCATCAAGGCAGCATTTATTAAATGTAAAACAAAATTGTTAAATACTTATTTATTATATATTTATTATTACTTATTGTATGTAGTTTTAAATTAAATTATTTCACCAGACATTATTGCTTTTATTACTATTACAAATAATAATAATAATAAAACTAATAATAGGCGACGCGGTGGCACAGAGGATAGCATGTTCACCTTACAGCAAAAAGTTTGCTGGTTTGAAGCTCGGCTGGGTCAGTTGGCGTTTGTGTGTGGAGTTTGCATGTTCTCCCCGTGTTTGCGTGCGTCCACTGCGCAAAACATATGCTAGATATGTTGGAAGTTAATTCCGCTGTGGCGACCCCTGATTAACAAAGGGACTAATCCGAAAAGAAAATTAATGAATGAATAAATAATTATAATAATAATAATAATTATTTGTATTAGATATATTATAATAGTTAATATTAGAGGGACTTCTGAAGGATCATGTGACTGAAGAATGGATTATTGAAGCTGAAAATTAATCTTTAAAATTACTGGAATAAATTATTAAACTAAATGATAAACAACTTTTGAACAGTTATTTAATAGTGCAATAATATTTCACAATTTTACAATTTGTACTGTATTTTGGATGAAATAAATTAAGCCTTTGTGAGCAAGAGAAGCTTATTTTAAAATCAGACTAACCCCAAACTTTTGACCGGTAGTGTAAATGTTACTCAGACAAATCACAGTGCAGAAAATAACAACAACTGTAAAGGTCGTACCTGAGTAATAGACCCTTCTAGAACAGGAGTTTTGCGGCTATCTTGGGTTTCCTTGCGGGGGATTTCATGAATAGAGCGGCCCATTTCCTTTATGGTGTTAACACCTTCATATGGTTTACCCTTTGTTATGCCACCTTCAAAAGAGCGTATGGGCGGACTCTCCCTCTTGATCTGTTTACCATATTTGGAGGCTTCATCATAGACTTCAGTAGAGGCTCTTGGTGTTCCTGAAACAGAGGAAAAACTGAGCATGATGTAGTAGACATTTACTGAGAAACAACATCTTTAAGCAAACTTTTTTCTTTTTAAAAAAAAAATACAATATGCATTTTCAAAATGGGTCCACAAATTACCTTGCATTATGGATCCTGCAAGCATGGGTCGATCCTTCGACTCATGTGGACTTTCCCTCAATGTTCTGCAAATCAAACCTGGCAGACAGAAACAACTCGTGAAAACATTTCTTCCTTGCAAGCATCTTCAACTTTTTTTTGTGCCTCATTATTCTTTTAATTAGAAAGAAAATGAAAATGTGACTAACCTTCATAAGGTGTAGTCTCACGTGGTGTGTGTCCCCGTGATCCCTCCATGATGTCATATGTGCGTTTAAGATCGTGCCCCATACGTGGGCTTCTTGTGCCCTCTCTAGGGTTCTTAATGGCTGTGGGAATTTAAAATAAGAGAGACATATTATTGTAATAATATGAACTAAAATACCAACAGACCATGTCCAAAAGACTCCTGACTAACATCTTGCTGTGGCGCTCTATAAAAATAGCGACTGCCCTTGTCACACTGCTAACAAACATGTAATTTAGCCTTTAAAGTAATGCACATTTTCAAAATCTGTCTCCACTTTCACTGCTGTGAAATGACTAGACCCAGACAACAAAGATAACGATTTTAAAATAAAAGAAAAGCAAAAAAATTAAAATAAATAAATAAATCCTCCATTTTTAGAAATATGCCATGAACAGTCATTAAGGCCTAGGAGCTCTGGTTCTGACCGTCATAGGAAAGGATGTGTCCACTTTTGCCTTCATAGATGACGTGAGCTTTGGAATGAGCTTCTGCTCGACTCTTCTCTGGACTGCTCTGGTCCTCTGTGGCCAGTTTAGCAATAGTGCCCTTTAAAAGTTCTGCTGCTACATTGGACTGAGTCAGTGCAGGAGTGCCCTGGAAAGAGAAAGAGTGTTACTGAAAAACACTTCACAACTATAACTGAAAACTGCACAAAGGCCTACAGGTCTCAGCACTGAGTACACCCCATTTTGAAAATGAACATTTTTATCCATTTCTCAGTGAATATTGGCAATGTATTTTGGTCCTTCTTATCTGCTCTCACTGCTGCAGATCTATGTGCCCTCCAGAAACTTGCGTTCTGTGAATGAACGTCGCCTCTTGGTTCCATCCCAAAAAGGGAAGAAATTACTTTCCCGATCGCTCGCGTTCAATCTGCCCAGTTGGTGGAATGAACTCCCTAACTGCATCAGAACGGCAGAGTCACTCGCTGTTTTCAAGAAACAACTAAAAACTCAACTATTTAGTCTCCACTTCACTTCCTAATCTGCAATTGCCTCTCTGGATATACCAATAACTGTACCCAAAAAAAATAAAAAATAAAAAATAAAAATAAAAAATTACTAATAGTTTCCTTCTTAGACTTTACAGACCTGAAACTTGCCTATAGCACTTATTCATTGTTGCTCTTATAGTTGTGTAAATTGCTTCCTTGTACTCATTTGGATAAAAGCGTCTGCTAAATGACTAAATGTAAATGCATTTAAACAAAACAGATTTACTAAACTAATATATTTATTAAAATAATTATTTAGTCACCAAACATATTTAGAAATTGAAAGATAATAAAACTTAATTCAAGTAAAGTATTGAAAAACAAAATGACAACCTACAAAATTTCAACTCAATTTCGCGCATCTCTTGATTTTTCCTCTTTTTTTGAATTTGCATTTAATATTTTTCTATGACATATTTTTGGGGTGTACTAGTTTTTGGACTGTTTTCGTGAGTTACTGTGTTAGATAAGCTCCAGATTTGGCTTCAGTACTGACTAATCCAACGTATATGCACAAATACAATACTGCATAGATCCTATTAAAAATATGAATTTAAAAGAGAGATTTGTGAGGGGTGTACTTGTATAAGCCGAGCACTATATACATATATAAAAAAAAGAACCTGTGTAATGGAGCCTCCTCTGAAGGGCAAGCCCTCTTGGCCTTTTCCAGGGGTTCCTCTCATGTCCTGAATCTGCATGGGTCCTCCTGCAAGCACAGGAAAGGACTGTTTTAGTTTGCGTTTGAGATTGTAGCCACAAGTAGTCAGTCACACTTTGGTGTAAAATATAAAAATGTTGTAAGCACAGTCTTGGAAAATGAGTTGACAAGTATATTTCACCTTTTCTTTTGGAAAGAACATCTAATCCCTTTTTGACAATGCCCTGCACTGTGTGATGCTGTCTTTTTTATGTTAATGTGTTCTGTAGCGTAATTGCTTCTTGTGCTTACAAGTTTTAATTCCAATGAATTTATGTCTTTTGTAGTCGTTTATAAATACAGAAAACTGTATATATAGTATGTATCCATGCATGCATGCATGTAGTTACTCTCTTGTTTTAAGGACATGATCTGCCAGTGGGGTAAGTAAAATAATCTTGTTTTCACTTTGAAATGTACATATTTGGACTATTCTACGAAATATTTTTTTTTTTTGCTGCATAAATCATGTCAATTCCAGTTTAATACAGTGATTAAATACAATTCTGTGGCTCCTGGCCAACTATAATTCAGACTGGAAATTGCATATCTTTGCAATGTGCCTATTGCGGAGGCACATATTGCGATATCAATGCTGAAACGATATATTGTGAAGCCCTATAACATATATACATAAACATACTGTATATACATATATAACATTTACAAATAATTATATATTTTAGAGCTTGAGTAACTAGAAATCAACTAAAATATATTGGTTATAAAAAAATTTAATCCTAAGAACCTTAAAAACCTTCATATCTTCATAATTTGATACTTAAATAAAAATGACAATTGTTTAGAGTACAAGCGTATGAAAAATTATCCTTTTACATCTTGATTATTAAACATTTAGAGTCACATAGACAGAAAGCCATTGTTGCATTCAATGAAAAGACAGGACAAAACACTCTCATATGTTAAGAATGTCTAGCATTGACTTTTGATTTTGGTTATTTTATTGTATATCTTGATCATCTCACCTCTGACCACTCCGTCATACTGAGCTCTGGATAAGAGACCCTCTGCCTGAGCACTCTGTCCACGTGGAGAACACTCCTCTTGCTTAATGTATGACACTAAACATACACACACACATAAGCAGGTGTTCAAAATACACATTTCACAGACTGCGGGAGGTTTCCACCATCTAAACTTAACATAACTCGACCAAAACAAGCACTTGGAGGGATTGTGTTTCATTCAGCTGAGCTCGACTGTTTATTTATACTCTCAAATCTCTCTCTCTCACCAGGTTTGGCAGGGTCTTGCTGTCTTGGCAAGCCGAGTGAGATTGACCCTCCTGTGGTCTTGACCACCTCGGGTATGTACACCGCGTGTGATTGAGGAGGAAGGTATGTTCCTGGCGTACCCTGCAGGACATGGTGAGAAGAAAACAGCATTTCAGAACTGAATACCAGGAAAACCCCTGATCCCCTGCCTTGATCCCATTAGATGAAGGAAGCATTTAAACTCAGCAGAAGCACCACGAGTCTTAAATAACAACTAACAGCCTGAAGAAGCTAAAAACATTATCCATGGATGAGAAATCACTGTTATAAAAGTCGAACTGAGAGAAAAAAACAACAACAACAAAAAACTGATTCTCTTACCTGCGAAATGGAGCCGCCTTGAATGAAGGAGGGCTTGTCTGTGGGTTTGGAGGTGTGAATGAGGGGTGGAGGAGAGGGAATGTTTGGCGGCCTGTGCCGAGAGAACGTCATGCGGACATCTGAAACAGTCTGGACTGCCTGGTTTGGTGCCGGCTGAAGAACTGTGGGAATGAAAGGATAAGAAGAACAAGGGATGAAAGGAGGCGGGCAAAAGAGGATCACTCTTTATCCCCACAGCTGACAAGTCTTTCTCTCTGAAGCCTAAATGTAATTTGGTTTAAAAGTGTAATGCTTGGGAATGTGCACAATGCATGTGGCATAACTTAAAAAGTCATTAGAGTGTGGAAAAACAACAATCTGTTTTTGTTTTTTAAACTGTGTTTACTCCATATGCTCAGCTTGCAAATGTGATTTGACTCGTTTCTCCACAAGGTGGCAAACCTCTAATCCACTATTTCACAGACAAGAGTAAAACAGACACCTATACTTCCTCATTACTTTAGTTAAATCACCTAGGATTTTTATCTGTCAACCTCCAGAGCACACTTACTTAAATGTCCTTCTTTCATCTTGTTTTTTAAATTGTTAACAAAGCATACAGGCTGAAGAAACAGTATAATAAAAAATATATCACTTCAACTACCCCCACCCCCCCCCTCCCCCTCCACTGCGGTCTCTTTAAACTGGGGGTATCCAATAAATAGAAATTGACAGGAAAAAAAAAAAACATAGAACAGTATCAAGTATCAATTATAAAAAATAAGGCAATCATTCTGGATCCTCATCTTTGTTTTGTCCAATAAACATGGCGATTTTGACAGCAGCTGATGTCCAGCATTTTAATGTACTCAATAGTACCAAGTTCACTTGAGCGGAGAATAATTCCATTATTATAATGACCTGTAGTTATACCAACAACTTCCAAATTATGTGGAGCCAATGTTGGGCTAGTAGTTTTTTGTAGAAGTTAAGCGAACCAGCCACACAGCTTTTTATAGCTTGATAAGATTCAACGTAGAATCATCACACAGAAATAGAATAGAAGGATTTATAGGTACAGGATATTCAATAATTTTAGATAAGAAAACACTAGGCATGGGCAGGTATAGGTTTTTAACAGTATGATAAGCTTAAATAAAAATACCAGTTTCACAGTATTGAGATTACTGCTCTAAAAGTAATTTTGGGTAAAAAATGTCTGGGTAAAAAAAAGTCGCCTTTAAACATAATTTATTTAATGTTAAGAAATATTTATAACATTTTGGAACAGTAAACAGATCTAGTTAATATTTAAAATTTACTTCTGCTCTTTTCATTAGATTAAAAAAATTTTTTTTTTACAACACATACAAACTCTTACATATACCTTGGGAATGGTATAACAGAATATTTAAGCAGTATTAAAACCTTGGCTTTTCCAAACTGCGGTAAACCTTGAAACCGGTTATCGTTCCATGCCTAGATAACACACACCTCATTCCAAAACTGTTGTACTTTTCCACATTCCCACGTCATATGAAAAAAAGATCCAAGTTCCTGGTCAGGACATTTATAACAAAAAGGACTATAGGAGGTGTTGATAAGATGTATTTTGATCGAGGACTAGTAGGTTCAATAACAAAAGTGATAGTAAATGAGATTTTTAAATAAAGTAAAAATGTTCTGTCATACTCTTTCCCAGTCTGTGACAGTCAGTTTCCTAACTGTGTTGTATAGCTTAATGCTTTGCTGTAGCCTCCAAGGCCTTTCTGTACTGTACTGTTCCATGAGGTAAAATGACTAGTAGAGGAGAGATCAAACCAAGCAAGGATTGAATGACTGGGAAGATTGCCCCCTCAGGGAACCCTATAGGCATTCATGGCCAATTTTAATTACAAATATAAAAAGAGAGAAGAGTCTGTTTCATACTGTTTACAAAGTTTTTGAAAACTTAATATGCCATTAGAACAAGAAATATCTTTGAGCGTATACATGTCTTTCAGCATCCAATTCCTTTAAAAAAAAAACGATGCACCACCAGCACGAAAACCATTATTATTCCAAATACAGGTAGGTGTTTCTTTCCTCTTGTGTTGATATGTCTGATGCACCCTGAGTTCAGGTAAAGCACAAAATATGTCTTGTTGGAGACTTGAAGAATAAACCACATACTCATTCAGATTCTGATTAAAACCAACAAATCACTCCTGGCTGTGCTGTATTCTGAACTGTGCTAAGCTTCGCGCCTAACAATGATCTTTAGTCATGACTATACAACAGCATGACCTCTATTACCGTATTGCTTAAATGTCGACTCCAGGTCTTGCAGGTCAGATTCACTGCTCAATACTTCGCACCTCCTACACATAGCCTGCATTTGACCTTTCACAAATCAGAGAAACTATATATAAAAAAAAACACTCAAAAATCTGACATAAGTGCAAAATGTAGAGCTGGTTAAAAGAAAGCTGACCCAAATGCAGAGTGCCTCAAACTAAACCCTAAATAAAGGCTGACAAAGAAACACAGCCTTGAGTGAAATCTGCAGCTCTTAGCGTGGATGGGAATGAAGTCTCCCTTCACCTAAAAGCACTTCTTCCCCTTTCTAACTTCCCAGATAGCCCGGGCTCTCACTCACCTCTTTTGAAATATTGAGTCGTGAACTCCTGTCTCATGCGGTGTAAAAAGCATGAGTCTGTTAAGCAGAGATGAGATCAGGTGTTCTCTGTGGTTCTGTAGTGCAGGATGTGATGTGCTCATGCTGTAATAGCTTATCTGTTGCCAGAGTGCGTTTCAAGATGAATCATATGCACACATAAAAACGACTTGGGACTAACAGTTCAGATTTCTGCCCGTGTCTTTTATAGTTCGTGCACGGTTCAAGAAGTCATTTTGAGCTTCTATCAGAGAGAGTATAAAAAAAAAACACTCAAAAATAAATAGCTTTATGATTTACTGAGGAATGTAGAAAAAGAGGAGGAAATATTCCTTCCACTTATGCTTCTGTCATGTTTGTTCAAGGTTTTAGTGAATATTGGTGACATTTCATTACCACTATCAAAACTGAAGAATTTAGGAAAGAAAAGGTATTGTTCAAAAGTTATAAGTCAGTAAATGCTGTCAGAAAGAAACTAAAATCAGCCAACTTGCAGTAAATTAATTTGTTAATTATAAAATATATATCGAAAATTTAAGATTTTCGATATATTTAATGAGAATAAATTTAATAAGAAAATATTAAAATATTATCATGTTAGAGTGATTACTGACCATCATATGAATAAAAAGCCTTTGTAAATATACATTATAAAATAATTGTAAGAGCATTTTATAATGTTGTTGTTCTTATGTCTTATTAAAGAACATAAGACGGTTTTCAAGCTCAACAACAAAAACATCCATACCCCAAACTTTTACAATTTTTAAAACTACATTGTGAACAATTTTTTTTTGTATATTGCATTATTTAATCTGAATATAAATTATATATAAAATTGCATAGTAAACAACCATTAATTCTAATTATTATTTTATTATCCTTACTCGTGTTGTTCAAGATATTTTGTAGTAGTAGTAATAGTAAACTGTCCTGTCCTTGGACAATTCCATAAAAAACAAACAATAAAAACAATACAAAATACAGTAGTTACAATAATTATAATGCTAACTAAGATAAATATTTGATATTCTTGAAGACTTTATACCAAAGTGCTGCAGTTTGTATGTGTGATATTGTTTGTCTTGAACCGCCATGTAAAGTAATGCCCCAATCCCAGTTGCATCATCAGCAGTCATCATCTTATTGATGTAGCATGTATGTGGGACACTGAGAGAAAGTTTTGATCAATAACGCCAATAGCAAAACAGCAATCCTTCAACTCAATATAGCTCCTCAAGCAGAGGTCACTGTGGACCCAAGTCTAAAGTCAGATTTCTTCATCAAACCTAATAATTTTACAAAAACATCCTTACGAACCTGTGATGCAGTGCTAACACACCCTTCAGTTTACTTAACACACGCTGTATTTGTTTTGTTTCCTCTCTCCATGATGGAGCAGTCTCTATACGTGTCTGTCTGTCTCCATGAGAACGGTTTCCAGGTTGTAAAAGGGCTGATAAGGCTGATAAGAGAATCAGTCACATGTGCAGTGCCTCGTGAAAGCTTCAAGGTTTCCTACAGGAAAAAAAACTCGCTGACCTGACTAATAAAAGCTACAAATCTACAAATAAAGCGAGTTCCTCTGAAACAAGCAGGAGCCTCTTCATCAGCGACAAGGGCACCAAGTAACCCATCACGACTCATGTACCCATCTGTATGCAGCTACAAAACAATGATGTAAAACAAGAACAACAACCACACAGCACAGTACGTATGACAGAAATATTATAATGTATTAAATGATCTAACACCAAAGTTTTCAGCATTAATCGAGAAAAAGATCAAAATAGTCAAATGTATTTTTCTTTTACTTGCAAATTTAACCATAAAAAATTCTTACTGGTCATGTCCAGCATTTGCCATAGTTCATGATAATTTAACCAATTAGGAATGCAACGATATGGATTTTTGGGGCAATATCTATAACTCTTTAGATTTGGAGGTTGATAACCGGTTCATAAGCAGATAAATATATTATACTGTGAACAACTGATTTTATTTGAAAAACTTCATAAAAGTTTGATCAGATCTTAGAATAGCACACTCTGCAAAAAAGAACGATAATTTAAAAAATGCAAGGTGATTAAATAGACCCATATTTCTGATTTTACAAAAATAGATTATTTCCTTTTAATTGCGTATAAAATTACCTTGTAACTTGACTGTTGCATAAAAATAGTAGATTAAAGAACAAAACGAGAGGCAGGCAATTCTGTAAAATGACTATTGGCTTAAAGATATCAGCCTAATTTTGATATCGGACTGATAACGATAACATTAAAAATAGCATTTATTGGCCGATGACAATATGGCCTGCGATATATCATGCATCCCTAACACCAATTCATTTAGCCAAAAATTTTATCAAAAGTGTCTTCCAAAAAAACTTCAACTAATTCTAATGAGAGACAACAGACTGTAAAAGAGCTCAAAACCTAAGAACAGGCAATACACAAACCAAAGCAAAAGTACAGCAGGTTAAAGTTGTTTTTAAGTAAAAATATCTACATCTTTCCAGTGACAATGGGTAAATATAATATAATATAATATAATATAATATAATACAATATAACATAATATAATATAATAGTAGTATTAAAAATTTGTATATTAAGACTCTGATCAATGTATCAAGTACATCAATACTTTTATACAGTAAACAAATTAAACTGCTATATTGTCAGAGAGATGTTTCCTTTTCAAATATTTTTTTGCAAGATTGAAGACTGCTGAGTGATGTCTGCTGAAAGTTCAGCATTGCCAAAGGATTAAACAACAGTTAAGAATGGCTAAAATAAAACAGAAGTGCAGCTTTGGTGTGACAGAAAACCCTGTAGTCATTAATGTTTCCATTCAAAAATGCGAGTTAAATTTATGTGCAAAACTGGAATATCGCATAAAAGACGTGCGAATAAAGCAGCGTTTCCATCCAATGAGTCACAGTCACAGAGATCAAAATTGTCACTTCCTGATTAACTGGCGTCAAAATACTAACAGAAAAAAGGGAATTTGCGGCACTAAGAGAAGCTGTGTGAATCTTTTTACACCTCAGAAGACAACACCAACACGCAATGAATGCGTATTGTTCAAGGATGTGAGATGCAGTGCACAGACGTTCTTGATTTTGGATGTCATTAACAATATAAAACCACTAATACTGAAATGATTAAGGCGTTTTAGAAAAACCAAAACTACAATTCAGATGTTTCACAGTGTGCTCAGCCTGCTGGTTCTTCCATTCACACACATTGTTTTTCTTTTTTTTTTAATCTCTTATAATAAAATCACATGACCTTTTTTAATGCGCTGCTGGAATTTGTTGAGTAAAAGTGCTTCCATTGTAGTTTTTGCGCATATTTTCTTACTAAATAAAAAGTTAATCCTACTCTGTTACGCGCAAAGATTTTTTTTGCTAATTTTCTGTTGATGCGCATCTTGATGTTTCCATCAACTGATTTTTATGCGCATATCCAAAATGCACAAAAATAGGTGGATGGAAACATAGCTATAGACAAGGTTTTGAACTATAATACAATATAAAATATGGTCATAAATATTTATGTCACTCAAGCAATCATATAAGCAAAAATATGGTCACTCAAGCAATCATACTGAGACATTTTGTCACTGATGCTCATGTTGCCTGTAGTATTTGTGCATGACTGTCAGTGTTCATTTTGATGCCTTTATCTGACTGAAAGGAGGTGAAAAAAAACTGTGGAGAATCTTACCTGGAGGAACACTGTAGCGTGCAGAATTACTGCCATCAGGTTGGGGTGAGGCTTTGCTAGGCTCCCGAGGAGAAAGTCTGTATGGAGAGCCCGGTCTGCCTGCTCCACCAAGAGCTTCCTGCTCCATCAGTTTCAGGTCATATGGCATATAAGCGAACGGTTTACCTGAGGCAGGACACAGAGGGAAAAAACTATCATACACACCAAGAAGAGACGCAAAGAAAAACACCAAACAACAAGTGCACTTTATAAGGGAAGCTATTGGACATGAAAACATCTCATTTAAACCATACTTTAAGTAATATTCACATGTATAGATATAGAAAGGTTAATTCAGTGCTATCACTGTAAATGTTTTGGCAAGCAAAATGTCACAGCAGCTTTTTAGAGCTACAGTCTGCTGGTCCGTGAGGAAGAGGTTGAGCAAAACTTGCTGTTTCAAATGGATATCACTTCCAGAGAGTGACCGAATGTTCCTTTTGGTTGGCTGCTTCTGTCTGGCTCTATCAAAAACAGCACTGTGCTTCTTAGCTGAGAAGAGCAAAGTCCACTGTCTCTCTCCCGGCGTACTCAACACCCTTCAAATATCTCTTTTGGAGAGCCATTATAAAGGAGGGGAGGAGGAAAAATAGAAAAATGTCTCTTTCTCTCTTTGTCGTCAATGTCTTTGCTCAAACTTTTTGGCATGTAAAAAGCGAGCGAGAGTGCATGGGAGGACAAAACAGAGCCACTACAGGCGCATCACTTTCTATTTGTTTTGCAGCGGTCCATCTGCTTGTGTGTTATTGTCTGTTTGTCTCAGGGGTGATTTGCTAACCTCATTTCTGTATTGTTCATTGCGCTCTACCCCTCAGAGACAGCTCTCCTGGCCAGTTGTTTTCTAGCTGATCTCAGACGCGTTTTAGAATTTTTTAGACATGTTTAATGAGACATCAGAGCAATTAAAATGAAGAGCATTTTATGCTCTTTTCAGGAACGGGCCTGTTTTGACAAGCATTGACAATTATATTCCTTCATTTACCAGATGCTTTTATCCAAAGTGACTTCAAAGTGAGCAATACAAAAAGCAAAAACAAAAAAGCAGCAAGCCATGCACAAGCATAACACATTTTCGGCCATTTTTTAACGAAAGGGAATACCTCTCACTTTAGTTAAAATATAACAAAGAATATATAAAGTTTGCATTTACAGGGTTTATGCTGGAATCCTTAAGGTAATTTTAAAAACTTTAAGACTTTTTAAAGACCTTCTCAGAATATTTTAAGACCTCATTGCCACCTCAAGTTCTAATCAGTATAAAACCTTTAACTTAATAAACAGTTGTAGTTAAATAAATCAATAGAGCACAACCATGCAACAGAACTCAGATAAGCTCGGAGGAAACAAAGATTGAAAGAATAAATTACACGGTTATTTTTTAGTGACAGGCTTCAGCCACTGTTTAAATTCGTCTTTCTCCAACCAAGTGTATGAAACCTTTCATTTTACATTTGCCGTCTATTTCGTTTTATGGTTTCGCTACATGTGGAGATCGTCACATCACCTTCCTATGTTTGTCGAAAAATAACTTTACATCACCCAGACAAAGTTTGGCCAGACGTGCCCCGGCCCGTACCAATCGCACAAATCGAGTACACCATTGCTAATATTGGAAGGAAAATAAATCAATTTAAATATATATAAATATATTTTTGAATCAAACACTTTGGACAACGCATAACCAAAACTTAAGACCTCATAAAAACGCAATTAAGACTTTTTAATACCTTTTAAAGCAATTCATTTTCTCATAATTGATTTATCAACTTTTAATACTTGTATTAATAATGTAAGAGAGGGAGAGAGGGAGGGGGAGAGAGAGAGAGAGAGAGAGAGAGAGAGAGAGAGAGAGAGAGAGAGAGAGAGAGAGAGAGAGAGAGAGCAGGCAGTGTCAGAGGAGACCTCATTAATATTCATGATAGGGCTAGGCCGATAGACGATGCCATCATCCAGCCGATGGCCAATACACAGCACGATGCTGAGCCCGCATCGCTGATCCTCCACCCCGCACCCCTTGCAAACACACTCACGAAAAATACACACTTAGGTCCCCATTTACATTAATATGTCTTAGTATTAAAATGTCATTTTATAACGAAAATTATCCACATTCACACCGTGTTTAACCTAGAATTTCTGAACAGCCCTCCATCCACTGAAAACACACATCATTTGACCCCACACACACACACACACACACACACACACACACACACACACACACACACACACACAAACATACAGTCAGTCAGTCAGTCAGTCATGCGCTCATCTGAGCTCCAAAGAGCAGTGCACGTTGGCCAGTTTATCAAGGATGTACCGCTGGATCGCTTCTCACTATAGTTGTCAAACGTGATATTTAATTAATCTTGTCTCTATCTAACGACTCTTTGAATCTATCAGGCAACGTGTCACAGCATCAATACACTGCTTTAGTCATTCACTTTCACACTTGTACTTAATAATTTAAGTGAAAACCTCAAATACTGTTGGTAGTGCAGCTTTTTTACCGACCGATCTAAAACGTGACAGGTGGTAATTTGTGTGCAAATTATCTTTATTTATTTATGATTTGTTTATGGGTAAAACAAAGACCATGAGGGTCAGGCAGTTGAAACGGTAGGCTATAAATAATTAATTCGTTATGAATTAATAAATTATTCATAAATAATTAATTCACCTCTGCCTATGATGATGGTGCCACCATCCATCGTGATGTTTTACATTAGACATCGTACGATGCCAAATTGGTCGACATCGCCCAACCTTAATTCACGACTCAAGGGGTTTTTTATGGCATAATAAATGAGCAAATAAAACTATTTTGGAGATTTTTTGAACTTACCTAAGCCATATATGCACTATGTAGATATAAAAGAACAACTTAACTTAGTAAATCAATGTAGTTTATGGCATCTTTAGGAAACTATGGATCACTGGAGCGGCCAAAACTGACCAAAGCACAAGGTTAAATTATCAGAAGGTAAGCTTTCTGCTGGATTTGTGGGGTCTTGTTTTTTTTCTCCAGTGTTTTTGAGCAATGTTTTTCTTCGTGAGACTCACCTTCTCTGTCTAGTACAGTGGGGCTGTGCGTTGTGACGCGCGTTCTGCGGTCAGACTCGTTCTGGTCTATTCTCTGTTTGTCCTCCTGCACAGACTCATGCACAGCTTTGATTTGGTGCTGGAACATAGCAAACCCGCTCATGGGACCACCAGGTACTCCACTGTGACCAAATGGAGCTGAAACCTAAACAAACCATTCAGTAACAGAGAGGATTCAAATAACGATTACATGCCACACCTATTGATATAAAAAATATAATGACACACTTTAACAAATCATTTAAAAGTGCACAACTTAACCAATTAACCCCATTAGTAGGTGTTGATTTGCAACAAGATGCTAATTTCTCTTAAGGCAAGCATTGTGAACGGCCAATCAGGGCCTCAGTCATATTAAATCCATTTCACATCCACACCAAAATCACCACAACAGACAGACCTCCAAACAGCACAACTTATCAGCCCAACATATATTCACTCGTCATGATTTCAGTGTGGAAAATCAATTGGCATTTGCTGATTTGTTTGCTGAAGGCTGCAGAAGCGAATCACAGAGCGTGATCTGCAGAGGTGGAGATGGAGGTGGGACTCACATGACGGGGTGGCTGGACCCTGTCTCTGTCCAGAGGGGCATATCTGAATGCTAAGTGGGGGTAGAGGCTATGGGGACTGACCATAGGAGGGATGGTTGCGGCCCGCTGCTGTATTTGCTGCATGTTGAGGAGTTTGGCTGAGGACACGACCACTGAGCCTGAAGGACCAAGCAGTGATGGCTTCTCCAGAGAGTACATTCTACCAAGGGAAGAACAAAAAAAACAAAGTGCATTAGCTACTGATATTCTACTAAATGTTTAAATACTAAATGGGTTTTGGAACATATGCAACAACAAAGAAATTAGAAATGCACAAAAACGTTTTTTTTTTGTTTTGTTTAAAGTGCATTACAGTGGTCCTTCGTTAATCTTGGGAGTTACGTTCTAAAAATAACCCACAATAGTTGAAATCGGCGAAGTAGTTTGCTTTCTTTCTCACAATTATTATAGATGTTAAGGCTGTGAAACTCCTCACAACACAATTTTCTCAGACAGACATTAACACTTTTCTCTTGTTTAAACACTTGCGTAACCCTCTTTATTCCTTTAGCATGTCCAGAAGTCGATGGTTATCATCTTCCTCGGCCATTTGGGTGCTACGGTGGGTGCCTTTGATGAAACGTTTTGTCTACATTATGAGGTTTGTTGGGGTTGAAAACTTACGTACAACCAAAATACAGTATAGCACTTCATATTGATCAAAGATTAATGTCAATTTGGCGTGCTGAACGCATTCTGTACTGTAGAGGAGAAACGGCATTAAGGAGATTGATTGACAATGGAAAAGGAGAATTAGTTTTCCCAGCTGTACCAATGACACAGATTTTTATTTGTCTGGCAAACAATTTACTGAATTACACCAAAATTTTATAATAATAATTAAACTTTTTGGCAGACACGTTTGTCCAAAGCAACTGCCATAGCATTTAATATTTCATTGAGTTCAGTTGATTTCACTGATAGGAATTTTATATATACATTGGTTTTTAAATATATATGTATATATGTAAGCATTTTGAGAGAGCTGTATGGTCATGGTGCTTTTGTGACGCACAACTTGAACTTTAAAATATGCGTGTAAAAACTATTGACATTCGGTCAAATGAAATTGATGTACATGGAAACCTTAACAAATCCTACAGTTTCCAAAGTATTGACTGGTAGTGTATGTGAAATCTGATACGATGTTACAAAGCATTAATGTAGGCTATGACTTGAATTTCTAGGTAAAAAAACAAATAAATACTGCTGTGCAAAATATTGTGTCAGACATGAAAATTATGATAGTCATATTCCTTCTACATGACAAATAAAAGTTACACAAATACAACAGTTTTTTTTATTTCTTGACATATTGACCATGGGATTAAGTTTTTAAACCAGTTAAGAACCACTGCTTCCGATATTAATGAATAAAACTAATGATTCATGCAGCGGAACACTGCAGCTGGAGATACTGCACAACATTTATACAAATTAACCTGCAGCTACAGGGGAACCTTATGAAACCATTCACAATTGAAAAAAACAGCCCTAGGATAAAAAAACTCATAACATAATTAGAGATGTAACGATTCACCGTGAGCAAGTTGAAAAATTATTCAAATATGTGATGATTCAAACTAGTAGAAACACTGAACGAATCATGATCCATGATACTCTGTTTTGAACAGACGGGACGCTGTATTCACAGGCGCAAACATGCTTTACTTGAACATCAGGGTCAATTAAGAGGTTGGGGAAGCAGAGTAAAATAACAGCGGTGAAGTGCACGAGACAAAGCACAAAAACATTTTTAACTCAAACATTTTTAGAAAGATCTGTTTTAAAATAATTAAGATTAGAATAGCAACTTAGTTATGGCAGAAAATATATTTTTAGCAAAAAATGTACAGCATTTAAGAAAAAAAAAATGTAAGGACTTTTCACCTTAAAATAAGGTAAAGTTTCAAATAATTTTGTTAAAAAATCATGACTAAATCGTATCATGAGATTATTATTGTAAATTGTATTAAAACGTAAAACCAGGTGAATGGTTACATCCCCTAACATAATATAATCTGACCCTTAGTTTCTCACCTCTGTCGGTCAGGTTCAGCCTCCACATCTTCGTCGGCACTGCAGGTGGCGCTGGAGTCATTGTCGGAGTGCTGCTGCTCCCCCTGTCTCTCCTCCTTGTCCTTGACCTCTGGCTCCGTCTTGACCTGCACCTGTGCCCTATCAGTGCTCGGAGAAGTCATCTCCACATCTTGCGGCTCGCTCTTTGGATGGATCTGCATTTCATAAGCTGAGCGTGCTCGATCATCCTGAGGAAGCACATCTCCAGCTCCTCCTTCTGGACTCTTCTCAATTTTAACCTTCAGCTCATCGTATGGAGACTCCTGGCCTTTGGCATCTGCCACCGGGCCTTTGGCTGCAGTGACGTCCTGGTCTGATCCACCATCCACTGCTGAAATGGTATGAGTTAGTGATTCTGAGGGTTTGGAGGGATCAGTTTGAGTAGGAGAAGGCGCACTCTCTGTGTCTGAACTGTTATCTGGACCTGAGAAAAAGGGAAGAAGGAGAGTATGATTGAGCCATCACATCCTCTTGAAATTCTTCATTCAACTGTGTAAAAAGGACAGAGAAGATCAAATCCAATCTATTTCAATCTCAGCTACAAAAACACAAAGGCAGAAAAGCAGAACAACCCTGCCGTGACAGAGCAGAGGTGGCATTTGAGGTCACCAAAGCTGCATGCGGCATCACGCAATCAAGCTAATGCACTTCTGAACAGCAAACATCCTTTGGCTAAGCACAGCACTACCTTTCCACTGTAAGCATGTGATGATGATACACCCTCAATTCATATTTTTAACAGGAAGCTATACAATATTATATTTGTGCATATACATTAGGTTAGTCAGTACTAAAGCCAAATCTGAAGCATATCTAACAAAATAACTTACGATAACGGTCTAAAAACTAGTACACCCAAATGTAAATGTTATAGAGAAATATTAAATACAAACAATTAAAAAAAGAGGGAAAAAAATGCTAAATTTTATTAATATTTTGTAGGCTGTTTTTTTTAGCGAGATTTTGCTTAAATTTAATCGTAGTATTTTTCAATTTCTAAATATGTTTGGTGACTAAAATCTAACTTTTAATAAATATATTTGTTTAATAAATCTGTTTTGCTTAAATGCACTAAAATACATTGCCTGAATTTACTGAGAAAAATATTCAATTTCAAAATGGGCTGTACTTGATTACGCTGAGCACTGTACATAGACAAACATACATTTCTGCATTTACACTGCTGACTTTTTTCTAGGAAGTTTAATCACCAGAATGTGAATTTCAGGGGGATTGGGGGTCTAATGTTCCCCCTTGGGTCTATCCTTTAATAGTTAAGAAGTAGTTTGCTCTGATCTGTCTCTTAAATATTATTAATATTAAAATTATATGCTTGCAACAAAAATATAAATTCATCAATTTAAAACTGGCAAATCTAGAGCACCGACAGACAGTGTAAGTGCTCACAAAACATGATTCTTTAAAAAAGGTGTTTGTAGGTGTTAGTAAAACTAAATGCATAGTTTGTGTTTTATTCTACACTGGCTCGCACATGGAAGTTAAACAGTAAAATAAAAATTGTGAGGTCTGTCATAGTTATCTTTTAATAGGTGCAAGAAAGCAAACCTGTCCCCGTTTATTTAATTTTACAAATGTCATTTAAAACCACTCAATATCCCATTAAACACTGAAAACACAGCCTAATAACAAGTTTGAATAACAAATTAAATGTAATTGAATTAAATATATAAATTAGGTATAAAATAGGTATTTACCAAACATAAACAAAAATCTTGACCCCTCGATTGTCAATGTATAATTTGCACCCTGGCTATCACAATTGAAAATATTTTGGGTTTCCTTGTCTCTTTTCAAAATATCTAAAAAATATACTTTTTTTTTTTTTTTTTGCACTTTAAGAAACAACGAGTCAAAATTAAATTAGACTTTCCCCAAAACAAGCCTAATAATCTGCCAGTGTGGTAAGCAAAATAATTTTGTTTTAGGTTTGAAATGCAGATATTTGGACATGAAACAATACAAAAAATTATTCTAAGAAACATATTTTTTGATTTTTTTGTAAATGTAAATCAACACAGTCATCTTCATTGTATAAATAATTAAATGCAACAAATCTTTGTTATGCCTTCAAAAGTCATAATTTCTTGTGCCCAAATGTTTTAAACTCTATTGACATGCTCCGTCACAGGCCTTAAAATCCCATGCAAATGATAAACCTTCCCTTTATTTTGGTTAATCTTAGTGTTTTGTGGCACCTGGTCAACTTTAATCCATACTCAACATTGTAAATCCGGTGATGTGATTATTGCTGATACACATTGTGATATTGATGCTGAAACGATATATTGTGCAGCCCTATTGCGAGTAGTCTATTAGGTTCAACAAGTATGCATTGATTTAATGAAAAAGTTAAAACATAATATTGTAAAATATAAAAACTGAAAACGATGTGTGCTTCCTAGATTCCTTGATGAATGCAAACTTCAAGAAATCAGGAACATGAATGTCTTTACTGTCACTTCACTGATCAATTGAAAGCATACTTTCTGAAAAAAAAAAAAAAAAAAAAAAATTCAAACTTGCATCTCTACACTAACAGGCAATACACAAAACTCCTCCTGCCTGCAGGTTACAAAGAGCAAAGTTGTCCTAAAAAAGCCAAAGGAGCAACACACATTCAACAACTAGAAAGCAACTATCCTTCTCTCTCTCATCTATTATTCCTGCCTCCTCCTGCCGTATGGACACTCTCTGCCACTCTCAAAGTCTATCTGTCTCTCTGTCCCACTCCTGGAGAGTGGTGAAGGCTAACCTGCTTTGCTCCAGGTGTGTCAGCAACTGCTACTTCAAAAAGCAGATGGGTGAGAGAAAGAGGGAGGTTTGAGGGAAAGAGAAGGAGGAGAACAGAAGAAAGCAGCATCTCTCAGATGACAGGACAGCAGACCAGGGTAGAAGCCTTGCAGCTTGCGCTTACAGAAAACAGAATGTGAATGAGGTCTATAATGCAGCAGGGTCCAGCAGAATTAAAAATGAAAGAGAACTACTAAAATGTTCAGTAAAAAGTAAAAGCAAGTCACTGCTTTTTTTTACATAAATTATTACTTTTTTTCTTTACATTGCAACATTTATTTTGTATTCATCAAAAAAAGTCTCCTGAGTATGAAATTAGGGATGCTCATAATAACCGATTCACAGTAAACCGAAAGGGTGTGTTCTTAACAGATTAATAGTTTCAGGTAAATGATTGAATATATATATATATATATATATATATATATATATATATATATATATATATATATATATATATATATTTTTTTTTTTTTTTTTTTTTTTTAATTGGCTACATAAATGTGCAACACATAATTAACTCGCAGGACAGGAACACATGCAACCACACATGCTTACAGACATATTTGGCAAAGAAGAAAAATGGAAGAATATTGCGGGTCACAGACGAGTTGATGCCAAACCAGCGCTGATGCTGACTGCCTCTGTCCTATATCTGAGTCATAAACACTTCTGTTTATTTTCACAATTGGAGAAAGAAGAGGCAAAACTTTTGAAAATGTGCGCTGCTTTGGAAACAAGCTGGCCACAAGTTGGAGCCTCAGAGTTTTCTCTCTATTAGAGTGTGCTCCAGCACCGCTCATAAACACAACAAACAGGCTATTGTTGTGATGATTTTGTTTACAACCAACAAACCAACCTTTTTTCCATTTGCAAAATGACAGTTATTAATAATAATTCCATTTGCAAAATGACAGTTCTTATAAAATATCAACTAAGATAGGTAATATAGAGGTAAAAAACAAAGATGTTTATGATACAAGAATAACAGAGGAGTATTGGTTAAATTAATATTTTCCAAGGAGCAATCGATTTAATGTAGCCTGATATCTTTATTTGACGAGAAAAAAAACATGATGGGAAAAAACACCCTGTGCTAGTCCTTAAAAAGGATTCAGTCAGTGTTTTCATTTTGTAATTCAAAAATGTCATTTAAGTGAAACGTTATGTTAAGTTATGTTCTGTTGTTAATATGTTCACATGTAAAATAAATCAGCATTTTGAAATGCAATATTTAATGTGTCAGACACAAAATAGACACGTCAATTATTTTAAGTCACATGGCCCCAAAAATTATTATTAAATAACAATTTAATAAAGCTGACAAGTAAACTGTTAATATTCGGTTAACGAGTGGTGGTTGACGTTGGCAAAATTAGCCGAAATGAGCATCGCTTCATAAAATCACTGCATTAGAATGACTTCTAAAAGATCATGGGACATAGAAGACTAACGATTATTATTGTTCTTTAATTTGATTGTTTAAATGTTGCTTCAAGAGCTCTGAAATGCATTTGTAGATTGGTATTGTGGGCCCTGAATTGGCAAATTTTCTTCTCAAAAGAAATAACTGCCTATCAAATGGAAGTTACTTGGTATGAACCTTTTACAGAACTACATAAAAGACTCCAAGTCATGCTGTAAGACAGAATATCACCCACAACCAAACCCGAAGAACAGAACACAGATCAAACCTACTCTGCAGAAGCACTCTGTTTTCCTCCAGCAACTTTTTTTTTTTTTGAAGCTTTAAAGCCAGGGAACGCTTATATAAGAGCGAGCGTGGCAGGCAGAGCAAGTCCAGATCTCTTATCCCTTCTTCACATTCCCTCCATTTCCAATCTCTTATTCGCTTGTTTCCCTTCTCTTTCATCCACCCTCCCCTACTCATTTGCCTGATTCCCACTCATTAAGCGTCCAGACAGCAGTAGAGGGAGGATGTTGACCTCTGTGGCAGTGCAGCGCGGTCTGGGGTTTCGCTGTCAGATCGAATCAAACGCACTGCAGTCAGACAGGTCAGCACACTGCACTCCTGCTCTCTCACTTCATCCCTCCCTTTCTGTGTCAATCGCTCAGTTTCTGCTCTCTTTACATTTTGACCCCTGCTGCTTCTCTTGCTCTCTGCTTGATCGGACTCTGGGTTCACAGGTCACAGAGATTGACAGCGATGGGCTTTGGAGAGTTTGTTGAGAGAGATTAATGCACAGATGTAGATCATACCGTCACTCTCCTCATCGTCATCAGGCACTGGATCGCTCTGCGAGGGGTCTCGATTTCCACGAAGCCGGCGGGAACCCTGCACACAACAACATGAGAGGAACAAAATTCAGAAGATTACTATCAGAAGACATTAACCTGCAGAGATAATAGAAATACAAAACTTCTACAAGATTTAAATGTGTATTAAATAAGAAATTAATGTTATTTTTAACAACATGTTATCACTGTTTATATTTTGGAGTAATTTTTTGATTAGTAGAAGTACTCCATGAAGCTGGACCTGTACCTGTACCTTGTGTTGCCGTAGTAGATTGTCTAGGTTGTATCGCCTCTTGTTGTTGAAGTAAAAGTTCTTACATTGAGCTTCACTCTTACTGCCTACCATCTTAGCAATGGCTGACCAGTTCCTGCCATGTTCAACCAGACCTGTGCACAAGAAGAAACACAGGTAACATTATGAATGAACAGAAAAATATGTACCTGCAGTCAGATGCAACAAACCCTTAGTAGTAAACTAACTGGTTGTAACTGGTTGTCGTAGCAAAGACTGGTCGTAACCAAAAGAAAATTCCAAAAGGGTTCCATTTTCAAGTGAAGACAAGAACTTGTTCACTTCAGGGGCACCATCTAAAAGCATGAAAGATTGCTGGGCTTCATGCAGTGGCTGTGCCACTTGCTCTGCCTCGGTGGTGCAGATAATCCTGCAAGCTTAGCTAGAATGGATGAACTTGTTAAGGCAGGATGTGCAGGGCACCACGAGGTTGTAGCAGCCCAATTAGCTAAACTCCTGATGATCAGAAGCAGCCTGATTTCTTAGTATCTCACAGGAAGACACATTAGAGATAATTACTCCAGGTTGCACAAGAAACAAATCAATTAACATTATTAGGTCAAGAAATCAGATATTATGATCTATCAACAGGTGTTGTCTGTAAACATTCATTCTTCACAAACTAAACATTCATGTTGGTCAACACAGCAAAATGTCTGTGACCATCTTGTACAAACGTGTTGAAATTTTCCCTTTATTCTTTATTAAAACTACTTAGGGGTAGTTTTAAAACCCAATACCATGGTATACTGTTAACAAACCTCTCAATGTTGCCTACCAAGAGAACTAGAATATTTATTTTTCCATGTTTAAAGATGAAGGTTCTTGGAGCACACTAAGATTGTTGGGCTTTTAATTCATCTGCCTGGGGAAATGACTAGGAATAACAGCAATAAATGGTGAAACTACTTGCTCTATAAAAAGCGTTTATGACTGTATATTAAAAAGTATATATAATGGGCAACTACCAGTTTAACACATCGGACTGCATAATGAGCCTTAAATATTTGTGGTTTAAATTTTATGGATTAAAAGTTGTAAAAACCATGAGACCAGTGAGACCAGCAGTTTCAAGCCACTAAGGTTCTAATGGCTGCACCTGCTCTTACATGAAAGGACAAGGTAAATATTGGGCTCTTGACTGTAACACTGCAAAAGACTAACTTTAAATTCAATATTCAAACTCAAATATTAGGGATGCACAATGTTTATCAGAGAGATAAATGATCAGGTCATAAGGGTAAAATTAATTCCTCCTTATTGCTCTGATAAATAAAATATAATGACAATATCTGATAAAGTAATCCAGTAGTTTAAACAAATAATAAACTGTCTGGTTTTTACAACTTTACTAATTAGCATAAATCTGCAACTAAACATGAAAGATGTCTGATGAGAACATTTTTATAATGACCAATATTTCTAGGCCTTAAAGCTAGCCTTGGCCAACATGTTACAAATATGCATGCTAATACAAAACTAGTTAAAAGTGATTTGTGTTACCTAATCTAAGGTGTTAGCATATATATATTAATTGAATTTTTCAGAATGAGTTGTATACACTGCAATGAGTAGAACATAAACAGTATGCAGTATTTTTGAAGGGGGAAAAAAACAGAAGAAAAAACAACAACAGTGTGGTCTAATTCAAAACAATATTACAATATCACGGTGTGCACAGTTAAGAATAAATAGTAGACTTGTAATCAAAGACAGGTCAAAGGAATTTTCCACAGCTTCTGAAATGAATTGGATTTTCCTTTTAATATATGTCTAATCTTTTCCATAATTATGGTTTCTTTAATTAGGATTATCCAGTCCTTGACAAGAGGAGGTTCTGTACCGACCCATTTATTCATAATTAATTTCCTCCCCAGCACCGTTAGCATATTTTTATATCAGTACCAGACAGTGAAAAGACAACTTTGATGGTCAAATCTTACATTACTTCACAAAACATTGTATTGAACTTATGCACCAGACAACAAGATGGAATTCAAGAGGCCTCCACCTTCTTCATACATACATACACTTTAACCAGCCCATCTAAGGGCCTTGCTATCCCCTAACCACTCAAAGCCGCTAAACACTCACTACTAAGAACGACATGCCTTGAAATGACAGGAATTTTACCTTGGCCATGAAAACTTCTTTGTAATCACTTTGCAGCAAAGGACAGTAGTATCAACTAGAACCAAAACTCCTAACAAAAGTGTGTGTGGTGGTGTATGATTCCACGAGTGCTGAATTAATCACCACAAACATCACAGGTTCAACATCGACCACCTTGAGCCGCAGTGGTTTATAACTCATGCTGACCTTGATTCTCTCTCTCTACACAGACATTCTCTATTATCTCACTCCACTGGCCTTGTGTGGCAGAGTAAACCTGGTTTATGCCTGTTAAAGCAAGCAAAAGAAGTTGCGGGATTTAACAAATCAAACTAAAGAGCTTTATATTTTTTGCTCAACACTACCCTTTGTTTGAGAAAACAGCAGCGTGCCTCTCAGGTCAGCATGACAGCTACAGTGGTTCTCGTCAGAATACAAAACAGTTCCTCCAAACAAATCCTGAAACTCGGTGTGCAGACTGCACTTCTGTTCCTGAGTTCGTCATGTTGGACTGTCCTCCAATTAAACTGAACTTTGCAGCGACATTGATGGCTCACCAGAGGATTGTACAAAAGACACAAACACACACACACACACACACACACCTTCATGTTTGTTCCTCAGAGGACTGAACTTCCATTCTACTAAATAAAGGATTGACAAAAAAAAGAGCACAAAGTAAGAGGAAGCACAAAGAATGCACTTGGATGACCGCAGTCTGACCTGAAAACACTTCTGCAAACTCTGATGCTTTAAAAAGCCCTGAGGGTAGATTGTGCATTAATGATTCTGTGAGTGCTTTTAATTTTTTAGGAATTCAGACACTTATTGCACTTAAATTTGTTAATCAATATACGTGTGCAAACTTGTTTACCACAAAAACAGAAGTGCACCTTTATTATCTCAGGGTATACATTACTAACAATGTGAAAAGTCTATTGTTAAATAAATATAGTGTCAACACTTCCATAATGACATTGTCTCAGAAGAGTTGATCAGTAAGTATACATAAACTGCTTCAGAAATGTCATGAGTTAAGCAAGTTAAAACCAATGTCCACTGTCCTTCTTTCCAGCGTGTTAATGCAACCAGCCAAAAACACCAACTAGTGAATACATTCCACAAGAGGAAGACTCTTTTCCTCTGCCCGCTCCTCCTGCTGTCACACTGTCAGTGACTGTGGAGACAGAGCTGTAGACTGAAGAGTGCAGCTGAACCTAGACCTGTTTCTAGAGAAACTTGTGAAAGCTGTCAAGATCATGTCCAAGTCACATTCACCAAATATAAAGAAAGTAATAAAACTTTATTTTGAAAGAGTGAAGCATGCATTAGGACTGATATGATTTAGCTTCAGGACCATTTAAATGAACCTTTCCTATAATTTGATGGATTAAATTTTTTTTTTATAAAAATACTGTAATATTTTCTGTTTTAGTATAATAATATTAATACTTTAAAAGAGTATTGAAGGCCAATTATGCTATAAGTAATTGGAAACAACAACAACAAAAAAAGTGTACTTCAGTTACATTTCATGATTTGATCATAAATACTCCACATCTCGTGCTGCAAATGCAAGTAAAATATGCAGATGAAGACTGTTGATCAAGGAAGTGCCCAGTATATTGTTTATTTGCAATGCAATGTCTTTAAGTACATAAATATATTTAAATAATCAAAATATAAACAAAAATAATTCATTTAAACAGTTAAATAATTGTTCATTACTTTAAATTAAATTGTATGATTATAATATAGTTGGATAAAATTTAGCATTTGACAATTTGGAGTTTGGTAAAAAGACCAGGGTGGCACTTGATCAAAAATGTTGTTTTTTTCCCATTAACTTACTGTAAATTAAACATTTTTTTTGTTATTTTCAGAAATTATCCTACTTTATTTATTTTGTTTCGGAAAATGAACAAAGGATTTTTTATAATAGATATAAAATATAAATATAAAATATAATCTTTTTGTAATATTATAAAAGTCTTAACTCATTCTTTTGATAGGTTTAATGTGTTCTTGAAAAGTAAAGGTATTCATTCACATAAAAGATGAATCAATACGTTTTTGTATAAATCAAATTTTTTGTAATCATAATAATTTTGTATAAATGTAAGGTAGAATAATGTCACAAAAGTTGCCATACTACATTAATAGGTACGTGTTCCTGTTAGTAAAATAACAACAACAACAACTTTTTTTTAGTGAGAATATTTTGGGGTGACATGCAACCAAGACGATTTGCTCAAAACCTTTTCATTAAAAGCCCATTTAACTTTTAACCCAAAGCAGAACCTTTGCACTCTCCGCTATTCCAGTCATTCTCTCAGTGTGTCTAGAGGTGAATGGTCATCTTGTAGAGTTTCTAGTGTGTCAAACGGTCACAACACTTGCAGCAGCTTCTGCAGTACAGTCCTGATCTGAGCAATCACTACAGAGAAGATGCTCAACGATGAAACCCGAACAAACTTCAACAAAACTGAAAACACGCAAAACCACAGCCATCAAAGAAGTAGAGCAAAAGTGAGTTTAAGTGCCTGTGAAGATGAGATCGGGCAGAGCCAATCGAGAGGCAGAGAAGGAGCGGGAGGGGGGATGGGGAGTTCGGGAAATGAAGTAAAAGTCAAGCAGTACCTTTTTTGGCGATCTCCATCTCCTCCTCCGTCCAGCGAGACGTCTCTCCAGCTTCAACCGCGCCTGCAGCGACACACACAGTCAGCAGCGTCAGTGAGCAGAGCTACAACACACAGCACTCATCTCGCACCCTCCCTCAGCCCAGACCTCCACCCTTCCTCAAGACCTTCCCTCCCTCCCTCTGTCTCTCTTCCTGTCCTCAACTGCTTTCTGTCCTTTGCCCTGTTTCTTGCTTTCCCTCCCTGCTGCTCGCTGGACTCCACTAAGCAGACTCAACTCGCGCTTTCTCCCATGTCTCCCTCTTTTTTCTCAGAGTCCAGTCAGCTGATCTCCAGCAGACAGTGGAGGAGTGCAGAAGCACCACCCTTCTGGGTCTAAGACCAACACACACACTCACTCACTCACCCATATCATTAGGCAGACTCTCTCATAACAGTAGCCGAGCTGAAGCGAGCAGTGCAACAACCCCTCCCTACGCAATTTCCACTCAAACTACAGCAAGAGCAAGAGAGAGAGAGCGAGAGAGAGAGAGAGAGAGAGAGAGAGAGAGAGAGAGAGAGACGGAGACAGAGAGAAAGACAGCCTGTACACTCCTCTCCCGCCCGCTCCGAGGGTCTCCTTGAAATCGACTAAACACTAAGACAGATTTAGCACAGTGTGAACCTCTGACATTTATGCGAGAGCGCGAGTGTGTGTCCCCGCAGTGTTTGGATGACTTGTGTGGCGAACCTCCGCTAAAACTCTTCAAATAAACGTCTCTTTGGTGACCCACTAGACGCTGTTTACATTACTCCGTGACCCCTGAGAGCGAGCGTGTTGCGTTTATATGCTCGTGTTCCACTGCTTTGTCATGTTGATGGCGGTTTAGACGTAAAATTGGTGCATTATGGATGTGCAGCATCTGTTTAAAACTTTAAACCCACTTTAAAGATGGAGAAAGATGAGAGGAAATCAAACACAGACACAAAGTTCATCAGGCGCGACGTGCCGAGTCTGTGGGCTTGTGGTTTAATAGTGCTGCATCAGATCACAACACACAGCACTGAGGCCAGACAAGAGACTCTATGGTGAAAACAAATACAAAAGCTGAGCGATCTTTAAGGTACTACGCTGTGCTAATCAGCCAAGCATCCTGACGTGTCTAATCTCCTCGGTGGCAAACCATGATGAATACTATAGACTATTTCAATGTGGCCCATCAACATTCCCTGCTTGTTCAAACTACTTCATAACTGTAACAAGAGGCATGTCTATCATATCTTAATGTTATCTTAATGCATAACAATATCAATATGTGGCTCTTTTTGGATTCTTGAAAGCTATAGCAATTCAAAATATAAAACAGGAAATACGTTGAGAGCATTGTTTTTGTTTACATCCCTCAAAATGTTCTATTTAGCAAGTGCTGAGGTCTGTTTTGTTTCTGGTTTTAAACTAGCTGAACGCCATATGAAACAATCAGGTCGGTCTTTCATTCCCAATTTCGCTCTAATAAAACTCCTCCTGACGCTCGCTGCGTTTACCTGCCTCTCATTATCGTCTCCATGGCGATCCCTCCACCCGCTGTCACCACGGCAACACAAACTCAGAGACCTTGAGTCTGGCGTTGGGTGGCAGGAGGAAGAGAGGGATTTGGAGATAGAAGAGGATGGACAAACACTCATGGAGAGCGAAACGGAGCAAAACAGCAACAGAAAGACAAACTAACAGAAGAGCGCAAAAGGAATAAACAGTAAACACACAAGACGTCATAACAGTGAAAGAAAAGTGAAATAACACTGAAAGATTGATGTTGAGTGAGCACCGGGTAACGCAGACTAGCCATGTTTCGTACACAACGATGTTCTGTACAGATTACCTTTTAACGCCTATCTCTGAATAAATACTTATGGGTCGTAGACAAGCTATATATCTGTGTAATCTTTATTTCTTTTATTGAGTTCAGCTTTTTTTTTTTACCACCGAGCACAACTGATACCCTCCTACCATGTGTTTCTAAGAAAATTCAGTAAGTTTGCTACGTCTACCTAATGCGCTTGAAAACAGACAGATTAAACTAAAGGGGCGAGTGTCGCTTTGGAAGCAGACATTTAGAGCAATGACAATATGCATTTAAATTAATGCATCAAAGAGTATTACCGCCTTTATGAAATGAATATTATGTTATCACAAATTGTCAAGAGAGCCTGAAAGACAGGCTGCAAACGCTGTTTGGAAAATCTTTGTACAATGATGATGTTTATATTCATAAAAGGTCAGCCAAGTTAGCGTTAATTTGCATGAATTTAATGTTTTAATATTTTTAATTGTCATGCTGTAATAAAATAAACATAAAATAAACATTAAATGATTGTAAAGTTATAGAATTTTAAATGTTCATAACACACAATAATAGTATATTCTGATGTTAGTTTTTAATAAGACAATGTCCATTTTTGCAGGTGAAATGAAGTTATTCGCTCTTTACGGAACACTGTTTTAATAGTGTATGGAGCACCGTTAATACCCATCATCTTCCGTACACGTGTGTAGGTGGTACTTTTGCCATCTTTTTTCATAAACTACTAGTCCAAAAGACATCAATCAAAATTCGGGTTGTGCAGTGGGTATTCACCCAGAGAATGATCACACAAACATGCTTATTTGGCTTTTAATGACGGAGGAGTGGTCACTTGAGTGCGCTAAACAGTGAAGTGTACGAAACACGGTTAGTAGAGATGCTCATTTCGGTTAATTTTGTTAACCGACAACCGCCGCTTGTTAATCGGATATTAACGGTTAACTGGTCAGATTAATATTAAATTAAATAAATAAAAAATAATTTACGTGTCTATTTTGTGCCCGCCACATTTAATATAACACTTAAAAATGCTGATTTATATTAACATGCTAGCATATTAATAAAAGAACATAACAAGCATCTTCATGCACCTGCAGTGTTTCCAACAGCATAGAAGAACAGTATAAACTAAATAAAATAAATAGGTCTGCCCTAAATTATTTTTTCCCTCAATGATTAATTTAGATTACAAAATGAAAACACTGACTGAATCCTTTTTTAAAACGGGCACAGGCTGTTTTTTTTTCAATCATGTTTTTTTCTATTGTCAAAAAAAAAAAAAAAAAAGCAGGCTTCCTCAAATCGCTCGCTCCACGGAAAATATGCATTTATTTAATGCCCCGCTGTTACTATATCACAAAATCTTTTTACATTTTCAATAGAAATCATTATTTTAAAGATTAGGCTATGTCTTGATATAAGGTTTTCTCTCTCACTCGCGGTTCAAGTGTGCGCGCTGCGGTAATAAAAAGATAATGACAACACGCGTATATGTTGACTTTTTGTAGACAGTTTTGTTGTTTAAACATGATATTGCATTAATTTGCATACATGCTTTATGCACTGTAAAATGAAAGCTAAAGCCTATTTGTTGTGTTTATGACGCAGATCCAGGAGGCAATCAGCATCAGCGCTGATTTGGCATCAACTCGTCTGTATCACACAGCAATATTCTTCTTCCATTTTGCTTCTTTGGCAAATATGTCTGTAGGCACATGTGGTGATACGTTATCGTCCAAGGGCCCAATCACTGCAAACGATCTTTTCTCTTCCAAAAACATGAGGCGCATCTCACTGCCTTTATTGTTGACAAGAAGTGCGGCGCTCTTTTTTTATGTTACTATAAAATGACTGAATCAGCTGGGCACTGATTGTGCAAGAGTGTTGCTGTTTATGTTGTTACAATTGTAATATTTAATAATACTGTGATATTCAAGATTTCTGAAAGTGGCCAACAGACCTGCAGAGCGGCATTAATGGGTCCTGAAGTAAAGTGAAAGTAAAGTCATTATATGCAGAGCAATAGACCTTTATCTATAAATAAAGTATATTTATGGAAACTGTGTTCATCACAACTGAAAGCTACGCCGTGTTTGCTGACCTCACGCATCTGTCAGTCAGTCAGCACGTAACCTCAAATGGTTTAACTAATAGCGCACAGCACTATACGGTTACACAAAAGTTTGCACTGTTATAATTAACTTACCTTCTAATACGTTTCAGTGCGATTATAATCCGCTATTAAAAACAACAACAACAAAGAATGACTAAATGTTTTGAATGGGAAGCTGTAATGTAGCCGTGGAGGGATGAATTTTGGTTTGGCGCCTTGCTATGGAAGAATGAATGTAGCAGAAACCATGCTCTTGAAAAGTTCTCTGCAGTTATCTGACAACACAAACACTGCAGCTCTGTGATGAGATGCGTGCAAAAAACTTGCGACCGTTAGTAAACCATTCAAAAGATGCCCCTCTTAACGCAAAAAGCGCATTCGATCGGTCCCTTATGCAGCCAAACTAAAATATATAAAATAATATTTTTAATCGTTTAACTGATACCATTAAATCGGTTACAAACGCACCCATTCGGTAATGTTTAGTCTACGTTATCAAAGCCTCTGTGATTCTGTGCAAACTCTCTTCTATAGCAAACACACACATTTACACCTAGATGGTCAGAAAAACAGCAAACTAGGTGACTTTGAGGTTGTGTAATGAGGTCACTGAGGAACAGATCGCACTTCCCCCAGACTGACCGCTCGATCAGCAGACAGACATCACAGCACTTTTCTGAGAGGTGAGAGAGTGTGTGGATGTGAGAAACCATTTCAACAGGGAAAGAGAGAGAGGTTAAAGTAAGTGAGAAACAGATAGTGCTCACCTCGTGTGTCTGCGCTGGCTGCAATAGAGGGTTTTGCTGGCTCTCGAGCTGGTTTCTGTGTCGGCTCAGGTTTGGAAGGGGGTGCTGGCTCTGGCAAAACTACGCAAACACAGAATAAACCTTCAGGACTTTTTGTGCTTCTGTGTGTACTTTGTGAACAAGCTTGGATACATGTAAAGCAAACTGGTTTGTTTGAACAGATGAATATTTTATTACTTAATATTATTAATATTAAGTCTTTTCTTATTTTTTAACATTTCAACAATATGTAAATATAACAATATTTTCAACCTAGTTACATGGCAGCTACTTTCAAACAGTATGACAAATCAAAGACAGTTAAATCTGCTGGTTCAAGGTCGGATATTTTTTTCTTTTTTGATTTTTACTTTAATATATATATATATATATATATATATATATATATATATATATATATATATATATATATATATATATATATATATATATATATACACACACACTGATCGGCCACATTATTAGGTACACTTGTCCAACTGCTTGTTAACGCACATCACTAATCAGCCAATCACATGGCAGCAACTCAATGCATTTAGGTATGCAGATATGGCCAAGATGATCTGCTGCAGTTCAAACCAAGCATCAGAATAAGGAAGAAAGAATATTTAAGTGCCATGGCTGTTGGTGACAGACGGGCTGGTCAAAGTATTTCAGAAACTGCTGATCTCGTGGGATTTTCATGAACAAACCATCTCTAGAGCTTGTAGAGAATGGTCTGAAAAAGTAAAAATATCCAGTGAGCGGCAGTTCTGTGGGCGCAAATGCCTTGTTGATGCCGATGGAGGATGGCCAGACTCGTTTGAGCGGATAGAAAGGCAAAAGTAACTCAAATAACCACTTGTTACAACAGAAGATGAGTCTCGATTTCTGCTGCGACATTTGGATGGTAGGGTCAGAATTTGGTGTCAACAACATGAAAGCATAAATCTATCCTGTCTTGAATCAACAGTTCAGGCTAGTGATTGTGATGATGTACTTTCTTGGCACACTTTTGGTCCATTAGTACCAATTGAGCATTGTGTCAATGCCAGAGCCTACTAGAGTAACATTGCTGACCATGTTCATCCCTTCATGACCAGTCTACCCATCATCTGATGGCTAATTCCAGCAGGATAACACGCCATGTCATGAAGCATGAATCATCTCAGACTGGTTTCTTGAACATGACAATAATTTCACTGAACTTAAATGGCCACCACAGTTACCAGATCTCAATCCATTAGAGCACCTTTGGGATGTAGTTGAACGGGAGATTTGCATCATGGATGTGCAGCCGACAAATCTGCAGGAACTTTGTGATGCTATCATGTTATTATGGAGCAAAAACTTAGAGGAATATTTCCAGTACCATGTTGAATCTATGCCACAAAGGATTAAGGCAGTTTAAAGGAAAAATGGGGTCCAACTTTGTATTAGTAAGGTGTACCTAATAAAGTGGCCGGTAAGTGTCTGTGTGTGTATATATATATAAAACTCTTTTTCATGTTCTGTAATTATTTTTATTTATTATATGAAAACTCAAAAAAGGGAAGAGAATGTAAATAAACAACTGTGGATGTTACCTGGTTCAGGTGGTGGTGGAGGTGGGTCTTCAGACACCACAGATGCAGCCTCATTATTGGCCATGGAGCGAGTGGTGATGCGGCCTTTGCGGCGGCCCTGGCTGTTTGCGGTCTTTCGGCCACGTGGTGTGCTCTGCTCCTTACCCTCTTCCTCCTCTCCCTCACACTTCTCTTTATCTTTACTGATGTCCCTAAGAAGGAAACGACAATGTAATAACATTCTCTGCTGCTTTAAATTGAATTGCCTCTACACAGACGGTCAGATCAAGCAAGCTGTAAACACCAAGCAAGTTTCTCACCTAATAATGGAATTTTAGACTTCTAGGATTTCCATAGCATGAGCACATAAGCCAGATCACCACACATTTCACACAAAAGTAAAAAATCCCAGTTTTTCCAAGATGAATTCTACTTTTTGTGCAATTCCTGGTAGTGACATAACAGGTCCCGAGTAAAGCACACTGTCTCCTCCAGAGCAAATGAGTTAATGAGGTTAATCTTAAGCCTCTGTTACAATAAGGCTCACCTCACAGAAACCAGATCATCTCACCTACTTTAACCTACTGCATTCTCATTGAGAGAGCAATCCAATATATCTGTTTGCTCTTCATCGTCTGGGCTCTTTCTGAATTAAGAGAAACATTTTTTGCAAACACTGCAACTTAAGAGTGAATCCCACATCGTTTCAACAGACCAATAACTGTTCTGATATCGCTCTCAACAGATTATTGTGTGTGTGTGTGTGTGTGGCTCAGGGATTTCACAGTGGAGTTGGGGCAATAGGGTGAAGTGAGGCCAGTTCAAAGCAAGAGGGGAAAATCATGAGACTTACTTAGAGTCCTCTTTTTCATCTTTCTCCTCCTCTTCCTTTTTCTCCTCGTCCTCTTTCTTCTCGGTTTTCTCGGATTTGTCCTCTTCGTTCTTGTCTTCTGTCTTCTCTTCCTGTGAAGGTCGTGTTATCTGCTTTTAAAGAAAAGAAGCACAATACCAGAAGCATTTAGACAGCTGACCTTTTCAAGAGCACAGATCTGTGACCAGGTTCCCATCACAAAAAATATTTCACCTTTATTTGTGTCAGACCAGCTAAGAAGGATTGATTACACACACCATCAAGCATCAAATGGGCAATATCGCTAGTTCCTTTAAATCAAGGAAAACAAATATTTAACAAAAATAAATATCTAAGTTACATTTATTAAGCTCACTTTTAAATGTACCTTGTTCACTGAATTTTCTTAAAATGAATGATGATTAGAATCTAAATAAACTGGAAATCCGGCAAGAATTACAGACGGTCATTTATAGATTTACAGAGCATTAAATATCAGGTTAGAAGCTATGAAGGTAAACCATTTTGGACACACACGCATACATATACACATTTACATATATACGCACATTTAAATACAGCACGAGTAGCAGTGCGATATACTGGCACTAGTGGGAGGTGTGCGTTGGCTCCAGGCCGCAGGCTAAATGCCTAAGGGTACTTTCATACCTGTGAATCGATTCAGTTGTTCCGAAATAGGGATGAAAATTGTTACATTGTTGCTCTTTGCTCTTGGTGTGGTTCGCTTTCACACGACAAAGTTTCTAAATGGACCAAAAGAACTAAAACAAGTCACGTGCGAGTAAACTCTCCTCACATTGGTCAGTTTCACGGTTTATTTTGCAGAGTTCCGCTCAGCTGTCAGGGGGGTGGTAGTGGTTTGGTGGTGTTTGACAGGGTAAGCACGACGTCTCTGAAAAGCAAGGACGGATTCGGTGGGGAGGGGTGAGAGGAGTGCGCTACGTATTTATGGACCGGGAGGGAGACGCATGATTTCCGGGATTATCACTCGTTTGCGGGCACCCAGGAGTCTCTGTGCATTTGTGTGGAGACTCCTGAAACTTCCTGGAGGCTTGGGATGTCTGGAACGACCCCCCGCCCTGCTCTTTATAAAGCTGTATGCCTATTACATATCCATAATACACTGTGATATAACCAGGCTCGGATTGTATCGCTTTCTCACTACAATCGATCCGCTCCAGAGTTTGTTTTAATTGAGCCGAGACCACCTCATTCAAGCGATCACGGAGCGATTAATTTGTTGCGGATCAGAGCGCGATTGGTAGTTTCACATATGCCAAACGCACCGTGCTAACTGGGCAAACGAGACAGGTTCAGAAACAAAAGTCTAGGTGTGAAAGCACCTTTAGTGTCCCACTAGTGATGATATACTGCTACTCGTGTGCTTTTTAAATTCACCTGTAAAGCTGTTGCCGTAATTTTCCAGATATTTATTGGTATCACTGTGTGATAGGGGCTTTAGAATGTCACCTACCTGTTATAATGATTTGTTTAGCTGTAGTTTCGAAATGCACACTGAAAAATTGCTGTTTTTCTCCTCTAAGGACTTATTATGTGGTCTCTATTGCCATCTTGTAGCGGAACGTCAACTGTCTTTGCTTTGCTCAGTACAGGGTTTATACACTAACTCAGGGGTGGCCAATCCTGTTTTTGGAGAGCTACCTTCCTGCAGATTTCAGTTGCTACCCATATCAAACACACCTGAACCAATTAATTAGGACCTGAACACCATGTGATAATTACAGGCAGGTGTGTTTGATATGGGTTGCAACTAAAATCTGCAGGAAGGTAGCTCTCCAGAAACAGGATTGGCCACCCCTGCTTTAACTACTAAATTTCTATGACTTTTCCATTATTTTTCCAAGACGTTAAAGTAAATTTTCATGACCTAATTTTTCATGCAAAAGAAAAACAATTTTTCATGGTAAAAGAAAAACAATGCATGTTCAAATGTATTACAGCATATCGTAAAACACGCAATAATCAATTTAGTTTCAATTTATGTCTATGTAAAATTTATTTAAACAATGCTTACACCACACAAATAATGTGAGAGTATGTGATTGGCCAAGGATAGAAAAGACGACAACTAACCTATATTCAAGTGTACAGATATCTGTTTTTCCAAAACTTTTCCAGTACTGGAAAATGCAATGTCAAAATTTCATGACTTTTCCAGGTTTTCCATGACCGTGCAATATTTGTCAAACTGTAACCCTCTGTTTGCTGCCGGTTATGTGGGCAGAGTAATACACAAGAGTGAAGAGGCTGTATGAGTGCTGATATTACTTTAATATCTCACGGCTATCACCCAATCAGTTTCAAGAACCAGACAGAACTGTTGTATAAATACATAAATATAACAGGTCTTATATATAAGCCAGACAGCACACAAAAACTCGTGCTCCAAAATCATTTCTACTCTGGACTGAATCAAACATAATTCCTGTCTGGTTACTGCTGATACATCCATGTCTCTCCCTTACTTTTTTCCATGAAAAAAACAACATTCACACAGTTTCACTCATCACATCCCTTCAGGTCTTCTTTCCCAACAAGGAAAGCAAAAAGCTTCACAAATTCTCCCTTTCTCTTCTGACCTGACAAAAAAACAATTTGAACAATGCGAAGCTAACTTCCCCTCACACAGTAGATGGGACGAAATTACAAAAACTTAAGTGGCTGGATAAGCTCAAAAAGAAAAATAACACCCTAAAAGCAATACTTTCCATGCTCAATGAGGCTTATATTTATCAAAGCTTTTCTGATCTGCAGTGTGACAAAATGCCCAGAACCCTTATTATCGAATGCATATGACATGAGCACACAATGCGAGTAAATATGCATGATTAACATGACTGGAATGCTCAAATAGCATTTCAAAGGAGGCCAAACATCTAAACGTGTAAAGCATATCCAATAATGTGAGCATATGTGATGAATAATAGGACACATATGCCATGAGAAAAGAGGAAGGAGCAGAAAGAAGGTGAAAACTATGAACAGAAGCAGTTAATGCTGGAGAGCAAGAGTTGGCCAATCAGAATTAAGACTTGTAGGTGTTTCTCACACAAACAGAGACTGAGGAAACCCCATTCACTCACGAAAAAAACATAATTCACCCAAAGTGTAGCAAGTGTAAACAGTGTTAGAAGAATGTAGTTCTCATAATAGCAGAATGCAGAAGTACAAAAATCATTCCTACAGCTGTTTTCATGAAAGTACAGGGGCTAATGTTCACAAACATGTAGAAAAACATGAAATGGATTGGGTCCTTTGCATACTTTGTCATGGATCTGATTTAATTACGAGTCACTGACATACCAAAATTTTGTTTTTTAGTAATTTAGTTTAATCATCTCAGCAAGAATTATTTTATTCCAGTGAAATTAAATATCTTTTAATTCCTTGTTAAGACACTGGCGAGATTTTAACTTACAGTATCTTTACTAAATATTAATTTAAGAAACTAATCCAAAACTAAAACATTATTCATATACTGAATAAAAATCTATTAAATCTATCCAATTTAGCAGGTTGGCACCTAAAGAGCTGCAAAAATAATGGTGTTGCCTTGGTTACTGCAATAAACAAAGCAGCATGATGTGAAATCCAGCAGGATTTTACTGATTTTATAAAATACACAGCATCTTGATATTAGAAGACTTAATTGAGGCAAACTTTAGCATAGAACCATACATTTATCAAAAATTATATAAAATTTAATACCTTGCAAAATAAAACAATCTTAAAACTGTATAAAAAATAAAGATATAAATCATTTTTAATATTACTAAATAATAAATTATTTCATTCATTCATCCAATCATTTTCTTTTCAAACTGGTCCCTTTATTATAATCAGGGGTCGCTATAGCGGAATAAACCGCCAACATATCCAGCATCTGTTTTACGCAGCGGATGCCCTTCCAGCCACAACCCAACACTGAAAACACCCATACACTCCTGAATTCACACATACACTATAACCCATTTAGTTTACTCAATTCACTTATAGTACATGTCTTTGAAATGTGCGGAAAACTGGATCACCCGGAGGAAGTCCACACCAACAAAGCGAGAACATGCAAACTCCAAACAGAAATGCAAACTGGCCCAGCCGGGACTTAAATCAGTGGCGCCTAAATTCATTAATTTTCTTTACGGCTTACTCCCTTTATTTTTTAGGGGCCGCCACAGCCAAATGAACCGCCAACTTATCCAGCACATATTTTACGCAGCGGATGCCCTTCCAGCCACAACCCAAGACTGGGAAAGTTGCCTATATTATTTCATTAATTATCATTTCATAAATGTAGATCATGGGGAGTAATATGACACTAAAGTAACCAAAAAGCCTTACACAGCAAATTAAATAAAGTGATTTGACAGTTTATTGGGATTGACCCATATTCATTCAGCAGGTGCAAGCAAGATCCCATTATCCAGCATCAAAAAGGCCATCAGAAATAGAGCAGAACAAGAAGCTTTAGGTTAATTTAATATTTTGAAAGCAAATCTAATAAAACTAAATGCTTCACTTCGGTTTAAATCTTTAAAACACTACAAGCTTTACAAGAAATCAAAATTGAGTTAGGAAATTAGGTCTGTAATTTGAGTTTACTTGGTAGCCTTTCAAACATGAGACCTTGCCATTCACTGTAGATTATGAACATGGGCAAAACAGGTGACATTAAGATTTTCGTAACCAGAAAGTGAACTGGGTCAGTTACACCAATCGGAAAAAGTAAAACTACCTAGCCAAGTAAATATTTACGTGAACACAGCCACTGTCTAGTGCAGTGTAAGCCGACAGTGAGGCAGTATTAATCGTAAATGTAAGTGACAGTAGACAAGGTCTCCTTTAGACTAACATTTGCCTAAGTGCAGGGCTGCAGTCAGTAAAGGGGGTCTTTTTTTCATTCTTTCTTTGGTTTGGAGAGGGAGCCAGTGTGCTAATGGCCCGAGGTTCTTTATCATGGTTGCTGGCGTGGACAGCGGGACCAGAGCCCCTCCTCCTCCTAGGACTGTTCCACGAAAGAGAAGCAAAGCACTGGAACAAGCAGAGCTTAGCCAACACAAACACGCTGTGCAGCTGCCAGATGGGACCAAAAAAAAATGTCAGAACCTCTGCCACGGAGACATGGAGAACAAATAAGAAGGAAGGAAAGGAAACAGAGATAATTCAGGTCAAAACAAAAATAAAAAGGAGAAAGGGTCCAACACATGAAAGACGTGCAAGCAGACGTACGCAGGATCGATCACTGATTCTTTATGCTTTAGGGCAGGAGGAGGATGTGCTCTCTTCCACTTATAGCACATCAACAAACCGACGCATGGATCATACTAAAAGCCCATCTCAGCCATTCATGAGTGGAGCGCACTTTACATTCCATCTAAAGACACTTTACGAGGAAAGACCACAAAGTCTAAATCAGTTCCTGACAACTAACATGAATAGTGGATAACTTCATTATTTTTACAGCATGATTGTTTAATCAATCTTAAGGTTTGATAAATGAAAATGTAAACATGGCATTTTGTTTGTTATTTGTAACTTAAACTATTTAAAACATTTCTTAATTGAAATTTAAATGACATTCAACACAATTTAAATGTCACACTGGCTATTATTGACTGTAAAAATGTAATTACTAAAACTAGAACTGAAAGTGAACCCATAAAACCACAAAAAAAAAAAATCATTAAAAGTAAAACAAAACATAAAAAAACATTAGAAATCCTGTATCGACATGGCACAGCTAAAGAGAAGTTTCTATTCTTGTCTCACTTGACATTTCAAGACCTGATATAAAAGTTTTATTCATTTTTCTGGAGGGTGTATGATCGTGGGAATGAGTACAAAGGAAATAAATTTCTTTCTCCCTGAAGCAAAACTGCAAAAGCTGTTTAAAGCCATTAAACAAATGTTCAGCTGATTTTGTGCACATGCTATACAACAGCAACTCTCAAATATCAACAATTTTGGCTGCAACACAAATGAATAGAATCGTTGCCACGAGAAGTCAAACTGCATGGTCACTATTTTTGATGTAGCTGTTTAAAACTTAAGCATGTTTAAGAGCTTGGAGATCTTGTAATGTACTGGAAAAATTCTTTATAAAGATTTTTTAAAATGCAATTTCAGGTAAAATGCAAAGCATTAATTTAGTGCAGAATCACAAATAAAAAAATAACAAAAAGAAAAATAAAGGACCTTAAGTGTGTCAGAGAATTGATCTACTAGAGCTGTCGTAGAGAAAATTCGGTCTCTCCCTCTTTACTCTCCCTTTACTTGTTTTAAAGCTGTTTGACTTTCTTCTGTTGGGCAGAAAAGATGTTTTGAAGAAATAGTTACAGTTTTTTTTAGCTTTTTTAAAATATATATTTTTTGTGTTCAACAGATTTGGAACCATTTGAGGGGGAGTAAATATCATTTTTGGGTGAATTATCCTTTGAACACATTCTTCAAAACTGACAAAAACAGATTAAAAAAAAGTGTTCAAAAACAGCTGGAGTACAATGGGAAAGAACAGAACGCAGGATGCCCTGGATGTGTAGGAACATGTACCATGGTGCAATGTTATAACAAGTTACTAACAACGCTTGCAACCTTAGACATGGTCAAAACTTTTTTTATAAATAACTTTACAAACTGCAATAAGACACACTTTGTTTCTTCAAAGAGGACACAGAACACTTATCAACAATATCAATATTTGCATCTAAATGAATCTTGGAGAGGAAGTCAAAATTAAAAATTAATCCACTGTCAATCATGGAATATGTCACCTTATCTTTTATTGGAAGCTTTAGCTTTACAGCTTTAAAGTGAACCTTTGGACACACTTCATTCTGTGACAGAGGTGAAACAGCGGTGAACACAACCTGCGCTACAAATAACCACAGCAAAATTCCCCACTCAGCTCAGATAACAAAACACACTTTTTCCATTTTTAACTTTACTTGTAGCTTCTTTTAAACTATTAAACAATTAAAAAGATTTTCAATTTGTAGCAAAAAAAAGAGAAGTTTTGCCACAAAACACAGTGAAAAAAAGATTGCTTCTGCTGCGAATTACTATGTATTTGTAAAACTCAATTCTGACATGGAATGATCAGTAAAAAACATACATTACACTGTTTTCAAAGCCAGGTAAACAAACAAGAATGACAATCACAAGCCTGCTGCATAAACGCACTGAAATCTTAATAAAACAAACATAATAAAAAAAAAACTTAACACTCAAGAAGCACATTATTAAAAAGATTAGAAAATTTGGTTTGATTAAAGAATATGATGTTTTCAAAGACAGAGATTTGAACTGATGCCTTTGTTTTGATGCCAGTAGATACAAGAATGTTACAAACATATTAGCAGCACACCTCCCAACCTGTAGATGTCACCAAGCCAATAACACATGCTAAGATAACCCCTGAAAGCATGTATATGTTCAGCCTGCAAACACTGTTAATAATTATACCAGTTATATCATCATTAACAACCAGCAGCAAATATACAAGCCTTTTAAAATTGTTCTCAAACAGCCATTTGATTCACTCACCCATAAATACAGTACCTTCATCTACGTTATCTGCCCCTACTGAAAGTCCTTTCATCCCATGATATATCCCAGAATGCTGTGCAGCCGAGGCCAGAGTTAGTGACAGGAACAGGCTGAGCGGGAGCGTGCGTTTCAGGCAGCAGTGTTTGCGCTGTATCTGATCCTTAGCTGTGGGACCCAGCTAGGCAGATCAATGGCGCATATTCCCAAAAAGCTTGCCACGGGGTTGTTTAAGCCTGCTAAAGCAGCGGTGACTTCTCCATCTCATGCACAAACACACCAACAAAAAAAGAAAGAAAAAAAGGAAAAGAAAAAATGCGTGCGAGTTCTAGCTAATCTGGGTCCCAGGGTCAGCCCAGGTAATCCCCGCGGAGTGGAGGGGAGAGGAGACTGACCGATCTTAACCCAACCCCGTCAGGATTTTGATTGGCACAACAAGCTGCTCCACAACTTTCTCACTGGTGTCAGTACAAACGGCGCATACCACTGCACAGATGAGGAGGGGTGTCTCGCGTACACACACACACTCACATTCTCCAACCCTCCCTCTTTCTCCGAAAAAGCTCTGGAGGGACGGCAGAACACACGAGCTGCCAGTTCAAGACGGCAAAAAAAAAACTAAATAATAGTTTGTTCTTCCCGCTTATGCATATTCTTCTGGCTAGTTCTTTCCCTCGCTTTCTCTAAAACATTCTCATGGGACTCTGGGAACAAAAGGCTTGAGCAGAAGTTTGTTTGGAACGGAGCTCAGAACTCCACGTGAGCTGAACTCGACTGACACAAACACTTTTATGGGTCTCTAATGTGGAGCAGGGTCATACACTCCACCCACACAGACGAGTTCGGTTTACAGACCTACTCCACACACACACACACACACACATATACAAGCACACACAGTGCTTTCAAGATAAGATAAAAACTGAACCCACTTGCCCTCTCTTTTTAATCAGCATGTGAATATATGAATCAGAATAAGTGGTTGAGGAAACTGCAGCGGCACTGTGTATTTCCAGGTAGCTAAAGAGACACCAGGAAACACTTACACCCACATATGCAAACCAAAACAGCTGCAAATACGCCTGCTCACTGAAAGTGCCCGGGGCTGCTAGAGGCTGAAGGGTCAGGCAGTGTATGTGTATGTGTGTGTGTGTGTGTGTGTGTATGTGTGTGTGAAGCAGATCAGATCATCTCCTTATTACTGCAGCTCAACTCCTGACTCAAAGACACATGCTTTCAATGACCCGCAGCATGGGCTTGTGATCTGCATGGCAGCGGCGCTCACAGAAGTCCTCTGTTACACACACTCTTATTCAGCTCTCTGCACGCCGTTTAGATAGGCTGAAATATAACTGTAATAATGCTGATTCTGTGCAGCAGCTGCTCACACACACTGGCGACAGAGGGATAATCATGTTAGACAGGCTCATCTTAAAATGTACAATAACAGATCTCTGAAGCACATCAAGCATAGGTTGCAGTAACTTGGCTTTTCTGCCATTTTCTGAATGGTAAAAACATGTACAGTAAATGCCAAAAGGGATTTCACAAGTGAGGATTTATTGGAATAATCTTTTTAGGGATATTGTTTGTTAAATCATTTGAACACATTGCTATTCCACAGTAACAGAATGATGAAAATAACCAGTCTGTAAAAGTGCTATGGGTTTTTTGTTTGCCCTAGTTGTTCTTGTGATTTTTACGTCTCATTAAAATAATACATAAATGTTGGTATACTTTATTGAGCAGCAAAACACCCAGAACTTTAACCACAAACCACAGGTTGTCATAGAGCTGCACGATAATTGTTAAAAGATTGCAAGGTTGATTCAAACACCCACGCAACTTATTTGTAAAGAGCAACAATTGACTGTTTCTGTCAAACCTTCAACAAGTCCAATCTCAGCAGATGTTCACATGAGTGTTTCACCCAGATAAAACGGTCATGTATAGCTCTGAAACAACTCAATCCTTTTCAGCCATATGTCATTATTGCTTTGTTACATGTGGCCCGTTTCCACTGTGTGGTACAGTTTGGTTCAGTATGATTTTATGGCCGTTTCCACTGTTAAAAGGTACCTAAAAGCAAACCATACCTTACCACTTTTTGGGCACACTTTGCAAAGGGTACATAGCACGACAAAAGAGTACTACGCAGCTGAACACTATTGGTTTACAGAGAAGCGTCACTCGCACAAAACAAAAAACAAAACAAAAAACTGCATTTTTAAATACCCAGCCGATACATTACATCATAATACTATATACATTTAATAACGAGCCATGGGCGACCCGAGCTCAGATGAAACCTAATCGTCTTGATTCACAGCCACAATGCCAAGAAGAACAAAATCTGCCGTGTCCAGATTTTTATTTATTTTTTATTTTTTACGAGGCGATCGCTTGTTTACACGTTTATATTTCAAATAACAAACTTATTGAGCTGCTGATAATAATGTGCGTATGATTATTGAAGTGCTTCTGACATCCGATCTTTTCATTAACACCACAAACCTAAAAAAACCTGAAAAACTAAAGAGCGAATGATTCTTTCAGCAACCTAATACATAAACAAATAGACATGTTTAACTATTATCATTGCCTTTTGGACTATTATGAACACGGAATGACGGTTTCATGTGCTGGTGGAGATTAAAGATACAGAAAAGAAGTTTGAACTGACTGTGGGCTGTATTTTGTGTTGTTTTTTAACTCAAATAAGGACTAAATGTATGCTGTGTGTAGTTTTTCTGTAATTGGTAACATATCAGATACTGTAAAGGTCTGTATTAGGCTTGGGCAGTAATACGGTAATATGGTATACCGCGAGATCTAAATATAACAAAGGTGTCAGTTTCAATACCGTTATACTGTCATAAAAAACAATGCACTTATAGGAGACAAGTATTAAATATTAAATATTATTTTATTAATGCCTAAAAATGCATATGCGTGAATGTCATCACGGGATAGTGTGGAGAGAAAGGTGAGGTAAAATGGCGAGACGCACACCAAGTGACCTGTTCTTGAAAAAAAAAAAACAACCTCTGCAGTTTGACGGTATTTTCGGTTTCGACCGAAGGAGAAGGGAGACGTGGTAAATATGAACTTGAGGTCTGCATTCCCGCTGCCGTACCACAGGAGCCGCGGTACAGACCAGGTTTATTGCGGTGCAGGAATAAATTTCTGAATAAAGCGTGGGATACACGTCCATGTCTTATTAATGTCTATCCTTGTTTTAATTTTAATTCTATTTTGCTAATTAATTATGGAATTTAATGATTCCTTCCTGGATTAGTCCTACTAAAACTATTAAACTAAAGAATTAACTCACAAATTAATTCATGATATTTAAGCCTGAACAAACGAACACACACAGAATTCAAATCGAATAGATTCTAAAAAGAATTTTTAATTTTAAGTCATAATGTAGCTTAAAGAGAACAATTCTAAGTTCGCACCCGCAATTTTGTCTGCATATCTTAGTTCGCAGCCAAACAGACACAGGCAGAGTGTTTGTGGGGTGAAAGACTCGTCATGGAATGTGCACGGGAGTGAAGCACAGAGAAACTTGATTTTTGCACAATGATACTCCACACCAATCTGAGGCGTTTAGTTTATAGCTATATAAACTATAAAATAGCCATGCAAATTACTGCAATACTACATGTAATAAGATTATTAGAAGCCTAATAAGGTCAACATCATGCGGTTTATGAACCACGAGCGAGACAGAGAACAAAAAGTTATGGTAAAATCAGATGCTCAAGTCATACATAAAATAATGAAATAAAAAATTTGACAGAAGTATGTGATAAGATATGCAGCTGAGCATTAAATGCATATATAAAGGCATTAAATGCATACACACACACACACACACACACACACACACACACACACACACACACACACACACACACACACACACACACACACACACACACACACACACACACACACACACACACACACACACACACACACACACACACACACACACACACACACACACACACACACACACACACACACAAAATCCCTCGTTGCTCTTGACTAAAGGACTTTTGTAGCTAAACTGTTTTTCTTACAGTGAAGATGCTTAAAGCACATTGTTTCATATTTTTATTCTATTGTATTTATTTTTCTTTCTTTTGCAGGGAGGAAAATAACGGTATACAATTCAAGTCAGAATAATTAGCTCTTATGAATATCAGCAACCCTTTTCCCCCATTTCTGTTTAATGGAAAGAAGTTTTTTTTCAACACATTTCTAAACAGTTTTAATAACTAATTTCTAATAACTGATTTCTTTTACCTTTGCTATGATGACAGCACATAACATTTGACTAAACATTTTTCAAAATACAAGCATTCAAAGGCAGTACAGTAACAGTAGTTTCTTCTGCAGACAATCAAAAATATATATTGCCTAAAGGGGCTAATAATATTGACCCTAAAATAGGTTTCAAAATATTTAAACCTGCTTTTATTCTAGTCAAAATAAAACAAGTAAGACTTTCTCCAGAAGAAAAAAATATAGGAAATACTGTTAAACATCATTAGGGAAATATTTATTTAAAAAAACAATTCTCAGAAGCGCTGATAATTTTGACTTCAACAGTAATCATTTTGAATAATCGTGATTACAATTATGACCAATATAATTGTGATTATGATTTTTTCCAAAATCGAGCAGCCCTATAATAAACGTTTAAAAGCTGCATGTGGTCTATGGAAGCAATCAAATATCAGAAATTACTTTGATGATTTAGATGAAGACTGTATTAATATTCTGTCAGTGAATCATTAGTTCAGGGGATTTGTTCAAATATGCTGATTCATCCAGTAATGAAACAACCAAAATCTTTATGAGTGAGCCATTGAAGCATTCATCAGAGTTTCTAACAATGGTTACATAATTATTATTTAGTTGTACAATACATTATTTTTTGGCCAGTTTAGAACTATAGAAGAATCGTGACCTTTAGATGACTTGCAGAAATGAGTCTTAATCCACATTTTATTTACATTCATGCAGAATCATGCGGCTTTATTAACCAAATTAAAATACAAAACTTTTTTTTTCCATAAACACTCACCTGTTTCAATAAAATAAAATCAATAGTTCACCCATTCTGTTATCAATCACTAACTGTACCAGTATGACTGACTTTCTTCTATAGAACGTAAAGATATTTTAAAGGCAAATGTTGGTAACAGTAGAGAGAGCTTCCATAATAAACTCACAGTATATAAGATCTGATTTCTTCCAAATCAATGATCTTTACTGCCTTATTGAGACTATTTAAAGTGGGTCAAAAAGCATTGCATTAAATTGAATTGTGCAACACCATGTCTTTAAAATATGAACACTTATTTTACCACAGTATTCTCTATGGGCTTTGAGTGCTTAGCTGCAACTACTCACAGCGAATCCATTTAAACGTCTTCATCTTGTTTTCCGTTAGAACAACTGAATGAATGCGTAGGTCTATTTAACTGACAGTATTTTGATTAGATTAAACTGTCTTTGCAGTTCAAAAAATACTTAATGAAATTGAAAATATAGAAACACCAATCTATCACCTTAAGTTTTTCAGTTGGCTAAAAATTCTTGTTCATAAGGCTAATTATTTCTTATAAAAATTATTCCCATTGTATGGAAGAAAACACAAATATAAATCCCAAAGTATCTTCTGTGTTGCACAGAAGAGAAGCGTGAGGAAATTTGTCAGATTTTTTACTTGATGTACTGACCATCAACATTTTTTGCAATGGGTGTTTTGTCAAGGCCATCTTGTTAATAACCTAAATTCAAGTTCAAAGAATAATATAATTTATATTAATGATTTATCAGCATGCATCTAGATTATTACCATGACCCTGAATTCATTATCCATCTCCAGTAGTTGTTGAATCACCACACATCTATTATTATTATTATTATTATTTTTAGAATATCTGCTGGTTATGAAACACACAAGACCAAAACACTAGTATAGACCATTTCAATGTGGTCATGCCATTGGTTTATTGGCCCTGCTTGTTATCAAAACTATTACATAACTGTAACAAGAGGTAATTCAATCATAACTTATTGTAAAAAGCTGTCATAACATTATTTATTAATATGTGGCTCCTTTTGGATTCTCTGAAGCTATAAAAATTTAAAATGTAAAACAGTAAACACGTTAGGACCATTGTTTTTCTTTACACCTCTCAAAATAGTTTATAATATCCAACTTCATCTGCTGTAAAATGATTATCCATTAATATGTGATTTTCGCCCCATAAAAACAGGACAAATCCCCTCGTCAAGAAAACAAACATTTTGAATGAGGCATACAGTCTGAAGGTCAAAGTCTCCTTTGAAAGCATCGTGACCATTGGCAACACCATTTCTCTAATTACATTAGCCTTTATCGGATTTAAATGAATACATTAACCGTTGGCAAGATTTTAAAAGCTGTTACTTTTACTTGCAACAGTAGCTTAAAGCAATGCCTAAATAGATTGGTTAACTTTATCTAATACTCTGCACTGTCTAGACAACATTCGAATAAAATAGTGCTTTAAATAATCCGCGGTAATCAAACAGAAATAACATGCTTTTGCTAATGCAAATTTTGATGCAACATTACAATGTTTACATGATATAATCTGTCCCTGTCAGAATCAGAGAAGCAAAACCAGTGTTTAAAGCATGCATGAATGTGGAAGCGAGACTCTGAAGCTAACTGCACTAAAACAGCTTTAAAGTTGGAGTCTGAAACTCTCATGTTCTTCTCCTATCCCTCTGTGGTCCCTGACAGCAGCATGGAGCCTCTAGGCTGTGCCAAACAGATAAAACAGATTCCTGGAAAGCTGTTCAGACCACCATAAATCAGAGAGAGTATAAGAGACTCTCAAAGCACAGATGCATTTTTGCCTGATAACCTGCGTGCACAGCCTGGGTCTTAAAGCACAGTCAACAGTGTACAAAAACAACCACAAAACACACCCTCTTGTTAAAAAAAACCCAACAACTTCACATCAGGCATGATATAAACACACCCCTACTTATAAAAACATTACGCCTGACATACACCTATTGAAATACTGCATACTGAACACCAGAGGGCTTCTTGAGCACTAAAATGTATCTAAAAAGAGTTCTTCTGCTAGTTTGTCACCAAACCACATGAAGGCAATTCAACCATGAAAGATTGCAATATTGCACATACAAAAACAAAAGGTCCCAAGTCAGGTCGAAATGAATGTTTGTTATTATTGTTGACATTTGTATTTAGCTATGTCATTTTGTCTATTTAACGTTTAGTGAATAATTGGTGACTGCAATACAGTTGTTTTGTTTTAGTCTTGGTGCATTTATTTGATCAAAAACAGAAAAAACAACCAAAAATGTTTTGCAAAATCCTAATGGATAACTAAAAAACTAAAATTGTAATGCAAAGAATTCAACATCTGTTACCAGTCAAATTCATGAGATGAAAAACTTTGCGTGACATCAAATCACATTCAATTTAACACGTCGCAGTGACTTTATTGACTTTACTTGGGAGGCCGCCCAGGTATATTAACTGCTATTATTAACATCCTGTTACACTTTTTTAGTATCCGCCTAATGTAACCAAACATCCAGGATTGATTAGGTAGTAGAAAACCTTCTCTCGTTTACCTGTTTTGTTCTGTGTGCGCGAGACCAGTCAACACTCCTACAGACAGTCTCACGTGCTTTGCAAACCCACAGAGATGTGCTATTTTGAGACTTCATCTGACCAGTGTTTCTAAATCTCCTTAAATGTCCGGGAGTCAATTTTTGCTTTCGTTTTCGCTTTCTAAACAGCTGCGTTTTTGCATTGCCTTTTATTAAAAACTACTTTCCGCCTGGTTTCACAGATGACAGCGCACACAGCCACGAGAACTAGAAAAAGTAAATAAGAGATTCTTTATTCTAAAACTTTACTATATACTCGGAGAGGATGAAATGACTGGTCTAAACTGGCTGGTAAACATATGTACACCATTAGGTTAATTAACGCATTTGCCTTGTTTAAATAATCTATAAAAGTTTTAATCTTGTAATTATTAATTTTTTAGAGAGATTGTCTGTTTTTATTATTCTTCTGTCGTTTATTTCTCTTTTGCTGATTATGTTATTAATTTGATGATGTTAATATATTACATTCTATTATTATGTATGCATATATAAATGCTTAGGCATTCAACAGTGTATAACAGTGTCATAATAAATACAATATACTTTTTATGCGGTGTGTTTCAATCTACCACTACCACAAGTACCACAATATCAAACCTGTGGGAAGCACGACATTCATCAACATACACATTCATAGTGAAAAGCACCCAAGAGAAGAAAAAACTTTTTTTTTTTCAGTACCTGATTCCGTCGCCTTCGGTTTCCAAAATTTCGTCTGACAAGCGTTTTATAGTTTTGACTCTTCTTAGTCAAATAGTAGTACAGCACACAATCAGACACACACTGTAGAACAAGAGAAAGTACAGGTAAATATAAATAGAGATGCATCACTTGGGCTTGGATTTGAAAATAAAATTCAACAAAAAAGCTGTTTCAATCATTCACTGACCATCCAGCAGTCCATCATACTCAATGTCACAAAACAGAAAACTCACCTTCCTCTCCAGAAAAGAGGCGATTAGCCCGAAGTTCTTGGGATGCTGCACAAACCTAAATCACAGAGAACAAAGGTGAGAAAAAGCAGAACATTCCCATTAGGGCTGCACAATATATTGTTTTGGCATTGATATCACAATGTGTGCATCCGCAAAAAAATGTCGGGATTATATTCGACCAGGAGCACAGTTGAGAAAAATGTTATTAGTGTATTAGAGTAATTGCAAAGTTTATATACTCCATCAGAAGTCAAAAAAGAAGCTCATCTGGAAATGCATTTACAGTATAGGCAAAAAAGAATTACTAGATTAGATAACATCAGTCTTATTTCATTTGAACTAAGTGGAAAAAGGTGCTCAGAGCATGTAAATGTCAATTTAATTAAGCACAAGTTCTTCCTTTTATAAATAAAATTACTCAAAAGTTTATAATTTCTGTGTGTTTTTAAGGCATGTGACCGTGAACATTTCAAGCCAGTTTAAAGCATTCAGACACAAGAAATTATGTTTGTAACTTTAGGAACGATAAATTAATTGAATACTGCACGACTCTCAGATGACAAAAAAGCATTGTTTATTTCATATGTATCTTTGCTCTACTGTTTTCAACAATTATTGTAATTGATTTATTATGTTTTTTTTTGTTTATTTATTATTGATTTATTACGTATACACAGATATAATTCACAACAAATCGATCGCAATAAAAAAAAAAATATTGATTGTTTCCAAATGAAGCTATTTATCTGGTGAAATTCTGCTAAATATTGCAAAAAAAGAAAATATGGCAATGTAATTTTTTTCCAATATTGTACAGAAACTGAGCAACATGAGCTGCATTTACTCACTTCTCCCTAAAGATCTCCTTCTCGTGTTCGGTCCAGACATTCATGAACTGGCGGGACTTGTAGACCTTCATGGGGTCATCCATCAGACCGTTCATATTAATAAACTTCACTCTCCGCTGCTCTGAATCGTACATCATGGGAGGAATGACGGACAACTGCCTCATCTGCTTCTCATTGTTCTGAGGAAGACAAAAAAGGTGTTGAGATCCAGCATATCTGTAGAGCACTCCAGTCTCATTCTCAGAGAGCACACGCACATCCCACAGTACATTCACTGACCGTTTGACATGACTGGCCAATAATCAAAAGCTCCAATTCGATTATCCAAAAAACAACTTCTGCCCTCCAGGAAAATAAAATGCCATTTATTCATAAAATTCACCAAGGTTAACCATCTAAATGTGCAACAATTAAAGGTCTAACACAATTGATATTTTATGCACTTAGCAGACTTTTTATTGAAAGCGATTGTACAAAAGCAGAATGAAAGCTATTGAAAAGAGAACTGCGTGATCACCGTTTTTCCACACAGCGGAGCAGCACCAACTGTTTGAACTGTTCTCTTTCATAGAAGCCAGTACATTAAACTAGAACTCTTGTTGGTCTCTGTCTGCTGTCTAAACTGCAAATGTAAACCAGATATTAAGGTGGTTTTTCAGACAGATTAAGCCTAATCCTAGACTAAAACAACCCTTTAGACCAGATTAACAGAAACCTGATTTCTTTGTCATAGTTTTGAATAGTCTTAGGTCTACCGCCTGGTCCAGAATTAAATAAGCTGATAGTTAGGCGTAACCAGTTTAACAGTAATGTGTTACTGTATTCTAATTACATTTTTAGGGAAGGCAGTAATGTAACAAATTACATTTTAAATCTGTGTAATTTGATTACGGTTCCTAAAGGCAATGTAATTGTGTTACTTGCATTACAAATATAGATTTTAAAAGAAAAAAAAAATGACACTGCAACGTCAGTTAATACCCATAAAGCATTTAAATTGCTGGAGATGCAAGCTAAAATGGCTGCTCACAAAAGTGGTTGCTTCTTCAAATGGAAATACAGACATTACATAAATTTTGAGCGTAAAAACAAAAATATTGCTGTGAAATGCAGTCTATGTCCAGTCTCTAAAGAACTTTTGACAGCTCTAAAAGGTGTAGTAGGTGACTGTCTTCAGAAGCATTTTTTGTGCTGGTTGAAAGTCTCTTCACAGTCTAATAGTAATGATTAAAATGTTCATCCAATTAAATAGAGTCGGGCCGACATCTCTCATAATTCTGATAAGTAGCCCAATCTGTCTGTCAGCAAATGCAGATTTAAACAACTGCGCAGCCGTTTGTACGCAGCTCCGCTGACCACCACACGTTCACAAGAGAGCAAGAACTGATAACCTTCATGCTTTGTATGGAATGTACGGATTTTGGTAGACAAATTACCTCAGACAAACAAAGAACACCCTAATACAGCAGTGCTTTTGCATACTATGAATATAATTGATTACAGGTATTTTCTTTATGTCTTCTTTTGTTGAAAAAAAAAAAAAAAAAAAAAAGGGTTTGGAACAAGTAAATCATGAAAGAATTTTAGGTTTTGGGTGAACTCTAAGTCTTTTGAATATGTCAAGCTGCTGTGATCAACCCATTGTAAAGTTTTTCAGCTAATATTAAATTACTGAAAGAGCTGCAGTTTACCTTGCACTTTTATATGTTTTAAAATTCTAAATCCTAATTGTGCAGTTTATCTTAACCAGTAACAGGATACCTTGAAACTTCTTGCTATAAAAGACTTTACGTTCTTGACTGCACTCTTTTCAGCTGTCGTTGATGTTAGCTTCTCAGTTGCACATGAATTGAACTTTTCTAAAGTTCATTCCATGTTTTTCCATGTGGCAACCTTAATCCAACTAGTTCTGGCTTGTACAGGTGGTTTTAAATAAATCAAATACATTTTTGTTTTTCATGACTCCATTGTTTATGTGTTAGTAATCTGTACTAAATTTGGCTTTCAGAAAGTCATTTTAAAGTCATGATTTACCATTCCAGATTAAGGCATACTCCTGGTTTAAATTTACACTCTGTCCAGGAAAACACCATGTCATACATAAGTCTTGTATCTATCTTCTGCATTTCAGCACTCATAGGAAATAATGAAGGCTGATGCGTGTTAGAAGGTGCCGCTTCTGGGTGAAGCTCCAAATGTCTGGATAACACACGCAGTGTACAGGAGGCAAACTCAGGCACATCTTTTTTTCTTTAAATTCAGGTTATTTATCAGATATTAAAACGGTGGTTTACCTCCTGCTCCGAGAGGCCGTCAATGATCTCAGAAATCTCATGTTCACTTCTTGCGATGGTGGCAGACAGGCCTGTCCCCCTCTGGCCAACTCTAAATACAGAAAGGATGAAGCATGGTTAGAGAAAGAGTGTCTCTGTTCCTGGCTTTGTTGTCTCCATACCATGTAACAGCGATTTCCCAAGCAAGCTCGCAGACCAGAGTCCCACCCTGTTTCTTCTCCCACAGAAAGCCTTTGAAGCAGTGGTTACAGCTATTGGCAAGATTCCTCTCGGTCTATTCATGAGCTCTGGAGCACTGAAGATTTTGGTTTAGAGACTGTTCCAGCAACAATAGCGACATACTCTGACTTGTCTAAACAATCAAGGCAGGCAAACCGTGCTCACAGAAGTTGGACAGTTTGATCTGAATGAGCGGAACTACAGTATGGAGTACAGCAATCTTTATGAGAGGGAAAACTCATTTAGGGAACAAGACAGATTGCCAGAACTAACAAGAAGGTCTGATGTGGCTTACAATTTGAGATTTTTTTTTCAAAATCGGATTTGTTTTATTACCAATGACTATAACCAAATGATGTTTGTCTCCACTAATGGTTCTGAAATGATAATTTTTAACATAAAAATAACAGTGCTTAAAATCTATGGGCCTGTCTACACCAGGTCTCTTCACACGTTTTTTTTCTGATCATTTAGCCATCTGATTTCTGAAAACAGTTACATTTAAATTTGCCCACATGAATGTGCCGCCTCTAAATGAATATAATTCTAATCTTCAAATCCCACCCTAAAGTGTCAGATACACCTTTTTATTTAATTAATATCATTATTTACAGAAATATAAGCTATATATCTTATTTGGTCTTCAAATGGCTTTATATGAAGGCTGTAAAACATCATTACAAGCGCACAAGGCAGGCTCTGCTATTACTTTCATTATAGTCTAAATTAAACTTCTATTTTTTGTCATACAGTGCATGACATCAATCTTGAGGGTTTTAATTCATTTGTGTATAACACATTCTCTACCCCCAAAATAAATGTGTACCTGTATAAACAAATGAAACACTATATTTTTCTAGTATTAGTCCTCTCTTTTCACAGACACAGACTACAGGAACGTGCTGCGTATTTATTGTGAATGCTGCCATCTTATATTAATTTAATTTGATAAATTCAGAGTCAAAAATAAAACTAAATGAAAAAAATGCAAATGAAACAAACACCTCAAACAGTCACCAGTGGACTTCCATTGCTTATACATTAGCGCTTGTATATCTGATGGTCATATACCCCACAATATGTGCGCTCTCGCATTTTTATTTTTGGGTGAAGTAAAATGTACATATGTGATTTTAACATCTAGATGCACTTAGACCTGTCTAAGGTGAGGGCGTTTAAGGCTGGTTTATACTTCTGTGTCAAGTGATCGGCATGACCTACAGTGCCTGCCTTGCGTGTAGTCGTGCATTTATATTTCTGTGTGCTTTTGCACTGTAGAAAACTAGATAACAAGAAACATTAGCTGGCAGTAGATTATGTTATGCTACTCTATGCCGATTTTCTTCGCAAGTGTTTTATTCTCAATGCTACCTTAATGTAAAAATAGCTAAAACTCACCCATTCAGAGGCAGGAACCATCAGACGTGCAACAACTTTAATCATAAGATAAACACAAAACAAAATTTTCCATGTGGAGCTCCTCCACACGACTCGACACTTGTAAACACTTGCTCCACCGGGCCCGTGGCTCTCAGCACTGTCCAATCACAGAGCTTGCAATACGCGTTGTTGTGAAGTGTAGTTATATTTTTTGAGAGGTGCGCGACAGCACCGGCGTCAGCCATGGTGAGGGGTATGTGACCGCGTGAAGGCTGCGCCAGAGCATATGCATGTGCTTGACACAGAAGTTTAAAAGTATCAGCCTTTACACTGGTCCTTTTCACAGCTGGATAGCTATAACATCAGAAAAAATGCAGGAACTGACTAGGTGTAAAATACATGTAATTTTTAAACTGAAATCTAATTTAAATAAACAATGTACATGAAAATTGAGTATTGTTAAATTATCTTTCATATCCTATTGTTTGTTATTAGCATTTTGATCTGATTTATTTTATAAAAAATATAACTAATAAAACTAATAAATTTATAAAATTCATTCATTCATTTTCTTTTCCAAAGAAGAATGAACTGCCAACTTATCCAGCATATGTTTTTATGCCCTTCCAGCTGCAACGCATCACTGGGAAACATCCATACACACAGACAATTTAGCTTACCCAATTCACCTGTGGGCGAGGCAGTGGCGCAATAGGTAGTGCTCTTGCCTCACAGCAAGAAGGTCGCTGGGTCGCTGGTGAGTTGGGTAGGCTGAATTCTCCGTAGTGCATGAGTATGAGTGTGTGTGTGGATGTTTCCCAGAGATGGGTTGCGGCTGGAAGGGCATCCGCTGCGTAAAAACTTGCTGGATAAGTTGGCGGTTCATTCCGCTGTGGCGACCCCGGATTAATAAAGGGACTACGCCGACAAGAAAATGAATGAATGAATGAATTTACCTGTACCGCATGTCTTTGGACTTGTGTGGGAAACCGGATCACCCAGAGGAAACCCACCCCAACACGAGGAGAACATGCAAACTCCGCACAGAAATGTCAACTGACCCAGCCAAGGCTTGAACAAGTTACCTTCTTTCTGTGAGGCGATTGTGCTACCCACTGCGCCACCATGACGACCATTAATAAAATTATACTAATTAAATTAAACTAATAATTAATTAAAATTATAACTAATAAAAAAACAACAACCCTGAGAAAAGTAAATGACTCACTCACTAACTAAAGTTGTCAAAGCAGTTGTTGACATAATGAACCACATGACTTTACTGACTTTTTGTTTAAAGTATGATAAACAACTTTTCCCTCAGAATCAAGTCATTTATTTGACTCTCACCTCTAGTCTTTTTTTGGTAAACAATTGAACATTAGAAAGCTGCCAAAGAGTCTTATGCAAGACAGGCAGTATCTATAAGTATCTATATGACTTCTGACCCTAGCACCCACAGAATCCTCAATGCTGATTGGCCATCTGCAGAGCCAGGACAGCAACACAGCGCCTTGAGTGTTTACACTAAATGTTACATCACTGTCTGTGTCAAGGAAAAGCAATACTTGTGAATGTGTGTGAATGACAGCGCGTTCACTAGGTCATCATGAAAACTGAGGGGCCTGGCTGACCTCTGGAAACGCTCCTGTTGCTCGCGCTGTTTGCGGATTTCAGGAAACTGCCTCTCGTAGTATTCTCGTGTGCGGCTCTCTTTGGCTTTACGGCGTGGGTTGTTTTCCATACGCTCAACTTTTTTCTCCCACTCTGTCATGAGTTCATCATACCGCTGACAAATTTTCTGCTCCTGAGGAAACAAAAAAAAAACATTTTTTTTTCTTCATTTACATTCAGCTGATTTACCGGATCAATTTTTATAGTCCCTTAAGAAAAAGAAATAAACTTAAAAGAAAGCAATGTTTCTTATTGTATATAAATAACTCCAATATTCTAAATAAATGAAGTAAGCTCACCACAACAAGTTCTCCAGTTGATTACTATTATTCAGTACACTTTTATGGAAGGATGAAATTTATTGCTAATCAACCAAACAATTATTTAGCTGTTAAAATATTTTGGGGCAATCAAACTATATAACAATATTTTGAAGGCTTTTATTAATTAATCTTACTGATTATATGTACACCTAATTTTTGCTTAGTATGGTTTGCAATCAGTGCTTTATTTGAGCCAGAGCCGGAACCCGTTCTGGTAAATGTTAGATTTTTGAGTTCCGTCATTTATTTGAATTGATCTGGCAATAACTATTGCGAAGTGAATACCTGCACTTGTGTGTGTGTGTGTGTGTGTGTGTGTGAGAGACAGAAAGAGAGAGAGAGAGAGAGAGAGAGAGAGAGAGAGAGAGAGAGAAAGAAAGAGAGAAAGAGAGTGAGAGAATGTGAATGAGTCTGAATAAAAACAGCGAGCAAAGATGTGTGGATTGTGTGCATGTAAAGGCAGTCACTTTCAACCAATCAGCTTTCTTACATTTACAATCACTGTTATTGGTTGGTGATTATTGTTTCGTGCGCAGTGAGCAGCGAAAAATAAAAATGGCATAGTGGCCTACCTAAAGAGTATTTGTATTTTCAAAATGCCAGAGATAGTCAAGCATATATTCATTTTTTTTTAAACCATGAGTAAAAAATCTATAATAATAATGAGCCTGATCAAGAGAAGATGAAATTGCGCTGCTGGATCAAGATAGGGGGTAAACAGAAGCAAAGCGATCTCAAATCAGTCAGGAAACACGACAGAAGAGCTAATAATAGTAAAGTGAACTGAATGTCAGTGGTGTTAGTGAACTGAATAGTGATGTTTCATACACGTTTATACATTCATGTATTTATCCATGGTTGGCCCATAACGTTATATTGCATAAAATAATTAAAGACAGTTAAAAAAATGTAATGCTTTATTTTCTTGTTATAACTGCTTAGTAACTGCATGTTCTAGGAAAACAGAAATTGTGTGGTGGACATCCGTCACAGTAACTTTTACTTCCAGGTTTTATTCCAGAAATCATTCATTTACAAATTATGCACTTTTTGCATTGTAATACAAACATAACCATTTTAATAAAATATGATGAAATATGAAACAATCTAAAAATGACCATTTAAAAAAAATAATAATTATATGGTTCGGTATTAATTACATGCCTCAGGGTAAAAATGTAAAAATAATAATGATAATAATGTGCATAATGAATACTGTAAAAAAATATGCATGGATTGTGTGCAAAAATAATTTACATAACTAACTAAACTTTGCTTTTAACTATTTGTTGCAATCAAAAGCATTATCTTTCAAAAGAAAAAAATTCACTTGCACTTTATGTTTTAAAGAAAAACTAGCTGTTTTGCATGTCTGAAAAAAAAAAACTGCTCTTATACAATCACCACTGCTCTTTCGAGAAACAAAACTGCATACCCTGGCCCTAAAGGTGCCCTTTGACTGGAAATCTTGTGGGAAGCAGGAAACAATATATGCCCTGCTAATTTCATCATGTTAACCTGACTCTTAATTCCCTATAACCTGTTATTCTCTGTGATGTTCTTGGCCTGCAATGTGACTTACAAACCTGAAACCACTTACAGAAAGAGACCAAGAAAGATAAGAATGGGAGAGGGAGCGAGCAAAGATAAAGAGGTTCAACAAGAACAGTTGTTCAAAGAAACAAGTGCACTTTAGTCTACACTACAGTACATCCAGGACAAAAAAAGATTTGTTTTCCCTCCTCTCTGAACAGTTAACCTTCCTGTTGGCATTTGGCCATGTCACCACTTTGACTGTTCTTGGTCCAGCAGTTCTGACCGACCGAGTCTGCTAACAAGCAACTGCACTGAACTTTACCTTCCTGAGAACAAACCAATTTAAAAACAGCAATCAAAATGTGCGCAGCTTATTTTTGGAACAGGATTTAAAGAAAACATCCATTATCAACAATCCTGAAGCACAAAAGATAAAGACAGGCAGAAACAAATGGACAATTTTCATAACCATGGGTAATGATCATAGAAAGCAGCCTAAAGAGATCTAGGCAAGACAAGTTAACAAAAACACAAGAAAATCTGATGAAATACAAACTATTTCTTTACTACCTATCAGAAGAAATCAAATGTTTTATAGTCAGTGATATGAAGCATTCTGCAAACAATCTACCGAACAATGCATCTCAATAACAACAAATTAAAATCAGGTTAATGGTAAAATTAGTTTTTCCAGCTAAGCGGTTTAAACTAGCCCATCAACTACAATAAACTAAATTACAAATTACTAATAAATTGTGCTTTTTATGCCGTTTCTCCTCACTTTCCATTAGAAACAAAAATCATCTTCAAAACTTCACCTTCTTTTCTTATTGGTTTTGTGGTGCTATTTATGAAGTTATTATGAAGCAAGCTGGATTTTAATATTTTTGTGAGTGATTTGTCTCTTTATGTGTTTGTTGTATCATGATGCTACTGCCTTGATTTAATTGCCCCTGGTGGGATTAATAAAGTTGTTAAATTTAAAAACTAAAACTACAAATAAAAATACTAAAATCTAAATGAATTATGATAAAATGCACTTTTTATGCAGATGGATGTGTTTCTATTATAATTTGGCATTCATTGATTTATTACAATATCTGCATGCAATTAATTAAAATAAATACATCTGTAACTACCCTGCTGACCATTACCTGCACTATAATAAACATCCTTAAAACTACCAGTACCGATCCAATAATCCAATTATATTGTACAAAACTATCTTTTTTAAGGTAATTAGTAGTTAAAAGGCACCTAATATAATGTGAGACCATTAAATCTCCTTTTGCTTTGTTGTGTAATTACAACAAAGAGTTCATAACTTAAGATGCAATTTGGGAGTTTTTTTTTATAAACAACTATTGGCTGATTTTGATATTTGCTATTTATTAATGAGCATTTTTCATTTAAAGAGATCTTGCTTTTTATAAGCAAAGTAAGAAATGCACATTCATTAAGGTATACTAGCTTGTAGATTGCTGCATCTTATCAAAACATGATTATTTTTGTTGTGGTTGTGCAATTCTAACATGGATTAAATTTAGTTTTTCCCAGACAAACACTGAATTATGCAACATATTATACAACACTGTGCCTTGACACAGGTAATCAAACAAACTGTTGGTTTGTTATAAAAGTATTTTATGCAACAGCCGATATGGGGCTTTAAATTAATCAAAAACCTGACATTCAGTAGGTGCAACTGCTATCATAACTTTTATGAAGAGTCATGAACTAACCTCTGACCTCTTTTGTCAAAAGTTTTGGCAAAGACAATAAACCATCTAGATAATAAACCAATAAACCAACATTTAACAAACTGGATACATGGAATTGATTACATGTCTGAATCAAGCACAGAGATCAACTTGAGCAAATGAGATGACTGTTCCAACAACACACATTATCTGTTATATATTTGAGTTTTTTAGTTATAAATTAGCATCCAATTCTCTATAAATATTTTCATTCACTTTGTAACTTCTCTATGAACAAAGTAATGTGATCACAAAGTTGACGATGCCATTTCATGAAAATAGTGTTTGAATCTATAAAACTGTAATCTATGTAACTTCAGCCATGTCTCCCGATGGAGGAGCACTTACACCCTCAAACTAATGAATTCACTATTCACTGCACAAAAGAAAGAGCTTATATTTGTAATTATTATTGAAGATTTTGTATGTTTTGTAAATTTGTTTCCTGTCATTCCATATTGTATTAATTTGATGATGTAAGTAAATTAAGTAAGTGCTTTGGCAACATAAAAATGGCATGCCAATAAAGCAAGTTGAACTTCAGAGAGAGCATGAGAGATTTTTTTATTACTACTATTGTTTTTTTCTACAACTACTTACTGTGTTTACTATAATGTATATACATACATACACACACACACACACACACACACACACACACACACACAGACACAGACACAGACATATATATATATATATATATATATATATATATATATATATATATATATGGGGGGAGAGAGACTGAGAGAGAGAGAGAGAGAGAGAGAGGTAGAGAGAGAGAGAGAGAGAGAGAGAGAGAGGTAGAGAGAGAGAGAGAGAGAGAGAGACTTACCCTCTGTTTGCGTGCATGATTTCTCCTCTTGAAAAACAGAATCAGCTTCTTCCTCATCACCTGATTCCTGCAGTAATAAAAGCTGGAGTTTACATTCCCCCCTCATAAAAGCAGCGAACAATGCACAGTGAACAAGATCTCGGTGCTGCTACATAACCTGCCCACAGACAAACATGGTGGATCATAAGTCCTCTCAACTCCATCAGAACAGCTGAATCCTTCTCTTCTTTTAAAAAAACAAGAAGTCTCAGAAGTGTTGGATGCGAGAGGTGTGATTCAACATGACTTGCAAACTAATGCCTTGTTTTAATTCATCTTTACTCTGTTTTGTAAAGTCTAAAGTAGAACACCTACTATCTGCAGCTAGAAGAGTGACAGCTGACATGTCTGGTGTAGACAGTGTTTGTGTGAATACTTTGTTACATTTCCATCTCGACAGGCACATACATTTGCACCTATACAACTATTTCCTGTTGCACTTCTTCTTTTACAGTATCTTAGCATTAATCTCATCGCTTTATCTATCTATCTATCTATCTATCTATCTATCTATCTATCTATCTATCTATCTATCTATCTATCTATCTATCTATCTATCTATCTAGTATAATTTTCTGTCTGTCTTTCTATCTATCTTATATATGAAATATTTATAAAGGTAATATGTAATATTTAAATAAGTAATTTAATGCTATATATCATGCCTAAAATGCATTGAAAAACTCTTTACTTTTTAAGGAACGTGTAGATCATATTGACCCCAAACTTTTGAATAGTAGTGTAAGTTATTCATGAGAAGAGAGGGCTTCACTCTTCCTCCTCTATTGTGTCTGTGTGAGTAACAGACAGACTGACTGAACTTGACCTGTCTGCATACATGCAGCAATTTCCCTTTAACCCACACAGACTGTTGCGTGCCTGCTGCAGAGATATCAGGAGACGCCATTATTGTACCCATAATAAATCCTGCAAGAATACTCCGGTTTACTAATCAACCAGTCAAAAAATGAGTTGGCGAGTCAATGTTTACCATGTAAATGACTCAGCAAACATGATGCAACATCAAGTGTCCATTGACTCTTTGAAAGCATCTAATGACTGGGATGAGGTGGGTGAAAAGTGAAAGGTCACATTTTACACTGATTCAAATTTGTATTTCTAAAAAAAAGGTTTGCTTTCAACTCCAAACTATTAATCTTCAAGAATCTCTATTTTTGTGCTTTAGGAAGAGGAGTTTCAATTTATTTTACACATGATGGCAAATCTACTTGCCTCTGGCACATTTCAAAGGGCAAAAATAAAAGAACTATCTAGAAGCTGTTATATATCAATATTGACAACCTTTTAGAAATGTAAATATTGATATTGGTTTAGTACTACATGTGATAATATCAGAAATAATCCAATGTCTGTGACTTTAACTAATCTGCTAGACTAGAGAATAGTTTCCACCATTCATAAAACAGAAAGACAACCACAATGTAGTGTGTAACATGATTGTCATTATGCCATAATAATTGTCAAGAATATTTTTCAGATCGCTTTTTTCAGTGAAACAACAGAATTTGTAATTTAATTCTCAGTAAAAGTGTTAATAATCACACAAATTGAGTTAATTTAATTTGCACTACTAGTTGAGTTCAAGGACAAAATAATGATGCTGTTATGAAATTCATGACAATTACAACGGCCACATGACAGGTTTATGACAGATTTATGACAGGTCATGTTGTTCTGATAACATCAAGCTATCAGGAAAGACACTTAATAAAGAAGAGGGACTATGATGTCAGTTTTTATGCCAAAAAATAAAATAAATAAAAACAAAAACATACATATTATCTGTCATTTAAATGTGATCAATTAATTTTCTGTCACTTTTTTCTTTATTTGAACATATTTAACTCCATCTTAACTGCAATATTTACACTCCACCTTGGCATGGCAGCATGGGCTGCTTTTTGCTGTACTTCGGAACAAAAAAGAACATTGAATGTTGTTCTCTATCCATGATGGAACTTGCAGGCATTTGATACCTTACGCCTCATTCTTGTCATCTATTACTAGGGTAAGGTAAGTGGGTTTTATGCACACACACGATACACTTATGAAAATATGATAATACTATGTAGGCACATTTATAAAAACAAAGTCGCTTTTTAACTTTTACAACTATCATAAAGCAAAACAAATGTATTTCCCACATAAAAAACCAATCCAAAAGGCACATAGGTCTATATACAGAGGTGTTTAAGTATTTGTTTTTGTTTATAATATATAGCGTAGATTATATTATAAATCCAGAGAGCACATCTTCCTCATGAACCATATTTCTAAAAATAAGCTTCATAAGTTGTCTGTAACAGGGTGGTACTGATGTCACAGTCGAGCGCCCCAAAGGCACTGTAGCTCGTTTATAGCCTAATGCTAGCTTTTCAATTCTTGCGTTTGCATTTAAGATTCAAAAGTGCTAAAAGTTGTATTTTCGTGTGAGGATTATCCGGTTGGACAAAAGGTGTAAGTGTAATGAACTGTGTTTGAACAAAGAGCTTATTATTTGCAAACTTTGTAACATTATGGGAAAATCCTATAGGGAACTTATCAAGGGAACCAGTTTTATGCTAACAGCCGATTGGCCTACAAAGTGACGTCGTAGTTCCTCCACTCTATGACAATAGTTATAAGCATGCATAAAATGTCCTTCATATTCATGGCATGTTATGATTATAAATGTTTCATGAACATCTTATCTCCTTTTGGTAAAGTGCTGCCATACATTTGACCGAGTTGTGTTTTAAATTGCTATTGATTGTCTTGGAAATACAACAGCTAAACCTAAAGAAAACTGAAGTCACATGAACTAATCATGTAGCCTGCAATCCCTGTCACACATCTGATAAGTCCGGTCAAAGTCACAGTCAGCATTATTTACTGTGAGCTTACAGAGAGCGGATACTCACGTCTTAATGTTGTCATGGTAGACTTTAGTATCAGAGGGCTGGTTGTACAGAGGCTGCGGAGAAACAGGGGAAATGGCAGCAGATTTACTAGATGAATACATACTTGAAATATATTGCACCAGAAAACAATTTCGCACAGCTCTCACCAGCTCCACTTTAGGCCCCAACCCCTCCAGTATCTTATGGGCTTCCTCTGCCTTTTTCTGTGACACAACAGTGAAAGAATGTTGGTAAAAGAGACAGATGTATGTCCTTGTGGTTAAGATAGTCTGCCTGCTGACACACCGCATTAAACTAACAAACCGTGCTCTCAAATGTTTAATGCCAGCTTCGATAGAGACAGAATATGTGGGGCTTCAAAAGGAGAAACACAAATTGTTTGAGTACACAACAATTTATCACTTGTTTGGAAAACATTCTCCTCTGGGGTGAAAGGGAGTAAAAATAAACATGCCAAAAAAAAAAAACAAAAAAAAAATCACCATTTCCTGAGCTGCAATGTACTGTCTGGGAAACGCCTCCATTACACAAATCCCACAATTCTTTACACTCAAATCTACAATCTGATTTTGTATCTGCTGCAAGAATCTACCAAGTATACACGTCCATCTGTGTAACCATTTCTCTATAGATGCTAGAAGTGTAGTGAGCCTGTCTCAGCCTGTCTCAGGTTGCTGTAGTTTTGCATCACGTCTGCTAGCTGTCTTTTTATGAATGTGTAATGCTTTAATTGTTTATACTCTGCTGAAAATGCCAGTGCATTATAAAAAACGGAGATGTGACGAAGATGCTCAGATGTGAGCATTTCTATGGCGCAGCATTTTTTTCTGTTGGCTGAAAGACGCTTCAGTTGCTATGAGACAGAATATCAGTAGTACTGATTTCACAGATAATTTGTGTTTGTCTGAAAATGCTGGCACAACGTAGAGCCACATAAAATTCTACATTTTTCTTTTTGTTGCACTTGTGTGGTGAGACTAGGGGTGTAACGGATCACAAATGATCCATGATCCGTACGGATCACAATCCACAGTTTGGATCGCACGTGACCTGTGGATTAATAACTTTCTTGAACTTGTAGGTTAATCCAACAATTATAACAATTGCAGAGAGATTGCCTTCCCGTCCTTTAAATCACGTGTATGAAAGCATTTTGGCTTCCCTGTAAAATATTATGATGACGGAAAAAGTTGTGGTGGGACCAACCAATGCTTTTTTAGATTTTTATTAAATCACAGTGTTTTCCGTCACTGTTTATTTAGCCAACATAAATGCATTCAGTGTAAAGCAGCACAATTAAACATTAAAAAATTGTGATCTCAATTAAAACCCCAACAACATAAATGCTAAACATTCGAATGCTTATTAATCAATCGATGCGCTGCATTCAAATCAGTTTGATCGAGAGAGATTCAGCTTTTAAACTTTTTCAGTTCGTTAAAAACAATTAAACAACACAGGAGTACTGGGAGTGGGACAACAGTTTATAGCTCAGATATAATCACTGATGTTGATGGTAAAGATTAAAATCACTGTTTAATGGAACTTGAAGCTGGTGAATGTTGTAGCAATTACAGTGTGTAACTAATGGGGCGACAAACAACATAAACTTATGTCACTGAATAGGTTTTGAATAAAAAATGATACACCTACAATATAATGAAACAAAGTTTTATAAGAGTATTTTTGAATCCTTAATTAAACTAAATATGATATGTTGTACAAGATCTTTTATTTCTATATTTAGCGTTAACAGTAGCAGAGATCATTGTTCGTATTGAATATTTTCCTTTTATTCAGCTGGTTCTTTCTTGATTTGACTAAATTTTTACTAAAATTACAGGTTCTAAGTTCTGTTTGTTAAAACCAATTGTTGTTGCAGTAATATTTTTGTATAAATGGAAAGCAAAAGACATTTGTCTCCTCCTTTTTTTCCTGATCTGAAAAACGTTCTGTTTTTATTACAGTCACAGCTCTTATATAATCACATCTCTAGAAAAAAACAATTGAGCTCAATTATGTATTGCTCAATATCTTCCAAAGATCTTAAAGGACTGTAAGGAAAGTGTTTTGTCAATGAGAATAATATAAGCACGCTTTAACCACATAGGGCCCAAGGATTTCCACATTGTAGAAAATGTGGCCAAAACTGCAGAATCAAGTCATAAAAATGTAATTTACTGTATAACCTAGAATGTTATGGAATCTGGCAGACTAAGAGATTTAATCGAAAGAGGAGTTTATCATTATTTAATAAAACAAAACAAAGACTGAAAACATTCACTTCCAAAGTGAAAGTTTTGTTTAATTTGAACAATGTGATGGTAATAATATTCTATTTTACAGCAGTAATTCATCAGTAAATCTATATGAACATTTCTAAATGGAGCACTGTAAAATTAAAACAGTAAAAAAAAAAAATCTTCATAGATACCTAACAACACCTAATCACGTGTCCTGTAAAGACCAGCACAATCTGGTTTCTGTGTGTGTGCGTGTGTGAGACAGAGAGAGAGAGAGAGAGAGTGGCAGAACAGCATCACATAAAAATGTGTTCATACCCGGTTCTCGTCATAAATGATCTGGACGATGCTGCGATGTTTGTGTTCCACAGGAGGCGGCGTCACTGGCTTTTCTGGCTCTACCGGCTTTGCTGCCTCCTCCTCCAGTTGTTGCTAAGAGACAACAAACATGACAAATAGATCTTAAACCTGAAGCCTAATACAAGTATACAGGCACATACAAAATTTCAACAATAGAAATAATAAAAAATTCCCCTGTATTTTTTTGATCCGGGGAGTTAATTTTGCTTACATTTTTGCTTTTTAAAATGTATTTCTCTGTACAATACTTTGGTTGGTTTGGCAGAGCCAGAGATATACACATATACCTATGATCGGGAGTTATCCTAGATGTTAGTATGTAATTTTTTTTGAAATTACGAATTATGAAAATTATAATTTTACATCACTTTTCTACATTGATGGATGACTGATCGCATGGGCATTCCTGACAAAAAGCTTTTGTTTGTGTGTACAGAAATGTACTATTCACCCTCCCTGTTAAATTTAATCTAATCCGTGTCCTGAAACACACCTCCTCTTCTGCTTTCACTTCTCATACTGACGGAGGGAGCGATTTATTTGTGAATGAATCTCCGTTATGAACGACTCGTTCACTAGCCGACAATAATACCAGTTTCTGGCAGCGCAGCATCTCGTTGTTATATTTCTTTTGCATTGTTTGCTGATTTTATTCAACAAAACTAGCATAAGCCGAGTATTTAGTGCGAGTTGGAGCTGCTTTGCCTTATGCTGAATGCAGTAAGTGACTGTATTATCATCAATAACGCTACCTATCTGTTTAGCACAAATTTCAGAACATACAAAAACGTAAAAAACTTAATCTGACCTATGAAATGTTCTGCCTTTGTGCTTTGTTTTCTTTGTTTGCTCGTTACTACACTCGTAGACAGCGCTAAAGTCCCGCATTTTCATGTAATAACACTGTCTTGACTAGTGCGGTTGAATGACATTTGTCCTGGGAGCACTGTACCAATGTGGCGGTGCTATTGGCGCATGCTTAGGGTCCCTATGCGATATCTAGTGTATATATCTATGCCACAAATTGAGGAGCGGGGAAATGAAGCGGGGTGGAGCGACCACGCTGGGAATCCTTCACAAACTGAGGAGCGATCACAAACCGAAAGCGGTGAGAGCGTCAAAGTTGCCAGAAGTCATTCCTTTTTAACGAGAACCGGCGGCGAGAAACAGCGGCGCGTCTTCATTGGCTATGACGCGGTTCGGCGGCAAGCAATCAGAATGAAGTAGTCCACCTTGAGAGGAGTTAAGAGAACACAGTTCTGTAAACTTTGGTTCCGACTACAGTTGTTCCCAAGAGTTTGATTATTGCAGTTTCTGGATTTTCAATCATTGAAAATCGCGACGACGTGGGGCCCCCTAATTACGTGGGGCCCCCCCGCGGTGCGTGCCCTGCGGGCCCGTCCGCTACGCCACTGACCTATAACCATATCAGAAATAAATAAAGATAAGTTACACATAAATTACCACTCGTTAATCACTTTTTCCGCAGGACTCTGGCATGATTAGGCAGAGTGATCTGTGTCATTATAAAGGCGTCAACATACTTGGTAAAAAAGGTGCAAAACCAACAGGATCTGTGGTTTTCGCTAAAATGATCAAGTGCAAGATTGATAGCGAAAGATTGAAGTAGTGTACTAATGCTGTGACGCATTACCTGATAGATTCAAAAGACCGAAGAGTCGTTAGATAGAGACAAGATTATTAAATATCACGTTTAAGAACTATAGTGAGACGTGATCCAGTGGAACATCCTTGATAACCTGTACAATGTGCACTGCTCTCTAGGGTGAGTGCTGGAGCTCAGACGCGCATAGTCTACACTGTTGGCAGAGCAAGTCAGTTTGTGTGTGTGCGTGGTCACAAGATGTTTGTTTTCAGCGGAATAGGATGTATGGAGGGCAATTTAAAAACTAAGTATTAGTGTAAACGGGGCCGTGTGTATTTTTAGCAAGTGGGTTGCTGCAACGGGGGCAACGGGGGAGGTTTGCAATGCCAGCTCAGCATCATGATGTCTATCGGCGATGGACGATGGCATCGTCTATCGACCCGACCCTTTTAAGATCCTGTAAATAGTACATTTTTAAATTCTCAGTTACCTGGCTGAACGATTTTAACATGAGATTTTAGTGCTTGAAAACTCATATCAAGCTGCTCTGTTTTAGCATAAAAAAATTGCAACATCCTTCCAGTCTGCAACGTGTAAGATGACTGATGCAGCACATTTAAATAGCCATGTATGAGCCATAATAACAGAAAAAAATCGCCTAAGCAAGCACCGCTAATGATCAGACAATAAAACCTTCTCACAATCTCTCATATCAAAGTGATGTGCAGAGGTATAAATACTACGTTCATACACTTCCACAACATATTTCCCCAGCGCCTTTCCTTACTAAAAATGCTCTGCATAATTAAAGTGCTGCTGAAGTGGGATTTGTTTAATCTCCTAAACAGGAGTAAACATACAGGTAAAACACTGAGATCAAAACAAAGAGGTTGAAGAACAAGAAAAACAATTGGTAAGAGACTGAAAAAAAACGAGGCACTGAATACCAGAATTAATGAGGAGAAGGATTACAAAGCAAGAAAACAAATGCACCGTTCTTCTGTGTCACATTTTCACAAGGGAAATGAATTCAAGCAGCATGCCTCTATCACTACAATCAGCCGTTTCAGAAAACGTGATTGTGTGCACAGTGAGGAATTATTGTTTACATTTGCGATTTCTGGGATTATCATGATGCAATCCTGAAGGATTTGGCATCGTCATCAAAGAGCAAGAAAAGTTGGCACAGACAAGGGAGTTGTGACAAGCCTCTCAGAAGGGCAACATTTCCCACAAGGCTTACAGATAAAGACTGAACAAAGAAAGCAATTTGTGAGCACCAGTGTAAGAGAACAGTGACACAGGGCTGAACCCTGGGACATGAAGAGAGAGCAAGCGACAAGGTCAGCCGCTTTGGTTGCTATTTAAACAAACCAATCATGTCACCACACAATTAGTGCCTGAAACCATCTTAAGCTCTGTATTTACAAAATGAACAGCTTAGAGCTTAAAGAAAGCACTTTTTGAGCTGTAAGAGCATTTCAGTCTCAGTCTAATACAAGTGAGTTTAGCGAGGACACGCACCTGTTTCTTTTTCAGCTTGAAAATCTGCTGCTCGACCTTGGCAATCTCACGGTCGACGCGGTCCATGCTCTGAATCAACTCCTCCTTGGAGAGTTTGGAGGGCGAAGTATCTGCATCCTCACCAACCTGTGGAACTCCACCTGGGGACGAGGCCTCCACCTTCACACCAAACTGGCTTTCCTGTCCCAGAAAAGGAGAGAGAGCGTGAGGATAAGTGCAAGTCTTCAAACAGCCTTACACAAGCGAAACAGAAGCAAAAAATAAATAAATAAAATTTAAATCTGAACCCTGTTTTGTTCTATAAAATAGTGAAATGTTTAAATGTGTCACACAAATCAGGGCTCTACAGTGTGACCATTTCAGTCCCAGCTGCGATCAAAACCTACTGTGTGCAACCAAGAAAATATATTAAGGTGCACGTGTGCAACTGACCTGATCGGAAATTTAAAAACTACAACTCCCAAATTCTCTTACCTATACATTACCCATCAACAGTGATGTTTGCATTTTGTAGCTATGGCCATGACTTTGGCGCAACAAATTTAATAACTGTCTGATGACCTCCGCCAAAAACACAATTCAGACTCAGGTTAACTTTAGACAGTACTTCTGACAACGCTTAAATGAGCCCCGTCTGTCTCACACACAGATTTTTGCTGCTTTTACACTGGAGATCTCGATGGTCAACTCAGATTTTTTGACTGTATCCGATTTATTTGATGACCGGCTTACATATTCTTTTAAAAGCGACTTGTATCTGATTGTCAGCATTTACACAGCACACGGCAAAGGCGCAATGACCAGAAAAAAAAAAAGAAAAAGAGCAGGCGCTGACTGACAGCTGATAATAAAAGAGTACTCTTTTCTCTGTTCCTGTATTTTATCAGTTGGTAGGGTTTCAATTTTTTTAATTATTTTTGACAAGTTGTTTTACTAGAGTTATGACACAAAAGTTCTCATTTGGCCATCCTCTTTTAATCTAGGCATTTTAATGTAATAGAAATGGCGTGATTTATGCATGTGATGTTTGATATTAGTTTATACTGGTTACGTGATGAATATTGTGCTCTCTCTCGTTAACATGCTTAAATACTTGTGCTACATGACAATATAAAAGCTTTTTAGTCCTAGGTATGAGATATAAGGTTTGGAACTCTGCTGAAATCTATGCTGAAATGAAAGCATCTGACTTGACGTCATTCGCTATGGTTTTTAATGATACTTGACTTGCATTGACGAGAGAAAATTTTACCTATCTGCTTACACTGCAGACACGAGGGCACAGCTCCGATTCATATTGGATAAATTTCCACATAAGAACAAGGCCTGAATCTAATTTGAGTAAATCGGAATCCATGTGATTTTTTTTCCTGCTTACATGTACATGGGACATATCCTATCTGTGCCACATGGGAGAACAAAAAAATAAATAAATAAATAAAAAATTCGGAATTGAGTCACTTGAACCATGCAGTGTAAATGCAGCCTTTGACTCCACACAGGTGCACATGCACCCTGATGAGTCCTGATGTGCATATAAAATTAGTGCATGCTTTTTTGTTTTTTAGGACAGTGTGTTTATAGCATGTCTGACACTGAAAATATTCAAAGCTTATTTAAAGCTAGGTTTCTTCATTTTTTATAATAAGAAATGCTCTCCATACTTTTGTAGGTTATGTAGCACAACGATATTGCGCCATTTAAAGAGAGAAAAAGATTATATGCGCGCCTAAATCTTTGACTGCTCCTACATCTTTTTGATTAGGTGCACAAGTGCTCCTACTAAAAAGTAACCTTAGAGCCCAGCCAATATTCTGGTTAGGTTATACACTTCTCACCTTCTTGACATCTGCGGAGGTCCTGATGCTGTCCTGTAGGGTGTGTTGAGAGGGCAGTATGATGCTGGTGGGCTGAGATCTTGAAAAGTGTGTTTCGGACACATTCTCTATGCGGGGACGCTTGCTCTCGAGAGCCTCCTGCTCCTGTTGAGCTGAGATGGCGTGGAACTGCTGCTCATAACCATGTCTGCGCTCAGGTGGCCTACAGGAAAGGACAGGAACTTTTTAATTACAATTATCACTGAGTTCGCACACAGCAAACTGGTAGTAAGAAAACTCTTCCAGACAAATTTTATAATTTTAGAGTAATAATAAAGTTTACTTTACACATTACTAATGTTTCATATAAACTAATTGAGAAAAGCAACACTGTGCAATGTAAATTTCAAAATCCAAATAGGTAATGCCATCCAAAACTGCATTTGTTTAGGACTTGTTATTAGAAGCATATAAGACCTGCCAACACACAGAAACTCTTGAGGCTCAGGTAGGGCTGGGCGATATTGCAAAAAAAATGTAAATTATCACGATATCATGTTTCATATCATTCAATATGGATAATTATAGATTTTTTTAACAATACATTTAGGTATATTAGGATTTATTTATTTTTTAACATTACTAAGGCAAATAGTTTAAATAATCAAAAACCAAAATAGCGGATCTCTTTATAATAAAAGAAACATTAGTGTTAAAGAGATTCTTAAACCTGAGAAATAAAATGTTACAAAGCGTGTTCAATGGTAAATGTTGATCAACATCTGTAAGATGTGAATAATAAAGATACAGTAAACCTCAAACTCTGTAAACAACACAAATTATGATAATCAAATCGGTGCTTTTCAAGTAAAAGAAAGCAACCATCATTATTCAAATACATATTGAACACTACAAACTGTGATATTGGAAGAGTACATTACCCCCGATGTAAAAAAAAATAATAATAATAAATAAATAAAAAATCTTTCCGATGGGGTGCTAGTGGCTAGGATGCACAATAAAAGAAACCAAAAAGCCACTCTGGCAACATCCTTACATTGTTTTTTTTATTTACTATCACCTCACTGCTGCTATACGGCACTCATTTTTGCATGTCTTGTCATTTTGACGTAAAGTAACATGCGCTAGTGTGTTTATCACCCAGCTCTAGGCTCAAGTGTTTAAAAGTGTTTTTGTGTCATAAATTTCTCCTCAATATTCAATTGAATTATAAAATAATACATAATTTAAATATTATATTCAGGCCATTCTAGACAGTGCAAAATTTAAGAAAAGAAACCATACATTTTTCAGTGTCAATAATTTACTGTCATAATTAACACACATAATGCACAGATAATGTGCATAGTATTTTCAAGCTGCCTCCAAAGAAAATATTCAAAAGCAAATCATTTTTTTTATTCTGGAAGATGTGTTGATATAATCAGCTCTCAGATTTAAAAACAAAACTGGCCCATTTTCATTATACGTTAACTTAAAATGAAGCAGAACTAAAATGAGGAGGACAGCATCCCTATGTCATATCTCCAGATAATTTCACCTCTCGGTCCCAGGGTGGAATTCAGACAGTAGTGAAGGTCTGCGACGCTGCTGGTCCTGCAGGGGATTGCGGTAGTCTGAAACTGAGAACTCCTAAACAACCAGAGACATGCATATCAGATACTGAGCAAAACAAAAACACAAGAGCCTGATGGATGAGGGCTCAAGGCATTAAAGATATATGTGGGCAGAAAGACAACGACTGTGTGTGTGTTTGTGAGAGAGAAAGACAGAGGTCGAGAGATTTAGGTCTCCTAAAGCACACCAGCACACACATCTCATCTGAAATAAACACGCACACACATCCTCACACACACACACCTCCACTTCTCCATATACACACAAAACAGACTTTGTGTGTATATGAAGCAGCAGAGGTGTGTTTCAGGATGTTTGTGTGTTACATCACTTCTAGTAAAACGGTGTCAACAACAATCAATGCTTCAGGGGACAAACTCTACTGTGTGTCATTTCTATTCTTTAAGATTTGCTTTTAGATATTTTTAATAGAGAATTAAGAGTGGGAGATATGTGAGATGGTATCAGAAAAGGCAGAGACTCAGGTCACTCACAACATAATTGCACTACAAGTTAAGTGCTGCAACAAGGTTATTGGCTGGTTTACTCTTTGATTTCATCTAAAAGTTCTGATGAAATCAAGTCAATGGCATTCTTTAACAGAATCAAGCTCAAGAATTAGTTCCATGATTGAGGCAGAATCCCTCCACAATCACATTACTCCAGCTATTATTGTCATTCCTCTACATGTGTGGACATACAAAGCAATGAAATATTGTGTTTCACAGGATAACCGTGCTACATAAATTAATCATTAATATAAACACAAGATTGGACATAAGAAAAAAACCCTATGCATAACCAACGTATACTATATATTACTTAACTATACACATAAGACAGGCTATACAAGTAATATTACATGAGACTGGACATTGTGCAGGATATAACGTGAGAGAGGTATTAAAGGTGAACATTGTTCGAGAGGTATTTAAGGTTAAAGCAAGAAGTGCAACATGATTGTGGTACATTTATAGTAAACATTTTCTTTATTGAGTTCTTGTAAGATGGAGTTTAGATCAAGTGTCAGGTGCATAAGAGTTTTTCTACAGGAGGTTTGCCTAATCCCTACTACTTTAATCCCTACATCATTAGTGATAATGTTATTGCCTAATCGGTCATACCATGATCAATTGATTTCCTAACAACACATTACTGTTAAATCAGCAAGTTAACTAAGGCTGCATTTATTTTGGGGAAAAATATCACTGTGAAGGCCGGGATACACAAAGCTGATGGTCAGCCTATGGCTAGTGTTAGGCAGTCAGTAAGAATCCGTTGAGCTAGTTTGTTTGCCATGTTTCACAGGTCGCCTTACGTCAAAGAGAGTTTGTCAAAACCAACATGTAGAATCAGCGTCAGCCATCAGTGAAAGAGAGCACTCTGATTGGCTGTTCAGCTATGAATCGAAGAATAAAAAAATGGAAGTGACGAAACTAAAGATAACAACGCAAGTCAAAAGGGAACACAAAGAAACTGCTTGTTATTTTGTTGCATTTCTTAAACATTTGCAAACAGTATGGGGAAGATTATGTGACATTTGCACGATTGACTCCATTTGTGGTGAGTGATAAGAACTCTGAAAATAGTCTGTAAGAGTGCTTACACACCTGCCTCATTTAGTTCGATTGAATCGCACGAGTTCGTTTTCCCTTTTGGTGCAGTTCATTTGGGCAGGTGAGAATGCAGCAATCGTACTCGAGTGCGCACCAAAAGCGGACCAAATAAGCAGGTCACACACCAGAAGCGCCGCTCGGTGCCGCGACACGGCGTGCACATGACAGTTTAAAGTATCGCACACCAGACGCTCACATTCGCATGATATTTAACATGAAACTAATCAGATGGCGCTCTGTGGCGCATCCTGAGTCGTGGTCGGGTGCCGTCGACAGTCGCCGACTTGTGGCGCCGGTGTGTGTATCCTGATAGAAACCTAAGTTTAGTATTCTAAAATGCATGGTGCTGCGTGGCGCGGCGCTTCTGGTGTGCGACCTGCTATAAGCGTACCAAGACCTGCTTGAAGAGGTGGTCTCAGAATGCTTTCAAACAAACCCTGGAGCGGTTCGTTTGTGGTGAGAATATGATCCGTACTAAAACAAGTCCAACCGCAAAAATTACTGCACCTTTTGGACTAATCCAGCTGCAACACAGCGATAACTACTAGTTTTCTGCTAGTTTGCTTGTTCTTTGATATCAGGTTAAAAAAGAAAAATTAATCAAAGCTTTCTGTTTTTTTACACATTAAAAAAAAAAGTTTTCTAATTTGAGGAAACCATGATGCATTTCATGATTCTTTGCTTTAAAAAAATACAAACAACAGCTTTTTCAAAAAAAACATACAGCGAAGAAAATAAGTATTGAAAACGTCACAATTTTTTCTCATAATACATATTCCTAAATGTGCCGTTGAAATTTTTCCCAGATGTTGGTATTAACCAATGAAATCCTTTAGTTATGCGACTTCTTTCTCCATATGGGAGCCATCTTTTATCACCAATAAAAGGCCTCCTAGAGGCTCCTTTAGAACTATTACAATAATACTTATTTTCCCTGCTGTACATTTTGTAACATAAATTATCATATTTAATTTAACACTAATACATAAGTCACTAATGAATGACTAGTCAATCATCTTTAACAAATCTAAATATATTACAATCTAAGGGCAAAGCAGCAGTGAGTTTAAATCAATCACTATAGTGACTTTAGGTCTTAACCTCACAATAAAGCCACTAATTAAAGTGAGTAGCTATTTATGACAATACTGTGCACAACCCCATAACTCGGACAATGAACAATGACTAATCATCTTTTCAGCAAGCAGTGACTCTCAGTTCTGTATATCAGGTTATCATCTATTTTATGCTCACCCTCTGTGTCATTCATAATCTACATAGATTTTTAGGTCTGTTAAACCAATGAGCAGAGAGTTTCTTTCATTTGGATCTTGTCTGAATACATGAAAAACATTTTCACAGTTTAATGTTAAACAATGAATACTGATCTCATGCATAATTTTGTATGGTTAAATGTTGACAACGCTATCACAGCTGTCTGAGCTGGCAGCGGTACAGCAGGATTACTGCAAGATCGCCTGGCATTAGGTCACCCCACTGAAATAGACAGACATCAGATTTCCTCTAGAAGACACTTCATGACCATCTGTGCTAGAGATGCTTCGAAACTGCTAACATCTTCAGAACAAACATGACCATGTCCATGTCTGGAAACAGGAAATGTGTAAATAATTGAGTAATGTGAATTAAAAAGAAAAAAACGCAGAGAGAAGAGACGGAACAGCTGGGTTCTGTTTACTTCTGCTTCTCTGGCTCTAAGAAATGCACTACAGTGATAACCAAATTGATTTATAATGTTGAGGTCCAGGCATTTCTGGCTTCCTTTTGTCTGAGACAGTAAAGATGTTGGGGAAGCAAGAGAAGTACACAAAACAACAAAAGTCACTGATTATATATATAATAAATAAAGGTGGCAACTTTAACAGTAATCTTAGCAGAAATGGTTGGAGATGCATTTAGGTTTATGCCAATTAAAGTGATGCAACCACTATTAAAGATAATGAAGTTAATGGAGGAAATTAGATCAGATCTCTTAAGTGATACTGCTGTTAAGAGACAGAATATAAAGGAGAAGCTAGTGTAAAGATATCTGCTTTACTGTTAAATGTTCCATAGACAAAAAAAAAAAAAGATTTTGCTATGAAATATCACATTACTTTATTTTTATACATTACATTATTCTCCATTCAGTTCTTTTCAACAGAATCAATTATACTATTTGCTAGGGCAGCACGATTCTGTTTAAAATGAGAAGCACATTTTTGTTTTTTATTTTTTGTTTAAAATCAAGGTCAGGATTTTTTCACTATTCTGTAGATGTAGGTTTATAAGGTTGATATGAGCAGGCTATTAGTACTGATTTTCTAAAACATATGGTAAAACAACAATAATATTAGGCCTATGTGTAGGTTTACTTTTGGTTAAAATGCTAAATTGTGTAGAGACTTTGAATGGTGGACTTTAATTATTGTGTTTGAGACATGCTGGTCATTGACAACATTATTACACCACTTTTTCACTGATAAAATGAGACATTTGTCATTATCAGATTCCCTCTTGCATTATATTATTATAAACAATTACTATAAACATTTATTTTTATGCACTTTGTTCACTATAAAAGAAAAAACATATCTAATGCTTGTCGTAATTATGAATGCAATATGATTGTTTAAATGATGTGTGCGCTGGTTTCACTACTAAAGGTGGTTCATGTCATGACTGTCGACACTGAGGAAAAAACAACAACAACAACAACAACAACAACAAAAACAACATAGACACATGCAAATAATACATCACGCGCAGCTCGCAAACGACCGCTTACCCTAACCCTGTGCAACAAACTGAATGTCATTTCTACTTTATAACCCGTAATTCACAGCCTATGTAGTCTTCTGTTCACTACAGTAGACTACATTGGCAGGCACGAGTGTCCTCTCGGTATTAAACAAAGTGGGTCAGCTCATGCTTGATTTTATGGTTGTGAATACATCATTACATTAAGACAGAAATTACATTTTTGAGTGAATTATACTTTATGAATACAGTATGTGTATGCCATTTGGAGGTGTCCATGTTGCTGAGCAATGTATATAAAAGCTAAATTAAGATTTTGGTCGGCGCCATTAGCCTTGTGGTTAAGTGCGCCGACATATAGCACCATGGTGCTCACGGCAACCCTAGTACGATTCCTAGCTCAAGGTCCTTTGCCAACCCCTCCCCTTTCTCTGCTCCCAACTATTTCTTGTCAATTCTCTGCACTAATATGTCTATTAAAAGTTAAAAACCCCTAAAAAAAAATTGTAAAAAAATAAATTAAAAAATAAAAAATAAATTAAAAAATTAAGATTGTGTAGGGGCAAATAGAGATGGCAATCTTTTTTCAATTAATAGTCCGACTATTTGCTTTACCAAAATCAAAATTACTACAGCTACAAAAAACTGTCGTCAAGTATTCTCAGAAGCTCTAGTAAATGCTAAAAAGTTAAATGTGTTGTAGAACCATATTTAATAAAGGCACACAAAGTCGCACACATACGCACAACAGAAAAGCAGAGGCTCACTTTGTAGCCTCTTTCACACATATATTTTGAAAATACATAGATAATGTGTCCTGGTATTAGTCCAAGGATCATTTGATTTTGCTATTTAAGCATACAAACGTTATAATACACGATTTTGTCTTATCAGATATAACAACTAGCTATTCTGTGGAGTCCAAGGCAGAGTCAGCTAAAATGCAATGGAAACCAGGAGCAAATCCCATTTGTGGTCATATTTTCAAAGATTATGAGCAGTTACGGTTATGGAGCCCATCAGTAAAATGAGATCATTCAGCAGTAGAAATGCTTACTTTGACCAAAAATACATTCAACCTCTAGGAGCCATAAAATCTCTGTATGTGTGAACGCCCCATGACGCAGCACTTGCTATGCAGAGGTGAACTATTAAATGGGTTTGGCCTGGCTCTGTCTGTTTGGAAAAAAGTTGATTCATTTGTCACATGTACTTCAATGTTAGCAAAGAAACAAGGGTTGAGAAAAAGAGAGTGTGATATTGACATTATGAAAAATAATGTGGGTTTAAAAAATATAAATAAGTTGATATTTACAATTACAGCTTGGACAATAGCAAATCTAAAACTGCAAATCAAGTGCTGTAGGACTGGGTGATGGGTTTAAAATAATTTATTGATAATTGCCTTAAAAAAAACCTCAACATGCAATTATACTGACTACTTTGCCCCACCTCTGCCACACTCATGCTTAAGTTCATATTAAATATAAAAAAGAACCAAGCACAATTGCTGAAAAGATTCATTTGGAGAAAGAAAAAAAACTATTAATTAATCAATTAAAACACACACACACACACGCACGCATGCACACACACACACACACACACACACACACACTGGGTGAGCCCCTCAGAAAGACCAAAAACCTCTCCTCTAGCGAAGCGCAATGGGCAGCAGTTAAGATTCATTCTTATCTTTTTGGAGGACGCGCGGCCAGCACAAACACAACTGGCGCTCTACGCAAATCACCTTGGTCTGCCCCACCATCACATAATCATTAACACTTTCACACATCATCTTGTGATGCATCAAGTTTATCATGTGGCACACAACAGGCAGACGATTTATGTATATAGATTTGTTTCCTTCTTCCCCTTTCTGCAAATGTTGACAAATGTCCTAATCATATTGTGACATTTCTAATATTCTGATTCTCAAATACGTGTATGAACATGTATATTGTCATTTAAACATCGTAATATGGATATATTACTTAATCTATGATTGGCGGAGATTGGAGGAGATGGCCACTGCTATTTTAGTGGAGGGATGTGACCTGCTGGATTTACATGTCAATTCATCAACTTCTTCCAAAATCCATTAAAGTGGATTCAGTATAAGTTCAGTTCAAGATCATAACTGGTTGTTACAAACTGACGTAATTTATCTCATATGCGCTATATCGCAGTAGCACGCTACGGCAAGAGAGGTGAGCACGAGTAATTAAAATGCTCCAACTAAAAAGCAGACAACTATTCACAATTGACTGCTTATGAGTTTAATACAACAGTCTTTCACTGACACTGAAGTACAGCGGATACCTCTAAATGCTCTTGTTGTCATCTGTGCCTGTGTTGTCCATAGATGCTGCATTAGAAACACCTCGAATAAGAGGTAAATTGTTTTCTAATTTGTATATAAAACAAATATATAATACAATCCAATATAATGAAATTATATAATACACAAATATATATGCTCATAAGTTTTTTAAAAATCTAAATATTAAAAACTTTTAAGGATTTAGGATGCTGATTAGCCTTAAATATGTCATAACAGTCTTGTGAAAAGGTCCATTTAATGTTAATAAGTCACTTAACTAAATGCAAGTCTGATATAAGTGCATTCCTTAAAATTGTTTTCTAAATATAATAAATTCAACATTTACAATTACATGCATCTCTTTTTGGAGTTTGACATTTTAGTACTTCTTACCAGATTTTCTCAGTTTAATTTTTAATATTATAATATATATTTTTTATATTAATACTTCTATTCCATTTTCCTAAAATAACATGCTTCGTTATGTGAAAACTTACAAGCTTTAACGTATATTTATAAAAAAAAAAAAATCTATTTGCTAACCTTATTATATTTTCCCTTCAATCTCCTATTTTATTTGAAAATTGAATGTTGTAATCAACATCACCATGATTAAGAGACATTGTTGATATATGAAAATACAGTCTTGTCACCCAGCCCTAGACTGGTAATTCAGGATCTGCTCTGTCTGCAAAACTGAATAAGTCAAAAATCTGACACAGAAACAGGAAAGTTGCAGTTACAGTTTCACTTGCGCAGCATTTATGTTATGTGGTTTGTTGACATTGTAAGGTGGTGCACGTGGTTCTGACCTGCGGGTGGCGTGTGGAGCTGAAGGTGTACTGCACTGAGTGTGGGGGGTAACGGCTCTGTTCGCTGCTGAAGGACCCCTGGCTGGGGGGAAAGCCCGAACTGGACATGCTGTGGCCTTTTGCTGGCCTGGAGCACAGCTACTCAATCACGGGCTCAACATTGGCATGACTGTGCAGCCAAACCACCTGAGGAAAAGGGGAAACAGAAAAAAAAACATCAGAACATTTCAAGAGCCAAACATTCTGAAGGTCTCTGGAGTACGAACTCTTTCCATGACCAAACCAGACCAAGATTATTTTTTAAAGGTCCAAGGTCACAATGTGCGACCGATTGGCAGCTATTTCTCATGAAGGAAACATGCTTTGTTTCTTAGGATTGTCATGAAAATTCTCTGCTCGATTTCCCAGAAAAGTGTCAGTTTCCTAAAAACCAACAAAACATGTTTTTTCTTAAAAGTACAATCCCCTTATCTTTTAGAATATAATGATATAATGTATATAATGATGAGACCTAAATTATTTCAAACTTAAGACCCGATGCAACAGTGCACAGGACAATTTTGATAGTGACTTCAGGTCCATGAAATTATACGAAGGACTACCGCAAAATGGATATCAAAATAAATGGACAAAAGCAAATGAAATTTGATTTATCTACACACAGAAGAAACAAGGATGCATTAAGGTCCTTTTAGACAGAAGGAGGAGGACTCTCTGTAAATGTTTCTGCGTGGTGGAGGGGTTTTCTCTATGTTTTGTCCAGATAAAAGCAGTGTGGCTTCAGGTCTGATTATCATTACAAAAGTAATAATCAAAAAGGTTACATTTGTTTTTGCTAAAATCAAACAATTTTGCACTATATTGAATAATTGTGTTTATTGTTTTCTGATCAGAAGAGAAGTATAGTTTCATTTTAGACAGTATTGTCGACTCACAGCAGCCATATGGCTATAATTGTATAACATTTTTCATTGCAGATCTACATACAAACCTTTTCACTGAGCTCAGCAAAATGTTCTTTGAACCATTATTAATAATCTGTTCAATAATTTGTTAAAGTCAAAACAAATATTAAAGAGGACTAAGAAAGCAAGTTTTCACTTTTTCTTGCTTAATGACAGAAGCAGTCGGTCTAAAAGGCTGCATTCACACTGCAAACCTATTGTACAGAGCCCATCAATTTACACAGTTTTGGCATGCATGAATCTAACAGAGTTGGCTTTTGAGTAACAATCATAACTGAGGAAGTCACTTGAATGAGTGGTGCATTATTCTCATCCACTGCACATTCAATAACACAGAGCTTGAATTTTATTTCAAAATTATCTTTTAAAAGTACTGGTCATGCAATAAAACTTGCAATGCAATAATAAATGCTTAATACATTTTAGCGTAAAACAGAATAATGCACATCTCTTAACATGTCATCTTAGGGAATCCTGGACTTGTGCACAGCATTTGCTGACTCATAGTTATCTTGTGTGAAATTGCACCTGTTGACCTTAAAACTCTGTGCAGGTGCTATCTGTGGCTGGACAGCATCCATCTCTCATGACTTTTGACACGTACTCATTGAAAGTATTAAAACAATTAAACATGCTTTATGAATATTTTGTGCATTGAGTACACAAAAAAGATCTCCTAGATTTGATCCTACGTTTTACAGTTTTAACATATACATTAATGTTTTATTCTAATTTGTTGAGCAAAAATGGAACGCAGCTGAAGTCCCTATTTTAGATACTAAATTTTCATCAGAGGTTAACATGCTGCTCTTGCTCTTGACTAAGACTGTTTTTTTCGGTGTGCAGCAGGTTTGTGCGGACAAGAGGTTTGTGCTGACAAGAGAATTGAATCATGACATACATCATCACATTGCTTTATCATTATTACGATATGGCATCTTTTATCATGAAAAAAACGTATACAGAAATTATGAACGACCGTAAATGGCACATCGCTAACATTCAAGATGATAATCTTCATACCAGGTTTAAACATGGCCTAAATGCACAGCCCTAATTTTTTGCATTTCCATCCACTTTTGTCTGTATTAAAGAAATCCTTGGGCTTAAGATTTACTGTAACGCTTTTCATTATCAAAAGCAAACTCAAAAACATCTCTTTTACCCCACAAACACTTCTCTTGTTTTATTCAAAATACATTACAGCAAATACTAAACTGTTCCACACAATGCATGCATTACCATTTTTCTAATTCGCAAAATAAATATTTGTTGTCTATATCTAATGCTTTATTTATTTTGGGTCAAAAGGTCAAGGGTGCTTATTTAAGTTTGAGATCATAGGTCAGGAGGCATCTGCACATGGCCAAAAGCTCCGTCTCATCTACCAAAAACAAGAGTCTGTTTGCATAACCAAATCAGTCAGCAGGAATCTCCATGACCAGATCTGGCCGATGCTCTTCTGTTCAGTGTGCATAGATTGGATTTTCCATGCACACTTCCAAATGCTTATCTGTCAGAGCCTGAGCAAGAACATGGCTTAATCAGGAGGAGATACAGCAGACCTATTGTCTGATATATCCACACTTCACTTTTATACTTTGTCTCTTTCATCAGGTTTAACCTGTTTCTCATTCTTATGTTTCCATTCATGCTATAAACTCTAGCTAGAGCTGCACGATTCTGGCTAAAATGAAAATCGTGATGTTTTTGCTTAAAATAAAGATCACGATTCTCTCACGATTCTGTAGATGTAAAAAAAATGTATGGTAAAAACAAACATATGGCACTACGTCGATAATATTATGTGTAGATCTACTGTTCTATAAATAATTCTATTCTACTTATAATAATTCTGATGTCGAGTTATTATTGTTTGAGATATATGCTTGCAATTTGTCATATTAGACCATTTTATTCACTGGTAATATCAGACTTTTGCCATTATCAGATTATATTCAACAATATATAGGCTAGAGTAGGTATACTGACATTGTAAACATTTATTTTCATGCACAACTGTGTGTTCGCTAGGAAAGAAAAAACATCTTGTCGTAATCATAACTCTAAAATGCGATATATAAATGAAGTGCACAATTTTGGTTTTATTTTGACAGCTAAGTGCTTGTTTATACTTTGCGCGCCTCCTAAACGATCACTCTGTGCCCAAAACTGAATATTATTTACAACTCTATTACCTGTTACTCGCAACATATGTAGGTTCTGTTCACTAAAGATGCGTGCGCGTCTATCATTAAGTTGAGCGCGAGTGCGCCCTCTCTGTGTTAACAGCTTACGGTCAGCAGCTCACATCACGCGATTTCCCGGCCGCGAAAACATCATTATATGAAGACAAAAAATAAATTTTTAGGTAAATCATACCTTATAAATACAGTATGTGACTCATTCAACATCATTTGGAGGTCTCAATGTCACTGAGCAACGTATGTGAAGAACGACTTGTGCAGCCGCCTTTTCTTCTCTCCTGAACTTGAAAATATGATTGGCAGAATCGTAGAAATGCTGGATTAAGATCGTCTAGGGCAGGGATGGGCAAACTTGATCCTCGAGGGCCGGTGTCCCTGCAGAGTTTTGTTCCAACACTAGTCAAACACCTGAACAAACTAATCAGTGTCTTCAAGATCACTTGATCTCTATAGGGAGGTCTGTTTGAATAGGGTTGGAGTTAAACTATGCAGGACACTGGCCCTCCAGGATCAAGTTTGCCCACACCTGGTCTAGGGGGTCGAATCGAGATCGCGATCTTTTAACGATTGATTGTGCAGCTCTAACTCTAGCCATAAGCTAAATCAAAAGCAATTGACAAAAAGGATAACTTTAACAGGTACCGAAGTTGCATTCAAAAAGGATCAAACACTGGCACTTAAATTTTATACTGAAATGCTGAGCAAAAGCTAAATATTCAGCACAGGAGAGCATACAGAAATCATGACACTCGCACATCCTGCTAAACCCAGGATTTGTCAGAAACATTTGCCTCACTGATGTCATTTGGCTAATCAGCATCACCACATAGAAGAAACAATAAACCGACACCCTGGACTAGGGCTGTACGATATTGGAAAAATCTGACATTGCGATATTTTGGTTTTCTTCATTATATATTGCGATTCAAGTACAATATCGGCAGATGGCTTTAAATTGCTCTATTTGGGGGAGGAGTGGTCATTCATTTAGACTGATTAGGGTGATATTATAAGGGTGTGAATATTGTACACAAAAAATAATAAACTAATTGCAATTATCATTACTCTTCATTACAAATGTTGTAGGTTATCATCTCCAAATGCTTTACACTCTCTTGAAACGCCTCTAAAACATGCCAATTATAAAGTTTCACTCTGTTATGGTTATACTTCGCAACAACTCCACAATTCTCATGTATTCTCAATTGTTGAACAACTATAATTCCAACTGAATATTGCATATCCTGCGATGTGACTATTGCGGACACACACATTGCGATATCAATGCTGTAACGATATATTGTGTAGCCCTGGACATTATTTGTAGAGCAAAGATTAATTTTTTTATATCTAAATATTTACACCCATAAGTTTAAAACTTTAAAGTAAAAGGTGAAAACTTTAAAGTGAAATAGGGCTATAGGATGTGAAAGTTGATATTGTATGGGCAAAATAAAATGTCTATCATTTCATATTAAGCTGTACTGTTTATTTCACAGTCTCACAAAATTCATTGCTTATGGTAATCATTAAGGCTAAACAATAAGGATGGCCCAATGACTGGAGCTAGTTTGAGTGATGCTCAGGACAGTAGACAGTCTTACAATTGAGAATAAGTACGTCTGACAAAAAATAACAGTGTTATCATGAGCAAAAGCAAATAGGTGAAATCATATCAAGTGCGAGAACCAGATATGATCACATCCTCGTGGTGAGACAGGTTACCTCGCTCTTGAGGGCTTGTGTTACTTGCTAAGGTGATGTGATGCATGGCAAGCATTATTTTAAAATAAGCTTGTGGTTTTTATTTTCTTGTGCAGATCTGTTGCCCTCTCAAAGATGAGATCTACCATATGTGGAAATGTAACTGGTGCTTTTGATTATGTTTGTCATATAATTAAGAAAATAAGTGAAACTGGTACATCCAAAATCCTGCTGCTTTCAAAAATTCAATAATAATTAATATTTGAGCATGTTAAGTGCCAAAAACATAATGGTTTGAATGTCATACACATTTACAACGACACACAGGTGAAACATCCATTTAAATTTGATGGTAACAAAGTAGAAACATAGGCATGGGCCAGTATAATATTCTGACAATATGTTAACCTTGGATCAAACTGAAAAAAACGGTATCATGATTACTGCTCTAAAATATATTCTTTTTAAACATCCGGGTAAAAACAAAAAAACAAACAAAAAAAACTTTTCACATTGAACACATTAGATTTCATTTTAAGAAACATTTGAAATATTTTGTAACATTGAACACGTCAGGCTAAATAATTTAAATTAATCGTTGGTTTCTGCTGTCTTCATTAGTTTCAAAAACACTGATTTCTTTACAACTTAAAAAGGCATCTTAGGAGATCTTTGCCAGTGGTTCTCAAACTTTTTTCACCAAGTACCACCTCAGAAAAAATAGTCTCTCCAAGTACCACCTTATGACCAGTATTTAAATACAGTAGGTAGTAGGCCTAATTAAGCAGCTACAGTTGAAAAACAAGACAGATTAATTCCTATTATTAAGAATATGTAATATTGTCAGCCACTTTAAATGTTTAAATAGATTAAAAATTAACTGTACTTGAAGACTAAAAAAAAATATTCACCGTTTAAATTAAAGTGGGCTTTTAAAAGTTCATTTAAAATGGCAGCTTCAAATGAACCTTATATTTTTATAAACCGGAAACACGTGTTATTTTACACAACTAAGAGCACACATTTTAATACATTTGTAAGAATTATTTTACCTATGATGCAGCATGGGAAAATTCCTGAGTTTGCTGTAACTAAAATGCCAACACAACATGACTGGTCTTTTCTAGTGTGTATCTGCTCTGCAAGTGCCATGCGCCTCTTCCTAGCATAGTGATTTTTAACATCTGATGACGCCATGCATCAAAGTAAACATAGTAAGCACAGCGGTGTAATCATACGCTTCAGGGAACACCCAATGCTGTCTAATCACATGAGTCTCAGTGTTATCGTCAAAGGGTTAAGTGTGTGATCATTTTATTATTCAGCGATTCTTCCGCGTTTATTAAAACTAAATAAAAATAAAAACAAGGTAATAATGAGGAATATGCATTATGCATATAGTGTAGAAACAGTATAACAGAAAACATTTGCGGCTTCACTTTTCCAAACCACGGTATACCTTGAAACCCGGTTATCGTCCCATGCCTAGATACTTTCTTTTTATCACATATTTTTAAAGAAAACATTATTAAACAAAATGGTTAGGACTTGGTTGTATCAACAGCTGATGTATTAAAAAAGCAAACAGTTGACTGTACAACAGATAAGGTTTAGCAGGACTATGAGCGAATACATAATTTGACAGGTTTGGATCAATAAGAGAAAGTGAGAGAGACTGAATCAGATTCTCTGGTATTTTATGGCAAAACCACATCAACATGTACAACATTTTATGAATGTCTCTTTTCTATAATGATATAAAATTATAACAAAAATCATACATCAATAGCAATACATAATACATAGGAAAATGTAAAACAGTTTAAAATTCAAAGTTTAGGATTCACATTCAAAAACATTTCCTTTAAAGTCTCTTTTCAGATAAAAGGTTTTTTCCTTGAATTTAAAACAAACTCTGGTGCAACAGCTTTGTTAGTGTGGTTCATCTGTGTGTGTATGCTGCCATCCAATCCATGGTGTGCACCAAACAAGCATGACACTTAAACAATAAACTAACATAAGAATGTAACATGGACATCTAAGTAGGACGATAAATTACTGATAATATAAAATTATTTATATCAAAAGAGAAATGGGAGTATATTTGAATATCACAATTGGGACAAAACCCCTCCAATACTAAGAGTCAACGTGGCAGCTTGCCTCTGCGTATTTTCCAGAGCTTGCTTTCTCACTAGAATTACCATGCCACACTTGGCCACAGACACAGCAGCACAACAGTTACACGTCCTGTATTCCACACCACTGTCCCTCGGCCAGCACATTAGGCAACGCTTATAAAAACCAACAGCAATGAGAAATGAAAAAAAAACAGGCCTGGCACTCTTCACAGGCACACTGTATCTCTATGATGGCGAGCCTAATTAAGCTGCAAGTGGTGCTGCAAACAGAGCTGCAGGGTCAAGATATAAAGAACGAGAGGTGTTTTATTATAAACGACAGCTCGAAGGACCAACGGCGTTACATTAGAAGTAGGGAAGTTCTGATAAGGTTTCCGATACCTGAGCTCAGGGTATCGGTCGATACAGAGTACTGAACCAATATCTGAGAGTGTTTCTTTAGAAACAGTTGTGAGATTTATGATGTGGTTCAGACGTATCCATTAAAAAAATATAAACAAATTCATACAGTGAACTACAGTGTTTTTATTATCTGACATTTGTATTATTAAATTGTATTATTCAATAGTAATGCTATTTACTGTATTTTACTGAAACAAATCAAACATTGTAAACTGAAAATAATTTATTCAACGTTTACAGTATAACTGTATAAAGATCAGTGCAAAATATATAAAATAATTATGAATAAAATAGAAAAATAACCTCTTTGAAACTTAAAAATGCAGATTTAAAAAAAATGCATCACCCTCTTCATCCTCATTGCTCTAACACTGGTTGTGGCAACAAAGCAAAACTTCCTGTGTTTGCTTTCTGAGCAGCGAAGAAGAACTGATTCCAGGTTTGCAGTGTTAAGTAAAGCTAGAGGGCATATTTCTCATTTAAAAACATGGTATGACATCGTTTATGGTTTTAGATATTTGCCGATACCGATGCAGTATTGACGAGAACTTCTGATATTAGTATTGGTATAGGAACAAGCCTATTAAGAAGTAGACCTGATGTGATCATTCAATTACAGCCAATTACATTTTTCTAATTAATTTAGATTGTATATTATTTCAGATAACCATGTATTGAGTCCTTTAGATGCCACATTAAGGCTATGCGCCATGTTGAAATATCACAGATGTGGATATTACAATATACATATTACAATAGTTTGCAATAAATTTGTGATTTAATACAAAAGTGTGTTTGTGTCTGCTATTAGCACACCCTCTGAAAGGCTTTTTAACACATCAGGCAATGTAGTTGCAACTTAATATATCACATTTTTCTTCAACATAGCACATTCACAAAAATGTATATAACCAAGCAATTAAGTCACGCTAAGAAAGGCGTAAACTCTGTATCAAGTGTTTGGGTTTTTAAGTTTGTTCTTAAAGACCAAATCCAGGCTAATTGAAAATATGCGAACAAGCCTACATTTTAGCAAAACGTACAATAAGTTGCTCTGTGTACAATTAGTTGCACATTTGAGACGACAAATCTACTAAAGGCATTGTGTGCATTTTTGCAAATATTAACTAAGCTACATATAGGGTACATTTTGTTTTACATTTCAAAAACATGTCCTTCTTGTAAATGTCTAAGATTTGATGTACAGATCAAGCAAAACACTGACCTAAACCCTTTCTTAAATGCAAACAAACATGTTTTTAAGAGACAATGAAAAAATGAACTGAATAAAGAGACAATTTCACTGCAACCACAGTTTAATTTTACATTGCTTTTATCGTTCTTGTAGAACTGTGCTCGAACCCGAGCGCTCTACATCACAAGTACAAAAACATACAAAGAGACCTACCAAACAAACATATGTGCATATGGAGATAGAAACGCGAGGCAAATCCATTCGATTACAAGTTATGGACATCGCTTAAGTATTTTGTGGAATTAAATTGGTGTTTTGCATTGAACTGTTAATAATCCTTTATTCTGCGATAACATGTCCCTGAAAATGTCATTAGCGTACATTTCTATTTAAAGTCCATTTAAACCTAGTATTAAAACCAACAGTAAGAAGGTTAATCGGATCCTAAATAGAGTATTGTCCAACAATGAGAAGGAAATACTGAAATATGCATGTCTGTCCACATCAACCACTCTTAAAAAGTTTATTTTTTACTATTTAAAGAAGAATGCACTTTTATATTCTGTATACTGTTTTTGGTAATTGCTTCAACTATTAGTAACTTATGTTTTATCCCATTTTATTTATTATCTTTAATTCTCTATTTAAAACAGCCAGGCATTTTATTTAAATGTTTATAATTAACTTTTCTGAACCAACAGTTTAAAACTAAGCAACTATAATGAAATTTAACTGAAACGTGACTAGGCCTGTCATAAGTGATTTTTGTTGTGCGATATGTTTTATATATAAAATTATTCAATTTGTGATAAGTGATATTATTGTCATTTCCAGAAAATTTTATGTCACTTATAATATAATGACTATACAACAACATAAAAATGCAAATTGGCATAAATGCTTACAATGGACAAAAACCTTTATATTCTTAAGGTTATGAAGATTCTGTCATTTAATGTTAAGAAAGTAAATGTCCTTAATGATATTTGTAAATGTGTCACTTTTTTGCAAGTGGGCAGCAGTTTTGAAAGAGCCGTTATATTACCGTTATTGAATAAAAATATATCGCAATATCTATTGATATATATATATTAAGTTCATTAAAACTGAGTGACACCTATAGAGATATGTTATGACATTGGTTTCTATGTTTTATATATATATATATATATATATATATATAGTGCATTATTAAAAATTATTTGAGTTCATGTCTATTTATTGTGGTCATGTCCATGTATAGTGAATATATTGATTTTTGTGACAGGCCTAAACATGAATTAAACAAAATCCATACAAAACTCGGAAATGTGTACCTTTACACCTTAGTCTACACTGTGTACTCTATTTGAGATCATACTGTCAAAAAACTCTTAATACAGGGCATTAGAGTTCAGAACAGTCACATTTTTCACAGCAAAGGCAAATCAACCCATGTCTGCCACCTTAAGAGGAAACAAAGTCTGGGCTGTAGGTGCAAATGATAACTACATTTTTTATACAACTTCTGTGGTTATGAACATGCTCGCTGCACATGAACATGAACCTTCTGCCTCAATGGCAGTGCATGTGCTCTGTGTGCACCCTAATCAACAGATCTGAATGCAACAGATGTGAGTGTTTCCTAATAAAAAAAATTAAACATTAAGTTGATACTAACCAACAAACAAGTTGGAAAGCAACTGATAGGCTATATGCAGAAGGACTTTTAATTTTGCAGTAATCTGGGTCAATCGCTTCCGGTGAACTGTATGCAGTTACAAAATCGGCGCAGTTAAGGTCTGTTTACTTTAAAAAAATCAACAATCTCCACTGCCTAATTGATATAAGATATAAAGGGGGTCTCAAATTATAAAAGCAGCACCGCATTAAATTACAGTTTCCCATGCAATGTCTTTAAAATATGTTCATTTATTTTACTTCAGTATTTTCACTTGTGTTTCAGCGCTCGCCTGCTGATCCTGACAGTGCATGCGTGTAAACGGCTTTTCATCTCATTTTACGCTTGAACAACTAAATGAATGCTGAAGTCTAGAACCCTTACAAGATTAAAAAAAAATCACATTAACCGTTCACCTGAAGTGTATTGGTATGGGAAGAAACATTAGCTGTGCATATACACTATTACAACAGGCTGTGTTCGATTTCATCATTAGAGTACTTTCAACACGTTCACACCCTACTAACCAATAATGAAAGCTTGGCAGTTTGAACTAGTATTAAAAGTGTTGGAAGTTACTTCCCATCTAACACGTGTCTTGTTGTGACCCCCTGAGAAGAAAAAATAAATCTTATTGATGTTATTGTGTACAGTAGGGTGCTACACAAAAAAGAGAAACTGCCAACGCTACTAACGTAAAAACAAAAACACTGATACGTTTTTCTTTTCCCTCGCATGTCAATGCAATATGTACATGCAACTCTGAATGCCTCTGGTAAAACAGAACATATTACAGTAATGTGTAATCTTTAAACATGGCTATTACAGCACTATTTCTGATCAGAATAAGCATGACCATCAGTTTAGAAACATATATAGGTGCAAATTGAGGTATATATATATTTATTTATTTATTTTTTTCTGGAGAAAGCCTTATTTGTTTTATTTTGACTAGAATATGGCTTTTGGCTTTAATCTTTTTAAAACCATTTTAAAGTCAAAATATTAGCCTCTTTAAGCTATATTTTTTTCGATAGTCTACCATCGTTATACAGTAACTTGCCTAATTACCCTAACCTCCCTAGTTGACCTAATTAACCTAGTTAAGCATTTAAATGTCACTAAGCTGTATAGAAATGTCTTGAAAAATATCTAGTCAAATATTATTTACTGTCATCATGGCAAAAATAAAACAAAACAGTAAGAAATGAGTTATTAAAATTAATGTTTAGAAATGTGTTGAAAAAAAATCTCTCCATTAAAAAACATTGGGAGAAAAATATATCTAATTTAACATTCGGTTTATGCGAAAAATAAAACAAATACATACTTTATTTGACCAAACATATTAATGCAATATTTTTAAATTACACAAGTGTAATCTTGCACATTGATATTTATATGTAAGTTACACCTGAGAAATACAATAGTCAATATTTTACCATTAAGTGTCCCTGTGAAAAAGATACAGATCACTTATACAGTTAAAGTATATCAGCACAAGTTAAAACTTTATATAAATCCAAATGCTTCAAATGTGTCATGCTAAATGCAGCAGGTTTCACGTTTAGCACTAAATAAATCTTGTTCCAAACACGACTTTACAGACTACTTGAGTTTGCACATAATTTTAGGAACCCCACGTGTACCTGAAAACTTGTGTATATGGCAAAACTTGGATAATGATTTTCAGCAATAAACTCCAGGCTGTGTGGTTTAAACTCACACTAATAGCGTTAGCCAACAAGCTACCATTAGTTCATCCGAAAAACACCATTTAACCGGAATCCACACATGAAAGAGAAATATCTCAACTAGACACAGATGTAAACCAACCGGGAAATAAACTCTATATGTTAATATAAACTGTAAAACGAGACTGGAGAGAGTCTAAACCAAAACCGTTAGCTGAATGTTTCACCTTAGCATTCAAACCCTCGTCGCCATCTTGAACATAAGCGCTTAGCTCAGACTAGCCTGCATGAAATCCACAACAAAGCGCTCAAAATATTTAGATTAAATGGTAAACTCACCTCATGTCCTTAGAGACAATCAAATACGCTCTGAAGGAGTCTGTGCTGTTCAAACGAGCGGTAATGTAATTTGTAGCGATGAGACTGCGCGAGCCCTCTCTCACACACACACAAACGCACACACTTAAACACACACACTAAACACAGGCTAACGTTAGTTATTTGTCCTCAGTGAGCCGTGGATGTAAGTTCAAGTCGCCTTCTGTCTCATTCCGCGTCAGAAATTAATATACGTCACGAGCGTACCGGTCTCTGCTTGCTAAACACCCGGTGGTTTGCATTTTGTGCAGCTCTGGTGCACCAGATGAGACGGACTGAAAGTTTTTCCTCTAGCAAACAGGATGAAACGGTGTGACGTTCAAACTCTCCCCACAGGCGGCCTTCACCCCACCCAAACCTCACTCTCCGTCTTTTACTGTACAACAGAATTGCAGCAAAATAGATGTTTGATAATAACTATCTTATAGAAACGAATCAATTCGCCTTTTAATGATTATTTTACATTTGCTTCCGCCTTTGAAATAATTCATATTAAACGTGTTTGTTAAAAAAAATTGCATTAACTCCGTCGTGCAACTGTTGTCTGCTACTTTAAAAAATGCACGATTTGTATAGGTTGGAAATAAATATAATATTAAAGTTTCCTAAAATAATCCAGTCATTTAAGTGTAAACAATCCGATCTGTAGGAACCATTGAGGAGGATACGATGTTCCACACGGACTTTTTAATGGCGCGGACGAGATGTTTGTTTTCTTTACCATTTCATTTGTCTTGGTGGCTTACGCTGTCTTTATAAAGTTTGTGTATTATAGACACAGCCAGTTATGGCCACACGCATTGAATAAAATATCCACCCCTTTATACACCGTCGGAAACTCGAGGTTTTGCCCAGCGCAAGAGAGGTCCGGCGCGCTCTTTCCAAATTCAGAGGATGAGAATCCGCGCGAGACTCGAGCTCTGATTGTCACTGCACATCCAGATGATGAATGCATGTTCTTTGCACCTACAGTCTTAAGGCTAGTTGAATCACGTGCAGCCGTGTATTTGTTATGTTTGTCAACAGGTAGGTTTATTATTCTGTCAATAAATAATAATCTGTTTCTGTTTGTACTCTGATTGGGTTTAATAAAGAAAGCTGAACTTCTGCAGTAGTATTTGTAATAGTTGTATAAGCAGAAGAGACACATTAAATGTTTCTGCAATGCTCAGGCAATTACAACAATCAAGGACTGCAACGCAAAAAGGAACTGATGGACAGCTGTGCAGTTCTGGGAATCCCAGCCAACCATGTCTCCATCATAGATGACAAGTAAGAGCAGCACACAGGACATACAGAAGTAGTTCAGATAAATAAAAAAACAACTAAAAACAATAAATAAATAAAAATCTGTCAACATTTAGTGTCTCCTATATTGTCAAAAATCCTCTTTAAACCTCTTTCTGCAAAAGTCATCTTTACAATCATTGTGTTAAAAATGTAATTGTACCAAGGAGGAAAGAAATTAAGAGGATTGAAATTTTGAAACGGCATGATGATGAATTCATGGAATCTCTTGGCAGTCATCTGAAGAAATTTTTGACCAAAACAATATTGGTTAGAATGACTGTTATAAATACATTAAATTCAGTTATATTATAAAATATTGTTTGAATGTAAGCAATGATCTATAAAAAATAAGGATTCTGAAAACTATTAAAAAGTTTTAGTAATTTCCATACATGATGTTTCCACTTGGCCTCTGCGATTTGGGGAAAATAGTTAACTGATTTATTTTTTTGACAGATATTGTGATTTCGATTTGATTTGTGATTTTATTCTGTAGTCAAGCTTCTGCTCATTAATCTGTATCATAGGCCCACACGGAATCTGCGCGCGCAGAATTCCGCAGATTTTCCGCAGAATTCTGCAGATTTTTAGCCCATCATTAATTGTTTATTTACTTGAGTAAATGTGTAAAGTTTTTATTCAGTAATTTATTACTTTTTGTTTCATATATTAAGGTTTTAGTTATGATACTCCGCTGGATACTCCCAAAATAATTCTGCAAAAATCTGCAGATTTTTTCCAAAATTCTCCACAGAAATAGCAAAAAACATCCGCAGATTCCGTCTGGCCCTAATCATAACTTCTTACTGCTGAAAGGCAGTGAGTGTTAGTTAAAAAAAGGAACTGAAAAGATTTTAACTAAAAAATTTACTCAAATTTATTTTTAAATATTTAGAAAGTAAACACAACTTTTTCTTCAGAGCGCCACAGCGGAATGAACTGCCAACATATCCAGCACATGTTATACGCAGCAGTTGCCCTTCCAGCCGCAACCCATCTCTGGGAAAGCTTATTTGTTGTATTTTTAATTTTTTTGGAAACCAATACATATTATTCAAACGGTAATATAAAATAAACAAAATTCATCCAAAGTGACTATATTAGAGCTCGGGAATCTATGTCACAGTGAGTTGCTGTCAGATGGGCACAGATGCAGAGGGGCGAATCCAAAGTGGATCAAATAAATTAATGAGTTAATCAGTAAATCACAGCGTGTTAATGAGCTGCTGCAAGAAAACATTTACGTATTTGAATTTTTTCTTTATTTGTAGTGTGAATGGATACAGTTTAATGAGTGTATTCATGATACAATATATCAATAGAGATCAATGGGAATCAGGCACCCTTGTCCTAAATGCCTAAAATGCATTGTCCTGACACAACACACACATACATATACACACACACACATACACACACATACATTCATATTATATAAGTTCGACAATAAAACTGAAACACTGGCTAATTTAATGTTGGAGGTTTCATGGCTGAATCTGATCAATTCGCAGTGAATTAGCACAGTTTTGCTTAAAATATTGCAATGCTTACAGCATTAAGGGTAACATATCAGAAGACAAATTTTTGGTGCGCACCTCGCTGTCGCATCTGTGACCAAGACAGTAGGTCTTTTGATGTATCAAGAGCCACGGTATCCAGGCTAATATCAGCAAACCACCAAGATGGGGAACCACATCCAACAGTAGTAACTCTGGATGCAAGAGAAAGCTGTCAGAAAGAGTTGTCTAGGTGCTAACCTAGATTGTATCCAAAAAATCTTAAACCATAGCTGCCAAATTAAAAGTGCACGTCAACTCTTCTGTTTTCACCAAATCTGTTAATCTAGGGCTCCACAGGGTCGATATACATGGCCGAGCTGCTATAGCCAATCCTTTGGTCATGCGTGCTAATGCCAGTTGTTGCTTTAAACTGTGCCAGCAGCTTAAATATTGGGCTGTGGACAATATGAAACATATATTGTTCTCTGATGAGTCCACCATCACATCAGGGAGAGTTTTGTGTGGAGAAGCCCCAAAGAAGCACCCCACCAAGACTGTTGCATGTCCAGAGTGAGGCATGGGAGTGGATCAGTGATGGTATGGGCTGCAATATCATGGTATTTCCTAGGCCCAATACTAGTTGGGCATGGTTTTTAATAGTTTTATAGTTTTTAATACCTGGCCACTATTCTGCAAGATGAATAGCACTCCCAAGTCCCAGGCCACTGGGCAAGACTTGTATCTGTCATTCCCAAGATGAACTGATGCTGTATTGACCACTAAAGGAGGCCCTGCACCATACTAATGAATTAATGTGGTCTAAAACCAGACCTTTTAGTTTCATTGTTCAACAACTCTATATATATGTACACATGTTTATATATGTAAGAGTATCATGACCTGGGTGTTAGCCAATACAAGATTGTCATTTCTGCACAGTCCATTTTCCTCTGATGAATGAACATGATAAAAGCTCTCTTGATGATTTTGATCTTTACCATAGCTTACTAAAGCTAATAAATGTTCTGTCCATCCAGCACCTAACACTGAAATAAGCCTTTGCTCTTGGGAGGTGTTTCAAGTTTGCTTTTAAAACAAACATTTTGGACCAGTGTGGTCATGCCCTGAGGCTTCAGCCGCAGCGAGGACACCCATTAGGAGTGTGTCACACTGGGTCTGACCCCTCCTCTTCTCCCCTGGTTGCCCTGTGAGCAAACAGTGGTCAAGCTACAAATGAAGCCCCTCCATTCTTGTCACAACAGAAGCACAGACAGCTCAAACTGATGTATGAGAGCTCGCTCGGTCACCAGAGGACATAACGACAGGGCAGGAGACTAAAAGAGGGCAATACTCCACCCCCTTTGCCAACTCTGTGGTGACACAGCCTAAACAAATGAGTCCATGGGCCAGGATTGTCTAAATCATTCATTGTGATATTGTTAAATAAGCAATTTACAAAACCACATTAAGGATGTTATCATCTAGCATCTGTGTGGTGTTCATTGCTGAATTTTCAACGTTTGCATGATTTACCATCATCTTTTCTCTCTTACTCAATTTTAGCTCATATTTCCAAGCGTATTTAGCTTCACTTTCCAAAACACAACCCCCCCACCCCCAATAGATTTTCTTAACGCACACCATGTCGTTGGATTCCTGTTCCAGAGTTTGGTTGACATACAAATCACCAGAAGTAGAGACTTTATTAAGACACTTATTGGTGATAATAAAGGTATTTATTAAAACCTTTTAAACAGTTGAAGTCAATAGGGCTTTAATAAATTACATATATTTGTTTAATTAGCAAGTATGAAATGCAACAACATTTATTCATTATCAACATCATGTAACAAAAGATTTATATGAAAAATATAAATAAAAAGTTTAGTAGCAGGAACTGTTTTGTATTATGTATTATTTATGTTTTGTTATCTAAACATTAGGGTGATGCAGTATGTAGGGCTGTCGTCTCACAGCAAGAAGGTCGCTGGTTCAAGCCCCGACTGGTTCAGCTGGCATTTCTGTGTGGAGTTTACATATTCTCCCCGTGTTTGTGTGGGTTTCCTCGGGGTGCTCTGGTTTCCCCCACAAGTCCAAAGACATGTGCTATAGATGAATTGGGTTAGCTAAATTGTTCGATGTGTATGTCCTGGTCCTCGAGGTTGGGGGTTGAGCGTTGGGCTAAATACCCACCTCATAAAAATTAAATGTTATGAACACCAACATGGTGCGGCTAAATATCAACTTCAAAATAAATGGTCCTGGAAGTAAGTAAGTATCTAAACACTGATGGTAATAAATGTATTTCAAGCACCAAGTCATGATGAAAGATCTGGACTGGCCAATAAAAAATAATTTTTCATATTAGATTTAACACAAACATTCAAGCTCAAAAGTTATTTTACTTTGTCATAATATTTCTCAATATTGCAGTTTTGGCTGCATTTTTTTTAATGAAAATTTGCAGCCTTGCTGAGCAGATATTTTTTGAACTCCAAACCTTTGAATAAAGTTCTACACTTATTTCATGAACTGCCTGAACTTAAGTCCCTTGCTATAGGTCATAGTGTACACTGTGTTGATTTTATAAGGAAAATATGTTAAACTGAGATCTTTGTACTTTTTAGTCGAAACACTTCGGACTCACAATAAGAGTAGACCCTGAATGACAGTATTTTGTACAGATTGTTTTGTTCAGTTCACTTTAACTACTGCATGTTCATGTCTGCGTTTTTGTAACTGGCATTAGCCATCATTAGATGTTTTTCTTTATACAACACTCAAATGTTGTAATATCACCTGAAGTTCTGCCAGGCGATGTGCTGTCGCTGCATTTATGCAAACCAGCTGCGAGTGTGTGGCGAGATCATTTTAGACATGGTTATAAAATGTTGTCTCTTTAGAACATACTTCTTTCTGCTGCTAAGGAGAAGCAAGCAGTGACAGGATTTGGGGATTTTCAAGCATTTATAGCAGTTTGGTTTTTGTGCTGAGTAAACTAAATCCTTTTTATTCCAAAGACCCTAAATCCACATTTGGAAAAATTGAGCTATATGAAATAATCCTTTAGCAGTTCACATAGTCACTGTGTGCTTGGGTTGGGATTTCAGCTTGCCTCTTGATTGGAGGAAAAAAGAAAAAGTTTGGATTTTTTACTTGTTAAGTTCTCAGAGTTTAGTGAGGTTTGTGCTTAAATTGTGGCTTAAGGAAAATCAACTTAATGGACCTATACATCATCTCTGCATTTATGCTGAAAAAAAAACAACAAAACAAAATAAAACATCATGTCAAAATCAGGAGTTCTCTATAAACAACATTTAGGACCCTATTATACACCTGGCGCAATAAGGCGCAAGACATGTTTGGCGCGATTTGTTGCTATTTTTTGACCAGCCAACCCTAATTTTCACGATTTACATTGTTGTTTAAATAGCAAATCCATTTGTGCCACTTTGTAATCTGATGGGTGTGCTGGTCTAAAAAGGAGGTGCATTAAGGCGCATTGTTGGTGCGTTGACCAAATAAAACCTGTTCTAAAGTCCAGCGCAGACCACGTTAGTTATGCACCCATGCAGGTCCAAAGCATATACAATACACACAGGATGTACAGCAATACACGAATATATTTACATATGCATAGGCTTTGGAGACGTATGCATCACTATATGGGGCATAAGAACAGAACATGTGTTTGGATATACCTCATTTTTTTGACCACACTTCATTATTACTGTTCATTTATTTGTTTGCTGGAAATAAGAACTGAATTGAGAAATAGTTTTTAAACAAATCTTTGCATTTAACAAGCAAAATTAAATATATAGGCTGATGGATGTCTTCAGTGGAATGTTTCCTTATTGACAAAAGTAATGGAGTAAAGTAAAGAGTAAAAGTGAAGAGAAAGGGAAATTAAATAGGCCGAATGGTGGAGATTCGTTCTTTATTCTCGCACTGCAGATGGTCTGGTCTGTTTTCTCGCTAGTAAAATGTTGAGTTTTTCCACTTACAAAGTCCACCTTGTAAATACGCCAAAAATTGTGCCATGGCACAAAGCAACCAGGGCCGGCGCGTCCATAGAGGCGGCGTCCGCGACACTACCCTCACCACCCGCGCCCTCAGTTATATCCGTGTCTAGGGCGGCGTCCGCGACACTACCCTCACCACCCGCGCCCTCAGTTATGTCCGCGTCTAGGGCGGCAGAATAGGGAGGGCGGCGTCCCTCGACACCCCCCCAGTTTCACTTTAGGGTTGAGGGCAGCATAACCGTCCTTTGCCTAGAGCGGCGGTTCAGCTTGCTCCGGCCCTGAAAGCAACTGACTCTTAAAGGGAATGGGAGATTGGTTTAATGCATGTTATGTTTAAAACACACCCATAACTGATTAAAAGAATAAGCACAACCCTGTTTGACCATGTGCTGTGGTGCAAACCGTATTTTTCCATCTATAAAATAGCAAAGTGGATTCAAACCCTTAATGCTTTTGCATCATGCGCTTTAGATTTTGCGCCTAGATCGTTAAAATAGAGCTCTTTATAACCTGCATCTAAAAAAGACATGGTTTAATGTATTTCAGGCACTTTACTTGGAAATAAAAGCATTTGCAATCTGTGCCTTTGCTTTTTTAAAGTTACTTGCAAATTGTAAAGTTAATAACAGCATTGCTCATTGTTAACTGTATATAGTAACTTCATTGACTTTATTACTGCAATGTAATTTTAATTACAAGTCATAAAGTGTTGAAATATCCCCTAGTAACTCTCCAGGTTTCTTCCAATGAGTATTATTTCAATGAGTGCCCTAAAAAGGGTTAAATCAGAATGGTGTGATGACAATAAAATCCAGAAAGTCTGTACTCATAGCTTTTAGCTATGGTCCAAATCCTCTGAACATTTTTACAAGCCTTCTTGATGAAAAAGCATATAGAATAAAAAAAAGCCTTTTTCAGAGGGTTTTGTTAAATGACATGTATTCTTCTATCCACCCAAAGAACGACAAACAAAATATGATGCATGTGTTTCTCCCAAATTCTCCCAAAAGAATTTGCATAGTCATGGTAATATGTTTTCCAGGCTGTTTTCCAAGTGCTGCGACCCGCCCTGCCTGCAGTTCTTCCCTGCATGAATCCAATCCTTTAGTAAAGAACACTCAAAGCTTCCTTCTTGGCGCTGGTGTTTACGTGCTCCAATGTTGCAGAGCCCCAGAGGTCCAAAAACAGTATCGCTTGGCTGCAACTTCTCCACATTTAGAGTTTGTTGTTTTCTTGGAAGGGTGGAAAAACTAAATCATAATGGACCTGCTAACTGTCCCCTGAGTTTGTGTGTGACTGATTGCTCCAGAGATTGTTCTTCTATTTGGGCTCACATCTAAGTGTTCCCAATTTAAAAAGACGATATTTCCTGCTTTGTTGCAATGATCGCATACTGAGATACACCTTTGTTTTGACTGCTTTTGGACACAGCTGTCACATTTACCTCCAGTTGGCCTGTTTAGATTGCAGACAGCTCTAATATATGATGTTACATAGAACCTCTATGAGTGTGTGTGCGTGTGTAGTACAATCCTTTTGTGTAAGAGTGGGGTCAGTGAGCAGTCGTGTTGTTTTAGATGGCTCTAGTGGCGATACATGGAATCAGTGTGTGTTCTGAGAAGCCTGGGAGTGTTTGTGTGTGTGTGTTGACTAGGTCAAAAGTATCATGTAAACTCAGACACCCACCTGGAACTTTCATAATCAGCTGGCACCATGCCTGGTCTACCCATATCTCTCGATCCATTACTTTATTTTTCAGCCTAATGTACACACAGAGTAAACTTTGCTCCATTCCGACTGGCTTTATCTTTTCCTCACTCACCTTTCCCAGCCTATCTCGGTCTTTACCCAGCAGCTGACACTGTAATCTTTGTGATCCTTTTCTCTAGTCATTCACAAGCACGTACACAAACACACAACAGTTTAATCTCTGCCCACATTTGGCAAAAACCCAGATTGCGCATGACTATAAGTGATAGCAATATATTTGAAGGATAGATAGCTTTCATTCGCGGTCATCCCGACCTGTTTTTCTGCTTTATCTACAGTATGTGACAGATTAGCTCAGAGATTCAAGCCAAAGCGTAGTTAAATGGCGACTGCAGCGGAGTGATAACACATAAATCTGAAAGAGGAGCTGCTGGGCTTTTCGTTTGCATAGCATGACCTCAGCATACTGTGGTAATCTCTCTCTCTCTCTCTTTCTCTCTCTCTCTCTCTCTCTCTGTGTGCATGTGCGTGCGCGTGTCTACATCCAAACAGGGTCATCCGGGCTCAGAGCCGGTTCAGGAAAGGTCAGTGTGTAGTGATCAGGGATTGGTGTGCATGCAATGATCCTATTCTTCCCTTCAGTCAGCAACAGTGTCGTACACAGAGTTCTGAAAACACACACACACTCGACTGAACAGACAGAGGTTACATAAGTGCGCATAGTTAGAGTCACAAAGTCTTGTGGACTTCAGTGTCTGTCTCAAAAATTGGCCACAGACCCTTCACTAGCTAAATTGTATACAAAACGTTTGAGAACTGGTTGAAGTCTGCAGTTGCTATCTGACCACCTGGTGGCTAAAGGCTGCTATGCAATATCCTTGCATCGGGGGCACAGGATTTTATCAGTCAACCAGGAAACAGTTGTTTTTGCAAGGTGCCTGCAGCCACTGGATTTACCAAGTTTTAAAAAGAATCAGACCAGAGACTGGAGTAATAGCTGCTGCTTTGCTGTGATAATAACAATATACAATATAACAATATACATCTTAAATGTTAAAACATATTAAACATATTAAAATATTATACATATTAAATAATACTTTACAATAAAAACTGTAATGTAATGCAATGTGTATTTATATAGTGCATTTATCGTGTATGGCCATACACCCATAGCGATTCACAATCATGAGGAGGGTCTTTCCACACCACCAGCAGTTTGCAGCATCAGCTTGGTTAATGCGACGACATCCACAGGACAACATCACCAGTGCTCTTCTCACGCACCATTTATAGGTGGAGTGGAGAAACAGTGATTGAGCCAATTCAGTGGCTAGGGATGATTGGGAGGGAATTTGGGTAAGGGAATTTGGCCGGGACAGCAGGGTTACACCCCTACTCTTTACAAGAAGTGCCATGGGATTTTTAATTTGACCTCAGTGTAATGTCTCATCCGAAAGACGGCGCTCACTGACAGAATAGTGTCTCCTTCTCTATACTGGGGCATTTAGGACTCACACAGATCGCAGGTTGACTGCCCCCTGCTGGCCTCACTAACACCACTTCCAACAACAACCTAGTTTTGCCAAGTGATCTCCTATTCAGTTACTGACCAGGCTCAGCCCTGCTTATGCTGAGTTCCCTGGATGATTTTCAAGGTAATCGTATCACAGAAGATTTCACACAGCGTGACTATCTGGGCTAGCGTTTTGTCACTGCTTTGTTTACACTGCAAGAAGGATCGGCGACAGGTTTCTCACTGCATGACTTTACAATAGGAAGAATCGTAGACAACTTTGTCCAAACAATGTATCACAAACAAACACATGTAGTACATCTTTTGTTATTTACTGCATAACGAGAAAGAAGCCTTTAATGGGGTAGAAATTGTACATATTTGCTCACCCGGGTTTGAAGGGAATTAGCAATTTCTCCTCAACTTTCTGTTTAACCCGGTTGTGGTATTGCTCACATGGCACATCAAACAGACACGGGTGATCCTGCCAAATTTACACTAGTTTTTCCTCCATTTCTGGGGTCCAAATAAACTGAAATGAGCACTTTTTTAACGTCTCCCCCAACCCTCACTTGCCTGTAGATACCCGTACTTGTGGTTGCTGCTCTCTCATTGGCTGTAGGTAGGTAAGGTAAACTGTAGGTGTTATTTTCAGTCAGAACATATTCACATGGCATGATTTGAATTACAGACAGTTTCAGATATTTAGCATGCCAAATATCTCACGAGCATCGCCGACTCATCTGTGATTCTCTGAGATCGCGTCTTTGGTAGTTCACACTGAGTCATTAAAAGATTTCTCAAAACCTGTCAGCAAGTCAAAATCAGGGCTAAAATCATGCAGTCTGAACTCGACATTAGCTTTAGTGTGTAACCGGTCTTGGGTTTAAAAAAACTGTTCTTTTAAATTGTAACATAATATGTCTGTATTAAGTCATTTTTAATAGGGTATTTGGTTTTAATCAATAAAAATTTTATATGTATTCTATTAATTTTAATATTGTTTTAATAGGGTGTTAATTTAATGACTATTATAAATTAATTAAATTAAGTAATTATTTAATTTAAAAAATCGTTAATTAAATTAATTATGCAAAAAACACCTTTAAACCACTTCACCGGAGTAGGAAGAGGGTTCGTAGACAAAAAGGTTGAGAAGCTTAATTGATAGGCTTATGTTCAATTAATAAAAGTTATGTAAGGATGTTTTAGTAATATTTGTTTAATCTTCGTCGAACATCATTTAAAAAAAATCTGTAAAATATCTATGTGAATAAATGCAATTAATTAGATGAATTAATCATAACATGGTATAGTTCATTAAAATTTATAATCACTGCACAGCCCTAAAATATGAGTTATTATATCATATTTTTATGCTTTTTTCTGTCTATCATTACATATCATAAATTAATGCAGAATTACCAGGATCAGTTTGCGTTTGTTTGTTTGTTTGTTTGATTTTTATGTTTTTTATATAAAATTATTCTGTTCATTAATAGAGCATTTATTAAAAGTAAAAAAAAAATTAAATATGTATTATTCATTAATGTTTTTATTACTATTAACTAATAATATTATTAATAATAATGATATATATTAGAGTAATTTCTGAAGTATTGTGTGACTGTGAAGACTGGAGTAATGAAGTTGTCTTTAAAAATCACTGGAATAAATGATTAAATTATATTATAAACTACTTTTGAACAGTTATTTTATAGTGCAGTAACATTTCACAATTTTACTATTTGTACTGTATTTTTGATTAAATAAATGCAGCCTTGTTGAGCATGAGAAGCTTATTTGAAACAGATTAAAAATCAGACTAACCCCAAACTTTTGACCGGTAGTGTATTTAACTTACAATGTTATTATGCTTAGTCACTTCAGCATCTTAACATTCATTTGACTCGATGTGACAAATTAATATCATCAATGAACTCAACTGGAATAGTGATCAGCACATTATAAACATGAAGAAATCAACTGATACATGCTGGTAAGAGACGCTTCCTGTTTCAGTTGGTGGTTTTACTGAGAATTAGCCAGTCGAGAGCATGTAGACCTCATGAACTTGTGTTTCTGATCTCTAATTACTTCATCTGTGTAGGCTTGTTTGCTGTAATTTAAAGCTGTTTTTCTGAATTGTTACGACATGCATCGAATGCATCAATAGATCACATGAGTGTGTTCATGATATCAGTTTCATTTTACAGTCTGACTGTCAACGCCTGTTATATCTCATCTTGTGCTGTCTCAAAATGTGTATCCTCATGGACTCTGAATGGGTCGTCTGACCCTCGCCTCTCTCCGGAGCGCAGCTCTGCATTGACTGCCTACATTCTGACCTAGGCAATGCATCATGGGAGTGTTTTTTGTGATAAGAGCACATTTGAACACACTCCATTGAACGTGTACTCAGTCGACCTCACACTCTTTTTTCCTCTCTGTTTTTTCTGTATTATTCATTGAGGCAGACAGATGTACTCTCCGCCGTTCTAAACACAGACAGCACAGTCCACCTGGCTGGCAGGGTGACATCAGGTTGAGTGCCTGTCCTCTTTTTACTTCCTCTGACAGTTCCTCTCTCTCTCTACCTCTGTCTATCTCTGTCATGTGTTGCGAGCTGTCTGTGGCTATAAGGTTAGTTTTATTCTGATTAGTATCTGCATGGTTTCCTTGAACTGGGCAGATGTACAGTTGAAGTCAGAATTATTATCCTTCCTTTTAATTTTTTTTCTTTTTTTAAATATTTCCCAAATCATGTTTAAGAGAGCAAGGAAATTTTCACAGTATGTCTGATAATATTTTGTCTTCTAGAGAAAGTCTTATTTGTTTTATTTTGGCTAGAATAAAAGCCTTTTTAATTTTTTAAAAAACATTTTAAGGTCAAAATTATTAGCCCCTTTAAGCTAGATTTTTTTTCGATAGTCTACAGAACAATCCATCTTTATATAATAACTTGCCTAATTACCCTAGTTAAGCCTTTAAATGTCACTTTAAGCTGTATAGAAGTGTATCTAGTGCAATATTATTTACTGTCATCATGGCAAAGATAAAATAAATCAGTTATTAGAAATGAGTTAATAAAACTATTATGTTTAGAAAAGTGTTGAAGAAATCTGCTCTCCATTATGCAGAAATTGGGGGAAAAAAATAAACGGGAGCTAATAATTCAGGGTGGCAAATAATTCTGACTTCAACTATATGCACTGTTTCTCAGAGAAAGAGCTTTTGCTTTCAAAATAATCTGAATATTTATTAAGGAACCTGTAATGACAAGGTTGGACAGTTTTTAATAGTAAATATTTATTTTTAATTTATTTTCATATAAAATAATTTGGAAACCCATTTGTCTCAGATGAGAAAAAAGCATTGCTTTTGATAAATTATATTTCTGACAAAAACATATTTATTAGACAAAAAGTGAAATAGTCTTAATTATAAGATCAAAAGTAAAAATCATTTGAAAATATTTAATAACAGCCACAATGTGTTTAGTCTTTTTTTTTCTTACTTTTTAGATAGAATTAAATAATAATAAAAAATAATAATAAGTGGGACTTTTTTCTACAACTATATTTTATCACATTGTTTTTAGTAATCAGGTTTCATACGGGAAAACCTGGAAAAGTCATGAAATTTCAAAAAGGCATTTTGCAGGCCTGGAAAAAGTTTGTAAAAGCAAATAAACCCAAAATGTTCTGGAAAAGTCATACAAATTTGTTTAACAATTATCTGTGTACTTGAATATATTTGAGATGAACTTGACTTCTACTTGACACTATATTTGATGTGACCTTAAAAAATAAATAAAAAATTACTTCAAAAATCAAAGGCAATTTTAGCTTTGCCTCTCTGTCACTCGGTTTCATCGTAATTCAAGAGTGTTGTGTCCAGAAACAATATCAAACTGCAGAGGTAAGATACTGGGTGAAAAGGCTCATTTGTACTAATCTTAAGTCTTGTGAAAATACAAGCAAGCATTTATAAAAAATTTCACACAGACAGCAAGATACTTTCTAAAAACTATTTTACAAATATGAAAATAAATTTAAACTACATGGATTGTAACATTTTTTGATATGCTGTAAGACATTTGAACGTGCATTTTTTCATTTATGCAACACATAAACGTGATATAAACATAATTTTGACTGACTGACTGTCTCATCACTGTTTAATTATAATATATAAAGGTATGACTGTTTTTAAATGTGGCAGAAACGAACTTTCATAATATAACAAACAACATTTATCAAAGTTATACACAAACAAAATTAAATGTAGACCAGTTTTAACCAGTATCAACAACATCACCCTGCGTAATTAATTATAGCTTGATTTGGCAAGGAAAATACATTGAGTTTGATTTATAGTCTGCAGGAGGAGGACAGAGAGTCACGTCAGTGAGTGTTCAGGTCAGGACCCTTAGATAGATGAGCTCTGTTAACACAATTACCAGACAGCACAGCAAATGCCTTCCTTGCCAAGAGCTTGTCATGAAAATAAACCATTCTCGGGGAACCTTAATATATCCAAGACAAAAAGTTTTCCTGATGCCTTCACTACCACTTATTTTGATTTCTCCCCTTTGCTTATCATCTTAAAGCAGTGTTCTCTGTATTATATCTTGGAAGCTTTAGAGCTGTTTTGAGCCAAGTATTTGACAGTGTAATTTGATTTTAGTAGGTGTTCTAAATTTGGCTGAAATAGGCTGTTTGGCTGCTCCTGAACATCTAAACGAATGAAGAATGTAGCTTGCGTTTCCAGCTATCCGCACTGCAGAGCTACTGACTGATAAAAAGTGCTTATTAAACTCTATAAATCTGTGCATGTATGACTGTAAACCAGAACTTTTCCATACCAGGTTAATTGTTGTTCAGCAGTCAGCTTTTCCCAGCATGCACTGGGGCGTTGTAACAGCAAGGCAGCCAGGGCCCCATGTGACCAGACAAAACAAATGCTGCCAGTCCCTTCCGCCCTCTCTGCTCACACACACACACACACACACCGCCTCCTCAGTAGGGTAAAGTTCATCTGCTGCATTCAGATGCCTGCAAGCAATTACACATCCACATGCAGAGAGAGAGAGAGAGAGACAGAGAGACGGGAGGGGGAGAGGAAAGGTTACTATGGGGCATTTGACAGTGTTGCTATAGCGAGAGCAACACTCTGCCTTGATCCATCCTGAAAAAGGTCAGGTAGATCATGTGTCTTTATTTATTTTATGATCATTCTCTCGTTTTGGCCCATGTTCTTTTAGTCTTGGTTCAGGAAGGTTAAGGGTGTTAGTCTTTGAGTTCTGTTCCATTATGTTTTGTCCAAATGGTTTTGACATAACTTTGGCTCAACCCCGGGCTTTGGGACAGTACTATCTTTTTGCACAAGTAAAAGTAGAGAAGAGGAAGAGCGTTTTAAACGTTATTAATGTTGCAGTTCTGTTTGGAGCCACTAGGGTGTAGAAATTGCACTTTGAAGCTGTCTTCCCTTAAAAGGACAAAATGCATCTAAAAGCTTGAATACTCAGAGTTGTTGTTGAACTTCAGTGAAGAGTTACTGAAAAATTACTGAAGAGTACTGTGCAAATTTATTGGTCTTTATGTCATACTGGACAGGCAAGACTGTCTGTTTTTTCTTTTGACTTTAAATGTGAAGTTTTGAAGAGAGTCCTGGCTTTTCCATAATAAAAAACTGAGAGGGGGCTGAGGTTGTCAGGCTCTAAAATGCCAGAAAACACTATAAAAGTATCAGTAAAAGTTGCCGAGATGACTCATGTGCTGTATTTAATGTCTTCTGAGGACATTTGAAACTTTGTTTGAAAAACAGACTAAAAGATATGTGAAAGCCAAAGCAGTTTAGCATCACTGGCAACAAGGGGATCTTTTTGTTTTGAACATAACTTTTGTTGATTTGGATGACAATTATATAACTTGGAGTAGTAAAAAGTATTTAGACCAGTTTAAGATACTTTTATCATGCCGTCCTTTAATTTTCAGAGCTTGATATACTCAGTTCTCATTCAAATTCACTAACTCATTCATTCATTCATTCATTCATTTTCTTTTCAGCTTAGTCTCTATATTAATCTGGGGTCGCCACAGCGGAATGAACCACCAACTTATCCAGCATATGATTTACAAAGTAGATACAATTCCAGCTGCACCCCATCACTGTAAAACATCCATACACATTCATTCACACATATTCACTACGGACAATTAAGCTTACACAATTCATATAGCGCATGTCTCTGGACTGTGAGTGAAACTGGAGCACCCGGAAAAACCAATGCGAACAAGAGGGAAAACATGCAAACTTCACACAGAAATGCCAACTGACACAGCCGAGGCTCGAAACAGCGACCTTCTTGCTGTGAGGTAACAGTATCATTCAAATTCATTTTATAGAAAAAGAGTAGTCAAATAATCTTTATAAGTTAACTTTTTGTGTTTTTGTCATTTGTTATTGTAACTGTCAGTTACTTTTTGCTGCAAAAGCTGTCCATTTGAGTCGATTGGCGTTTTCTAAACTTTAAAGAGAATCACCTTAAATTAATTCATTTCCCTCCCGTTGCTCCAAATCTGTAAGTCTTTTGTTTAACTTGGAAACACAAATGAAGCATTTGTAGTGAAAGCTGGTTTCTGCAACTACCCATCAAACAATTTTGTGTTTAATAGACATCTAAACGTAGACAGCTTGGCTAAAACAAGGCTAAACTTGGGCTGTCAGTGAAAATCTAATAGACATCTAAGAATAGTCTAAAGAGACAGATTAGACAGACTTTCTATGTGTAGTCATTCATTTCTGTTGATTTGAAGACTAGTCTAGTTGTGGCCTATTCTTAGACGTTTATTAGATTTTCACTGACAGCCCAAATGTAGACATCTATTAGACATAAAAAAAAAAATGCTTGCTGGGTACCCATTTTAGGCCGAAATGTAGTAAAGCATCACTGAGGTAGTCCATGAGACTCCAGTAGCACCACAGAAGAGGATAGTAAAGTTTTTATGCTAAAATAATATCAAATATTTAAACAAAAATTTGTGATGCACATTTACAAGAGCAACATGACACATGTGTGTTGTGTTGTTATGAGAACAAAGGAACAGGAATGCTTTATGCATGCTTCATTTATTAAATTCCACATTGATGATCTTTTAGATTTGCTGATGTGTGGATTTCCTGGATGCCAGAAACAAGAAAAACATGTAAGAGTAATAGTTATAAACAGTTCAGCATATTCGGGAAGTTTTCATGTCAACACAGCAAGCACGTGTCATCGTCTGATAAACGTGTGGCGGAGATTGATGCAACAATTGTTGAATACTTTTTTTTTTTTTACTCCGGCACATGCTTTCAGGTGGAGCATCACTTACTGCGCAGAACTGTAGTACATTGACAAGCTATTCAAAATCATGTTTAGGATGAAAATCAGAGGATGAAGCATTCAAGAAAATTGTTCTGTAATAGGATTGCATGATACAACATTGGTTTTTTAATATTCTGTCATATTCATTGCGACATGTATACAATTTCACAAGATGACTTGAATGTCTGGAAAGAATTATTAATTTTAGACTGATTAGGATGGTTCTGTAGAGAAGTGCTCTGCATAAAATATAGTAAAACATCTACAAGCATAGATAAATACAAATCAAAAATATATACAATTTAAATATTGTCTTATCGTTTTCTGAGTCAGGTACAGTTATTGAATAATAAAAATAAAAAGAATTTAATAAAATTAATTGTTATTAATGTTACAAATGGTACAATTTCTTAAGCACGAATGCTTTCGAAATCATTGTACAAAAACATAAAAATAATAAATTATAATGCAGACTAAACGCTGATTTATACTTCTGCGTCAAACGCCGGCGTATGCTACGGCGCTGACGGATAGCCCTTCGCCGTGGCCGTTGGCATCACTGATGAGCACCTCTCAAAAAATTTAACTACAAGTCGCAGCAACGCATAGTGCAAGCTCTGTGGTTGGTCGGCTTGGTAGCGCTGATGAGTCTGGGTGGGACCGAGAGCCGCGCGAGCGGCGCTAGCCCAATGGAGCGATTGTTTACAAGTGTGGAGTCCCGTGAAGGAGCTCCGGATTGAAAGTTTTGTTTTGTGTTTACCTCATAGTTAAAGTTCTTGCACGTCCGCCGGTTCCTGCCTCAAAATGAGAGAGTTTGAGCCACTTGTACATCCAGGAAGTGTTCAGGAAAAGCAAACAGCAGCGAAGAAACTCGACACAGAGGAACATTTACACCTCACTGCCAATTAGCGTTTCGGAAGTGTTATTGCAGACCAACAGAGACAGCGCGCAGAAGTATGGGGTGCTTTCACACGTACACTTTTGTTTCGGAACATGTCTCGATTGCCCAGTTAGTGCGGTTCGTTTGGCATATGTGAACAGGGCAATCGCGCTCTGTTCCACGCCAAAGTAATCGCTCCGAGATCGCTTGAATGAGGTTGTCTCGGCTCGATTGAAACGAACCCTGGAGCGGTTCGATTGCAGTGAGAAAGCGATCCGATCCGAGCGCGGTTATATCACAGTGTTTTATGGATATGTACAGGTAATAGGCATACGGCTATATGAAGAGAGAATTATGAGTGGGGCGGGAAGTTTCGCGAGTGTCCGGATGCCCGTAAACGAGTGATGATCTCCTGGTAATCTTGCGTCTCCCTCCCGGTCCTCAAATAGGCATCGTCGCGCACCCTTCTCACCCCTCCCTACCGCATCTCTCCTCAGACACATCGCGTGCGCGCAACCTGTCAATCACTATCAAACCACCACCTCTCCTGACAGCTTAGCGGGACGCTGCAAAATAAACCCTGACACTCGGACCAATGTGAGGAGAGTTTACTCACACGTGACTTGTTTTAGCTCTTTTGGTCCGATTAAAAACTTTGCAGTGTGAGCGGACTGCTCCAAGAGCAAAGAGCAACAATGTAACAATTGTAATCTCTGTTTATGCATTTCATTCGATGTGACTATTGCAAATGATCACACTGTGATATCAACATTAAAACAATATATTGTGCAGCCCTATTCTGTAATAATGACAGCTGTTTGCTTCTCTATGAACTATGTCTGTGTGTAGTAAATGTTACATGAATATATCACATTTAATCACGTGTTTTTACTTAACTCATTTCATATGTTCTGTAGTCACGTGAAAGCAGTTATAGGGATTGTTCACCCAAAAATGTCATTTTATTCTCTCACCTGTCAATCTGTTCAAGACCTGTTTAGGTTTCTTTCTTCTGTTAAACACAAAGGTTTGGAGGAAAGCTGTAAACTTGTAATGGACGTCAGTATTTAAAGGCTTTTAGGCTCCTTTAAAAAGCTTTCCTGGTTTACTACTACTTTTTTTGGCAAATGTTTAATTTTTATACAGAAACAACATTTTTGTATGTAATAATGCTGTTAACTAGTATCATCCTCAGACATCATGCCAAGCACCGCCGACAGATTTCAGCTTAACATCTGATATGTCTATAGCACACTTTTCTGGAAACACTTTTGCAAATAGTTGTCCTCTTATTGGTTCATATACAGGATTTCCAGGAGTTGAGTGTGTAGCAATATTAAGGGCTGCGTCCGAAACTGCCTACTACTCTGTAGGTTTTACATTTGAATTTAAATGAACTACTCGGCTGTTAGAAAAGTACACTATATACACTACAAATGTGAGCAGTATGAATTGAACTTGTGTGCATCCCAATTTGCATACTTATACTACACCTTAAAAGTATCTGCTTTTTTTGTAAAGGGAAAAAAAAAAAATATATATATATATATATATATATATATATATATATATATATATATATATATATATATATATATATATATATATATATATATATATATATATATATACTTTTGAGTGTGTAACAGAAGAGCATGCCAGCTTTGGAGCATACTACTTCCTAACAGTTGCTTAGTTATGAGCCCTGTCAATCATCCACACATCATCCACATTTCTGTCACATTTAATTTCCTACCTGATTGGAGAATCAGCAGCAAGATAATCTGTCGTTCACGAGTCTTTCGTGCAGAGAAATCTCCTCAGGTCTTTAGATAATTCTGCATTCAGACATTAATGTCAGAACACGTCTTTATTTAAGGTCAGTATTGTTGTTACAGATGAAAAAAAAACACAGAAAAGGTGATTAAAAAAATTTCCAGTTGGCCAGATATTAATTAACAGTCATACAAAGATCTTTACTGAAGCCTTTCTACTTGACAGCTGGTCTCACGCATCCATCTTATTAGAACAGAATTAGAATTTGGGCGGTTCTACACTTATTTTTAAATTTTACCGGAAATAGTAAACCATCCTGAAAACTTTGGCATACTCTTTTCAAAATTCTTCAATTTGGGACATACTAATTCTATTTTCAAAGACTACTTAGGATGGATGGTATGCGAATTGGGACGAAGCATTGGACGTACTACATCCGCCATTTTGTCATCATCACGTGACTTACTTGTGTCAGTTGCGTCACTTCACTTCATTCGATTCATTTATAAATTCTCTCACGATGCATCATGGGATAGCATAGCATCCATCGGATGGGCACTTCAGAATCTCGTCAGAAGTAGTAGGTCATCCGGGTGCTTCTCACATGTTGTTTTAAGAATTCTATGAATTTAGACATAGTACTCGGCTTGCATACTGTTTTTAGCGTACTGTATAGTATGGAAGTATAAGATTTCGGATGTAGCCTAGCTCTTGACTGATGTGTTTGGCTTTAAAAGCACCATCTACAGGTATGTCTCTAAACAGCCACAGATCATGTTTTCCGCCACATGGATTCTCAAAATGGTTATTTATTTCTGTTAAATATTAATTTATTTCAGTTAGTTTTTCATTGAGCATTGTTGTTTTGTTCCATTTTCATGTATTGTGAATTTTATTTTAGTTAACGAAAATGTTTATTGACCAAAAATTTCAGTCTTCGTTTTTGTTTAATAACACATTAATTTATACCTCTTTGTTTTCTAAAAGCAAATGTCTTTTCTCAAACAGGCTTATTGAATGTATCTCAGTCTATACAACTGTCTTTGCTTTCTTTAGTCTTATCCTAACTGCTACTGCAGTCCTAATTTCCCTTTCACCCCATTGCCTGCAGTGAGCACATCACCTCACACCACCCGTCGCTGATAGGTGTCCTCCAGAGTCGACCCCATGACCCTGGCCAGCATTTGATTTGTGTGCAGATCCATCACAAAAGAACAGAAACAACTGTCAGGCCCTATTGTAAAAAGTGGGTGGAGGCCTCAATTCAACTCACTCTGTTTCTCTTTTTCTTTTATCTGTCTCTCCCTCACTCTGAATTTCACTCCCCCTTCTTGTCTCACCCTCTGACCTTGAGCTGGGATTTTGCTGCCGGCTGTCTTTAACACATTCATTGCCAACTGGTATAGGCTGCCAGCTCAGCCCTCTCAGCCAATCACAGTCCTCTTTGCCCTGGTGTATCCGATATCTGACCGTTGAATCAGTGTAGAAACAGAGTCCTCCAGCGGTTTTGTTTGCCCTCTTGCCAGGCAGAATCCATGTATAATCTTTTTTGACTTTTGCTTTCTTGGTCTCTGTTTCAAAAGCATGGTGTGAAGATATTGACAAGATCTGTTCACTACAGTTCTAATGTCTAGGGTCAGCAAGACTCGTACAGTTTTTCTATTTCAAATGAGTGCTGTTCTTTTTAAAGTTCTGTTTATAAAAAATTTTATAAAACTTTCCACAGAAAAACCTAAACAAACAGCTGTAACAAGAATAGCAATGAAGGGCAGTTTCAAACTGAAGACTTTTAATTTTAAACTGTCTTAATATTCTCAATATTACTGGATTTACTTTATTTTTGAAGCCCTGATGAATAGCAAGACTGTTTGTATGCTGAGGTGGACTTAGTGATTTGGGGGCCCTAAGCAATTCAAGGTATGGGGCACAAGCATTGATGCACAAGCATTTTTTAATTAATTGAAACTTATATCTTGTCAATGTAAAATTAAATAGAATAAATGTACAAAATAAAAAGCAAGTTCAGTCAAGTACTTTATTGTCATTCATATGCATGTATACACGGAGCGAAATTTAGAAACATTCGCACCACAGTTCCAATAGACCTTTTCAATGTGGTCATGTCATTGGCCTATGAACATTCCCTGCTCGTTATCAATTTATTTCATAACTGTGTAACAAGAAGCAAATCAATCATATCCTTATGTTATAACAGCTATCATAACATTGTTTATCAATATGTGGCTCTTTTTGCATTCTTTGAAGCTATAGAAAATTAAAATGGAAAACAGGATACATCGGGACCATTGTTTTGTTTTTGTTTACATCCGTCAAAATAGTCTAAAGAAATAACCCTAAACATTAAATAATATAATATTATTTTAAAAATCACAAACTTACTAATTTATTGGCCATATTTGTGGTAAGATTTTAATATTTGCATGTGAAGTACAGAAGGAAGGTTCCAATTTTCATGTTTTGAAAAGAGGTAATAACATTAAAATCTTAATAGCTATAGACAGATTTTACAACATATTATAGAAAGAACTAGGCTATATGATAATATAGGCTTCTTGGCATTTGTCGAGGCCCTCTTATTCCCCAGGGCCCTAAGTGGCTGCTTACTTTGCTTGTTAGTTAGGTCCACCTGTGTGTGTATGTATACAGAGATAAATATGTTGTTATACCCATATTTAACCCCAAATTCAGCTTTTTTTGCAGCTATGGAAAGCATTTACAAATGTCAGCTTCTATGTACTTGCAAAGGATTTATTTTCATTTAGACAACACAATACCAATTCCAAAAGTATTTAACTTTAAATCTTTACATTGTGTGTTGTAAATCTGACTTTTAATCACAACAAATAAAGACATTTGTTAGTCTGACCAGTTGACAAAGCTAAAAAATGCTTTCAATGACAATCTTTGAAACATTTTGTTAATTATTAATGGCAAAATAGTTATATTTCTCAACATTTGTCTTCAACCATCATCTGTTCCTGATGCAGTGCATTATATAATTTTGAGGTCTTTTCCAGTTTCACAAAGTAAAAAGTTGGTTTTCCCATCTTCAGCAAAACTACAGTGACTTAAAGGGTACCTATGATGAAAATCAACTTTTGTAAGCTGTTTGGACAGAATTGTGTGTATGTATAGTGTGTCCACTGTCATATTGGGGTGATAGAAACACAATAAGTCATTTTTTATTTCCTAATGTTAAAAACAAGATCCAAATCCCAGTTATTTTGAGACCCACCGCAACGTGACGTAAAAGTGCGGTCTTTCCCGGCCACTGAATTGATTGACAGACATCATGTTTCTATAATAACTTGTACACACATATCCAAAACATTTGTTTTGCAAATAAACTGGGATTCAAATATTTGTTACAACTCTGTGATAAGTTTAATACATTTGAAATGTTTTTAAAGCATGTTTGTAATAAGGACTGTAAAATCGCTAATTCTTAACCACTATAATCATCTTGGCCGCTTGGTGTCAGTAAACACTAATATGTGTGTACTGCAAACGACGTGTGTGACTCATCATTTCAGAAAGGCTTGAATTGACTCTACATCAAATAAACTTACTTGGTATTTTTGACTCATGAACATATTTCAGCTTCATTCGAGTCTGTCTGTACCACTGTGCTGTTTATCTGACATAATACATAATGAGGAGCAGACACACACGTGGAAGCGGTGGGTGGGGAGAAGCAGCTCATTTGCATTTAAAGCCACAGGCTACAAAAATAGCCATAATGTACTCAGACATCAAAATGGGCAGATTCTGGAGGTTATAATAAATGATCTGAGGGGTATTTTGAGCTGAAACTTTGCAGATACATTCTGGATACACCAAAGTCTTATCTTACATCCTGTAAAACAGGTAAAATAGATGCACTTTAAAATACTGTCTTGGTAGGCAGCTTTCTACTATATATTCAGCTCTTGATCATCCACTCAGCGTACACATCTTTTCTCTTCATCTTTATTTCTTCTTTTTTATTCAATGTGAAATACACAAAAAGTGTCTATGAGGAAAAACATAGCTAGTTCACAAAACAACACATATTGTCTGCAGAGGGCGGAGCTTTTTCTGACCCCAATACATTACGCAGCATTGATGTGGGGTGTTCAAGCGAAAGAGAAAGTTGTGTGTGTGAGAAGAGAGAAGAGATTGATGCATGGCCCTTGTTTTCCCTGAGCTGTAGTTGTAGATGAATGAGAGGGAAAAGCCCAGGTGACCTTTGATCCCAGACTTCAGAGAGGACTGTGGGATGCATTCCAGCTGAGCACTAGTGAGACTGTGGCAGTAAATCAGATCGAGAGACTCTCGCTCAGCACTGTAGCCCTCGGGCCAAAACCTGCCCTTTCAGGACCTCAGCACTTTGTGTGCTGCAGCTGTGTGTGTGTTGGCACACAGAGACTTTGGCTAAGTTCACATCCAACTGACACAGAGAACATGGACAACACAATATATGTGCAGTATAAACATTAGCCACCATTTCTGTGTGTGTGTGTGTGTGTGTGTGTGTGTGTGTGTGTGTGTGTGTGTGTGTGTGTGTGTGTGTGTGTTGTGTGTGTGTTGTGTGTGTGTGTGTGTTTGTGTGTGTGTGTGTGTGTGTGTGTGTGTGTGTGTGTGTGTCACTCTAGCTGCACTTGCTAATTCAAGAATCACTGTTGCTAAAGTTGTTGATGGAGATTTTGAATAAACCCAAAACGCTTTGTCATTTGTTCTGCATCATTTCTGTATCATAAAAAACAGTTTTAAAGGTTAAATTGGCTGACGTGGTTGCCTGAATTTTAATGTTAAAAATACAGTAACTGTAAAAGAGATGTCTAAATTTGAGATAATCTACTGTATTTTATCAATTTATACAGTATTATAAGAGCAGTGTTTTAAAGTACATCTACAAATTGTGCCTTTTTACACATACAAAAACAAAGCCAAAAGAATAAGAGGCTGAGAAATGATGAGCCAATGTTCATCACAAACAGCTTGTCCCACAGCAAGAGAAACATACTAATATATAGAACCACTACTGTCATGGTAACACACGGCACTAAAATCATGCAATAGACATTATTTCAATTTAACATAAAACTCTAATGTACATAATTAATAGGAAAAATTGTAATGTCAACAAAATAAACTAAAATGTGTCATTCAGGGAATTCTGGGAAAGTCCATTTATGGTTATTCGCTGTATATAAGGAAACTTACTGTTAAACAAGATAGCAGACCTTAGTTTGTAAGCATTTTTAGTTAAAAATCTTCTGAGGTACATTTTTTTGCCAGGTGATACTTTTGGTGAAATCACACTTTGGTAGAAGGACCTTTGAAGCTTATTCCCAAGTAAAAGAAAACAGGCTATTTGTGAGTTTTGACATTGTCCCATTCTAAAAAGACTTATTTAACAAACATTGAATAACTATTGTAGTTTTTATTAATAATTAAAAAAAATTTATCCTAATTTTGTTTTAAGCTTTAGAAATGTTGTATTGCTATTGCTAATTGATACCAACATGAAACATTTTCAAGATCATCATAAAAGGGCCCTGTCATACACCCGGCACAATAAGGCACAAGAAGTGTTTGACATGATTTGTTGCTATTTTTCAGACCAACGTAACTCACTTTTCACGTTATGCATCATGTTGTTTAAATAGCAAATACATTTGTGCCACTTTGTGGATTCATGGGTGTGCCGGTCTAAAAAGGAGGTGTGTTAAGGCACATTGTTGGTGTGTTGCTGTTTCGAGGAACTAAAACAGACTGTGCCATTGACCAACTAAAAGCTGCTCTTAAGTCCAGTGGAGAGCGTGTTAGTGATGTGTCTATACAGGTTTAAACTTGTTTGATATACATGATGAACATCAATACACAAATATCTTTACAAATGAAAAAAATTAAAGATTAAAATGTTACAAAAATGATTTTTTTTACAGAAATATAAAAACCACTGCCTTCATGCCTCGGGCGGCTTTTTTCAGTTTATTCACGACAATCTCCATTTGTATAATGTTATTATTAGTAGTAGTATGATTCATTATAAGCACATTTAAATTTGTTTTAATAAAATCTAGTTTTTTTCACCTGTGTGTTTTGGAGGTCTGCATCATCATATGGGGCATAAGAACAAAGTTTTTTGACCACACTTTGTTATTATTGTTCATTTATTAATTTGCTGGAAATTAGAACTGAATTTAGAAATAGTTTTAAAAAAATCTTTGTGCTTACCAAACCAAATTAATGTGTAGACTAATGGATGTCTTCAGTTGAGTGCTTACAACAGTGTTCCTCACTCCATGAAAGTTAAGGAATAAAAGTAAAGAGAAAGGCCGAATGGAGGAGGCTCATTCTCTATAATCGCACTGAAGATGGTCTGTTTAACTGTTTTCTTGCTAGTCAATCGTTTAGTTTTTCCACTTACAAAGTCCACCATGTAAATAGGAAATGTGCCATACTGCGACAAAACTAACCGTTAAAGGGAAAAGATGAGACTCTGATTGGTTTAATGCACATTATGCTCAAAACACACTCATAACTCGTTAAGAGAATAAGCACAACCCTGTTTGACCATGCGACAGGGCGCAAACCACATTCAGACATGTCCTTAATGCTTTTGCATGCGCCTTAGACTTTGCGCCTAGATTGTTAAAATAGAGCCCACAGTATTAATACATCTGTTAAGCTGTTCAACATTAAATCTTAAAACTGCAAGTCATAACTGCAAATGGGAAGATTTTGTTCTTTATCTCACGTTTATTTATTCCTTGCTATTTTATTTTAAATGGGCCTCAATGTAACATGTTTCAAATATCACAGTGACCTAGCAACCACATAGCAGCTCACTTTAAACCACCTCGAACAGCTCAGCAATTATGCAGCAAACTAAAGTGTTGTGAGTGTTATTTGTGCACATAATTATAAAAATCAAGTTTCATACAACTGCCTTCTTGTTCTGAAAAAATGAAAAATTGTGGGGAGTCTGCATATAAAGCTTTTGTGTTTACCTCTTGTCCATAACAGAGAGCTTCCAGATGATCCAGCTGTTCAGTGGAGTACTGCACTAATCTCTTCCCTGATCCTCAAACACATCCAAAACTACGCCATCAGTCTGGTAGGAGACTTCTACAATCTGCTTTTCTGTCCAAGACCAGCTTATCCAGAATAATAGTGTGTAGTTGTTTAGCTTAAACCTCTTGTTGCTGTTTACAATCACAGTGGTGAAGTTGACACCAGAGAGAAGCCTTTTAAATCTATGAAGGTATATAGAGTGCATTAAAAAGTTTCTAGGATGCAGGAACCATGTGTGTCCTTTTTTGGGCATAACTAAAATGTTTTGGTCATTTTCATTACTGTATTGAAAACAAATCGGTTCTTGGACACAAGAGGGACTTATATGGGATGACGAGTTTGCACATAGAATGGGTTTTAGTATGTTTTTTGGTCACACTGTATTTTATTTTACAATAAATGCTATAAACAAACCAAGAACAAACCCTTAACTAAGAATATTAGCTCAAAAAACTATACGTAGTAGTTGGGTTTAGGTATTGTGTTGGATTAGGAATGCTAATTTTGAAAACGTAGCATTATATACATTTCTGGAGATCGCAAATTATGTAGCCAGAGCTTCGTATGGTTGCATTTCATCTTTAAAATGAATGTTACAGGGCGGTATGACATCGTTCCTTTTCTCGATTACCAGCTGACTGCTTACTTCTGTATGAACAGCTTTTCCGCGGTCGGCAGACTTGAGACACAGAGCAGAGTTGACTGTGACAACAGGGTTCCATAAAGCAAGAAAGACAAAAGTAAAAGCTTAAAATAAATAACAGCTTAAAAGTAAATAAAAGGCTGAGAATGTGGTAAAATCTGAAATTGTGGTCAAAATCAGGGGGCTTTTCTTTTTCTAAATTGCTTTTTAAAATACTGCGTTTGAGTTTAGGGAAGGGGATAGGCGAGTCAATCGGTGCTTTTTAAAATAGTATTGGCTGGGTTAATCGAAGGGGGAAGGTGGTTGGATTGAATCTGATTGGTCAGTCAGTCTAGTGGTACTAGTGGATTTACGTGAGAACAGCAGGTGCAAATGGCACTTGCAAGAGAAATTTGAGATCTCAAAAAGCATACACAGTGGCCTCTGGTGAATTTACGAAAACAAAAACTGCCAAAAAAATGTAGCTCCTGGGACGTATTTTGCCCTCTTCAGAAATGTATAGGGGTATGTAATCAGAATGAGCCTGGATTTAAAAACATTATCATACATTATATGTGCTAATAATCAGTTAATGTTTTGATTATAGATAGGTAATAATCCAGTAGTTAATGGTGGGAATCGTTACTTTTTTTGTCAGTTTAGTTCAGTTACGTTTTTTTCTACAACATAAACTCACCTGAGACACTCTTATCTATTTACTTCTTATTTTCAAACAAACAAAACAACTTTAAAATGAATGTTACCTCAAGTATTGCACTGCAAAAATAGCTCAAATATCTAAAAAATATTTTAAATGAAAAAGCATTTTCTAGTAAAACTATTGTTTTGCTCTCAAAAATAATAACTGAAAATTAAGTTAGTTTTTTCCCCTTAAGACAAGCAAAAACAAATCTGCCAATGGGGTAAAATAGTCTCACTTCAAATTGAAAATAATATTATTTTACTTAACCCACATGCAGATTATTTTGCTTCCTTTAAGGAAAAATGGTCATATAGCTCCTCTTTCAATAATAGGGTTAAATTAAGCTTTTACCTCACCAAAATCACTGAATTCTAAGAAAGGAAAAATAATGAACTCTAAGTCAGCTGTTTAAGTCTACCAGGGTGACTTTTTCTTTATCATTTAAACTTTTGGTTTATTATCTTCTTTGATAGTGACAACAACTAGATGAACCCTCAAAATGCTAAATACAGTTCTACTCAATGTAACCAAGCTGAACATGTCATCGTTTGAGACTTTTAAACATGTATCATCAGTTGTTTCTTTTTCTTCTGAAAACACAGTATGTTTGGACATATGTGTGGCCAAATCATTTTAGAAAAAAGCAAACAGAAGAAAATCCATTATAATCTAAAACCAAAATTCTTTATCTCAGAAATAAATGAGACGCATATCAAAATATTGTGACCTGCACCTGCATACTTGCTTCATAAACAGGATTGCGTCAGTGCAAAGCCCTCAAAATAAAAATAAGACACAAAGCCTCTGTGGTTTAGGTTAAACTGTAGTCCACCATAATCAAGTCTTTGTCACTGTAATATTATTTTGGTCAAAAATATCAGGAGTAAATCATGGTAAACACTAACAAAACAATAATTTAGAGAAAACCATAGTTAACCTTCTAGGGCTTAGTGGCCATATATGTGGACAGCACATTTGAGCTCTTAAGTGGCTATTTAAAATACTTTGAATGTTTTATATTTTGTTACAGACATACAGTGTCATCCTACAACTGTTTTCAGCATATGAAATGTCCCAAACACTATTTTTAACTGTCCAAAATGGGAAAATGTTTTATGTAAATTCGGACCACAAGTCCACATACAGTTGAAGTCAGAATTATTATCCCCCTTCAAATTTTTTTCTTATTTTTTAAAATATTTTCCAAATGATGTTTAACAAAGCAAGGAAATTTTCACAGTATGTCTGATAATGTTTTTTCTTCTAGGAAAAGTCTTATTTGTTTTGTTTCGGCTAGAATAAAATGAAGTTTTAAATTTTTTAAAAGCCATTTTAGGGACAAAATTATTAGCCCCTTTAAGCTATTTGTTTTTCTTTATAATCTACAGAACAATCTACTGTTATATAATAACTTGCCTAATTACCCTAACCTGCCTAGTTAACCTAATTAATCTAGTTAAGCCTCACTTTAAGCTGTATAAAAGTGTCTCGAAAAATATCAAGTAAAATATTATTTACTGTCCTCATGTCAAAGAGAAAAGAATATAGTTATTAGAGTTGAGTTATTACAACTATTATGATTAAAAATGTGTTGAAAAAAATCTTCTCTCAGTTAAATAGAAATTGGGGGAAAAAATAAACAAGCGGTCTAATAATTAGGGAGGGGGTTAATAATTCTGACTTCAACAGTATATGGACATCATTTTTCTCTAAAAGTACATCATATCAAAATATGATACTTAGGTTTTATTTTAATTAGGTTCCAATAAGCCCAAATAGCAAAGAGAAATAAACAAAATGCATGTAAACAAACACCTTGGGCCTTAAAAGGTGAAATGAAGTTGTCCCTCTTTAATTTTTGTATTATGGACTCAAAAAATAACTCATTGGATGAACTCAATTTAACTGAGGCAGGATTTCAATCCAATAACTTTATTTAGCACCAACTAAAAAAAATATTTATATAATTAAATGCAGTTAAGTTGGCCCTACATTATTTGATCTAACACAAGTTTAAATATGTTTGTATTTTTATTCAACTTAAACTTAAAGATCTGATACCATCATGATGTCTATTATGTGTCATACATTTCGAAGTCTCTGAGATTTATTTGAAGTTATCTTAAATTACGTGCGTAGTGAAGTTTCCTTGCAGTTTTCAAAGAAACTTCTTTGGTGCATCAATCCTATCAATGCTATTATTCAAAAAGGTAATGATTCACTCTCATCATGTAAATACTGTTTTTTACTTTATTATTATTATTATTATTATTATTTATTTTTTTTTTTTTACATTTTTTGGGTGATTTGAAAATACTGAAGGCATTGTGCCGAAACGTTTGTGTTTTTAAATCACCCGAAGAATGTAAAAAGAAAAAGAAAAAAGCAGTACGAAGCAATTACTTGATGAGTGCAAACATTACCTTTTTGAATAAAAGTTATCTTAAATTAACTAAAAGAGCCATTTTTAAGCATATTTCATGAGTTACATATACAGTTGATTGCGATTTATCTCCGAACTAATTTTAGGACAGGTATTGCTCACTGAGCAAAGCAACAAACTGCATTTTTGCTAATTAAGCTGCCAACACCCAAAGCATGCGTGCTTCTGCAAGGTGGAATCTTCTGAATCTTCAAACAGAAGTGAAGATTAAACTCCAACAAGACTTTCTATTAACTTTAAACACCTAAGATTACTTTTATTGTCAACATTTCCCTTTCTTAATTCAATTCCATGCAAAGCATGCTGGGATCTACAAATCCCCTAACCAGGTAGTTAAACCAACTCGATTTTTTTATGTTGTCCCAACACAAAACGCTTAAGTTAACTTAATGGTTCAAATTTAAGTTGACAGAACATAAGACAAATAAATTAGAATAATTGTGTTGTCTCGGGTCATTTTAAACAGGTAGTTTTAAACAAGCAGCAGTAATCCTTTTTTTTTTTGAGTGTGTGTGTTTGGCCAAAAGAAATAATTGTAATAGTTTTCTACTAAAAATCTATTTGATTTACTTTAATGTTAAAAGATTACAGAGCAAATTTTCATAATTACAGCAGAAATAACAAGACAAGAAATGTATGTTGTAAATGTGTGTCAAAGAGATTAAAAACAACTGAAGTTTATGATTTTCAGAGATTCCATCTTTTTTCATTTACCTGAAATAACTGATTCATCTGATTTATTTTAAGTTTTTCTCTTTGAACAAGACCACATCAGCAGGATTAATTCACTAAAGCAAGCTTTTCATTGCCCCCTCATCTCCACCCCTGTATTTAGCTCTAATTACACATGGTGTAATATCCCATAATACCATTGAAGCAGACACATGTGGTTCCCCAGGGTCACTGCTGGCAACCAATGCGGAGATATCCATCAGCCCGCTCTAAGGACTTCCAGAAAAAGATCCCAAAAACATCTGAAATCAAGATTAGAACAAACATTTCCCCTCTTTCACCTCTTCTCTGTTTCTCACGTGTTCTGTTGAATGTTTTCCGTCTCCTTCCCGCTCCCCTTTTCTCCGCCTGCATGCCATGAAATTCCTAAAGAAAGCCAAGCAGGGAAGGACTAGCATAAACAAGACAGAAAACAAAACACTGTTCTTGCGACATGACTTGGTTTACCTCCATCCACTATTGTCTTTCATAAGTGTACATGTGAGCGTTATCACCGGTCTGACGTTACACCACACACTCGCTCACTAATGCAGGCTGAATCTGCACATGCTTTCACTGCAGCCGTAATTTTATGTTTGATTTAAGCCGAAGAGACTGCAGGGATGGAAATACTGATGCTGAGCTATAACATTACACTTCAATTTGACTTTGGCTTTCTGACGTGTGGGAAAAGAGCGGTGGACGTCTTGTGCGCTTTACCGCTCTCTCACAAGAAGCAGAGGATTGTGGGTAGGGCACTTGTACACAAATAGACTGTTTTGGTTTAAACAGATCTGCAGCTCTGCTGTGCTTATACCAGCGTCTGAAAAAGATCCACAAGAAAGGTCTTTGACTTCTTATTTTGCATACAGTTCAAATTAAATTATTATCCCCCATATATTTTTTTTCCGAATTTCAGCTTAAAGGAAAAAAGATTTTTTTCAACACATTTCTAAACATAATTAACATAATAGTTACTCATTTCTAATAGCTGATTTATTTTATCTTTGCCATGATGACTGTAAATAATATTTTACTAGATATTTTTCAAGATAATTCTATACAGCTTTAAATGACATTTAAAGGCTTAACCAGGTTAATTAGGCAAGTTATTGTAACTAGGCAAATCACTGTATAGCGATGGTTTGTTCTAAAGACAATCCAAACAAAAATGGCTTATGAGGGCTAATAATTTCGACCTGAAAATGTTGTTGTTTTTTTTTATAAAAATTGCTTAGCCAAAATAACACAAAAAAGACTTTTTTCAAAAAGAAAAAATATTATCAGACATATTGTGAAAAATTCCTTGCTCTGTTAAACATCATTTGCAAAATATTTTTTAAAAATCACAGGAGAGGTAATAATGTTGACCTCAACTGTATATATGTTAAATCTTTTTCATATATTTCCCAAATGATGTTAAGGTAGGCAAGGACATTTTACACAATATTTCCTATTCGATTTTTTTCTTCTTGAGAAAGATTTTTTTTGTTTGAATGTTTATTTGGTTGGAGCTATTTTTTTTTTTTTTCATATGTAAAAACTGCTACAATAAATATTATTGCAAAGGGGAGACGGGAGGCAGGGGTTGGATCCAAATGCAGTTTTAGAAAGAGAATGCTCAGGTATTGCTGATATCGCAATATCAGATTTTTCCAATATCATGCAGCCCTAGTTTCTTCATCAGTCAGCATAACAGATTTATGTGAAAAAATAAACAAGGTACTTGTACTTATTGAAATATTTTGTGCAGTCTTGTAACAACCAAAAAAGTTAAAGCTCTGTGTTATTTATTTTAATTAATTTATTTTAATTTAATTATCTGTATTTATTTATTTTATATTTGATTCATTGGTAACACTTTGCATGAAACCCGCATGTGTGCTTTATGGTATTCTTAATGCATTAACAATAAATAACTATGTGGAAGTATAGAGGTTGTAGTTAATGAGGCAGGATTAAGGGATGCAGAATATTATCATGCAGTAAAACATTAATAAACAATCATGAACAATTAATATGCAGGTTGATGTTTAAGCAGACCATGATATACAGTTGAAGTCAAAATTATTCACGCCCCTATTTAATTTTTTTTCCCCAATTTCTGTTTAACGGAGAGAAGATTTTTTTTTTCAACTCATTTTTAAACATAATAGTTTTAATAACTCATTTCTAATAACTGATTTATTTTAGCTTTGCCATTGATGACAGAAAAAATTTGACTAGAAATTTTTCAAGATACTTCTATACAGCTTAAAGTGACACTTAAAGGCTTAACTCGGCAGGTTCGAGTGTTTTTGTATAACGATGGTTTGTTTTGTAGATCATTGACAGGCTGATCATTAAAAATAGCTGAGCCGAAAGGCAAAGCTCTCGATTTACCGGTCAATCTACGTTCCTACTCTCACCTATGGTCATGAGCTTTGGGTCATGAGCGAAAGGACAAGATCTCGGATACAAGCGGCCGAAATGAGTTCCCTTCGAAGGGTGGCAGGGCGCACTCTTATGGATAGGGTGAGGAGCTCTGACACCCAGGAGGAGCTTGGAGTAGAGTCACTGCTCCTCCACAATGAGAGAAATCAGCTGAGATGGCTCGGGCATCTGTTTCGGATGCCTCCTGGACGCCTACCTAGGGAGGTGTTCCAGGCATGTCCCACTGGGAGGAGGCCTCGGGGAAGACCCAGGACACGCTGGAGGGACTATGTCTCTCGGCTGGCCTTGGAAAGCCTCGGGATCCTCCCGGAGAACCTGGAGGAAGTGTCTGGGGAGAGGAAAGTCTAGGGTTCTCTCCTAAGACTGCTGCCCCTGCGACACGGAAAAGCGGCAGAAAATTAGTGAATGAATATATATATATATATATATATATATATATATATATATATATATATATATATATATATATATATATATATATATATACACATATTCATTTATTAATTTTTCTGATATAAGAAAACTATATCAACATCACTAGGCGATATGAAAATCTTGGATATAAAATTATGAATTAATTGTACCTTATTTTTTAGTGTGTGTACTTAACAAGTGCTTGCAGTGCACTTTACTTGGTTAGGATGCGGAATATGAGGTGTAGTACTAGAGAAGGTGTAGGGAAAGTACCCAGTTATTACCTAGTTTTTTTAATGACTATGAAAGGTACATAGACAAGTTTCAGTACTGTTGCAATCTATTATTAATCTTGAAGTGATAACACATTATACACCTGTCTATGAGGCATTATACATGCACTACAATATAAATACAGTCAGAAATGTAACCAAAAGTGTATTTTCATCTTTGACCCTTTTATACGAGCCTAAATACTTTCCTAGATACTTTACTATTTTTTACTTTACTTACAGGCAGATATCACCAAGTGCGTGTACAATTTCAGTTTGTCTACTCTAAAGCAATCATTTATCTTTTTAAAAGGTTATGTAAATACTTTCAGTCTGCTTTTTACTGATGCAAAGTTAAACTAAAAGACCCACATAATGCAGTTATAGCCTAGTGTTTTGGTGCATAGATGTTTTGAAAGACGTAGATCAGGTGTGAAATATTCAATCCTTCAAATAATGCATTTAACTTTGTGTCATGCATACTTTGTAGAATCCTGTTGCAGCTTGATTGTGTGTGTTTGTTCTGTCTGTGTGTGTTTCTCCTCTTCACTTATTTTCACCAGTATTCTCCTCTCAAAGCTCACTCACTCACTCGCCTCGTTGTGTTTGGCACTAGTCTGCATACCTGCCACAATCTATTATTTTGTTATCCATATTTTCCTCCACCCTTGGCACTCTCAAGCTATGAGCCCGCTTGGAAAGCAAAGACAGAGTCCCTCATCTGGTGACGCAGCAAACAACGCACAGATAGAAGCCTTTCCACACAGTTCTGGCAGCATCTCCCACCAAGTCCACTGCTGAGTCTTCAAATTACTGCTTTTCTTTGGCTTGTGTTTCATCTTATTTTCGAGCTCTTTTCTTTTGTTTGTTTTTTGTCTTGTGTTCACCTTTTCACCCCTTTTCTTCAGAGGAAAGACAGAATGCAAACGCGGGGAAGAAAACCTGCAAGTTTAAGTTCTGTTCTTTGGGATTTAAGAAAAGAAAAGTTACAGTTACAAAAATGTTATCACTGATCTTCAAATAGTAAAACAATAATATTTGAATGTTTTTAGGCTGTGTTGCAATTTAAAGACCAGAAATGTTGTGAAAACAGCAAGAATATAAAATACTATTACAGTTTTAAACTGTTTTTAATTTCAGTGCATTTTGAAGTGTAAATAAAGCTCAGTTTTTAGCAGCCATTAGTCTTCAATGTCACACACTCTTTTAGAAATCACACTCAGAAACAAAGGTAAAAAGCTGCCACTATAGTGTTTCTTTCAAAAGGTACACATTTGTATTTAAAGTTTTTGTGTTAATAACTAAAAAGTACAAAAACTTACATATGAAGAGACCTAGTGACAGTTTTTTTTTTTTCTGAGGGTGCTTGTTATTAAATTTCTTGTTAGTAATGTTTGTAACACTCTAATAAATTATAATTGTTATATTATTTTAACACAGGCTCATTCTGATAACGTACCTACAGTATATATACATTTCTGCAGAGCTGTGTTTTTTTGCAGTTTTTGTTTTCGCCAATCCGCCAGAGGCCGCTGTGTACGATTTTTGAGATCTCAATTTTCTCTCGCGAGTGCTATTCGCGGCTGCTGTTCTTGTGTAAATCCACTAGAGGCCACTGTTAACTGACTGACTTCTTAAGACTTCGGGCCCTATTATACACCCGGCGCAAGGCGCAATGCAATTGTTATTTGCTAGTTTCAGCTCGGCACAATAGTCGTTTTGACATTTTGCGCCACGCTGTTTAAATAGCAAATGCATTTGCGCTCATATATCCGCCAATAGGCGTTCTGGTCTAAAAAAGCAGGCGTGTTTTGGCGTGTTGCTGGGGCGTTGCTATTTTGAGAAACTATAATAGTGTGTTCTTTAGACCAGAACAAAGCCAGTCTAAAGTTCAGCGCAGAGCGAGTTAGTTGTGCGCCTCGCTTTCACACTGCTTAATACACACAAGATTTAGAGCAATACGCAAATATCTTTACATATGAAAAAGAATTTAAATATTAGGGATATATATAGGATATAAAAAGGATGTATATAGGATATAAATATAAAGGATTAAAATATTACAAAACATATTATTTTCTAGCCTACATAAATATGAAAAACCACTGCCTTCATGCCTTCTTCATCTCGGGAGGCTTTTTTAGTTTATTCAATTTGCTTTTGTATAATGTTATTATTATTAGCAGTATTATTTATTATATCCATATATATATTTTTTTTTTTATTAAAAACAAGCTTAGATTTACCCACCTGTCAGGTTTTAGACCATATGGGGCACAGCATGTGTATTAGGATATAACAGTTTTTTTAACACACTTCGTTATTATTGTTGATTTATTAGTTTGCTGGAAATTAGAACTGAATTTATAATGGGTTTTGAACCAAATATTTGCGCTTAACAAATGAAATTAATTATTTATAGGCTAATGGATGTCTGTGCCTAAAAGGTTTCCCTATCCACGAGAGCGAAAGTAGATATTTTATCTCTCATTCTCGCGCTGTAGATGCTCTGTTTAACTGTTTACTTGCTTGTGAAATGCTCAGTTTTTCCACTCACTCTTACTTTACGTCATGTAAATAGCAAATGTGCCATGGTGCGACGCAGCTGGCTCTTAAAGGCAATGGGAGATGATACTCTGATTGGTTTATTCTCAAAACACACCTATACCTCAATAAGAAAATAAACTCAACCCTTTTAGACCATGAGCCATGGCGGAAATCGGATTTTTCCGTCCTTATATTAGTAAAAATGCATGCAATGCTGAAAGCGTTTGCGCCCTGCACTTTACGCTTTGCTCATGGATTGTCTAAATAGAGCCCGAGATCTTAAAACCTCTGATGTACGCGGTGAGCCCTTGGACAAACTGCTAATAGTGATAAAGCCGTCTATACGAAGGTAATCGGTCAGTTGGTAAGCGCAAAAAGGAACGGAGTAATACAATCCCTTAGCATACATTTTAAAGAAGAATTGTAGCCTTACGTTTCACTAGCTACATAATTTGTGATCTCCATAAATGTATTTACAGGTACTTTTGAGAATGAGCCTGTGTTGTATAATTTATAATCAATCATAACAATTTTATAAATGCATCTACATTCACTGGCCACTTTATTAGATATAACTGTCCAACTGCTCGTTAATGCAAATTTCTAATCAGCCAATCACATGGCAGCAACACAATGCATTTAGGCATGTAGACATGGTGAAGACGATCTGCTGCAGTTCAAACCGAGCATCAGAATGAGGAAGAAATGTCATTTAAGTGACGTTGAATGTTGCATAGTTATTGGTGCCAGACGGGCTGGTCTGAGTATTTTAGAATTTGGCATCTAATGGTAGAGTGGATATGATCTTGGCACGCTTTGGGCCCATTAGTACCAATTGAGCATTGTGTCAACACACAGCCTACCTGAACATTGTTGCTGACCATGTCCATCCCTTTATGACCACAGTGTACCCATCTTCTGATAGCTACTTCCAGCAGGATAACGTGCCATGTCATGAAGTGTAAATAATCTCAGACTGGTTTCTTGAACATGAAAAACAATGTTTACTGTTCTCAAATGGCCTCCACAGTCACCAGATGTCAATCCAATAGAGCAGCCCTGGGATTTAGTGGAATGGAAGATTTGCGTCATGGATGTGCAGCCGATAAATCTTTAGCAACTGTGTGATGCTATCATGTAAACATGGAGCAAAATCTCTGAGGAATATTTCCAGTGCCTTGTTGAATTTATGCCACAAAGGATTAAGGCAGTTCTAAAGGCAAAAGGAAGTCCAACCCTACCCTAGTAAGGTGCACCTAATAAAGTTGCCTGTGAGTGTATAAAGACAAAACAAAGACTAATTCAATTTCAAGACAATTTTCTAACCCCTATTGAAACCAGAGTGAAGATTAAAATATTGTTTATTGCAGATTTAGGATATCTAGTGCATTACTAATAGAAACTTCTTGTAAACTTTTATCTTTACTCTCCAATAGAGTAGTGCAGGGATGAGGTAAAAACCCAGAGGAATAATTGCCATGGGTATATATATATATATATATATATATATATATATATATATATATATATATATATATATATATATATATATATATATATATATATATATATATATACTCTTCAAGTCAGAATTATTAGCCCCCCTGAATTATTAGAGCACTTGTTTAATGGAGAGAAGATTTCTTCAACACATTTTTAAACATAATAGTTTTAATAACTAATTTCTAAAAACTGATATATTTCATCTTTGCCATGATGACAGTAAATAATATTTGACTAGATATTTTTCAGGACACTTCTATACAGCTTTAAGTGATATTTAAAGGCTTAACTAGGTTAATTAGGTTAACTAGGCAGGATAGGGTTGTTAGGCAAGTTATTGTATAATGATGGTTTGTTCTGTTGATTATCGAGAAACAATATAGTTTAAAAGGGCTAATAATTTTGTCCCTAAAAAGGTTTTTAAAACTGATTTTATCCTAGCCTCAATAAAACAAATAAGACTTTCTCCAGAAGAAAAAATATTATCAGACAAACTGTGAAAATTGATGTTAATGTTCAGTTATTTTACTTTAAAGACAATAAAAAGAACTTATTCGTCACTATTAAAGTAAAACTAGTGAGCCTACACACAGGAGTGAGAGAAAAATCCAAATTTAAAAAGCCCTTTGCATCTGAACTATATATATTATGAAATATATATATAACTTACTTTTTTAAAATCCTACTTTATTTTTAACAAAGCAAATTTTACTTGTTACTTGAAAACCTCCATTGTGTGTTTCCACAGGTTTTGACGTTTGATGGCAGAGGTGTGAGTGGACATGCCAACCATATTGCCATCTACAAGACCCTCAGGTACTCATGTGCTAATGTCATAGCGCAAGATTTACCTCCACAACAACAGGATATTAGGATTTAGTCTGAAGCATTGATATAAATAGGGACATTGTTCTCATTTCTGAAAATAATTTCATAGCTTAGGCAAGAATAGAGATTTTCTGTTTGATGTGCCTTCATAAAGGAAACAGACTAACATTGTTTATTTGCCTTTACCTCAATTATTCTTATTAGAGTGAGCTTAGATGAATGGAAAAAGAGCCTCATTCACCCTTTAATACGTGAAACAGGCTTTGAAAACAGGTGATGATCTTTGGACAAGTTGTCTTTGGTCAACAAGCTTGAATACATTCTTATTGTGATTATTCCCAAACTAGATATAATTCACATAAACCAGCCCGGCGATTGGTCTAGACTGGTCTTTGTTGGATTATGTTAGATCTGAATATGCCCAGACTCTGACTTGCAACCTTGTCAATCAGAGGAACTTAGTTTGTCTGAAGCACTTCCTGAAGACTGTCTATCCTACTGCACATTCACACAGAAGGATCATGTATGTTACAGTCATAACATCGATCTAACAGGGAACAACACAAAACCACGGGTGAATGCACAAGTCTACAAAATTGAAGAATCAACAAGATGATTTTTATTGTTAAAGTTTGGAGTCAGGGTAAAAGAAATTAATACTTTAAATATTTTAGCAAGGATGGATTCATTTAATCAAAAGTAAATTGTAAAAGTTAGGTAAAATCTACAAAAGTGTTTATCTATTTATAAGATTTCTATTTCAAATAAACATTTTTCTTTTGAGAGTATTGTTAAACAGGTATTTCACTTTTAAGCGGCATCATTGATCAATAATAATCAGAAATATTTAATAATTAATGCTTATAAGTACATTGATACAAATGTCTGCCAAATCTGCTTAATATAATGATTTCTAAAAGAGCATGTTACAGTCTACAATAAAAAATAATGACAAAAAATCTGCTTAAATTGAGGAATAAATCACATTTTGTGCAGAATTTTAAATATAATACATTAAAAATACATAAAACTAAAAATGATACAATAATAAATCTATTTGTATTTAGTATTTGTACCTTTGCTAAGCATCTTTAAAGAACAAAATCATCAACCTCAAATTTGAGAATTGTAGTCCTCATTCAAAAACCCAAGTAAAAAACTTGAATAAGTAATTTTTTTATTATTATTATTAATACTTTGTTTTATTGATTTTTGGGAGCATGTAACCGGTGGGAACAAACAAACAAATAACAATATTTACAGTTGAAGTCAGAATTAATAGCCCCTCTTTGAATTGTTTTTTCTTATTTAAACATTTCCCAAATAATGTTTAACAGAGAACCTTTCACAGTATGTCTGTAATTTTTCCTTCTGGAGAAAGTCTTACTTGCTTTATTTTGGCTAGAATAAAACAGTTTTTAATAATAAAAAAAAATACTAAATTTTTAATTTTTTAAATAACAAAATTGTTTCCCCTTTTCCCCCAAAATTATTAGCCCCTTTAAGCCAAATCTTTTTGGAAAGTCTACTGAACAAACTATCGTTATACACTAACTTGCCTAATTACCCTAACCTGCCTAGTTAACCTAATTAACCATTAAGCCTTTAAAAGTCCCTTTAATCTTTTAAAATATTATTTACTGTCATCATGGCATAAAATAAAACAAAAATTTAATTAAATAAAAAAAGCTAAAATAAAATAAATCAGATATTAGAAATCAGTTATTAAAACTATTATGTTTAGATATGTTTCTCTCTGTTAAACAGAAATTGAAGGAAAATAAACAGGGGGGCTAATATGTCAGACCTCAATTATATATACAGTATACATGTATATACATATATGTACACAAACACACACACACACACACACACACACACACACACAAATACATCCATTTCACACATGTATACATATTTACATACATACATAAAAATATTTAATTAACCTCTAAATAAATATAATAAATGAATAATTATTAAATAAATAACTAAATAAATAGAATAAGTATAAAATAAAACAAAAGATATAATAATAAAATATGAGTTAATAATAAAAAACAAACATATAATCTCTATGATGAATAGCCTCTAAAATTATGTAAATGTTAAATTATGGATAATTGTATTCTCGTGGCCATCTATTTACTTTTTTTGTATTCAATGTGCATGTGTCGTTTTTTCCATTTCCTCCACCATTCATCTTTAGTTGGTGAGTCTTCTTTATGCAATCTCCGGATACTATTTAAGATATTACTGGCAACAAGTAAAAAAGCTATACTTTTTCACTTGTTGCCAATGATATATTAAATAGATATCTATCGAGTAAGTCAAATTTTCATTTTGAATTGTTAGAAAAATGTACGATATCTTAAGTAGCTTCTGAAAAGAGGTATTTAAAGAACTTTTTATAATTCTTTTATAAAAGAGTTAAAATTGTACAGAAAAGTATTTACTCAACTCTATCTAGATATCATACCATATCATAAAAACAATCCAGAAGAGCATCAGAACACTAAATCAGTTCAGAGGGACAAAAAAAAATATCCTCTGTCTTGTTGTTCCAACAATTAACTATGACTGTAGGATTCACCCTCTGTATGAATCCTAATCCTTTCTTCTGTAAATTGTTATCAACGTTGAATCATTGATATCATTAATATGGGTAACCGAGGCATATGCTGAGAAGGGGATGACTTTTTTTGCAGGCTTGAGGCAGTGACTTACATAAGGGCTAGTGGTACAGTCTGAACAAACAGTGTTTAGTTATTGAGCAATATTTGGTTCGAAGAAACCGAGCCAGTCTTCTTGGACATCTGTCTCTTCTGTGCTGTTGTAGATGTATTTATTTGTGTGCAGCGTGTGTATGTGTGTGTGTGTGTGAGAGAGAGGAAGCAGTGGTGAAGTTGGCTCTGAGATGGCGTCTCAGTCTGAGCTCGGCCAGCACAGGTGGTGTGACTGGGAGAGCCAGGACATGACAGACACTTCCAGGAACTGCATGTGGATTTAGAGCTCACTCTAATCTGAGAAAAACCCAGACCTCAGGAAGTGTATGTGTGTGTGTGTGTGTGTGTCTGTCTGTCTGTCTTTCTGTCTGTCTGTTTGTATGTGTGTGTGTGTTTATTTGTGTGTACTGTTTTGGTGGTTCAAAGAGACAGGCATTTTGAAATGACATGCAATATGACCTGGTATTACAACATTAAGGTGGTTTATGAGGACATCCCTTGTGTCCTTGTAATTCAAAACACTTAAAAGCCATATGTAGCAGGCAACATATTCAACATTTATTCAATATATTCAACATATTTTGACTTTCAAAATTTGCCACAGGTTACCTTTGAGGGTTATGTTTAGGGGTAGGGTCAGATAAGTAGCATTATTTACAGTATAGAATACAGTGTGCTCATGGAGAGTCCTTATTAACCATCAAATCTTGTGTGTGTGTGTGTGTGTGTGTGTGTGTGTGTGTGTGTGTGTGTGTGTGTGTGTACAGTAAACAGTACTGCCAAGTAAATTTGTGGATCTTGATGTAATATTTTAATGCAGTGTATCTAACGCATTTCTACCCAGATAAACTGATAAAAATAGATTCCTAATGAGTTTGTTGTGATTTTATGACAATAATTCTAATGGTAAAGTATTAAAAATTCAGACATTCCTAAAATACAGATTTATTTAAGATTAATCTTCAGAAAATCGTTGTTAATATCTGTACATCAGGTCATATCATAGTCATCATTATAAATAAACAAAAGTATCGCTTGTCAATATATTTTGAAACATATGTGCTTGTAACTTTGGTTTATTATATTAATAATATTTATTTTTTCCTGTCTTCAACAACAGTCATCTAGCTACTGCTGGACGTATACATGAAGGTAAGTCTCATTACATTCATTGTTAAATTATGCACTTAACATGGTATTATGTTAAATATTATTATCGTTGATAATGTAGAGTAAGACTGTTTTAACTCATGTTTTGGGGTCATTGATTTAGTGATTTAGTTTTGGGGTCAAGTATAATTGGCCTTTATAAGAGTTAAATCTAAAGTTGGTGGTGCTTTAGCTTTTAAGAAACAGGATTAAACACCCCTAGTTTAAAGGAATAGTTCACCCAAAAATGATTTTTTACTCATTATTTACTCACCCTCAGTTTGTTCCAAAGTGTTATGTCATTATTCTGTTGAACACAAAAGAGGATATTTTGAAGAAAGCTAAAACACTATTACAATTGACACACTGATAACAATTTTTGTAAATTACACAGTATTTAACTGTAATAGAAACAGATTTTTACTGTAGTACACTTAAGGGGGTCACACACCAGAAAAAGCCACTCGGCGACGTACTGCATCGCGCCCCGTAGCGCCAAACATTTCAGAATTCTAGACCTAGGTTTCTATCCGGGTACACACACTGGTGCTGCAAGTCGGCAACGGCCAGCCACAACTCAGGACACCGTTCATATTTCTGCCGCGCCACAGAGCGCCATCTGATTAGTTTCATTTTAAATAAACATGCGAATGTGCGCGTCTGGTGTGTGATACTTTAAACTGTAACTGTACACAGTATTTTTTGCTGTAATTGATTTACAGCAAATTACTGGCAAACTGCTGCCAGTAAGCCACTGTAGATTCTACAGGAAATTGTTCAATGTCTCAAAAGACATAAAAATAACAATAAAAGAAAGGTGATGGACACATTTTTGTGGCTGACTTTACTGCATATGCAGCTTTCCTTGCTGCTGAAAATGTGAGGAGAGTATAGTAGGAAAAACAAATATTATGGATGTCAATGGTTGCAGGTTTCCAGATTTCTTCAAAATATCTTCTTTTCTGTTCAACAGAAAAAAGAAACTCAAACAGGTTTGTGACAAGTAAAGATGAGTAAATGATGAGAGAATTTTAAGTTATGGGTAAACTATCCCTTTTAGACACTTCCTCAGCGCTGGTGGTGCTGCTGGTAGCATGTTTTCTAAGCAAAGTACTCCATCCACTGGTGCTCTTCATTTAGTTCACTCTGGAAAACATCAGTATAATTCAATCAACAGTTTCCAGGAGTTACAACTGAGCTAGCTTAACCTTTTCTTACTTCCAAGCAAGAAAGCTCCTGATATCATCCTGATATGTCTCCGTTGTCTAAATGAAAAGAAAAAGAAACAAAGATTTATCAGAGCAGAACTGATGCAATAGAAACGGTCAATTCACTACTCAGGCCACTAGGAGTCAATATGCATTCACATGAACAAGTATTCAGGCTCAGAGATCTAAATATTCAAATTATTTCAAAGAGTACTTAGTGGACAGTGTTTTACTTCTTCATTTACAGATTTTTAAGCTAACACTTGTTATTTTCGATTTGGCTTAAATTTCCAGCTGATTTTCTCAGTGTCCACTCCATACTAAAGAGCAGTTAGAGTAGTGTTAATCCAGTGTTTTCCATCCGTTTCTGGTTGGATCTTATTTTACGTAACGGATCCTCTGTGAACTGTCTTGACCCCTTGTGTTTCTTTAATCAGCCAGCTCTTCTTTCTGATGACCCTGTTATTATCTCGCAGTATTAGGAGGTTTCTTGTGTCCACATTCAGAGGCTTGTTCATGCCCTTTATGAAAATCTTTGCCTGGAAGCTATGTAAAATCACTAAATATAGTCAAATATACAGTAATAATACTGTAAAATATTATTACATTCATAAATATTTTCTATTTAAATATACACTCACTGGCCACTTTATAAGGTACACCTTACTAGTACCGGGTTGGACCCCCTTTTGTCTTCAGAACTGCCTTAATCCATTGTGGCATAGATTCAACAAGGGACTGGAAATATTCCTCAGAGATTTTGCTCCATATTGACATGATAGTGTCTCACAGTTGCTGTAGATTTGTCAGCTGCACACCTATGATACGAATCTCCCGTTCCACCACATCCCAAAAGTGCTCTACTGGATTGACATCTGGTGACTGTGGAGGCCATTTTAGTACAGTGAACTCATTGTCATGTTCAGAAAGCCTGTCTAAGATAATTCGAGAATTAAGGCATGACGCGTTATCCTGCTGTACCACACTGTGATCAAAAAGGGACAGACATGGTCAACAACTATACTCAGGTACGCTGTGGTGTCGACACAATGCTAAATTGGTACTAGTTAGCTCAAAATGTGCCAAGAAAAAATCCCCCACACCATTACACCACCACCAGTAGTCTGAACCGTTGATACAAGGCAGGATGGATCCATGCTTTCGTGTTGTTGATGTCAAATTCTGACCCTACCATCCAACTATCGCAGCAGAAATGGAGACTCATCAGACCAGGCAACGTTTTCCAATCTTCTATTGTCAAATTTCGGTGAGCCTGTGTGAATTGTAGCCTCAGTTTCCTGTTCTTAGCTTACAGAAGTGGCTCCCGGTGTGGTCTTCTGCTGCTGTAGCCTATCCGTCTCAAGGTTGGACGTATTGTGTGTTCAGATGCTCTTCTGTATACCTCGGTTGTAATGAGTGGTTTTTGAGTTACTGATGACTTTCTATCAGCTCGAACTACTCTGGCCATTCTCCTCTGACCTCTTGGATCAACAAGGCATTTGCACCCACAGAACTGCCACTCACTGGATATTTTCTCTTTTTCTGACCATTCTCTGTAAACCCTAGAGATGGTTGTGCGTGAAAATCCTGGTAGATCAGCAGTTTCTGAAATACTCAGACCAGCTCGTCTGGCACCAACAACCATGCCATGTTCAAAGTCACTTAAATCAATTTTCTTCCCCATTCTGATGCTCGGTTTAAACTGCAGATCGATTTGAATGCCTAAATTCATTGAGTTGCTGACATGTAATTGGCTGATTAGAAATTTGCATTGGCGAGCAGTTGGACAGATGTACCTAATAAAGTGGCACTGAGTGTATTTTAATTCAACTTTTGATGTTACTAAAGCCGTATCCAGCAATCATTATAATATGCTGCTCAAGATATATCTATTATTTTTATCATCATGTTAGATGTTATTATCAGGTAATCGCTTTAATATTTTTATTTGAACAGTATGTAAAATACATAAAATAGAAACCTGTTACAGTATATGCATTCCGTTTTCTTTAATAAAACCATTCAATATGTAGACAACGCCAATGTCACAGCTTAATGTCTTTACTGTCATTTTAAAATGATCTCTTAAATCCTAATACCATAATAATGAATTACTTTCTGGGGAAAGCCTTTATTAATTTTACGCTTTTTATTATTCTGTACTCACAGGTTGCCAGATCTTCTCACTTCACTCCATAAGCATCATCAGGAAGTACCTGTCCATCTTAGAGCTGCCAGTCAGCTGGCTCCTCCCCTCTGACTTCTGCTGTATCATTGGTCGAGAGGACTATAAACGTGCCAAGGTGTGTCATGAATCCTGTTCTTTAAGGGCATAGTTCACCCAAGACTGAAAATTCTGTCATCATATTCTCACATTTCACTTGGTTACAGGTTTTCAGCTTACTTTAAAATATATTCTTTGGTGTTCAACAGACTAAACTTGTTTGGAACAAGCGAAGGGTGAGCAAATAGTGTGTAAATTACTGTCCCTATAACAAAGAGTTTCGTCCTGGACATAATGATCTCTGATCTAAAACTAAACACCCTGGATCAGTTATGAACAGAAATTATAAGGCATCCCCTTCAAACATTATGAGTATTTCTTGGTTTTCAGTTTTTAAAGAACAGCTGTGTTCACAAGTAACCTCAGGCTAAATCTAAGTGGCAGACTATGAATGCATACCATTCAAAAGCCCCTGCTCAAAAACAAAGTTGTATTGCTGACTAATACATTGGTACTTTGATCTTTTACTGTAAGCATTAACTAATCCAGTCCAGAGGTCTCTGAATGACGCAGTTCCTCTGTCTGACCTGCCAAAGTTGCTGTAAAAGTCCTGCAGCAAAATGGATCAATACAGTTACTTGTTTTCTTCGCATTGGCATGGATTTGGATTTTTAATGTTTGATTTTATTTTCAAAGTGCCAACAAAAAATGGCATGTGTCTTTTTTAAACAAATGCAATGCAACAGTTCAAAAGAACTCGGGAGTCAGTTTCTGCTGAGGGCAAGCAGTAACTAGATATGTTCTTATTACTGTATGTTATCAATTGGTGAGATACATTTTTAGAGTTGTTATAACTGTTTGTGGAAGTACTCAGTTTTTTTGTGTTTACTGTGTAGGAACTGGGAACAAATTAAGGGGGATCTAAATTAAAGAGCCCCTATTTTGCATTATAAAATGTCATATCTTGGTTTTGGGGGTCTCCAACAAATGGCTGATATTCATACACTTTCATTGTCGTATAATACGTTTTTATTTTTTTACCTAATTATCCCTCCCATATGATTTGTTCAGTGATTTGTTACTAAACCCCTCCTTTGTGTGAGGCTAATCTGCTGTGATTAGTCCAATGACCCAGTCTGTTGTCGACTGGGTTCAGCATGAGACAGAGAGAAACGTGTCAGTGCAGGAATACATTAAAGCAATGCAGTTAAATAGCAGCGAATTACTCTACTCTTAACGCCAACCCTAAGTAATAACAAAGACACACATTCAATATTAATCCACGCTCTGGCAAAAGTTGAACTATTTTGAAAATTGACCATGCAGGATGTGTTAGGAACAGCCGATGGTGGCCTTAACAACAAACAGCAGGAGATTGTGAGTACAAAATACATTTAAATCGGTAAAGGAAGAAGCATGTGTCGCGTTTTCAACGTGGTTTTGAACCTGATATGTGAAATAGTCCATACAGATTTAACCTGAGAGATACAGTACAAGCACTGATCTATAAAAGATGAATGTTTACCAGCCGCTAGGAGCATATACAAGTACCAACACTATTAAATACATATTTTGCAAAAATTACAGGAACAAACTAGCCACTACCTTGGCTATACTGTGGTGTTGTTGTGAGAATGAACTTTAACCCTTTATTCCCCACAACCAAATCTCCAGCAATTATTGATTGTCATCTTCGTATCATGATGGCTCCCCATTCACACGGGGCATCAGCTTCAACGCTTCCCATTCACTTTGAATAAGTGACATCAGGCGTTGTCGAACTGCATTGTGAATCCGTCAGCGTCGCTTCAGTAGCGTTGCTCGCTGCAGAAGTTGGGACTTGCTCAACTTTTTAAGCGCTGACAGAAGCATCAGCCAAATAGATCGCTGTATGCAAATACACCAGCTCAGACAGTAGCCGATTGCAGACTAAATTCATTGGCTGATGCTGCTATGACGATGGCGTCAGCTCCAACTTCAGTCAAGCCCTCTGTCAAGCGTTGACGCTGAAGCCCCGTGTGAATGGGGCGTCAGTCCCGTGATTTCCCACGTTCGCATTTTACCGGATCCGGCAATTCATATTTGGTGATGTACTGTATTGACGTCGACACGTTCAAGCAAAAGATCCGAACCCAACAAGATTCATTTATTCGACTCTGAGTCAGAGAATCAATTAAAGAATCAATAGTTTTAACAAGGTGCACTTTCAGATTTAAACCTTAACTGGATGTTTTCATTCGCTTAGAGTTCTTACACACTGCATGGAAGATCATTTTTAAAAACCCAAAATAAGGGCTCTTTAAGGGCCTACTCACATTATGCTATCCAAACTGTGCCCAGGCCCGTTTCCCGGATCGTTTGAGAAGTTTGAGTGCTCTGAATCGGGCTCAGGTGCGGTTTACTTGGCGGCCCTGGCCTTGGAAGAGGTATGCCAGAGCTTGGTTCACTTGGGCTTTGGCATGGTACGCTTGTAGTGTGAATGCAAAGCACGACTGAGCCCGAAACTGAAGACGTGACTTTTAAGGGACTGTTTACGGATTTATTAATCATTCTTACTATTCAATGAACGCAAACTTTCATAGATTAATAAAGATGCAAACACCTCACTGCATGACAACTACACCTTTAGCAAACCTTCTAATTCCTGCAGCATGAGGACTTTATGATTGTTTATGAGCGTCAAAAGTGGCTGATCTGTTCGGCAAAATATTTGACTGTCACTGCTTATCAAACGACTAAACCGATGTAACTAAAGAAATCTCCACTGTGCTGAGAGAGAGCACTTCTTACTGAACAGCGCATCATCGATGACGTAAACGTGCTCAGGCCCAAATACAATGTGAGTGCGGGCCATCGGGGGAGACGGGAGGGGGGACAAGCGTGCTTCGGCCCGGTTCCAGGCAACTGTACATAGCGTGAGTACGCCCTAAGTTTGTCAGAGTAGTTGGTGCCTATAGCCTAATTGGCAGTGCAGACATATAGGATTCTTCTTTCTCCAAATTTGCTTCTTGACTACATACTGTACATACTGCAAAAACACCAAAAAATAAATCTCTGAAAAAAAGTTAGAGTTCTCTTTATTCTAGCACAATAGGAACTACCAGTAATATAAGTACAGTACATGTAGATTGGGCAAATGCATGCCATAAGAAACATCAGCCCAGTATTTTAAGTCTTATAACTCATATAAACACAGAAAGCTAATGTTTATGCACGTTTTTCCCAGCCTTTATGAAGTTTTGAACTATAAGTTGCAGCATGTGATTTGGTGGCTAGTCCAACTTTTTGCTGCCTTTGCATATCGATTGAGTCTGCATTGTTTAATTTTGTTAAATCCATTGCTTGATGTCCCTTTCAAGCAGCAAAGGTCACCTTAAAGTGTAAATACACCAGTATTATAGGATGAGTAGTAGTGTTGTCCACAGAACTTTTTTCAGAGATTTTCCAAACGTCCATTTCTGAAAGCATTTTTATCAGCAGATCAGACGTATATCTACTCATGGACATATCCTGCAATAGACAGTGCTTTCAAAGTCAAATCCAGTATCTTTGTATCAGTGTTATCGATTGCTGAAGAGCTTGAAGCAATAATTATTGTAGCCAATCACAGTCATATCTGTTGAGCACATGAACACAGTGGTTAATGAGTGGTGTTTAACAACCTGGTCCACAGTGTTCAAATCCTTAGGCCTGAATACAAAATTCAAAGGATAGTTCACCCAAAAATGAAATCTGTCATTTCCTCGTCCTTCACTTATCCACAATCTGTTTTTGAGCTTCTTTCTAAGTTATTTGGGAAAATGCCGTTTGCTGGGATTCATGAGCTTCCATAGTATGTTTTTCCTATTGTGACAATAAATAGATACCATCAACCAGCATTTTTCAGAATATCTTCTTTTTCGCTCAACAGAAGTAAGGAACATAAAGGTTTAAAACCACAAGAGGGAGAATAAATGATTAGGAAGTTTTCAACTTTGAGTAAACCATCCCTTTATGTTCTCAAGAATCAGCCTGGTGGCTTGTTCCTATAACTAGGTTTCTGTTAATATCTGGTGCAAAAGTTCTAATAGTAAACTGTACCAAATACCACTTTTTCTTAGTGTACTCGGGTTTGAACCATATCTGAGGCAGAGTAGACTAAAAAAATGGTCAATTGTATGGTTCATAGGTATGTATGCAAGTTCAGCAAATGCAGTGTTTGTGTTTACCTCTCTTGCTGGAAAAAGCAAGGCAAGTAAAACTGGAGGGATTACATGAAGCCCTTTCAAAATATGTAAGGCATTGCTCATTTGCAGTCTGTTCATTTTTCTCTTTTTTCTTCTTCCTCAGAAAGCCATGCTCTGTCATCGCTCTCAGCTGCTGTGGTTTCGCCGGCTCTACATACTCTTCTCACGCTACATGTTTGTAAACACATTCCAGGCCATTACAACGGAAACCAAGAATGTGAAGATTTATTAGCTTTGACTATCTTAAATACTGTTCCTGTACATGCAGGAGTATGCACTGACATTTACTTTACAAATCTGATTCTATCTATATACACTGTTATTCTGTACTGTGTAATGGCAGCATGAAAAATAATGTTCGGCCTACTGATGTTATTTAAAATTGTTGGCACATAGAACCTCACACATTTTATCAAATATTCTGAAAGCCAGTTTTCTAGAGTGGCTTAGTCTTTCTGAGCACTTTAACTGAAGTTAAATTCAAAACACAAACTGTGCCTTTAAGGAATGCAGGGCGATAAGAACTGAATTTTATTTTGTATATTTTGTTGTTTACATTTGATTTGTTGTTTACATATTACTGTTGTTGTTCAACTTAATGTAGAGTTAAAGCACTGTTCCAAACCTTAAGTACTGTGCCAAATCTCCTTTTTAGAATGGTCTTTCTGAATGAGTCTGTAAATCTATAAGTTTGTTCTCTATTGTTTTTTTTTGACTGAGACATGAGTCCATCAAACTGTTAGATGATTGCAGTTATTTCTTAAAGGTTAGTTTTATTGGTTGTCCTTTTACATACATACCACTCTGTATTGAAAGATAATACATAAATGGGGCTGATATCTTTCCTCATCTTAATAAAGTTCTCCCACATGAATCTTTGAGTGTGGTTCAATTCAGTTTTACTATTTACATGCTCTCTGTTAAAACATGTCTAAATGAAATAGCGAGTTACAGGTAAGTACACATCAATAAGACCATCCTGTTATTATCATAAAATCATGCCATTCCTATATTTATAGGAAGCTGATGTGTTTAATCAATACAGTATGTTATTTAATCAGATCGGAATGTGCCGATTCATCAAGGAGTCATTTAGTCCATTTAGTAGTTTTTTTTAGAAAATAAATGTCATGCAAATATCTAGAAAAGTGATTTATGGCAGCTTTTAGGAGTGCACTAACATATACATTAGGAGCTTAAACCAATACCCGAACCCAAACTGTGATTTGGGGTTAATAGTGCATCAATTAACATGTGTTAAGCAGGACAATACATGTTATGTCCTCTAGCTGAAAATCTAACACACAGGTGGCAAACTCAGTTACTAGAGGGCCGCAGCTCTGCAGAGTTTAGCTTTAACCCTTGTTTAAAACCTACAGGTCAGTGTGTTGATGCAGGGTTGGAACTAAACAGTGCAGAGCTGCGGCCCTCCAGGAACTGGATTTGTGGTCTAACGCATCAAATGACCACTGGATACAGAGAGTTATGTGTTCTGTGTTGTTGGTTTTGACATGTTTTTTATAGTCTTATGCTCCTGCATACTTTCCTCCCAGTTCTGTCCACAGAAATCCTCAACAGTCACACTGTTAACTGTTCCAGGGTCCAAACAATGAGGTGCCACACCTGTAAACGCAGGCAGAATATATGTAAAAACTACTATAAATAACAGAGCAAACCAGCTGCTGCTCTACTCTATGCATAACTTACCAAACCCATCTGGGTTGGAGCGTGGAGTGTAGAAACTCTGGACGCCGCACGTTTTGCAGAATGTGTGTTTGGCCATGTGTGTGTTAAATGTGTATGTGATTATGTTGTCTGATCCCTATGAAACATCAAAATTCTATATTTAACATTTTATGCCATATTCTAGTCTACTATAACCTGTGTATACACTTCAAATCATATACAGTACCTGCAGCAAGGTGAACTGGGATTTTGGCACAATGAAGTGAAGATTCTGTTTCTTTGTGCAAATGCTGCAACTGTGACACACAACAGCAATTATTATACATACATCATGCATCGTCTTTTGCTTTTAAATTAATACAGGAAATGGGACTGCCTTGATGTAATTGAGATTAGCTCTGTCTTCACTGGTGTCCCCCTATATGGGTTTTAGGCCCTCTACTTTTTCACATTTATTTTTCACATTTTAGCCCACATTTTCTAATCTCTCAACTTTTATTATCATGAGTATGTCAACAATACACAGGTTTATGTACATTCAAGTATATAATTCAAGTACTCATGAATCTTTGAAATACAATCAAAACATTTTTACTACATCAAACATATAGCAAAATTGCACCCTAATTGTGTAATTGTAATTTAATTAGAGTTGTATTACTCCAGTATTAGAACCCTTGCATTGGCTCTTGCATTGATCAGGTTGATTTTAAAATTATGATGCTTACTTTTACTTGTTAGTTCCTTAAACAGACCTGAGATCAACGGAAGAGGCTTTTTCTTTCTATTACTTACATAAGCTGCTTTTCATAATAATAATTTATAGTTCAACAAAATTGAATATGCATAGAAATGTTTAGATTTTATTTGTCTGGACCTATGTCAAGTTAAATACATGTATCTCTTCTAATCGCCCAGATGACATTAAATAATATATAGAGAAAAATATAAAAATACTCTAAAGTTTTTGAACCATGTTAAACTGTATTTCACTGTATATTGTAATATTTACTGTTTGATCAATGTAATTAATACTTTAGTGTACTTCAGTTTTTACTACAGTGTATATATATATATATATATATATATATATATATATATATATATATATATATATATATATATATATATATATATATATATATATATACTAGAGTAAAGGGTTCCACAATATATAGTTTTAGCATTGAGATCACAATGTGTGAATGCGCAAATTCACATCGCAGGATCTGTAATGTGGAGTCAGGATTACAGTTGACCAGGTTCAATCGTGGAGTCATTTCAGTTTAACCTCTAAATATTTAATATTTAAAAATAAGAAAGTTTATTAATTGTGTGTGTTTTAAGGCTTGTGACTATGTACTCATTTTAAATGAGCTTAAAGCATTTGAGCACAAATAATTATTGCATTTTGTAGCTTAACAAAAGCTAATTTTATTTAATAAGCTATATACTAAAGACTATCCAACTTTATTGTTTGTTTGATTTTTTTATTTTTGTATCTAAATGCTGTTAGACTCCTTCGTTTACTGTTGGTTTACTGCATTTATCTATGCTGGCAATTTGTCTATTGGATTTCCCATTCAATATAGACGTATTTATTTTAAAATAGAGCTATTCCATTTGGTGAAATATCTCAATATAAATCGCAGAAAATAAAAATATCGCAACATATGTTTTTTCCAATATTGTGCAGCCCTAATATAAATATTGAAAACTTACTACAGTACAGTTTGATTACAATATGTAGTAGGCTAAGTAAGCCTACTAAAAATTAGCTTGCTATAGTATTATTTATTCCCCTGACAAGTTTAGTTATTTATTCTTTTACTTCACTGTTGCCAGTAATCAGATAGTCTTCCATGTGATCACTCATTTTGTCAAGCTTTTTGTACTGTAACAGTTAATGGCTGGAGATAGCCTTACTTGCAATTGAACACGTGTAAATCTGGGGCGCTCCACACCTCAAAACGCACCGCGCCGCAGTGACAACCCCCGGTGTGTTTCACAAGACCATCGGGCGACCTGAAAACAACACATCATTTAAAGCACACCTGTGCCTCATCAATTTAACATATAAGTGTCATTTAAAATACAGTCACGTTATATCAGGCAACTCAATGTTTCTTTTTCTTTCAGTGGGTAGTAATAACGTTATATCTCATTTTCCCGATCAGTTTCGTTCCGCCTACCTTTCATCTTTAATTACGCGCGCCATTTAGTACCTATAACGTAATATATGCTAATATGTAATGTTGAAACCAGTTGTTTATCTTCTTCAGGCAAACCGGTTTAAAGTGTCAAGTCGTGCTGTCCTGTTGAACATTTTTACACTGTTGACGACCTACTTGAAGAACAGCACAAACACTGTTGACCGGCTGAGTCACGTGCTTCAGTTCAGTCCGTTCACTTAATGCCTTCGGCGTCATCTGGATCCACCCATTCAGCTGTGCTCAGACAAGCCACTAGAATCAGGAGAGCAAAACAAAAAAACTTGAATTCTTTGAAATTGACTTAATTATAGCACATAAAATGGTGTGGGCAATAGAACTAAAGAAGCTATTGGGACAGTGTGTTGTGAAATAAGCAGAATGTATTTCTTCTTGAATTCAAATAACCAGTTTAGATTTGTTTTATCAAATATTAAATATTTATATATAAATTCTAACAACTTTTTCCACCAGTACTGACAGAGATTTAAACAAAATGCTAAAAAAATTGTTTAAAGGGGCAAGTTGTCTGGGCTTAAAAAGATTATAAATCTGATTTCTATTGATAATTATGATGTCTAAATAGTTGTTGATTAGAACTATTGCTGATTAATTTATAGTAAGATGTTTTAACTTTTTAACCTAAGCCTACATACACACACACACACACACACACCTTAGAAGTCCAAAGGTTTTGAAAAAAACAATCCTTTGAGTTCAGTCTGGTGATGTGGCAGCTGGCGTCACATGTTTCAGTCAGTTGGAGATAACAGGAAATTTCTAGAGAATTTCTAAGCGTTCGTTTCCTGAAAAGGATCGTTCACCCAAGAATGTAAATTTTCTCATTTCCTTTCTTCTAGGTAAGATAAAGGAACAAATATTGATGATTGTCGGAAGAAAGCAGCTATTGACAATGGCTGTATGTTTCCAACATTCTTCAGTATAACTTTCTTTGTGTTCAAAGAAAGAAAAAAAACTAAAACAAGTTTGGAACATGTAGATGAGTAAATGGTTATACTATTTACATTTTTTGGTGAATCCCTTAAAATATTTTTAGAAATATTTTTTCCTGTGAGTTGTTCCAACTGAAAACAATTATTTGTGGTCAACACTAAGCAAAAGCAGTTAATTAAATGTCTACATTATGAGAGCTGTGGGTAATTTCAAATGTATAATTTAAACTTAAATGCTGAGCCCCATCTGAACACTTAAAGTGCCAAGCCTCGTGTGATTAAGATAGAGACCCAAATGTCACAGCCAACAAGGCCACATCCACGAGCCTAAAAGATTACACCATAAAACATAAATTAAATTAAACTATACACTATTTTGTTTGTCATCAAACTGCAATTAATTAAGGCAATTAATCGTGTGAATATTTAATAATCATGAAGACTTCCCTCAGACACTTCCTCCAGCTCCTCTGGGGGGATCCTGTGGCGTTCCCAGGCCAGATGAGAGACATAGTCCCTTCAGCATGTCTCAAGGCCTCCTCCTGGTAGGACATGCCTGGAACACCTCCCTAGGTAGTCATGCTGAAGGCATTTGAAACCGATACCCGAGGCTCCTCAGCTGACTTCTCTTGATTTGCCATTTAGTTTTTAATTTTCAATGTTGGTTAGTTTTTGACACAAAAAACAACCAAGGATCAATGGCTAGCGATGTTACCTTTTGACATTATATAGACACACATTATGATATTAAAGTGATGTTGAATTGTAGTTTGGTAATTATATAACCTAAAACCAACCAAAGAGACGTTGCATGGATGTCATATCATGACTCTAAAATGATGTTGGATTTTAGTCACAGCTAAAACCCACCAAAAATCAATGCCAGATGACATTGGTATTAGATGTCAAGTGACATCTGTATTGGACAGCAAATTGACATTAAATTTTATTCACCTGTTGTCGCAACCAAAACAGAACTAAAGATCAGCATCATATGACGTTGTGTGTCTGTTGTGTAGTTTTGTAGTATACACTTCCCCTACCACTCATGAAAAATTAATAGAGACCTGATTCAACAATGATGCTAATCCACTGTAATTGGATGACTGTCTACATAAACAAGGCCCAGGTCTCACAAAACATTCTCTTTTTCCTGAACAGGCCTGCCTTATAACTGTTTTTTAAATATTTATTTTAATAGCTGACCAGCTGCTTACAACAATCAGCAGTAGTCTAAAACACAGGCTAGGGGAAATCACAACTTGGAACAGGTTTGTCTGGTTTGTATTTATGCATGCTTGTTTTGTACCATGGCAACACATTCACATAACAGAAATGATTTGTCCACCACATACGATAGGTGCAGAAAACAGAATTTATATGGAAAGATTACATCAGCACAATACTATTTATTATCCAAGGTACAAAGACACAAATAAAGTACAACTTTATAAAAAAAATTATACAATTTAATAAAAACACTAGCTTTGTAGCATTGGTAAATGTTTGTGGTGCTGTCTGTCAGCTCACCCACAGAAAATGACCTACATTTAAACTAATACTGACAGCAGCAAATCTGAGGTCAGTGTGTCTCAAAGCAATGCCATCTGTGCCACACATTGCATTCTATTTATAAGTGTGCTGCTTGACTATAAAGCCTAGACTAAAACACAAACTTATTAGAACTGCTACAATAACGTAATGAAGCTGATTTTGTTTATTTTTTAAATAGTTTTTTGAGCTAACACACTATAATTGTGGCATTTATGTGCAGTATTTATGGGTTAAACATATTCTAACCATGTGTAACTGATAGGAGAGACATGGGCATTCTAAACGAGATACATTGCTCTCTGAAGGGCACTTCGTAGTGATAAAATTATGGCCGCCATATTGAAGTGTCATTCAAACTGAAGTGATCAAAAGCACCCTTAGGAATAAATGAGTTTGAAAAATAAAACCGATGAACATTTTGGGAAATTATCTTTTGAGCAGGAAAGCTGTGTGGTTTCCCACACTACACTCAATTCAAAAGAACTCATCCCTATGCGCTAATCTCTTTAGAGGAACCCTCTGAAGGGATTAGGGCATAGGAATGAGCCCTTCAGATTGGAATCCATCATGTATTTTTTTTTGTTGGTGGTTGAGAAATGCATTTCTGCCACTTATAGGACTGGAGTATGAAACTTGGTTGGGGGCTTAAAAAACTGTATCCACTTTTAAACCTAATTTTCCAGTCCGAGGACATTCAACAATCCAGATGACACCTTAATGATCTCTTTAATGTGGTAATTCTAATGTGTGATTAACACTTTACTCAGATTTCTTTCAGTTATTTTTCAGAATAATTCTATTTATTCTCTCTTGAATTATGTAATTTGTTATTAAGCATTTTTATGACAGTAACTTGTTTAATTTTTTACACAAACTTTTTTGCGCTGTATGACCAATGTATAATCTTGCAATTATCACATTTTTATTGTTTGCTCTGTTTTGCACGCAAATGTATCCTTATAAATGTTATTTTTTTGTTCTCCCATTCCTTCTGCCTGCTCACTTTACTCAGCTGTACCCTGAAGTTAATATCAGGATTCATTATTACCATACACAATCAGTTTCTTTTAAGCAACCAAAACATCCACTGGAACCCACGCAACTAACTATAATTCATATTTTATAATGCTGTATAATCTCTGGTCCTGTAATACGATGTATCTTTCCAGACTGTTCTATTTTTGTTTATATAGTATGTCAGTTCTTCTCTTTGCCTGGTCTTGTCTGAATCACCAATAGCAAAGCGAACAAACACTAAACCAGCCAATCACTGCCTGCAGGTTGTCCTACAAGTCCAGCCCATTCCAGCACATTGTGGAAACTTCCTTTATGGGTAATTTATGATTAAATTATACGTTTAAAATATTGATACATAACTTGTATTTATTTTTAAAAAATCAAATAATTCCATAGTTTTAACATTTATTTTAATTCTTCAAACGAAAAAAACGTTTTGACTACTAAAAGACCCGCTCACGTGACATGTGAACGTCACGCTGCTGGGTTTGTATAAAAACAGTTTCACTCGCTTTATCGGCTGATTTTTCTGCGAAGAAGAGAAGAACTTATTCACTTTCAGAGGCAGTTTCAGCGATATTTATAAGGTAAGAAAGCTATTCCAGTTCGATTTAGAACCTTCATAAAGACCTTTAAGTATACTATTATTGATATTTCGTCATTCCTGTTTATTGTATTGATTTTGGCGCTCATATCCTCGACATCCTAACTAAATGTAAAGAAGTAATTTTGCAGTCCTTAATGCTTTGACTAGAGTAATACTCATAAGATGTTATTTTCCCAAATTGATACGTTTGCTTTTTAATTGTTAAATTGTTCAATGTCGCAGTTTGTCAGATTAAATTATGCTGAGTCATGGCGCTGTATGAACAAAGAACCCGGATATTACTGTACAGCGGCCATGTTTGTTGTTGCGCATTACCGTTTTTAAATGATGACATTGTGCAATTTTTATCTATGTAACTTATTGCTTTATGTAATTTAGGAGGTAATGTTAACATAAATAATTATTTAGATATGAAGTATGAATGAAATTACAAGTTCATAACTCAACTTTTATTATATTTCTAAAAAACTAACATTTTTAATATGTAGGGCCAGACGGAATCTGCGGGCGTTTTTTTGCTATTTTTGCGTAGAATTTTGCTAAAAATCTGCAGATTTCTGCGGAATTATTTTGGGAGTATTATAACTAAAACCTTAATATATGAATTTAAAAATAATATCTTTTAAACTTTCATGTTTAAAATGCAAATCCAATTAGATTCACTTTATTTGGTAAACAAAGCAAGTCTAATATAATATATCTACCAAAAGACAAAGTATCACTGTACAAACTGCATCGTATATAAATCAGATGAACATTTTCATACAAGTCAATAATATTACTGTTATTAAAAAGTGAATAAATATAGATTTACCCACATTTACTCTAGTAAATAAATAGAATTATTCATGGGCTTAAATTTGCGGAATTCTGAGTGCACAGATATAGATGGATAGATGGATAGATAGATAGATAGATAGATAGATAGATAGATAGATAGATAGATAGATAGATAGATAGATAGATAGATAGATAGATAGATAGATAGATATTTATAACCCCTGTTTCAATTTTAACTATTTTCTGTAAAGCTGATTCTGGGTTAATGTAGAGTAGCTTTTACAAGACATGCATGTCCACGTAATGATTTCTATTACCTAGGAGACACCCTTAAGTTATTGTCTCGGGTAAGAGGAAATCACCCCTACAGGGTTGTGCTCTATAGAAAAACTTAAGCTGGAAGCATCTGGATTGATATTGGCATAAAATAAAATAAAGATTTTAATAATTTGTCACAATGTGACAATGTCCTTGTTCAAACTGTTAGGGTAACTAACATTTACTCTATTCTTCCAGTTAAACAGGCACTTTCATGTAATTTGATAAATTAACATGTTGTAAATCCAGCGTCCTTCCACTAACATAGTGGCACCCATGATCATTATTAATCTGTGAAATGGAAATGGATGCGTTTATATCATAATATGCGTTTATCAGAATATGATATTTTCTAATATATTTAGGATGTTAATCAATGTTTGCATAAAATGACAAAAGTGAGAAAATTATATACATAAATCTTCAGAGCTGCAATGTCACATGATAAACTTGATGCATCGTCATGGAAGTCTCAAAGTGAGAAGTTTTAAATTATCGTCAGATTAATAAAACATTTAGTGGAGGTCAGAGAAAGATTTAGAACTTGTGTTTGTGAAAGGATGAGCTAAAAATCATTCTGTATTGTATTAGATGTGCTAACACATTAGCCCTGCTCTGAATTAAGCCTATGCTCTCAGATTGACAGATACTATATGTGGTAGTAGGGTTGCACGGTTTACCGGTACTATGGTAGCATCACGATACTGTGGCTTCAAAATACTGGCAGTGCCACTGTAGTTTGTAAACGGTAGTATCTTCATTACCGATCTATCTATATTATGTAGTGTTGCTTGTGAAAGTGATTAATGCTCACACATATGTGCAACAATAGACCATTTTATTTGAATAGTCTGTGAAGCCCCTTAAGGTTGCATGTTTTTTAACATTTCAAACGCACACCTGAATTGGTTCATTCTGTTTCTGGCAATATGATTTAATAGCTACAGCAACCGCAGCAATCTCTTAAAAACAACTTAATCTCTTAAAAAAATATTTTTAATTACTTTGGATTGTTCCCTGATAAGGCTGAAAAAAATAAATAAATAAATGGAAAAACCCAAAATAGTAATATTTGAACAACTTTTGACCACTTATATTTTTCATCACTTTCATAATTTTTTTTTGAAAAATGCTCTTTTCGTAACAAATTCCATTTTGTTTATTTGTATCTTTATTCTAATGTATTTTTTGTTGATCAGTTATCTACAAAATAAACAAAGTATAAATAAATTTTAGGTGAAATAGTGTGCAAATAATACTTATTTCTTTAATTGAAATTAAATTCATTTAATCATCTTCATTTAATGAAACTCAAGTAGACCTATTATAACATATAAAATATAGTATTTATGAAAATTTTCCTTATAATTTGAGTTATGAATTACAGTATGGCATTACTATATGGTATCGTGATACTTCAGCTGGTATAGTATTATAAGGTGAATTAATGGTATCGCGACAACTCTAACATGTGGTGTTCCAAAAAGATTTCTTTTTGAAGATTTAAGGTAAAATCTTAGATCAGTCGTATAAATCTGTACAAATTTTAGTCATTGCTAATCTTCTTTTGATAATTTGTTTACAGATGCAGATCTTCGTCAAGACCCTTACTGGTAAGACCATCACCCTTGAGGTCGAGCCAAGTGACACCATTGAGAATGTCAAGGCTAAAATCCAGGACAAAGAAGGCATTCCCCCTGACCAGCAGAGGTTGATCTTTGCCGGCAAACAGCTAGAAGATGGCCGCACCCTGTCCGACTACAACATCCAGAAAGAGTCCACCTTGCATCTGGTGTTGCGTCTCAGGGGAGGCATGCAGATCTTCGTAAAGACCTTGACAGGAAAGACCATCACCCTCGAGGTAGAGCCAAGCGACACCATTGAAAACGTCAAGGCCAAAATCCAAGACAAAGAAGGCATTCCCCCTGACCAGCAGAGGTTGATCTTTGCTGGAAAACAGCTAGAAGATGGCCGCACCCTGTCTGACTACAACATCCAGAAAGAGTCCACATTGCATCTGGTGCTGCGTCTCAGGGGAGGCATGCAGATCTTCGTCAAGACCCTTACTGGTAAGACCATCACCCTTGAGGTCGAGCCAAGTGACACCATTGAGAATGTCAAGGCTAAAATCCAGGACAAAGAAGGCATTCCCCCTGACCAGCAGAGGTTGATCTTTGCCGGCAAACAGCTAGAAGATGGACGCACCCTGTCCGACTACAACATCCAGAAAGAGTCCACCTTGCATCTGGTGCTGCGTCTCAGGGGAGGCATGCAGATCTTCGTAAAGACCTTGACAGGAAAGACCATCACCCTCGAGGTAGAGCCAAGTGACACCATTGAGAACGTCAAGGCCAAAATCCAGGACAAAGAAGGCATTCCCCCTGACCAGCAGAGGTTGATCTTTGCTGGCAAACAGCTAGAAGATGGCCGCACCCTGTCTGACTACAACATCCAGAAAGAGTCCACATTGCATCTGGTGTTGCGTCTCAGAGGTGGTACAAAAATTTGAACTGGCAGTCTCAGAAATGGACAGTTAATTATTATAGTATTTTTCACACATGCGCTCACCTTTTTTCTCTATCCCCATGCTTTGTTACTGAGTGAAATCACATTTTATTAACATCTTTTTCCACCTTGTTTATCTTAATGACAAAATAAAGGCATTGAAATGTATTTTGTTTAATTGTATTCTTTGTGTGATTGCGAAACTAGCAACATTGTTAATTAACATTTACGTTCATTTAAAATTCATGGTTGTATTCATAAATGAAGAGTAAAGTTTCTAGGATTTTAAGCAAAAGTAGTAGTTTCTTATAGATCTTCTGTAGGCTTTGAGTTTTGTAACCTTATGAAACAAATACTTTTTGAGCCATGCGTTAGTGTTGATCCAGATTTCATAATTATTTATCAAATACCTGTATGACTGCTGATTTGATGTTGATCTAGAGAAAACGGCTGAAACCCTGAGGTGGGACTGTTGAAGAGTAAGAGGCTCGCTGTCTTTCCAATTAACGAACCGTGTGTTTCAAGTATTCTACTTGATATGCTTGAAGAAATTCCTAACTGACATTTAAATATAAATGTCTTTTAATTTCTTAACACTAGTTATTTGTCATTATTTAAATACCCACAATTTTGATGTTGGATATTTTAACCAGACCACCAAATAAGTCATGGTCATTTGAAGTCCACAAGTTCCAATAATTTATTTAAAGTAAAGTAGGTAAGTAATAATAAAAAAGAAAAATAGACATTAAGTTGTGTATCGCCATATTAGCATTTTTCTAAATTTTCTAAATCTGATTAGGTTTCTGAGGTGTTAATTCTAGTTTTAATAATACAACAATTGTATAATAAACAAATATCCCAATACTGTACAAATATTTTTACAACTTTATTCATTATACCACACAGTATGTTGCATTTATTAACAAGAGTTGTGAATATTGTAATGTATAGAGTGGAATACACTTCACTGTAGTATTTACTATAAAAATTATTTTAATACAAATTACCTTTTCATGTGGACACCCACCAAAATGGCAACAATACACATCACATTTGAAGTTCATGTGATGGTGGGCTTTAATCCTCTTTTAAAACGTCTGGATAACGCTTTTTTTTTTTACTGAAGATAGTTGTTTTGGACATACAGATTTATTCCCCACAGTGACCAATTTTAAGTTTTGCTAGAGAAAAAAATAAAAGTCTAAATTTTAAATTTTTTACGCATCAAAGGAGTAAAAATCTAAAGTTTTTTAATGTGCACAAGAAAACTCAGGACATAAACTGAAAATACAACACAAGCTCATACATATAACAAACTTAACCTAAACAGATCATAAAAGTGAGAAAAGGTTACTCCTCATTTAGTAACTAATATTTAGTTTTTTTTATTTGTTTTCCAATATTGGGGTCAATTCCTTACAGTGATATAGTTTTAATAATACAACGATGATAATGAAGAACTAGTGCTGTAGAACTAGAAATCAGACCACTACTTTTTTAGTCAGTTATCGATGTCCATCTGAAACCTTTTACTTAACGCTTAATAAAAGTGGTTTATCGTAGCATTTTTTTCATGTCAGAAACATGGCTGTTTTTGACAGTATGGGCACTGATTCCTGAATTAACACTGATTGCTTTGTTGACCATTTCGGCCTATGTATTTTATGACTGTGACTCTCATGTTCAAACTTAGTAAGAGATTTGCATCAGGGAAAATTAACAACAGTTTGCTTACAAGAGAAGCTTGTTAGAGTCATGAAATGTTTTCCTAAACCAGCATCACATAGTGAACTAGCCACCATTCTGCAAGAACAATGGCTCAAAATCCCTCTGGCCACTGTGTAGAACCTTTTTCTGTCATTCCCGAGAAGAATTAATTCTGTATTGGCCACAAAAGTAGGCCCTACACCATCCAAATCAGTTATTTTAATCTAAAATCATGTGTTTCAGTTTTATTATCCAACCCCTTTATATTAAAGCACTTTGGAAACCTGTAACCACTGACTTACATTGTTTTTCTTTTTTCAAGTAAATGTAAAAGTAAATTTTCTTTTTGGGGGGATTTCTTTTTTGTGAGATTTGGATTTGTATACTGGTTTGTTGATAAGAACATTAGCTATTATCAAACTATTCATTTAAAATGTATTTGCAAAGTGCTGCTTACAATATTAATCATAATGAAACCTGAAATAATAAATAAATAATGAAAGTTTGGAGTTTTGATTTTTAGTTTTAGTGATACCTGCACAGAACTGTGTTGTAAAATCTTCATAAACTATTTTATTACTCTTACTATCAGAATACAAGAACCACTGTGAAGAGAGAGAGAGAGAGATTTGTCATTTATATATAAAAGTTTTATTTGACACTAGTTGTGTGCGACAAAAATACATTTAAACAGTAGATTATAAAACTACATATGACACATTGTTCAGTTTCCTGTAAAAAAGCATTTTCAAAATTCAGTGGTCTGATAAAAATAAAATTAAATTATAATAATAATCAGCTTAAAGGCTTTTTCCTATAAATTGAGCTTGTTTTGGCAGTGTATAAATACAGCAGACATGTCAGGAATCATTTAAAGGCAGTCGGTGCTGATGTTGATGAAGTCATGGAGCTCTTCACTGTGCCAGTTGTTGTACTGTGTGGCACAGACTGCTGCATCCTGCAAACACAAGAAACAATTCATTAATTATTTTAGTTAGAAGCCTGTTTTGTTTGAGTGTGGTGAATATATCTGTGAAGCAGACATAAATATACTTAAGCAGAAATTCTCACCTTTTCCCAATAGCCTTTAAGACGACATTTTTGGTGAATTTTGAGTCTGGATTCAAGCATTTCTGTCCTGCACCGTTTTTCAGAGTCACACTGTGAAAGATCAAAAGAGATGCAGATATTACATGAAGCTGATAAACTTAACTAAATGAAATCACTTTATACTAAAGTTCTGCTATAAACTTACACAATCTCATGTTTGTTGCAAGATGGACTCGGAGGGAAGATTTCCACCTTCTCAAGATTCTTCAGTAAGACCATGTTTAGACCTTTGTCTACACAGAAGCATCTGGCTCTTGAAGATCTGTCCTGACCTGGAAAAGAGATGTCATAATTAACTTCAAACCTCAGCATGAGCAAAGATACATGAGCTGAATGATCTTGATGAGTTTTTGAAACTCACCGTTGACCTCTCCAGCGATCAGGCAGGACAGAAGAAGAAAAGCTGCAAGAGTCTTCATGGTCTTCTTGTTCTTGTTCTGGATGAACTGAGCTCGTCTGGGTCAGTCAGATTATAACTGAAGAACAGAAGTAGCTCACTTAAATACTGGAGCATCGGGGGCTTCCCTTCAGTTTTACTTCCCATTTGTGCTCCAACTTCCTCTGCTTTTTCTCTTTTTATTATGATTTCTCAGAAACACCAACCTGAACCTTCTTGAAGAGAGGCTATATGATTTAGTGAACCCTGAGCTGAACTTTCCCTGAATTCTCTATAATCTTCGTGTGTATTTTGCTTTGGAGGAAACTATCATAAGCCAAAGTATATTGAAAAACCTGCATCAATCTGATAATAATAATATCTAGTAATTAAGATACCCAGTTGATCGATTACATTAAGAATTGCAAACGAGTTTGTTATATGCACAATATATACATATACATACACATTATACACGCTAATTTGCGGGTAGTTCTAGCTAAAAATTCTGGACACGGGTGAATTTAGATGTTTTAAACCGTAAATGCTTAGAGAATTATTTTGGGTGGAATAAAATAATTGTATTGAAGTGTTGTGTTAAAGTGGGTTTTCATTTTTCAGTGCAGGAAAAAAAAAATTGTAAAATGGGCTTTAAAAATATTAACTATAACTGATAGCACACTGTAAATATGGGTCAAAAGCGTTTTTAATTAGATTAAAAAATTTGGGTTGAAATTATTCAGCATTTAAGGCATTAAAAACACATTTAGGAAGGTTTCTTTCCATCAATCTGAAAAAACTTTGAAGCAACTCATAATGTAATAATAACTACATGTACTAATAACCTAGCAATTATTACATGATTATTGTAATAAAAAATAGATCTTATGTTATAGTAACAATTATTACATTATAAGAAACAAATTACATTATACATTCAGCAAACATATTGTCGCATCTGTGATATCTTTTAAAAACAAAAAAATATTTAAATGTTTGTTTAAACTACCTACATTGAACATTTCAGGGTAGCAATGATTAGCTACATGCTAATAATATTTAGTTATGTGCTAGAGCTTCATATCCATATGAAGTAACATTGAGCCAAAGGCTGAAAATATTTTAAAAACAACTGTTATGTTCATCATGTTGATTAGCATATTGCTAGCATGTCATCATTCCAACTACATGCTAATTGCGTTAGCATCATACTAGCTTCATGGTAATTGTTTTGACATAATATTAACAACATGTGAGGGTGGCTCGGTGGCTCAGTGATTATCACTGACGCCTCACAGCAAGAAGGTCGCTCGTTCGACTGCCTCGGCTGGACATTTCTGTGTGAAGTTTGCATGTTCTCCCCCCATGTTTGCGTGAGTTTCCTCCTGGTGCTCTGGTTTCCTCCCACAGTCCAAAGACATGCAATACTATTGGGTAAGCTAAATAGGATACTGTGTATGAGTATGTTTGTGAATGTGTGTGTATGGATGTTTCTCAGTACTGGTTGCGGCTGGAAGGGCATCTGCCGCATAAAACATTTGCTGGAATAGTTGGCGGTTCATTCCACTGTGGTGACCTGTGATAAATCATAGACTAAGATGAAGGAAAATTAATGAATGAATTAACAACATGCATCATCTAGTAAGCATCATGCAAGCAACATGGTGAACAAAGGTGAATTGAATAAGCTTAATTGGCCATAGTGTATGGGTGTTTTCCAGTGTTGGAAAGGGCATCTTCCGCGTAAAAATATATGCTGGATAATTTGGCAGTTCATTCTGCTGTGGCGACCACAGATTAAAAAAGGGACTAGCTAAAAAGAAAATGAATGAATATTACCCTTTGATCTATGATGACATTATAAGTTGGCAAAGTGTTTTTATAATGTAAGACATTTCTCATACAGCAACCTTAATTGTTTCTAATTAATAAATTATAAACTCTCCATTACAATTATAATTTAGTCCTTATTAGATTATTTTTAGTTTTTACAGCACATGCAGTTATGACAATATGAGTTGCTTCAAGCCTTTTGTGAAAAGCCAAAAACTGCAAAATCTTGCCAAAATTGACCGGTGCGTGTCTACAGCGTCTCACTGATTTCTGTGACATTTATTGGTCATATTTTTTATAATTTTTAAACATCACACACATTTTGTGTACACAATAAAGAAAGAGCGAACATGTACAATAGGCACAATAGTGCAATTTGCCACCTTTAATAAAGCAATGGATATCATCCTCTAAAAAGAACTGAAACCAAATTTTATTACTCAGATCAGAGGGATCTTCAAAAGTGGCAGAGATCAGCCGGATTTGCTGGTTTTATTGTAAATGTTGGATTTATTTAGCACAGCCATTAAGAAACCACAAACTAGGATGTGGGGCCACGCGAGTGCTTTTCTGTGGAAGAAGGTCAAATCATTTTCACTTCCTCTTTATTTTCATAAGTCACTATAAACAGTTTAATATTGAAATGCTTACATGAATTTCGGTCACAAATGTGTGAGTAATGTGTCCAGTATGAATTATAGTGTCATTTTAAGCACTTCTGGGTCACGTTGATGAGTTTGTTTATTTTGAATAGTGAACCAAACATTTAGGAATCATGGTTCTTACTTTACAATAAATTTTCATTAATGCTAGCTGATGTGTCTAATAACATGAACTAGTAATGAATATCATGTGCACCTCAACTCTCCTGTTTCCACCAAAACTGTTTACCGGGAGCTCCACAGTGTCAATATATATATGGCCGGGCTGCTATAGCCAAACCTTTGGTCCCTCGTGCCAATGCCAAACATCGGTTTCAATGGTGCCAGCAGCAAAAATCTTGGGCTGTGGACATCGTGAGACATGTATTGTTCTCTGATGAGTCCACCTTCACTGTCTTGCATCTGCGGGAGTTACGATTGTGGAGAAGCTCCAAAGAAGCTGCTACCCAGACTGTTGCATACCCAGAAAGAAGAATAGGGTGAAATCATTTTATCTGGCTGCAATATCATGGCATTCCCTAGGTCCAATACTTGTCCAAGATGGGCACGTCACAGTTGAGAGCTACCGAGCCATTCTGGAGGACCATGTGCACCCACTGGGTCAAACATTATGTCCTGAAGGCAGTGCCATGTATCAGTATGATAATGCATCAACACACACAGCAAGACTGGTGACAGGGTGCACTGTAAAAATAAATGTTGTTTCAACTTAAAATTTGCAAAAAAGTAAGTGTCAGTGCTGGGCGCAGAAGTGGCGCAGTAGGTAGTGCTGTCGCCTCACAGCAAGAAGGCCGCTGGTTCAAGCCTTAGCTCAGTTGACGTTTCTGTGTGGAGCTAGCATGTTCTCCCTACGTTCAAGTGGGCTTCCTTCGGGTGCTCCGGTTTCCCCCTACAGTCCAAAGACATGCGGTACAGGTGAATTAGGTAGGTTAAATTGTCTGTAGTGTATGAGTGTGAATGTGTGTGTGGATGTTTCCCAGATGCGTTGCGGCTGGAAGGGCATCCGCTGCGTAAAAACTTGCTGGATAAGTTGGCGGTTAATTCCGCTGTGGCGATCCTGGATTGATAAAGGGACTAAGCCGACAAGAAAATGAATGAATGAATGAAGTGTCAGTGCTGCCTTAACATTTTAAGATCACTTCACTTTTATAGTGAAGTTGTCTTAACTCTGGATAAAGTTGACAGAACTTGACTGTAACGGATGAACGCTAGACGACAGAGTTTTCGGATGCACATGAAATTTATTAAACACAGGATGGTCAGGCAGGCAATGGTCTAACAGGTACAAACAGTGTCATAGGGGTAATTCAGAAGCATAGTCAAAGTCGCAGGTGAAGAGGTCAATACAGGTGGCAATAAATCAATATCAACGGAAAAGACAAAGAAATGCTTCATGGTGTTACAGACTAACAAGACTCAGCCCAGAAGTGTGTGCTGTGTTTATAGTCCTTGTAATCAAAGAGAATGACCTTCACCTGTGTATGTGTGTGTGTTATCAGTCCAGATAGGTCACAGCTGTAGCAGGAGTTGATTATCAAAAAGCATCTTGGTAGATGTAGTTCATGTGGTGGCAGATGTGTAGTTTTCCAGCGATCTGCATAAGTTAGATCGCTGGTGATTGTGACAGCCTTATACATTATGGCAAATTTTGTTTATTCAATTCACTTATACCACATGCACCCAGAGGAAACCCAAGTAAACACATGGAGAACATGCAAACTCCATACAGAGACGCCAGCTGGTCCAGCAGGGACTCAAACTAGCAACCTTCTTGCAGTGAGGCGACAGTGCCAATCACTGAGCCACCGTGGACCTTGTACATTTTGGATCATGGTTTATTTAAACCAAATACAAATAATACTAAAAAATAACACAAATAATACTAGAAACAGGTTTTTGAAATATGCAAATACAAATTTTACCAAAAAAGCAGGTATCTGAAAAGATCCTCAGACAAACACACACTACAACATTAGAATGAGAAAAAGCACAGCCAAGTAAAACGTTGATTTATAAGTTATTTCAACACATTTGATCCAGATAAGTTAACATAACTCAAAACATTAAGTTGTCATAACAAATTGGCACAATAATTTTTACAGTGTGGTTTTATGATCTTGAAAGTGAAGTTAAACATCTCCTGTGGCCTGCACTGTCTCCAGATCTGTATTTTATTAAGTCATTTTGTGTTTTGGAGGAGCAAGTCAGGAAATGTTTTCCTCCACCAGCATCATGTGGTGAACTGGCCAATATTCTGCAAGAACAATGGCTCAAAATTCCTCTGGCCATTGTGCAGGACTTGTTTCTGTCATTCCCAAGACTAAGTGATGCTGTACTGACCACAAAAGTAGGCCCTACACCATACTAATGAGTTATTGTGGTCTAAAATCAGGTGTTTCAGTTTCATTACCCAACCCCTTTATATTAAAAAATGTTGGAAACCTGTAACCACTGACTTCTATAATATTTCTTTTTTCAAGTAAATGGAAAAGTACATTTTCATTTTGGGATGAACATTTTCAATACATTTTCACTTTGAAATGTATTGCAAAGTGTTGTTTAAAATTTTAATTATAATGAAACCTGAAATAATAATGAAATATTGAAAGTTTGGAGTTTTGATTTCTTGTTTTAGTGATACCCGCAGAGAACTGTGTTGTAAAATCTTCATAAACTATTTTATTACTCTTACTATCAGAATATAAGAACCACTGTGAAGAGAGAGAGAGAGAGATTTGTCATTTATATATAAAAGTTTTATTTGACACTATTTGTGTGCAACAAAAGTACATTTAAACAGTAGATTATAAATCTACATATGACACATTGTTCAGTTTCCTGTAAAAAAGCATTTTCAAAATTCAGTGGTCTGATAAAAATAAAATTAAATAATAATAATAATAATCAGCTTAAAGGCTTTTTCCTATAAATTGAGCTTGTTTTGGCAGTGTATAAATACAGCAGACATGTCAGGAATCATTTAAAGGCAGTCGGTGCTGATGTTGATGAAGTCATGGAGCTCTTCACTGTGCCAGTTGTTGTACTGTGTGGCACAGACTGCTGCATCCTGCAAACACAAGAAACAATTCATTAATTATTTTAGTTAGAAGCCTGTTTTGTTTGAGTGTGGTGAATATATCTGTGAAGCAGACATAAATATACTTAAGCAGAAATTCTCACCTTTTCCCAATAGCCTTTAAGACGACATTTTTGGTGAATTTTGAGTCTGGATTCAAGCATTTCTGTCCTGCACCGTTTTTCAGAGTCACACTGTGAAAGATCAAAAGAGATGCAGATATTACATGAAGCTGATCAACTTAACTAAATGAAATCACTTTATACTAAAGTTCTGCTATAAACTTACACAATCTCATGTTTGTTGCAAGATGGACTCGGAGGGAAGATTTCCACCTTATCAAGATTCTTCAGTAAGACCATGTTTAGACCTTTGTCTACACAGAAGCATCTGGCTCTTGAAGATCTGTCCTGACCTGGAAAAGAGGTGTCATAATTAACTTCAAAACCTCAGCATGAGCAAAGATACATGAGCTGAATGATCTTGATGAGTTTTTGAAACTCACCGTTGACCTCTCCAGCGATCAGGCAGGACAGAAGAAGAAAAGCTGCAAGAGTCTTCATGGTCTTCTTGTTCTTGTTCTGGATGAACTGAGCTCGTCTGGGTCAGTCAGATTATAACTGAAGAACAGAAGTAGCTCACTTAAATACTGGAGCATCGGGGGCTTCCCTTCAGTTTTACTTCCCATTTGTGCTCCAACTTCCTCTGCTTTTTCTCTTCTTGAATAGAAGCTATTGTCTTTAGCACCCTGAGCTGAACTTTTCCTGATTGAAGAAGAAAATTTAGCTTGATTGCACTGAAATCTCCTTATTAATTTTGTTTTGGAGGAAACTGTCATAGGCCAAAGTATGGTGAAAAACTTGCATCATCCATTCATTCATTTTGTTTTCGGCTTAGTCGCTTTATTAATCAGGGCTTACAACAGCTGAATTAATCATCTATACATCCAGCATATGTTTTACACAGTAGATGCCCTTCCAGCCGCAACCCAACACTGGGAAACACTCATACACTCTTGCATTCACACTCATACACTACAGCCAATTTAGTCAACCCAATTCACCAATGGAGCATGTCTTTGGCCTGTGGGGTAAACCAGAGCACCTGGAGGAAACCCACATCAACACGGAGAGAACATGCAAACTTCACACAGAAATGCCAACTGACTCAGCCGGGACTCGAACCCAAACCTTCCTGCTGTGAGGCGGCAGTGCTAACCCCTGAGCCACCGTGCCGTCCAAAACTTCACCACTATCAGCTGGATTGGCTGGTTTTATTGTAAATGTTGATTTATTTAGCAAAGCCATAAGAGACCACAAACTAGGATGTGGGATTAGGCGAGTGCTTTTCTGTGGAAGAAGGTCAAATCATTTTCACTTCCTCTTTATTTTCATAAGTCATAAACAGCGTAAGATTGAAATGCTTACATCAATTTTGGTCATAACAGTCCAGTATGAATTATTCTGTCATTTTAAGCACTTCTGGGTAACGTTTATTTGGTGAGTCTGTTTATTTGGGATAATTTATTAAGCACTTTAGAATTATGGTTCACACTTTACAATAAGTTTTCATTAATGCTAGGTAATGTATTTACTAACATGAACTAGAAATCAACAATACTTGTACAACATTCATTAATCATAGTTTAACATTTAATATTGCATTATTAAAATAAAAAGTTGTGCATGTTAACATGAGTTAATGCACTATGAGTTGACATGAGCTAACAATAAATTACTGCATTTTCCTTAATTAAAATTAATAAAGTTTAAGATTTAAGTAAATACATTAACGGAAACTTAATAAAGCGTATTGTAAATTATATTTAGTCAAAAATATATGTAAAATATCTACAGTATATATTTTTTACTTAGTTTGATGTCATTAGTCTTTGGAGATAATTCAATATGTGAGTGATGCAAGTTTTCTAATGAAAAATTCAACAATCAGAGTTCAAATGTTGAAATGCCAAATAGTTTTCAGCGTAAACAAACGTCAACAACACTTTTCTTTTTACTGGAAAATCATCAAGCATTTTCACTACCTTATTCTTTATGTAGGACCTTATTTGTGCTGAAGTCATTCCGATTATCACAATCATGCATAAGAGATGAAAATGAAAGAGAGACTGAAAGTCCTTTGGGGAAATCTGGAAATGCCATTTCAACTGCTGCATCTTTAGAAAATACACAACCCACTATGATACTTTTTTGTTGTTGAACCATTTTTAATTATAGGATTTACTGTGGGCGACATGGTGGCTCAGTGGTTATCACTGTCGCCTCACAGCAAAAAGGTCGCTGGTTTGAGTCCCGACTAGACCAGTTAGCATTTCTGTGTTTCTGCTTGCATGTTCTCTCCGTGTTTGCATGGGTTTCTTCCGGGTGTTCATTTTTCCCCCACAGTCCAAAGACATTTGCTGTAGGTAAATTGATTAAACTAAATTGGCCGTAGTGTATGTGTGTGAGTGAGTGTGCATGGGTGTTTTCCAGTACTGGGTTGCAGGTGAAAGGACGCTCGCTGTGTAAAACATATGCTGGATAAGTTAGCGGTTCATTGTGGAGACCCCTGATGAATAAAGGGATTGAGCCGACGGAAAATGAATGAATGATTTACTGTTTATATAATGGACACTTGTTTGACCAAATCCATTAATTAAACCACAGTTTTAAGTAACCACAAGGCCCACATTTTGATTTGTTGTGCAGTTCTCCTCAAAAGCAAGAGATTACCCTTTATATTCCTGTCTGTTTTCACACAGAGAAGAAACCCCTTGCAAAACTGATTTCAGACATAACTTCTAAAATAACATCATATTTTACTGATCTACAAAATTGATAGCTCTGATTCAATATTTAATTACTACACTATTTATTTCTTTATAATGGTTAATGGTTAAAATTTTTGAAAAATCACACACAGTCCTCCAACCGCTGTCATCTTTAATTTTTAGTTCAGTTGTCACTCAATGGGCTCTATGCACAGCTAGTGTTTTTCAGCCAATAACAAACTCCCGGTGAAAGCTTTATATGTGAATATTTTCACTTTCATAAGGTTCCTTTAACAGCATCAATGTCGTAATCTAATTACAATACATTCAGTTAAATAGACTTAAGCATTCATTTAATTGTTCAAGTGTAAAACAAGATGAAAGACAGTGTAACCGTTAGCACCATTGCACCATTAAATTGACTCCATTAAAAATACTGTGTTAAAATAATATTTTAAAGACATGGTGGGGTAAAACAGAATTTAATGCAGCGGTTTTTGTCTGATCTAAAACCCACTTTATGTTGTATATCTATCAGGCAATAAAGATCACTGATTTTGAAAGAAATGAGACCTTAAGTGTGGCAAATTTACAATGGAAAGACAATTAATCGGAGGAGCTGAGGCTGGCTGGCTGAAATTAACAGTCCATATGCATATAGCCTTTGAATATGCAGGAGTGTATAAAATATTATATGAAATGATACATAAATATTGCCTTCACTAAACAACTGAGTAATAAAAATAACAGTTTCAGCTGTCAGATGCAGCCCCAGATAACTTTGATAAGTTTTGTTTTATAAGTGCTGGATCTAAACTTGGCAGAACAGAGGCTCTATATGAAAATTAATGTACTTCAGTACGATTTTAGGCAGAAGCCATATTCGTGTTGTTTCTGCTATTTTTGTTTTCTTATTTTATTATGTTCATGTCAATTAAAAAATACACTAGTTAGTTACATACTTTTAAAGGTCCCTTTGTGATTAAAATCTTTTATCTATGAAAGGAAATAAGAGTGAAACATTAATAAAATATACAGTTGTTGTATTTCACTGGGTTGTTCAATGATTCTATTTCTTGCAAACAACATCATTATTCTTCATTGATCAGAATTGCTCAGTCTCTGAATCAGTTCATTCAGATATACAGGCATTCTGACAGCCGGGATTACTTAACTAAGTGGTCCTTTTGATTTTCAAATTTGTGTTTTAAAAACTTTATTTTTGATGTTACAATTCACTTGATAATGTGAGAAATGCATCCTCCTGTATGGTAAATATACTAAATAATCTCATATAATAATCTCATACTGTACACAGAGTGTAATTAAGTGTCAAAATATGAACAGACTGTTGATTTATAGAAACATTTATTTTATTTTGCAACAAACTGTAACACAATTAATCATCGTAAGTGGATTTTACAATAGCACTCTATAGCAGTGTTTATTATTCCTATTAACAAACTAAACAGAGATATACACAATAAAATGTACAATGTGATTTTAAAATAATTACAAAGTTTGATTCATATATTAATAAGTAGAAACTAATACAATAGTAAATACATCTCTTCACTAGTCAAACTCATGTGATGTGTGTAAACTGTGGAGGTTTTACAGCATCTGGTTTCATTGGTTTTGAGATGTTCTTCAGTGCCTTTATAAAAATACAGCAATAACTGATCATCTACTGCTGGATCCTGAAAAGACCACAGACACTTCATCAGTAAGTATTACACGCTTCTCAAGAGCCCTCCTGATTAATTCCTGGGTAAATTTAGACTCTGGGTTTAAGCATTTCTGCTCTGAGCTCTTCATGGTCACACTGGAAATAAAGGAAAGATCAGCTAAATGTGTTAAAACAGCAGCATGAATGTGTCAATATCCCTGTATAATCGTTGTTTTTGTCCTTACATAATCTCCTGTTTTCCACAAGATGGACTTGGATGGATGATTTCAAACTTCTCAATGTTCCTCAGTGCAACCCTGTGCAGGCCTTTACCGACACACGAGCACCTGTTAAATTTTTTTTGCCCTGGAATGAAAATGAAGAATAATTATCTGCAGAACAGCATCATAAAAACTAATGTTTATCAGAGATACAGGTGTTGAATAAATAGGTGTTAAATTGTAATAAAGGTCCTAATAGGCAACACTCACCATGCACTTGTGTAGCAAGCAGACACGCCAGAAAAACTAAAAATGCAGCAGTCTTCATTGTGTTGAAGGTTTTGATGACTGTTTGAAGCCGTAAACCCTGAAGATGTTTCCCTGCTTATATATCAGCATCACACATGGGCACAGTTCCCCGTTACACTTTCACAGCAGTTTCAATTTCCCATTTCTTTGAAATGCTTTCACTCAAAGTTTGGGTTGTTTGTCAGTCTTGTGCCATTTGTTTCCTGATTGATAATTAATTAATTTATAAATGGACTGGCGATTAGGGAATTATAATTGGTTGTACTGCAGGTTTGAAAGTTATTGTGAATTTTGTCAAAAAGTCAGGAAGCAAGTAAAACATTTACACTTAACATATTACAAGTACCAAACCACTTATAATATTCTGTAACACTTTACAATAAGGTTCATTAGTTAATGCATTTACTAACATGAACTAATCATGAACAGCACATGTACAGCATTTATTAATCATAATTGAACATTTACTAATGCATTATTAACATCCAAACTCATGCTTGTTAACATTAGTTAATGGACTGAGTTAACGAACTCACAATGAACAACTGTATTTTCATTAACTAACGTTAACTAAACTAACATAAATAAACAATGAACAATACATTTACTACAGTATTTGTTCATGTGAATAAATGCATTAAGCAACATTAACTAATGAACCTTATTGTAAAGTGTGACCTAATATTCAATCCCGGACCAGGCCGTAGGCTATCCTGAGCAGCTGCTGTGGTGGTCATGGAGGAGTAGAGACTCCAGGGATAGATGAGTCTTCACTGACGTCCACCGTTCTCCAGCCTCCGGCGCCTAGACTGCAGCACTGCAAAAGACATTTGGCCATAAGAGAAATGATCGTGCCCAACTAAGCACCCCTCATAGTGACGTCACTCACTCCATTGAGTGCATTGTGTCTGACATTGCATCGCTGAGTGATGCAATCTCTGCTTGCATCATAAAGGCTGCATCCAGATACTATTGAACTGAGCCTGGTTTTTCTCTAGGTTTTTAATCCTTCACTTTTGCCAATTGGTGAAGTTTTTTTCCACGTCGCTGTCGCCACTGATTTGCATGGTTCAGGACTAGTAGAGCTGTGCATCAATGGATTTGCCCTTCAGTGTTTGGGCTCTCAGTAGTGAATATTAAACCACATTGAACTAAACTAAACTGAGGTAAACTGAACTGACACTGTTTTAATTCACTATAATCTTCTATGTTAAGCTGCTTTGACACAATCTACATGGTAAAAGCACTATACAAATAAAGATTAATTGAATTAAATTGAAAATTCATTCATTGTATTTATTCAGTTGTTTAATTCTTGTGGATTTTTCTATATTATTTTGTGTGATTGGCTGTGTTAACAGAACGGATTTAGGCAAACATATACAATGTTTACTTCACCCTCATTTCCTTTCATAGATAATACCTTTTACTTACAAAGGTGCCTTTAGGACAAAAAGTATGCAACTTTTTAATGAAAGTAACTTCAATTTAAAAAGAAACATCGAATTGTTCCTCAAATCCAATCGTTTCCATGTGCATAAATGATCTAAATATTTACACTGACATAATAACAGCAATATTTTTAATCATAAAATAAACTACCGTGATGATGAAAATCAGTGACCTCGAATTAAACAGAACATGGGCCAGACTTCTGTTTTCAGATCAACAGAAGCAAGCATCAGTTTTTACCAGTGGTTCTCAACCAGACTCCAACGCCCCCTTGTGTTCAAGATAGCCCTCAAAAACCTTCCTGTCTAGCTGATGTCTCCCTACAAACATAAAAAAAAACAATATAGGAAATACTGTGAAAATCTTCATGCTCTGTTAAACATCACTAAGTATGTATTTGAAAAATAATTTATAATATTTGAAAAATAATTACAATTTTACAGGAGGGCTATAATTTTGCCCTCTTTGTATCATATGTACATTTCAGGTTGTACCTCTGGGCCCCCTTGCAACTAGTTGTCGCTGGGCCCCTAAATTGCCAGGGTCCTGTGCACTCTGTTGCCCTTCAACAAGTATAATATTAATAAAATAAAACACAAGTTGCTAATATTAATGCTAATATTCATAAACAAATCCTAGTTTAAACATGTTTTAAGGAACCTTATGAAAGGAGGTTTTTTTAGCACCAAAAAGGGTTCTGCTAATATTGTTTCTAGCTGAAGAAGTCTAATTTGGCACTGTTTGAAACCAATTTTTCTAGCAGAGTATAAAAAACAGCATAATTGCTTGAGGAACCAATAACAAAGATAAATCACCTTAAAAATGAAGACACCTTTAATACTTCATAGACATTTAGATTTTATTTCACATTCCACTGACTAATATTAACATCATTTGTTAAATAAGCGGTTAGACATTACATTGTCATATAATTTAAAAACGCAAAGGAACTTTTAAAAGTTCACCCCATAACATTTTGTTCATCATTTACTCCCTCTCAAGTGGTTCTAAACCTTTATGAGTTTTAAGTTTTATCGGTTGAACACAGTGAAGATATTTTAAAAAATGTTGGAAACCAGTAGTCTGACTTTCACATTAAAAAAAGTAGAAATTAATGACTACTATTTTCAACATTCTTTTAAATACATTTTTGTTTGTTTGTTTGTTTCAATAGAAAAACAAAGCTCAAAGTATTTTAACAAAGGTTTAAAACATATAGAGGTGATTAAAGTAAAGTTAAAGAGGGAACAATCCCTTTAAAAGCAAGGTACAAACTGGGCACATTATTGACATTTGAAAATGCAGCTTTCCTCTTCTTTATGCATTTTATTGAGCACTCCTATAAACAAAATATAAACATTTATTCATTATCATTCATTTATATTATGTGAAAGATAAGCAGATCGGGTTATTGAATCAGTATCAAATGTAATGTCACTTATAAGAATCACCTGGTGTTGTTTGCAGTTCTCTGCAAGATCTTTTTGATGAACTTTGACTCTAAATTTAAACATTTTTGTCCGGCTTCGTTCTTTAGCGTGACACTGTTTAGATACACCATAGAGTTATTACAAAGGAATACTCACAGACATCCTAAATTTAAAACTATTAATTAAAAAGAATAATTAATGTACTGTACTTAACTTCCAAACGTGTACAAAGTGGATTTGGATGGAAAATGTCAATCTTCAAAATCAGCCTTGGCTTCACGATGTTGACTCCAACACCCTGACACAAACATCTGTGGGTTCTAGATTGTGCTGGAGGACAACATAAAGACCAGAGTAATAAAGAACAAAGAAAATGACTGTAAAAGGTACAGTAATTTATAAAACATGCAGAAGCAATCTTAGTTTCTTCAATATCAGCAATAGCTAAACTGACAAAGACAAGTAGAGCAGTCTTCATAATTTTTCTTTTTGTCCGTGTACTTTCTACCAGTTTGATAGTTTTTGTTTTATTCAGGTCCATTTGACTTTTTTGTTTGTGAATTACGCCTCTTTTATCTCATTGGGCAAACTGCACTGTCTTCTTCAGTCAGGCTGGAATACAGTGAATTGAGCCACTGCCAGGTCCAGATTAATGATCTATTAGTGATTCACAAACCATCACGCATCAGAGCTTATTTGGAGCAGAAATTTGGCTGGACACATAACATGTCTAAAAAACACCAAAAAGCTTGTGAAATCAAAAAGTGTAAAAAGGGTCAAAATACAATAGGAAGTTGTCCCTTTAGATTAATGGTCTCAAACTCAATTCCTGGAGGGCCGCAGCTCTGCTTAGTTTAGCTCCAACTCACATCTGCCTAATAGTATGTAGCAGTCTTGAACAGCTTGATTAGTTGGATCAGCTGTGTTTGATTAGGATTGGAGCAAAACTGTGCAAAGCTGTGGCCCTCAGGAATGCAGTTTGAGACCAATGCTTTAGATAAACGTATTTGAAGGCCTATGTTTCACTGCAACAGAATTGTATGTAAAAAATACTAACAAACATTACCATATGTCCTTGAAATTCATACAGCTGAATCAGCAATTGCAAAAATAAATAAATCAAATAATGTTAATAAGTATAGTTGTAGAAAGGATTAAGAGATCTTTGAACGTGTAGGCAACGTAACAATAATGGGCCTTATAGGATGAAGGTTGAATGAGAACTGTTTTGTTATGCTATAATAGTGTAAATGATGCTTTTATCCAAGGAAACTCTCTCACACAAACACAAACACACACCAGAAGCAGTGAGAAGGATCTGGCTGCAGACCTGGTACAGATAGAAGCTGAGCTGCATGAAATGCTTTTAATGTGCGCACCTAATCCCCTAACCCCTAACTAACCCCACCTCTCACAGAGACGTCACTAGCCCCATTGAGTACATTAGTGTGTTGGAGATTGCATTTCAGAGATGGAGTGTTTCAGCTTGCATATGAAAGCCTGTAGTCAGTCACTTTTGGGGTCGGTGAGCTCCTCAAGAAATAGTTGGGGGTATGATGCAGACCCGTAGCCAAGAGGGGTTCGGGTGGTTCAAAAGACCCACCGCTTAATGACAAAGGTCCAGAATTTGATTTGTCCCATATAACCCCCTTGAGACACCCCCCACCCCAAAATTTTTTTCTGTGGTTTCTTACATCATTTGGGTTAAAACAATTCTACAATTTAGAGTTTTTACATTTTGTTTTTGTTTTTAATTTTACAGCATGTCCACTGTAGTGGACCACAGGACCATATTAGTTAGAAACCACCGACACTCAGACAACAAAACTGTACAGGATATGTCTGTAAAGGGATATTAATCCAATATTAATGCAACAAAAACAAAACAAAGGCCATTTGTCCTATTGTATTGAAATTCCTGAAACAGTTTAGTCTGAAAAAAAAGCCGAACTCAAAAAAAAAAAAGAAGCGATTCAAAACTGATTGTGATTCTCTAATTGTCTCTAATTCTCTGATTGTCAGACTCTAAATCAGAGTCTTCCTCAACTATCTTCTAAAGAATCCTCTCTGCTTCAGTTCTGCCCCCTACAACATGCAGTCATTAATTACATTGAGATGGTCCCGGTGTTCACTATAATAGACATTTAAAAAGGAAAATATTTTGAAACACAAACAAGTTAACAGCTTTGAAAGCTAAATGTATTGTTCCTGACACTTTAATAAACAAATTTATATGTAATAATTATAGTAAAAAAAATGTAAATGTAATGTAATGTAATGAGCAAATTTAAATAACATCATAAATAGTGAAAATAACCCATGCAAAAAAGTTTTAAGTCCTCTGTTGGCGGTCGGTTCGGTGTAACTCAGCTAATTAGTTTTGGCCAGTGCACACAATTCATTTCGATGAGTTCAACTTCCAGCTGTGTAAGAGGACATACAATCTGAGGTAAGTAAAGTCATATTTTGCTACCGTATTGTGTAAAGAAATAGAGAAAATATTTTACAAGGAACTTTTATTCTAAATCTTGGACCTTATTCTTGAAACAAAAAAGACAAATGAAAGGTGTGAAGCACCAAACGTGACTAATAGTATAATTTATATCTGAATAATATTTTGCCTATTGTTGTTCTTGAATTTTCACATGTACGCTTTGGGTTATGATGAACATCCGACAATCTATTTCAGCTAAAGTAGTACTTAAAATATCACAAAAATGCAGCATTTAAATCCCATAATAAAAATAGTAGCGTAAATGAGGGCTATTACCACAAAAAGGTCCACTTTTTGAGGAAAAAAGAACAACCCCTTTCACCTGGCTGAGACACCTCATCAATGGATGAGAGTGCTGGTTATTTACTCGCCCAGTTATAAACCCTGCTACTACTCAAACCTGCGACCTTTGGCTAGAGAAGATATAGAGAAGTCCAACTACCTAAACATTAGGGTATGGCTGGCCAACTTCTCTCTGTGTGTATACAAGAATGTGTTATGTTGTAAGTCAGAGTAAAATAAAGTCTGTAATAATGCTTGAAAGAGTGAGTTTAGAACTGACTGTGTCTGCCTCCTTATTCAGATTGCACACCTTGTGAATAAAAAAGCAAGCAAAGAATAAGTCACACTTAATGACCTAATTATCTGGAACTAATGGCTAAAGATGCTATTGTGCAGATGTAAATGGGGCAAAAGGTACAGCTGTGAACATGGGAATGCGCACATTAATATATTATTATTTTTTATATATATTAATATTAATATAAGTTACTGTGGGCGACACAGTGGCACAATAAGTGGCACAATCACCCCACAGCAAGAAGGTCGCTAGTTCGAGGCTCAGCTGGGTCAGTTGGTATTTTTGTGTGGAGTTTGCATGCTCTACCCTTGTTAGCGTGGGTTTCCTCCGGGTGCTCCGGTTTCTCCCACAGTCCAAAGACATGTGGTACAGGTGAATTGAACAAGCTAAATTGTTCGTAGTGCATGAGTGTGAATAAGTGTGTATGGGTGTTTCCCAGTATTGGGTATCCACTGCGTAAAACATATAGTATGCTGAATAAGTTGGCAGTTCATTCTGCTGTGGTGAACCCTGATTAATAAGGGGACGAAGCCGATAAGAAAATTAATGAATAAGTTACTGTAAGTGGTAGGGCTACGATGAATGTTAATAAAAACAATGTAATGTGTAATTTAATAATTAACTTCTAGGAACAACCCGCTCAACCCCAAAACGCTTGTTTCACAAGACCATCAGGTGACCTGAAAACAACAGATCATTTACAGCACAGATCATCTGTGCCTCATTGCCTCATACATTTACCCATGAGTGTAATCATCACACAGAGAAATGTAGTCATATTTTTGGAGGAAATTTTTTTTGCATTTATTTTTTTTGCTATATTATATTATATTATATTATATTATATTATATTATATTATATTATATTATATTATATTATATTATATTATAGGAAATTTAAGGAAAGACTTCCTTTCATCTTTAACAACACAAGCCAATCATTCAGTTCGTAAAATTCAACATGTAATGTTGAAACCAGTTGTTTATCTTCTTCAGGCAAACCAGTTTTAAGTGTCAAGTCATGCTGTCCTGTTGAACATTCTTTACACTGTTGACGACCTACTTGAAGTACAGCACAAACACTGTTGACCGGCTGAGTCACATGCTTCAGTTCAGTCCGTTCACTTCATGCCTTCGGCGTCATCTGGAATCCACCCATTCAGCTGTGCTCAGACAAGCCCTGACAAAGACTAGCAAAATGAAAAGCTTGATTTATTCTAAAAAGGCTGAACTATAGTGCATATTAAACATACAGTTGAAGTCAGAATTATTAGCCCCTCTTTTCATTTTTTTTTCTCTTTTTTAAAGATTTCCCAAATGATGTTAAACAGAGCAAAGAAATTTTAACAGTTTGTCTGATAATATTTTTTCTTGATGCCCTTCCAGCCACAATCCATCACTGGGAAACATCCAGTCACACACACACACTACAGACAATTTAGCTTACCCAATTCACCTGTACCGCATGTCTTTGGACTGTGGGGGAAACGGAGCACCCACTCAAATGCAGGGAGAACATGCAAACTCTACACAGAAATGCTAACTGTCCCAGCCAAGATTCGAACCAGCAACCTTCTTGCTGTGAGGTGACAGCACTACCTACTGCGCCACCACGTCGCTGTGACATGGTGTTGTTTAAACAAAAAATTGTTGAATGAGATCAGTATTAAACATTTTATTACTAACATAATTTTCTTTCAAAGACCTGTCATGAACATATCACAGACATATCTTTGTAAATGTTTCCCTTGTTTACAGAGATATTCAATGTGCTAAAATGTTTAAACAGTACTTATTATTACTGTTATTATTTATACCATATTTATGTTGCTATCAAGTTAAGTTACATGAAGAGTTTGAAGACTTTCATGTGACAAATACTCACACAAATGTTCAAGGTACACAAGGACAAACACTCATCTGAGCTCAGTGTGGTGATGTGGCACCTGGTGACGTTTATCAGTGGGTTGAGCAATTACAACAACCAGCAAAGTTCTAGAATTTGTCGAAACATTTATGTTATATATTTCCTGAGAAAATTTCTGAGTAAGTTCTTAAGTGTTATTGCCAGCAACATAAACAACAGATGGCTAAATGAATAAATGATAACAAAGCAGTAGGCTTAAATAAACCTAATTTTTATAGGCTGCCCTCTATAACCCTCAAACAGTGATTAGTTTTGTACTTTTAAACTTCCCCTTTCATTCATATTTCAAGAAAATTGGTTCAGAAGATCTGGATATTCTAGCAGTTGTTGAAGCTCATGGAGGGATCAGTGACCTGATTCCACAATGACTAGGCCTAATCCAGAAATTAGATGACTGTCAACATAAAAAGGCACAGCACTCACTAGCTGCCCTATATATTTTATTATATTTTACATATATTATTTTATTTTTTTAGCTCTGAGTGCTGTACTTTCTGGTTAAAGAAAACTGCTTACAACAGCTAACCTGTACTACCTCAGGCTCAGGGAATTTGGAACAGGTTTGTCTGGTTTGTTTCTTTAACCATGCATGCTTGTTTTCAACTATGGCAACACAGTCACATGGGACATTACAGAAATGATTTGTCGATGACATGCGACTTTTCTTTAATAAAGCGCAAAGATCCCAAAAAGCATACTTTTAACAAAAATCATATAATTATATTTTCAATCCAGCTTTGTAGCAGCTTTGTAGCAACTTTGTGCTGCTGTTCACTCAGCAACAGATAGTCAGTATAAGGTCAGTGTGTCTCAAAGCAGTGCCATCTGTTTCACACATTGCGTTCTATATATAAGTGTGCTGGTTGACACAACACTGTATAAGGCCTAGGCTAAAACACAAACAATGTAGAATGACACTGTGTTTTTTTTGTAAACAAATGTTGTTTTTGGTTAAACATCTTTGTGAAAACATCCTCCTGTCATGTATTTGCTATATTCAAATGTTAAACCCGTGCAGAATAGAACACATACAAAAAAACAACACAACACATTTTTAAACATTATTAAATATCAAGTATTGCTGGCAGTTCTGTTTTTGTTTTACAGTACCCTTTGCCACAGTTCTCCGCTTTTCCTGGTCCAGATTCCACAAGTCTGATTCACCAATAGCAAAGCGAATAAACAACCAAAGCAGCCAATCACTGCTTGTAGACTGTCCTGCGAGACCGGCCCATTCCAGCACATTCTGGAAACTTCCTTTATATGATAATAATAAATACAATTAAATTATTGATACAAAACATGTAATTCCTAGAACATAACCATAGCAATCATTAGTTTTCAGGGTAATTATGTATTTTCAGGATTTGACTGCGGAAAGATCTGGTCATGTGACGTCTCATGAACGTCACGGCCCTGGGTTTCTATAAATACAGTAGGACTCTCGACCATCGGCAGATTTTTCGAAGAAGAAGATCAGTTTCAGGAGTCGTACTGTTCCGTTTCAACGCAAACATTAACGGTAAGAGCGAATTTCCTAGTTTGTTTTCATGCCATTCTTTAAAACCATAGCGTATTACTTTAATTATAGTAAACTTTCGCTTTCTTTATTACAAGAGACGTTTTGTGTTGATTCTCCGCGGACATTTTCGGTCAGACAATCAGAAAATGACCGCGGAGGACCTGTAACTTGCATTACACGTAAATCTTCGTGTATTAAAATGGTTAGGTTGTTAACGTCAAATAGGTTACCTTGTTTGCGTGTGATCAGGTTGGTTTTGTTAGATTTTTGTCAGTATTTTTAATTTATTTGTTTTAGTTTATTTATTTTTTTGCTGAATCATAGTTTGTGAACAAAGAACCCGGATGTTACATACAGTACAGCCGCCATGTTACAGAGAGTTATAACTTAATCATTTTAAAAAATAATTTTGCCTTACTTTTAGTTTGTCATGTTGAGAAATGAGGAAATGTTAAAATGAGGAAATATCCAATTAATTTAATATATCAAAATAATCCATGATTACAATGCACTGAACTGGAGAAAATTAAGATGTTTTCTAGTGACATGAAAAAAATGTTAGGGATGTACATTGTAGATGTTTTATGTCAAGAATTGGCTAGTTGATGCAGCTTACTGGCGATACTCAGTTGTAATAACAGTAACGTTACATGTTAATAGACTACTGAGTATGCTGTTCTGTCTATGTATGCTCTGTAAGCTACGAGAAGGACTTTGTAAACAGTAAAGGGTGCAATATTTTTACAAATTGAATTAAATAAAGGCTGTCTATTAAGTAATATGCTTGATATTTTTCTTACTTGATCGGAAATAAGAAAAAATATAAACGTTGTTGCTCTAGAAATCCTAGTTCAGTTTAGCCAACCACAAATACCTTTTTGTTCCTCCAACAGTTTTTTTTTTCTTCTCTATAATATTTGGCAGTCTATAGTACTCCAAATGTTTCCCCACAGTCTAACTAATTGGTACAGCCAAAAACATGACACTTATTGCAATAATAATTTTGATTCATTGGCATTGTTGATAGCCTGTGCCACTAATATGGTCGATTGATCATGCTTCAGGAAGAAAACTATATTGTTTGATGTAAGATTATTAAATCTTCACCTGCTTCCATTACAAACTATTCCCATCTTATTGAATTCTGGTATGTCTTAAAGGATTAGTTCACTTCCCAAATCAAAATTTACTTAGCCTTTTTTCATCCAAGATCCCTTTTTTTCATCATTAATGAAGAAATTGTTTTTGAAGTAGTTTCAAGATTTTTTTCTCTATATTGTGGAGCTTGTTAGTTTGAAATTCCAAAATGCAATATGTGGCTTCAAATGGCTCTAAATGATCCCAGTCAATGAATAACAGTCTTATCTAATGAAACCATTAGACCTTTAAAAATAAAAAAAAAATAAAAGTATTTATTTTTAAATGACTGAGTGATTAAGTTGAATTTCAGCGTTTCCTTACTGTGTAGAAGTACTGGCCCCACCCTTTGGTTCTCTGCCAATCTGCTACATAATGTAATGTTGTGGAACATTATTATTCTTTATTTCTTAACATTTTTTTATTTTAAAATAATTTAAACTGCACAGATGTGCAGTTTGTTTAAAATGGCCAATGCTTTGGAAATGCATGACATAATTAGATTTCATGATGCACAAAGCCAAATCTCAGAGCTTGTGCAAAATGAGCTATCAATTCACTAGGTAAGACCCTAAATTTTCATATAGGATCATTTGGACAATTTTGCTGCAGGTAAAATGCATTCTATAGTCCACTGTCAGCCATTGTTTTGGATAGTATTTATTTTTCTCTACAAGTATAGTCAATAGTTTTCTATTATTTTAAAGGTTTGTAACATTTAAGGGTGACCAAATGCAAAGTAAAATTTCATTTTCGGGTGAACTGTCTCGTTTAACATGGGAGAAGTGCAAAACATACATTATTGGCTAGAACAGGGGTCTCAAACTCAATTTACCTGGGGGCCGCAGGAGGCAAAGTCTGGGTGAGGCTGGGCCGCATAAGGGATTTCACAAAAAAAAGTCCTCAAATGTCATTATTAACAGTTTTAATTATTTCTTCTGAACATGAAGTGTCCTGAACATTAACAGAACATTAAGTGAAGATTATGAACAGTTCTTCTGAACATGGCATCTTTTGCCTACTTCTTGCTGCCAGAGACTTGACAGCGCTTCTTCTCACAAATCTGAACCACATTTGGCTTTAGAGCGGAAGCAGTTGAGACCCTCAGTATGGCTTGAAGATGATCATCAAGTCTAGACCTGTACTTTGACTTATTGAAGTTCAAGGTGGAGAATAACTTCTCACACAAATATGTGCTCCCAAAAAGGCCAAGTCCTAGGGAAAAAAGTGGGGGAACTCACTCAAAACTTCCATTCCCTCATCCAAAAAAAAGGCGTATATATGTATAAATAAAACACCCCCACCCCACTCCAGTCACATCAGTCTGTACCAGTCTGTATCTACCTATAATATATATATGCAGGCTGTAGCTAAGTGGCAGGCAGGGGCGGGAACAGCTTACCTTGGTTCTTCCCGCCCGTCACAGCGTCTAACAAAGGGGCGGGGTGCGTGGTGACGTCACCGGCATCCCCGCTCCTTTGTTTACACGGCGGGCGGGGAATGCCAGTGACCGCTGTGTACTGATAGAATCAGCGGACCAGGAAGCGCTCGCTCTCCCCGCTCCGTTGATTCTGTCAGTGTACAGCGGTCGGCGCGGGCCACAAAATATTGCACTGAGGGCCGCAAATGGCCCGCGGGCCGCGAGTTTGAGACCCCTGGGCTAGAACATTGTAGTATTTTTTAAATGGAAATGTGTGATAGCTAATCTTACTTTGAATTTGTTTACAGATGCAGATCTTTGTCAAAACCCTTACTGGTAAGACCATCACCCTCGAGGTAGAGCCAAGTGACACCATTGAGAACGTCAAGGCCAAAATCCAGGACAAAGAAGGCATTCCCCCTGACCAGCAGAGGTTGATCTTTGCTGGCAAACAGCTAGAAGATGGCCGCACCCTGTCCGACTACAACATCCAGAAAGAGTCCACCTTGCATCTGGTGCTGCGTCTTAGAGGAGGCATGCAGATCTTTGTAAAAACCTTGACAGGAAAGACCATAACCCTCGAGGTAGAGCCAAGCGACACCATTGAGAATGTCAAGGCCAAAATCCAAGACAAAGAAGGCATTCCCCCTGACCAGCAGAGGTTGATCTTTGCTGGCAAACAGCTAGAAGATGGCCGCACCCTGTCCGACTACAACATCCAGAAAGAGTCCACCTTGCATCTGGTGCTGCGTCTTAGAGGAGGCATGCAGATCTTTGTAAAAACCTTGACAGGAAAGACCATCACCCTCGAGGTAGAGCCAAGCGACACCATTGAGAATGTCAAGGCCAAAATCCAAGACAAAGAAGGCATTCCCCCTGACCAGCAGAGGTTAATCTTTGCTGGCAAACAGCTAGAAGATGGCCGCACCCTGTCTGACTACAACATCCAGAAAGAGTCCACCTTGCATCTGGTGTTGCGTCTCAGGGGAGGGATGCAGATCTTCGTTAAGACCTTGACAGGAAAGACCATCACCCTCGAGGTAGAGCCAAGTGACACCATTGAGAACGTCAAGGCCAAAATCCAAGACAAAGAAGGCATTCCCCCTGACCAGCAGAGGTTGATCTTTGCCGGCAAACAGCTAGAAGATGGCCGCACCCTGTCTGACTACAACATCCAGAAAGAGTCCACCTTGCATCTGGTGCTGCGTCTCAGGGGAGGCATGCAGATCTTCGTTAAGACCTTGACAGGAAAGACCATAACTCTCGAGGTAGAGCCAAGCGACACCATTGAGAACGTCAAGGCCAAAATCCAAGACAAAGAAGGCATTCCCCCTGACCAGCAGAGATTGATTTTTGCTGGCAAACAGCTAGAAGATGGACGCACCCTGTCCGACTACAACATCCAGAAAGAGTCCACCTTGCATCTGGTGTTGCGTCTCAGGGGAGGCATGCAGATCTTTGTAAAAACCTTGACAGGAAAGACCATCACCCTCGAGGTAGAGCCAAGCGACACCATTGAGAATGTCAAGGCCAAAATCCAAGACAAAGAAGGCATTCCCCCTGACCAGCAGAGGTTGATCTTTGCCGGCAAACAGCTAGAAGATGGCCGCACCCTGTCTGACTACAACATCCAGAAAGAGTCCACCTTGCATCTGGTGCTGCGTCTCAGGGGAGGCATGCAGATCTTCGTTAAGACCTTGACAGGAAAGACCATAACTCTCGAGGTAGAGCCAAGTGACACCATTGAGAACGTCAAGGCCAAAATCCAGGACAAAGAAGGCATTCCCCCTGACCAGCAGAGGTTGATCTTTGCTGGAAAACAGCTAGAAGATGGACGCACCCTGTCCGACTACAACATCCAGAAAGAGTCCACCTTGCATCTGGTGTTGCGTCTCAGGGGAGGCATGCAGATTTTTGTTAAAACCTTGACAGGAAAGACCATCACCCTCGAGGTAGAGCCAAGTGACACCATTGAGAACGTCAAGGCCAAAATCCAAGACAAAGAAGGCATTCCCCCTGACCAGCAGAGGTTGATCTTTGCTGGTAAACAGCTAGAAGATGGCCGAACCCTGTCTGACTACAACATCCAGAAAGAGTCTACTTTGCACCTTGTGCTGCGTCTCCGAGGAGGCTCAGATTAGAACCGACAGTCTTAGGGATGGACATTAAATTCTCAGTATCCCCTGCTTATGCACTCACCACTTTTTCCCATTATTTTATTCATGTTGTGTTGCTAAATTCAACTACATTCGTATTACCATGTTGTTTCATTTGTTTTTTTTTTATCTCAGCTGTCAAAATAAAAGCATTGAAATACAACATTGTTCTATTTTTCATTGTGGTTTTGCATGCCCGGTAAATAAAAAAACAAGGTAATAAAAATAAGATGCGAAATGAGAAGTATCTCATTATGCTGTAAGAAGCATAATTAGAATATGCAAGTAGCTTTCCAAATTTTAGGTGTCTTGTCTTTCTGGGCTTTTAAAGTCTTTATTCATGTATATTTATAGATGGGAATTTTTCTGCTTACTGCTTTAAAATGTTATAGCAGCTGCTGAACTTTAGTGGTTCTCTTTATTGTGTTGTATGAACACAGGAAATGGCTAAAAATCGCTAACACTTGATGGCAATGAATTCTGTTGTTTTTAGTAAACTAAGGTTTTAACAGGTTTGCACAAGTGCTTATGCAATTAGTTTATTTACTTAATTGCTAATTTTGCAGTTACTGTAAAGTGAAGAACAAATTGGGAAATGGTCATTAACCAATGGAAAACTGTTATATAGCATTATTGAGGTTTTCAAACCATCATGTTAAAGATTGTTGTTGACTCGTTTCAGTTTCTAATGAAAAATCTTATCAAAATTATCTTTTCGTTGAACGTGTTGCTTTACATTCATTCTGTGCTTTCTTGCAAATGTAGGTCTCCTCAGCTATTTTCATAAAATAAATTCTAAAAATAAATGCGTATCCGGAAAGGTCACGAGAAACGTGCAACCACTGAACATATGGTAAAACACTTTGCAGTAGGCTTATATATATATATATATATATATATATATATATATATATATATATATATATATATATATATATATACATATATTTACACTTTTTGAGCTATTATACTTTATTATTCTAATGTTAATTCATTAAGTATTTATTCATATTCCGTATAGGCTACATAAGCCTATTATTGTTTAATACTAATTTATATAATTTAAAATGCCAACATGTGTATTATTCCTTATGAAAACAAAGGTCTATTATTTATTATTAATTCATATAATTTGAAATACAGATATATCATTAGTTTAGATTGACAAAGTCATGAAGCTAGATTAACCTGCTGTAAAAACATTGTTTAAAAATGGCTCTCCTGTTTCTACCGCGTAATTTCTCCCTGTAAATTTGCTTCGGGCGCGTATAAGCCCTTATTTAAGCTACTGCTCGCAAAAGATCAATGATAAGAATATTGACAAAATAAAGAAAGAGTTCCGGAACAAAAGCAGAAAGCGGAGAAATTAAATGGTTTTGCAGACAGGGGAAGACCAAGCTGCAGCACCACCGGCGCAGAGTAGTTGACAGCTGCTTCCAGGCTGTCATTGACACAGGAGCATGGCTCAGACCTGGGGTAACTTTTTCTTCTCTCTACTCGATTACAAGACTGAGAAATTTGTCATCGCTAAAAACAAAAAGGTCGGAGTTCTGTTTAGACTCTTTCAGCTGACGGTGATCGGATATCTGATCGGGTAGGTGCCTTGTGCTTCTCTGAATCTAGACGTTAAGGTGAACGAAAGGTATCTGTCGGGGGTTTTAAAAGCTGAAATCTTTAAAAGTGAAGTCACAAATGTGCACTGAATGTAGACTATTGCGTTCAAAAGGGTCGCAGAATATGAATTTCAACAAACCGAATGTAAACCGACAGTGAACTGTTTATTAACTGACAGCACCGAGCCTGTCATGTTATTTATATCAAGGGAAAGACTAAAACCATTGCGGTGTCCCTGCAAGTTTGACCTGCTCGTTCTTGTTAAGTTTTGCATATTGGGAAAAAGATGTTCTTATTTAGACTATTAATTGCTAGTAGATGCAGATAAGCAGAGTTAGGTGAAATGTTTTTTTGCTTCAGCTTATTTTTTTTTCCACATGGTGTTTTGAGTTTATATACACGACGTTCCGTAAAAGGTGCTGAAATGACCTGAATGACGTGCTGTGGCCAAATGCTACACACGAAAGCACCAGCCTGCATTCATAAATAGGTACCCTCCAATTTGCTTAATTCTTTACAATATACAACCTTAGTTCCTGTGAGCGTGTTGCTATGTTATAACGTTCCTCATGGCCATGTATGTCACACAGAATACTGTCTCTTGCACCCTCAATAAGCATGATTTATTAAGCATGATTACGTTTTTCATCTCTCTTTTTACTGTATTCTGTTGACATCTTAAAGGTGGGTTTTCATTTGGAAGAAAGGATACCAGGAGACTGAGGAAGCCATCCAAAGTTCTGTGATCACCAAACTTAAGGGTGTGGATCTCACCAACAGCTCTCAGTTTGGTTTGCAGCTATGGGGCGCAGAGGACTATGTAATTCCTCCACAAGTAAATACATCCCTCTGTATTCTCTAAGAAATGTATTTGAAAAAAGGCTTGAGCTAGTTTAAGGACATACAGACATGCACATCTTTTGCTGAACACTGATCTGTTTGTCATATCATGGGGAGCGTGAGGCACATGTAACGTGGGGCAAAATGTAACCTCAAGTTTTAAGGTATTTGCTCAAGATTAACCATTGAAAGCTTGAAAAGGTTTTCCCCACAGTGTTGGCAGATGTCTTTTTTTGCCTATTATTGAAAACGTTTGGTGAAATTTGAATGAGAAACACAGAAGAAACCATTTTTTCAACATACAAGTATTTTTTTATACTCTGTGAAAGTATGTTAATAAAGTCTTATATTGTTGAAAATAAAACATGGACCCATTTTGAAAGATGTAAAACACACAGTGACCGCTAGACAGTTTTGAGGGAAACACGACACAGCAGGATTAGTTGTAACAGGGTGTTACTAAACACTGTTGGACACCAATTAAACTAACAAAATCATTGTTGAATTTTGATAACTTTTTATACAATTTTTTTTTTAATGGAAAATATTTTAATAGAAAAAATAAATTGTAATAATGTAATAATGCAAATAAATGCACTGTATAAAAATGAAAAAGTCCAGTTGTGTAGACTAGCAAGTAAACATGCTGTGCAATGTAGAAAGAGAGTTAAGTACAGGGAAAATATAGTGTTTAAAGTAAACTGAATTTAAATTAATGGTGTGAAATCTGTCTTTATAAGCATGTGTTTCATCTAACCCTCTGTCAGTTACAACTTGCCCCGCAGGTCGGGTAAATAGTAACATTTTTACTCCTGGCAATTTTGGCAATACTGCATAGGTCCAGTGATCATACTTTCAGTGCTCATATGTAGGAGAGGCTAAAAAGTATGATTTGTCTAACCCCATTACTTTGTTCATTATTTGGCCACAACCAAAAAGTGTTACTCTGTTTTCTGCTCTTCCCTACTATCTATTTCCATGTATTTATGTTTACATTATTAATGATTGTTTAAAAGAACAGCTGAATGTCTTAACTATATTTATGCTTCTGAATAGCTGTTAAATAGATATTCAAATATGTTTTTAAAATCTTTAATGTTTGGAGTTTCAACCATTTAGAAAAATAACAATCAGTCACACGCCCTTTCCTTTAAGCACACTTACAGTTGAAGTCAGAATTAATTAGACCCCCAGAATTATTAGCCCCTCTGTTCATTTTTTCCCCCAATTTCTGTTTAAAAGAGTGCAGATTTTTCAACCATTTCTAAACATAATAGTTTTAATAACTCATTTCTAATAACTGATTTATTTTATCTTTGCCATGATGACAGTAAATAATATTTGACTAGATGTTTTTGAAGACACTTCTATACAACTTAAAGTGACATTTAAAGGCTTAACTAGGTTAATTAGGTTAACTAGGCAGGTTAGGGTAATAGGGAAGTTATTGTATATCAATGGTTTGTTCTGTAGACTATCAGAAAAAATCTAGCTTAAAGGGGCTAATAATATTGACCTAAATATGTATTTGAAAAAAATTAAAACTGCTTTTATTTTAGCCGAAATAAAACATGTAAGACTTTCTCTAGAAGAAAAAATATTATCAGACATACTGTGAAAATGTCCTTGCTCTGTTAAACATCATTTGGGAAATAATCGAAAAAATAAAATTAAATTAAAGGTGGAGCTAATAATTCTGACTTCAACTGTATGAATTTTCGCAAAACTGTGTTTTATAGGAACATTTTGAGTCATTCTTTGTTCATCATATTCATTATTTGCATTGAAGCTTTGACCACAAAAGATGCTGGTATGAGCTGGATTGAATATACCACAGGATGTTCTCTGTTAGACTCATTTTTATAAGAGCTTATCAAATAAACATAGAAGATACAACAATTTACAAGAGCCTTACGTTGATATGTTGGTTATGTGAAGAAATGTTAAAGTTAGTGTCATATTAGACATAAAGTATCTGGATTTATAACTTAAGTGTGAAAATGTCTTTCATATATGTCCTTAACAGGGGGACAGAGTCTTCTTTGTAGTGACAAACTACCTAGTGACACCAAACCAAAGATTAGGTTACTGTCCTGAGGTAAGAGTCAGGTAGTTGTTTTTAATTTCATTTGATTGTATTTATATCCTACACAAATTATGCACTCAACACATTAATAGGAAAGATAAGCTAGTCTTTTTATTAAAAGGTTTTATTAATTTATAAAATTGATTAATTTTGATGTCTGTGAATTTTAAAATCTTATATATGTTTGTATGTTTATACTTATTTCAGAGTCCTAAAGTGCCAGACGGTTTTTGTACAAATGACAACGAATGTGTGGAAGGGGAATCTGTCTTAGCAGGACACGGTAAGCATGAAAAGATTTTGTTTCTACATCCATCAAGTTTAAGAAAGTGTAAGTGTTTTTCATAAAAAAAGGCCACATTGGTTTATTCTACTGCCCACTGGTATGTTTCAAATTCCTAGCCTTAAAGGGACTTCAGTGCACTGTTGTTTGTTCAGGAGTGAAGACAGGCCGCTGTCTGAATGACACAGGGACATGTGAGATTAATGCCTGGTGCCCTGTTGAGCATGGCCACGCACCAGTGTAAGAAAACTCTTATGTGCTTTCAGTGATCTGTGTTTATGCTTGCATGAAACATGTTGTACCTGTAACGTGTCTAATGTTACAACAGGGAGCCTATGCTGGCAAAGGCTGAAAACTTCACAGTCTATGTAAAGAACTTCATCAAGTTTCCAAAGTTCGGCTTCTTCAAGTAAGTCAGTCCTTGGGGCAACTCGTCTATGTGTATATTTTAGTATAAGACCCTACAGAATAAATGCTCTATCACTAAATAATACAGCTTTGGTGAAAATTCATTCAAAGATTCATTCATTTTCAGCTTAGTCCCTTTATTAATCCCGGGTCCCCACAGCGGAATGAACCACCAACTTATCCAGCACATTTTTTACGCAGCTGATGCCCTTCCAGCCGCAACCCATCTCTGGGAAACATCCACACATACACACATACACATACACTACAGACAATTTAGCTTACCCAATTCACCTGTACCACATCTTTGGACTGTGGGGGAAACCAGAGCACCCGGAGGAAACCCACGAGGACGCAGGGAGAACATGCAAACTCCACACAGAAACACCAACTGAGCAGTGGTTCGAACCAGCGACCCAGCGACCTTTTTGCTGTGAGGCGACAGCACTACCTACTGCGCCACTGCTTCGCCCTTGGTGAAAATTACTTAGAGAAATTGGTTCTGCATTGATTTTTAAAAGGGTGGTACAGTGGTTAGCACTGTCGCCTTACAGCTGGAAGGTTGCTGGTTCGAGTCCTGGCTGGACCAGTTTGCATTTCTGTGTGGAATTTGCATGTTCTGGGTGCTCTGGTTTCCCCCACAGTTCAAAGACATGCACTATTGGTGAATTGAATGTACTAAATTGCCCGTATTGAATGAGTGTGTACAGGTGTTTCCCAGTACTGGGTTGCGACTGTAAACATTTGTTGCATTAAACATATGCTGGAATAGTTGGCGGTTCATTCCGCTGTGGCAACATCTGACATAGAGACTAAGCGGAAGGAAAATGAATGAAATGAATGATTTTCTAAAAGCAGTGCTGTTTGCTTTTGAATCAGATCTGAGCTTTGGTTTTAACTTATTTTTTCATTTAACAATGTTTTTAGTTGTAATATTCTAGATAAGTGCATAATGTCCAATTAATTAACACAACTGATGTTTTATTATTGTTTTTATCTTTGGTTTGATGCATCCCTTCATGCTGTTTTTCTGAGGAGTTACATATATGTTATTAATTATAGGATTTCTGAGGATTATTGGTTTACATCACTAATATTTGAACAAGTTTATCCCAAATAAGGTCTCCAAATGATTGGTGGGATACAGACGCATCAGCTGCAGTGAGCAGCCAGCGAACTTCGAGTTAAACACGTTCAATTTCACTTTCTCTGTGGTGTCATATATTTACTTTTATACTCTTATGGACCTCTTCTTTTGCACATTGGGCACAATACACAGGCTCGTCCCACACTCGGAGTAGCTGTCACAGGATTGGTACCTCATAATGGAACTATTTGTATTACCCCATTTGATACCTCAAACAGCAGTATTTAAAAAAAAATACAAAGCGTACCTTTTAAAATGTTTAGGTAGGCCTTCTAATATGTATCTTTGAGTTACTATGTGAACCTTAGCGACAAATGTGTACCTTTTGAAAACCACCCCATGACAGCTATTCTGAGAGGATGTGATTAACATGCCAAGTGTGCCCAATGTGTAAAAGAAGAGGTCTAAGATTATATTCATATATGGTGCTGCAGAGAAAGTGAAAGTGAACTCATTAAGTAAAGTTTCACAAACTAATTTCGAGAGGAGCACGTGATATGACTGATCATGGCTGGTCTCCAATCCGTAATCATTCATTCATTCATTCATTTTCAGCTTAGTCCCTTTATTAATCCGGGGTCACCACAGCGGAATTAACCGCCAACTAATCCAGCACATTTTTACACAGCGAATGCCCTTCCAGCTGCAACCCATCTCTGGGAAACATCCACACACACTCATTCACACTCACATACGGACAATTTAGCCTACCCAATTCACCTGTACCGCATGTCTTTGGACTGTGGGGGAAACCGGAGAACCCGGAGGAAACCCACACGAACGCAGGGAGAACATGCAAACTCCACACAAATATGCCAACTGAGCCAAGGTTCGAACCAGCGACCTTCTTGCTGTGAGGCGACAGCACTACCTACTGTGCCACTGCATTGCCGCATTCGTAATCATTAGTAAACTAATTGGATTAATCCAAACTCATTAAAATAGCTTGTCTAGAATTACTCCCTTATCTTCATTTTGCGAAGAATCCCCTCATCCACCCCATCTCCCTCCTTTCCTCCATTACCAGGGGGAGCTCTCAAGAACTACCTAATCTCATACCCCCTTACATGCTCATCAACCCGGCAGGGGCCCTGGGCTCAATTATCACCGAGCTTAGGGTTCTCTCCCAGGACAGCATGCCAAACCTGCTAATATTATCAAGCAATATCTAAATGCAAACTCTTGAAAACTCAGCTCACTGGCCTCTGACTAAACTGAAGCATCGATAACCCACCAGTTTGTTTAAGGGCCATTTGAAGACTTTATTTGTGCCCAACCTGCTTAAAATGTCAAAGATATAAAGCAGCAGTCAATAATTAATTTACATAAATCAATCATTGAATTCCTCTTGTAATTCTACTGCATTAGGAAGTACACAAGCACAGTTTGAAAGAGGTCTCTGATGGAAAAGACTATAACCATTTGAGCACTTTATTTGTAATAAACATTCTTAAAATGTCTATCATAAGAAAATATCCATAACATTATTTATAGTTATGAAAGAATGCATTACTCTGCAGAAAGAGTGAAAAAATGGGAACATTTAGGGACAGTTTAACCATTTTAAGATTGAACCTTAATGGTTTTTAGATCATGCACATCTGTGAATGTCACTAACCTGCAATAGTATTTTAAAGCTTTTCAAAAAGATCTTCTGGAGTAAAGTACTTTGCATCTTATTTCCTTTGCAAAACACCATCAGAGTTTAAGGTGGAGCAACAATAACATGCATACAAATCTCATTGCCACCAGGATACTGCTGCTAATGCCCTTTTTCATAAAAACTGTAGATCATATCTGGCAATTGTATCTTGTTCATTGAAAAGACTGCCTGAATAACTGGAAAGAACGATGTAGCTTTAGTCTTAACTCATCGGTAGGGCCAGACTGAATCTGCTGACGTTTTTTGCTATTTCTGCGCAGAATTTTGGTAAAAATCTGCGGATTTCTGCGAAATTATTTTGGGAGTATCCAGCGGAGTATCATAACTAAAACCTTAATATATTAAATAAAAAGTAATAAATTATTGAATAAAAACTGAATGAATTCAGATGTACACATTTACTCAAGTAAATAAACAGAATTAATAATGGGCTAAAAATCTGCAGAAATCTGCGGAATTTTGCGGAAAATTTGCGAAAAATCTGCGAAATTCTGCGCGCGCAGATTCCGTGTGGGCCTACTCATAGGCTACATTCACACTGCGAGGCTTCTGCTCAAATCAGATTTATTTCTCAAATCTGATCTTTATTGCATAGCTGTTCACACAGTTGTTTCAAATATGGCCAATATCAAATTTCCTGAGTGAAAAAAGTACAGCTATAGACAGACATAAAACGTCTGATTATGTACAAAAAGTGCATACTGATATGAAGCACATTATCAGTTTATGTTTAATTATTGCCAATTTCAAAGATAGAATAACGTTTGTCAATTCAAACCATTATAAAAATTATAAGAATTCCTGCAAAACCGTTCACACGGTGGCCACATTGTAAGACATTAGGCTACATTCACACTGCAGGCAAATGTGTCCAAAGTCAGTATTTTTTGCTCACATGTAACTCAGATCTGATTCTATCATGATAATGTGAACAGCCCAAACCGATTTGTGCCACTTTCATATGTGCTATTAAGTCTGATACTGATCTGATGTTTTGCAATGTGACTGCAGTGTAAACGGTTATGCTTTATCCGCTGCGTAAAGCATATGCTGAATAAGTTGGCGGTTCATTCTGCTGTGGCGACCCCAGATTAATAAAGGGACTAAGCCGAAAAGAAAATGAATGAATGAATGAATTTTCAAATGTGCTGGAAGCCAGAGTGACTTTTTTATTGCCAGAAACATTAAACAAGCAAAATATTCCAAAAAATGATAATCTAAATGCAATCATTTGCCGGCCCTCAAGTGATTTGAACTTTTCTAAAATTATTTTTTTTGTTAAACACAAATAAATTCATTTTAAAGAAACTGGTATCCATTCACTTCCATGTTTGGAAAAACAAATACTATTCATATCAATGGTTAAGGGTATCTAAAATGTTTACATTTTTAACAGAAGAAAGAAACTGACTGAAGGTTGAGTAAATTATGACAGAATTATCAGTTTTATTGAATAACTCTTTAAGTGAGTGAGGGCGGCACATGACTATTTGCACAGCATATATCACTTGCATTCATTTGTTTAGGTGTTATATATTTATAACAGTTATATATTTATATATATATATATATATATATATATATATATATATATATATATATATATATATATATATATATATATATATATATATATTTATTTATTTATATATTTATAACAGTTATATATATATAGTTATATATTTATTTATAACAAATATTGTTAATCGGGAAAGCTACTCATATAACCCTTAGTTATATGTTTTTGTCTTATATTCAGTTTTTTTCTGAATCTGTAAACTGTAAGTTGCTGCAGATTTTATTTGATGTACTTTCATCTGAAACAGAATATCGAGTTGGGAGTTTTGTTTTTGTGCTCCTGCTTTCATTTTTAATTTGAAGCATACTAATAATGCTTAGAGAGACTATGCATATTTTTGCCATTGCTGTCAAACTAAAAAAGCAAAATTTTTTTTTTAAACATTAGAAAATTTGATTTTATTAGATTTGAAGGATTTGTTATGGAATGAGAGGGACAAATATATATATATTGAGATAGATATTGATAGTAGGGCTGCACAATATATTGTTTAGCATCGATATGGCAGTGTGATCATTCACAATAGTCACATCGCACGACCCTCAATATCAAGTTCAGCTTCAGTTTATTCATCCCTCAAGAAATTTGAGTGAAATTATTGTTGACTAGGAACCATATTGTTAAGTGTTTGTAAAGTTTAATCTTAATAGAGTGCTTGTTTGCTTTGTTTTTAAGGCCTTTAATTTTTTTACAAGAAATTTTAATAAAGAAAATCCATTGCATTTCACATGCAATGCAGTGAAGACTATGCACTTTCATTTGCTGAAAATTGATTATTCAACTTATACTTAAATACAGTTAGATACACCAAAAAATTTAAATAAATGTATGCATATTATTTGGGCTATGAAGTCATCCTTATCAATATCCAATTATGTGTTCTTTACAAATTGAGCTATTCAAGTCATCTGGTGAAATGATTGCATTCGTATTGCAATAAATATCACAGAAATACAAAATATCGCTAAGTAGTATTTTTTCAATATCGTGCCACTATAGCTGATACCTTATTTGACTATTTTTTATTTCCTTTATTTAGCCAAGAGATCACATTGAGGCAGTAGTGTTTCTTCTTCCAGTTACACCTGATCAAGATGGCAGGCCGCACATAAAGTTTCACATAAAATCACTAAAGCAATACCACAAAATTACAAAATCACCATTTTTAAAAATATCAGATCATTAAAAACATGTTCAAGTATCCTTTAAGATGCTGTACAGAAGATGTTTAAAAGTACTCAGAGTCGGAAGTGTTAGGTTTGAGCTGATTTTGCATTCCAAGCCCTGGGAGCATAGGGAAATAGCACATTTGCCAAGTTCTGACAATACCCTTGGGGCTGTTAAACGAATACAGGAACCAGATCTAGTGTGTTGGTTATTTATGTGAAATGTTAACAAATTAGAAAGATATGATGGTAATTTAACTAAGAGAGCATTTAAAATAAACAAGATGCAATTTTCTTCTTTGATAAAAAGATATCCAGTCTAAGGAATCATACAAAATACAGTGATGCGTCCGTGAGTCTGCGCCTGTGACGAAGCGTATTGCTGCATGATAAACACAATCTAGTTTTCTGAGTAGCGGCTGAATGCATATAAAGATAACAATATTTAACGATTGAATTATATGCGTGATTGGTCTGTGCTTTTATCTCTCAAGAATGCAATTGTGACTTGTTGTGACTTATGTTATGGATAATATATAAAAAAAGCACAATACTTTTAAATTAGCACATTGCCCAGTCCAAACTGAGCACTACGATGCTGTCTTGTTTTTTCTTTTTAATTCAATTTACAATTCAGTTCAGTTGATTTTTACTTCTATAGCACTTTTACTATGTAGATTGTGTCAAAGCAGCTTACATAGAAGTTATAATACATTGAAACTTTGTCAGAGTTTAGTTCAGTTCAGTGTGGTTTAAATTTCACTGCTGAAAGTTCAAACACTGAAGAGCAAATTCGTCCACGCACAGCTCCACAAGACCCAAAGCAAGCCAGTGGAGAGGAACAAACTTCACCAATTAATGAAAGTGAAGGTAAAAAAACTTGAGAGAAACCAGGCTCATATGGGCATGACCATTTCTCCTCTGGAGAGAGGAGATATATATTAAGAGATATAGAGTAATTCCCCATTGACCCATTTAAACCTGATGCTATATAAAACATTTGAAAGAGTAGACCTGCTTGCAGACTGTAAAGTGTTATGTTTGGATACTGATGGCACAGCACAAGCTGCTCTAAATATCTGACGCTTACTCATCTCTATTTATACCGACACACAACATGCGCTGCGTACACTGAGACTTACAGCACGGTGACAGTTGTTCCTCTATACATGATCTTATGATGCTTCATGATCTCCACAATGTCATCACATAGTATATCGACAAATTCTATGAGCTCCTACACATAATCCTTCTGCCACTTTTCTTTCTCCCCCTTGAAGATCAAATGTCCTGCCTATCACCAACAGCACATATCTGAAGACATGCCGATACGACAAGGACCATCATCCCTACTGTCCCATCTTTCTTGTGGGAGATGTAATTAACTGGACTGGATACACTTTCCAGGATTTGGCAACAAGGGCAAGTTGATAAAATTACATGACAAGTTAAAACAGACAAGTTTTCACCATGGTAAACACACTGGCAGATGATGTTCAAGAAGTAGCTGTGTATTAACAAACGTAAAAATACATTTAAAGTGTGCCTTTTTGTAAATTTGATCATAATGTTGATCCAGGCACCTTCAAATATTTAGACAAGTTAGCCACATTTAAATATCAGTTACAAATGGGATATCTCTCTCTCTTTCTCTCTCAAGTTTAAAGTTCAAGTTTCTTTATTGGCATGGCCTTTAGTACAGTATTGCCAAAGCATTTTTAATATTGTCACCTTAGAATTATAAGGTTCTATCTGACATTTTTGTCAAAATTGAGTTATTGACAAATTCTTATTAATTGACAACTTATTTACATTTTGTGATGTTTTTTTGTTTTATAAGTTGTTTACATTTTAAGACTTTTTATAAAAAAAGAAAACAAATGTTCCACATATACTTTTTGCTATGGAATGCAAAAACTTTGAAGCTCAATATCTCAAAATCATTCAGGACGCAGATAGAACCTTATAATTCCAAGGTGACGATATGTATAAGATATGTAATATATTAACATCATTAAAATAAAAAAATATAGAGTTAATAAGCAATAAATGACAAAGAAAACGAAAAAAAAAACAATACATTTGATAATTATAACAATTACAATAATAAGAATTATAATAATAATATTAATAATAATAATAATAATAATAATAAAAGAAAGTTTGAATTATTTAAATAAGACACATACATTAACTGTTTCTTATGGTGTGTAGGGCAGGGGTCACCAACATGGTGATAAAAATAGCTCACCATTGCACCACATACCAGTACGCTGAATCTAGTATTTTTTGAAGCTATTCTTTTTAAATCACACCTGCATTGGTGTAAAATTTGTTAATGACATTAAGTTTTATATATATTTATTTAAGTTTTATATATATATATATATATAAACTAAAACTATTTCAGACAAATAAAGTGTTGCATATTGATATTTCTGTTTCTTACCTTGTTAAATCATTGTTGAGAACTATTGTGAGAAATCATTAACATGATCAGTGTCTTCACATAGATGAATATCATCAATCATTAATAATAACAACATATAATTAAAAGTAAATTGAGAAAAATTGTTATTTAAGAAGTATGTATCAAACTGGTAGCCCTTCACAATAATTGGTACCCAAGAAGTAGCTCTCAGTTTCAAAAGGGTTGGTGACCCCTGGTGTAGGGTGTATGCATATTTTGCAGCTAGTTTAGACATCAGTTCTCCGAGTACATGGTAAAGTTTTTCTGAGTCATTCATTCCTTCATTTTCATTTTGGCTTAGTCTCTTTACCAATCCGGGGTCGCCACAACGCAATAAACCGCCAATTTATCCAGCATATGTTTTGCGCAGCGGATGCCCTTCCAGTCACAACCCATCACCTGTACCACATGTCTTTGGACTGTGAGGGAAACAGGAGCACCTGGAGGAAACCCATGCAAACACAGAAAGAACAAGTAAACTCCACACAGAAAGGTATCCGCTGCGTAAAACATATGCTGGATAAGATAGCGGTTCAATCCGATGTGGCGACCCCGGATTAATAAAGGGACTAAGCCGAAAAGAAAATGAATGAATGAATGTTTTATCAATATGTTTGTGAACGTTTTGTTTGGGGACGGGTTGATGCAGCCAGATGCAGCCAGAACTGAACAGCTCATTTCTAGTCTCCACATTAGGCGGGTATAAACCCAGTTCAGCCTTACAGGCAATGTTAGAGGTGTTTCTGTGGATATGTAATATGTTTTTAGCAAATTCCTATTCTCTCTCTCTCTCTCTCTCTCTCTCTCTCTCTCTCTCTCTCTCTCTCTCTCTCTCTAGCGCTCTCTCACACCTAAAGGCTTCGGATAAAAAACTCTGCTGATAATCAGTTCAAGCATTGGCTGAATTGTTGTTGTTAATGCTGTTTGTTGTTGTTGATTAAAGGACATTTTTTCCAAATTTTAAGACCTGCCAAAGATCAGATACTTTTTAATGTTTTGATATAGAAATTTTGTGTATATATCACAAAATTATTTATGTATTTTTATATCAGAACATAAATTGGAAGAATAATGGGAAGAATCAGTTAGAATTGCTTGAAAAATATAAACCTTTGTATGGCAAAGTCAACTGACACTAATAATTTCACTATTTATTTATACATTAAACATAACCATATTTTAAACTTGATATATTAACTAGATTGATGAATTCTACAAGTGCAATTGCATATCACAGTGCCTCGTGTATTGACTTGGGTGATTTTAACCCTTCTGTCGTGTTCACATCTCACCTCTTACTCCAGTGTTCCCTGTCAAAATTGACCCGTCTGTTTTAACTGCTCTTATATTAGCACAAAAAAAAACATTTTTAACCACCAAATTTTTATTTAACATTCTTTAGCTGTGAACAATGTCTCAAAGTGGTGTTTAACATGGGTTTATAGAATTAGACATAACATAACTGCAGTGAAAATACAAATTGGCACTGAAAATGTATTACAAAATGAACAATAGATCATCAAAATAGAAATCAAAATACTTTGTTTCAATAGACAGCTCACTAAAATAACTATCTCAGAGTCTGAAATTTGAATCCATCTGAATGATTTATCAACCAGCCAAGCACAAACAAAGCGATATCTTTTCCTGTGTACTTAGTGCTTGAATTTTCATTCAGTCCTTCAATTAGACTATATTTGTGTAATAAGATAGAAAAATAGTGAATGAGGGTATAGACGGTAAATATGGAAACAGAACTAGCAATAGTTATACTTTGGTCATTTTTGAGCGAGATGCTAATGGTCTAATCCAGAGGTGCCCAAACTTGGTCCTGGAGGGCCGGTGTCTTACATATTTTAGTTCCAACCCCAATTAAACACACCTGAAACAGGGTGCCACATCTCCTTGTAAAACCTTACATTTTCATGCAAAACGTAAAATAGTTACGTTTCCTCATGAGATCAGGCTAGAAGATCGGCACATAAGCACAGAAAAGAGATGTGTACCTGCACAAGACATTGTTCAGTCTGAAATGTGTGAGTGTGTGTGTGAGCGAGTGAGTTGGAGTGGTGTGTATGGGGATGTTTTCTGTCTGATGGATGAATATAGTCTACCATTCATTTCCTAAGGCGGTCACTTGGAACACCACATGTGTAACAAGGTTAATTAAAATACTCCTACTTTAATGAAAGGGCTGATCATCACTTTTATATCTTCAAGTGCACAGTGTGTAGAATATCATAAGGCCTTGAGACAATCAGATGTAAAGCACAATATTTATGAGTTGTAAATCGGTCAGATTTGACCCGAACACAACTGGAAGGTTAATAAGATATTGCATGTTTCCTTCTTTTATACTCACAGGGTGGTTCGATTGGAATTGGAATTGAGTGGAATTGTGATTTGGATAAAGATGAATCTCACTGTAACCCTGAATACAGTTTCACACGCTTAGATTCCTCTGAAAACTCACAGCACTCGGTCACCTCAGGCTACAACTTCAGGTACTGCTCTAATTGATTGATTTTAGCGTATATAACATTGTTTTGCAATTGATTTCACTGCTTTAATAACATTTCAACTTTTCAGCAAAATTCCATTGACTTAAATCAGAACACAAAATGATTGACTAATTTTTAATCACTTTATTTGTGTGGTATTACTCAGCAGGCACAAGACATCAACATGACGTTGTACACATTTTGATTGGAAATGAAAATCATGTTGACATCAGAAACCAAAGTCAGGCCAACGTCAATGTCCAACATCAGACAGACATTGCATTTTAGTTACATTCCAAACCAACCTAACAACAACAAATCATCCTAAAATGTCTTATGATGTTACAGTTTGACGTTATTTGGACTATACCAATATGATGTTCATCAGATGTTGGATTTTGGTTGGCATACCTGATCAATAAATGTTAGTTTTTGTCGTCAGTATTGTCGACATTGGTTTAAGATGTTGATTCTGTGTTGGATTTTGGTCTCTTTCCAACACAACCTAAAATCAACAACATATCAACGTCATTTCGCGTCATTATTGGACGTCAAAATAACATTGTCCTTAGATGCTGGTGACCTAAATCTAACTTAATAATAATGTCTAATGATGTTGTGTGTCTGCTTGGTTCAGTTAAATCACTTGCCTTTTCTTTTAAAGCAATTACTTTTGACAGGGCAAGCATACTTTGCTTTGTTGCATGCCCCATTGGTCGGTAATATACATATGCTAACACTGGCCAGTGCATTTCAATCCCTCAGCACAAGGCAACAGCCAGGAGAGAGAGAGCAGCAGATCTAACCTGCCAATGAGTGCATATAGCTGATGAATATTGTGAAAGTTATGTAAAAAAAACAAACAAATACATATGTAAATTTCTAGATGACTTACCAAGAAAATCCTATCTTTTCGTCTTGGTCGGCATCTCTTTGAAGCAGAATGCATAACCTAGTATACACATGTGTCATTGTCAAAAAAGATCTTTCATGCCTACTTGATTGGTAATCGGGGACTATGGGGGAAAGATTCATACTTTAGGAAAGTTTACCAGAGAACATCAGCAGGACTGATATTATTTTTGACTGAATTTTTAAAATTATTTTTGGTGAAATTGATTTTGTAAGGTCCAAGCAGTTAGTAAAACGACAGTGTCTACTGATGGAGGAAGGTTCACTGCGTGTTTGGTCTTTTCAGTGCACAATGGTGAATTTCTTTAAATTTAACTCATTTCTGACTCTAAATTTAGTGAGTTTTTATTTTTTTTAAATATTAATATGTTTATCCTCCTTTTATCTGACTCAAATCATAAAACATTGGCAAGCTGCTTGTAATATTTAATCTAGATAAATTGTTTTATTTAATCTTGTTGACATATATTACACTCGTTCATTCGGACTCCTATATTATCCTGAGTCTTGTATCGGCAGAGTATACAATTTCTTAAACACAAGCATGTCAGTCTTGGTCACTAAACAGAGAAGATTAACCACAATTATAAAAAGGCAGAACCCTACTTACTCAGTCTAGAATATTTGTTGTGTGGTCCCCATAGACACGCTATTAAATTGAAAAATAAAAGCTATTTAATCTATCATCATTACTACAGAATCAAGCAGACCAATTTACTTAAACTATTAGTAACATTAATCACCATATTATTTAAACAGTATTAAAAGTTTAGAGATAAAGGTTAACCCACATTTAGATTGGAGTCAATATTCTGTAGATCTAAATAGAAACTCATTATTAGCCTTTTACAATCTAAGTATCCTTGAATAAATGCCAATGTGTCAGTTGGAGCTATAAGAGCATTGTATAGCGAGCCACACTGCTCCGTCTATCATGTTTTTTCAAATCTTTCATACTTTAACCTATAGCCTTGAGAGAAACAGCGTCATAAAAAGGTGTTAATCATAATAATATAATATATAAGGTGTTTGTCATTATTCTGTTGTCGGGGGTGTTTAAATTTTGCTTTCGAATTCCATGCGTGTTCAAGAAACCACAGTAGAGGTTTTTCTTCAATGTCAAAAAACTATTTATTGGATACAAATGAATAATTCGATTTACAGAATTCTGTTATCCTCAATGCACTGCAGAAGTTGCATTAAGGAGGTGTGCAACAACTTTCATTTCCTGACTTCAACTTATATAGGCAGCTGATATTAACAGGTGAAGTTTAGTGAAATTCGTCACTTGTCAATCATTGTCCAGTCCTCAGTTGGCTGCACCCAAATCCTCTTTTTCTATGAACTCTCTAACAATAAAGCATAACACTTTCTGTGTTCAGTTTTAACACCTTTCTTCTGAAGGGAAGTTTCTGCAGAGCTGAGTTCAATTTAGGACCAACATTTATCTACTTCTGCAAAAATGCTAATTAGTATGCACAGCATCCCACACACAACAGCAGAAGTTCTGTTAATATATGACCCTTACATGACCAATACCAATAATTGTTTGATGAAAAGAAAAAGAGACTAAACTTATAAAAAATACATTCCTTTTTCCCAAGAGGGGTCAAAAGCTGAATGGAATGGAGTTTATTACTTTATGTATTAAAGATCAGCATAGTTTTTTTTTTATTTACACCCCACCAACCCTATTCTGACTGCCCCCTGCACCCACTGTCCTCTTTAATGAAATCTGAAATATGGTCACCACAGTTTTGGTTGATAGTTTCTTCTGGCTTACGTGTTTCTCTCATTTCTAGATTTGCTCGATACTACAATGATGCAGCAGGACAGACCTATCGGAATCTATTCAAAGTGTATGGCATTCGCTTTGATATACTAGTAAATGGAAAGGTAAGGGATAATACATTTTGTTCAAACTATTCTAGATTCCTGTCATTAAGGTCATGGTGAAATATAACAAATAAGCCTTTTCTCTTTTTCTAGGCTGGGAGATTCAGTATTATTCCTACTGTGATCAATATTGGCTCTGGACTTGCATTAATGGGCGCTGTGAGTTTAGAAGCTAGTTATAGTGTCACTAGTTGTCTCACAAATGTTATTTTGATATAAATAATTTACCTTTCATGATTGGCCTTTTTTGACAGGGGGTTTTTGCCTGTGACATGATTCTCCTCTACATGATGAGCAAGAGCTCCTTTTACCGAGAGACTAAATTTGAGGCAATCAAAAAGTAAGTTTGCTTACAGGTTTTATATGATGTATTGTGTCTAGTACTCACCCTCAAAACATTCAGTGGAACATTAAAGAAGATGTTTAGTGGACTCTGAGGTCCTTGATTAAAAAAATGCAAGTGATCAGCTACCACTTAACACTAGCAAAAAACGTATACATGCAAATTATTACCTGTCTGTCTCCTGATGATTCATTGAGGTCTACATTAGTACCTTTAATACACAGCCTCTGCTTATGGTCTTTAGCACATTCACAGCAGTGTGAACCACAAGCTTTCCGTCATATATTTATATGATGGAAAGCTTGTGGTTCACACTGCTGTGAATGTGCTAAAGACCATAAGCAGAGGTTTTGTAAGATAATAATGTGATTAGATAATATATATATACAGTTGAAGTCAGAATTATTAGCCCCCCTGAATCATTAGCCCCCCTGAATTATTCACCCCCCTGTTTATTTTTCCACAATTTCTGTTTAATGGAGAGCAGATTTTTTTCAACACATTTATAAACATAATAGTTTTAGTAACTCATTTCTAATAACTGATTTATTTTTATCTTTGCCATGATGACAGTAAATAATATTTGACTAGATATTTTTCAAGACACTTCTGTACAGCTTAAAGTGACATTTAAAGGCTTAACTAGGTTAATTAGGTTAACTAGGCAGGTTAAGGTAATTAGGCAAGTTATTGTATAACGATGGTTTGTTCTGTAGACTATTGAAAAAATATAGCTTAAAGGGGCTAATAATTTTGATCTTAAAATGGTTTTAAAAAATTAATAACTGCTTTTAATCTAGCCAAAATAAAACAAATAAGACTTTCCCCAGAAGAAAAATATTATCAGACATACTGTGAAAATTTCCTTGCCCTGTTAAAAATCATTTGGGAAAAAAAGAACACAAAATTCAAAGGGGCTAAAAATTCTGTCTTCAACTGTATAATCAAAACTGCACTAGTATCTAATTTAATCTTTTAATTCTGCTTGTACTTATTTTTTAGAAACTGTTTCATTCTTGTATTTTATTTAGTATTATTTTTATACATATATATTTCTTTATATTTTATACCAGTTTTTGTTTATTTATTTTATTTTATTGTAAAGCACTTTTTACCAACTCGGGTTGTGTAAAGTGTCCTCTATAAATAAAGTTTGCCTTGCCTAAGTACTACACTGCCAAGAATTTTTTCGTTTCTAGTCAAAATATCTTGTAAAACATTGTTTTGTTTCCAGAAATAGTCAAATTTAAGTGAGTTTTTATTTAAACTAAATAATCTGCCAACAGATTAAGTAAAATAATCTTATTTTAAATCTAGATTATTTAAAAAATGAAATGTTACAGAGATTGGAGAGATGTTCTATTAGCCTTTGTCTTGAAATAGTCTTTGAAAATTGTCTTTGTCTTGAAAATTGTCTTCAAATTTACCATCAGCAGTTTTTTTAATATCGAAACCTATTTGATGAGAACTTTCAAATGACATTTACTAAGATACACGACTGTGAGTTGTATGATGTTTCTGACATATTAAAATACCTTTCTTTTTTATTCATCAGCAAATCACTAACATAACCTAGTAACAAAGCACTCTTTATTTATCCAAGCAAACATATTTATTAACATACCTATTTAATTCTTACTAAAGCTACTTGAGTAATTAGTACATGATTCACATTTACTTTGTTTGAGAATCACAACATAAATGTTTAAAATTTAAATTTACTCTTCCTTCACTTGCTCCAAACATGTTTGAATTTCTATTTTCCGCTAAACAACAACAACAACAAAAAAGTATATTCTGAAGTACCTGGAACCCTCTAACTTCCATAGTATCTGTTTTTCTTACCATGTAAGTCAGTGGTTACAGATTTTCCAGCTTTTTTCAAAAAAAGAAACTCATGAAAGTTTGGATTCAATTAAGGAAGACTGTTTTATTTTTGGGTGAAGTGTCAGTTAAAACTGAATGGCTATATTTATATTATTTGAATATTACGAATTGACAAATGATGATACAGAATGACAGAGTATTTTAAGAATTTGCGTTTGCACAGAAGCCTTATAATAACATGTGCAAAAGATATAACAAGAGTCAGGACACGATGATGAAATCCAAGAGGAAGAGAAACATCATCTTGCGAGATTGTGCTGATGCTCATGAACAAGAAGGCACAAGCATATTTTTGCAGGGACTAGTGCCACCTCGTGCCACACTTCTAGAACTGCCTGTCTACTGTTTCTTATATGTTGCTGGTTCATTAATAATCAACAACATATTATTAGCATACAGAGCAGAAATGAGAATTTTAAAAGTAGCAGTACCTGTTTAGCTCAAGATATCTTCATTATAAAAGTAACTAAAAAAGAACTGCTAGGTCAAATTTGCCTTAACAAGTAACATTTGATTAAACAGTAGTCCCTACTGGAATAAGCACTTGCAATATCAAATGAACAAAGTACTAGGATCTAAAGGATCTAGGATCTAATTAATGGAAAAAGCATCTATCTCTATCCTTAAATTCAGGGTTTCTGCTGGGTCCTAAAAAGTCTTAATTCTCAAAATCCAAATTTTAGGCATTAAAAAGTCTTAAATTTACTGAAATGTTGTGTTTTAGGTCTTAAATCTTTTTTAAACAAGTCTTAATTTTCCTTTGTTCATAAATTG